>NC_135879.1:50798070-51398070 GCF_964194155.1 Cetorhinus maximus | reverse complement strand
AGATGAGGAAGAAGGGGAAGAAGCTGATATTCGTGAGGGAGAGGATGGTGAGGCTGTAGCTGCAGATGCCAGGGCGATGGAGCTAGGCAGGCCCGTGACACCCTCGTTGCATTCAGATTCCAGCCAGAATGAGACCCCTGCAAAATCTCTTCAGCTGCTCCTCAATAAAAGTTGCCGTAGAAGTACCCGCAGAACGGGAACACTCTTCCCAGACCAACCTACAATCTCACGATCTCTGGCACCTATAAGGAAAAATGCTGCAGACCCTTGTCAAGAGCAAGCTCATCTGCATGGTTTCATGGAAGCCACATACACTTGTGATTTGTATTATGACCCCAGCTGAGGTTACCCCTGGACAAGCCTGATCCCAGAGTGGAACCCAGCTTGATAGATCCTAACATTTATTTGTTTGTTTAGATATGTGGAGAGTAGCTACTGAACAGAGTCACAAGAGTCAGCTGATGAAGTTTTAACAAAAGAATAAAACATTTATTGAACATGAAAAGATGAACAATATTACAATACTCTTTCACCCTCAACTATACCTTTACAGATATATACAGATTTGTTAGGAGAACACAAATTACAAAAGCTATCTTATACTCTAATGCCCACAGTAAATACAGAGTCCATGTACCAATAGGCACCCTGTGGTCAGACAAACACCACTGTGAAACCAAGTGACAGATACCACCTCAACTAGATGCTATGGACCTCTCCTCAACTCCCCCTAGACACTTGTCACACTGTGAGCCAACCAGTCTCACTGCACTCTAACTTTCACATGGGTTTCATTCACCACTCTTCAAGAGCTCACCTTGGAATCTTCTCCCAAACTGACACCTTCTCTTAGATGCCTTTCACAAGGGTTCACCTCCAGAGTTTCGAACGCTCCTTCTGATGTTCCTCTTCCCTGGGTCATCACATGCATTAAAGCTACCTTCCACACATTTTCTCTCACCAACTCAGCTGTCAACAGTACCATTGCTTCACATGCCCATAGCAAAGAGTTACAGGGCTTCAGTTTGTCTTTTGTAAGCTGTTCTCGCTTTAAATCTCTTTCTGCAGCTTTTGTCTCTTTAAATCTGAAGGTTGGAGCCTTTCTCTCTGCCCTTCACTCTTAACTTCATGAACAGGACCTTTTCCAGGTTCTTGTCCTTCCTTTGACTAGAAGGTCTGCTTGGGACTTTCTCCTGTTCCACTCCCCTGGATTTTGGGGTCATTTCTTTAGCTTGGGACTGGCTATCTGTCCCCTTTTCTCCAGTCTCTCTCTGGCAGCTACTTTCAAATCAATGGAAGCCAAACAGCTTGCAAAATTAAACTGCTGTTTCTATTCTTATATCTTTATGTCTATGGGAGGGACCTGTCTCTCTGGACCCTTGTGCTAGGTAACAGCACTATTTTTTTCCTACTCTTGTTTGCTTAACTTAGCTTTCAGTCGTAAGACTCTCATTAGAAATGCAAGCACCTTTTAAGGTGAAATTAAAACTCAATTTGACCTTTCTTAACACACAAATACAGAAATACAAATCCTTAAAATGTAATGCTAAGACTCATTCATAACACTCGAAAAATACAAATACAACTTACTTAAAATATCTCTATTTCCTAACATGTGGAAGGAAGTCACACATGACTCCGTGATGCATGTTCTAAATGCTGGCAATGCCTCGCTAACAGCTCTGCATTCTGCTGCAATATATGGAATACCTCAGCCACAGATGCTGTTTAGGCAACAGCTTCTGATGGATGATAAGCAGGTGAGCACCACCTGCTGGCTTGCCAACTAGGTTCCAAACCCCCAACCTAACAAAAGTTGCCTAAGATAAAAACCTGCACATGTCAAAAAAACTCAAACGTGCCATTACTTCCAAGGCCACACAATAAATGGTGTTTCCAGATGCCCACATTACCCATCGACTGATTGTCCACGAAGTGCCACACTCTTAAATGCACCAATCAGTTTGTAGAACTCCCAACATAATGATCATTGAACATGCATGAATAAAGAGATCAAACCATATATTTATACTTGACTTATAATGTCCATAGAATGAATAAACACCCTTGCCACCTTTGTGCCATTACAATTTTCTAAAGTTACATTGTCTAACATTACCTCTTGGTGCAACCACAACATCCACAGTCCGCTGACTGATATGCCCCATTGCATAAGTAGACCTTGTCTGACGTCATCTGGTTGTCCGAGGCATAGAGGGCTCCGGCCTGTTGAGGGTCTCCTGCACAGGTGCATGTGCACCCTCTTTGGCCTCACCTGCTGAAGGTGGTGGGGTTACTGGCAGAAGGGAGGAGGAGTGGCAGTATATCCTTCGAGTGTCCTCAGATGTTGCCTCCTCCTCATGGGTGTGCAATGGCACCTCCCTGAATCCAGAAGGATAAGGGGCACCTGGAAGGAGATTGAGCTGCCTCCTCCGTCTCTCGCCTAGTAACCGCTGACTGAGACTTTGGCCAGAATGACGGCATGCAGGTCCAAGCATATATCCGGAATATATCTGGAAGCCACTAAGTGTTCTGCTGGATTTAGCTCTCTGTGGCAGTCACCAACCTTTCCCTGGAGGAAGCCCATGTTCACACCCTAGGGCCATGCAAGCATTCAGAACTTGGATGAACTCTTCCACTATTCACCAAAGCTGTGCATGGTCTTGGACATCACTGCTAGATGTTCCCCTGCCTGTCTCTGCATGACCGTCAGGTTTCTTATGGCTGGTTCGAGAGGCATGTCATCAGCACGGGGCTCAGCATGGGCCTGGTTGCCAGCAGTCCACTGAGTGCCAGGAACCTCGGCTGTCATATCCTCCATCAGCCGAGGGAGTGGGGGTGCATGTCTGCGACGTGATGACCAGACTGTGACCCGAAGCCTAATTGCGAACATGTACCGACCAAGATGAATGTCTCTGTGCTGGTGGAGGGTACAGGGGAATGATGTGACAGGCATCCTCTGAGTGTTCTGGCTCATCATTAGACAAGCTGAGTGAGTGGGCAAGTGCATGGCAGATGCAGTATAATGTGGATAAATGTGGTAGCAAAAACAGGAAGGCAGATTATTATCTGAATGGCTATAAATTGAGAGAGGGGAATGTGCAACGAGACCTGGTTGTCCTTGTACACCAGTCGCTGAAGGTAATCATGCAGGTGCAGCAGGTGGTAAAGAAGGCGAATGGTATGTTGGCCTTCATAGCGAGAGGATTTGAGTACAGGAGCAGGGATGTCTTGCTGCAATTATACAGGACCTTAGTGAGACCACACGTGGAATATTGTGTGCAGTTTTGGTCTCCCTATCTGAGGAAGGATGTTCTTGCTATAGAGGGAGTGCAGCGAAGGTTTACCATCTGGGATGGCGAGACTGACATATGAGGAGAGATTGAGTCAGTGAGGATTATATTCACTGGAGTTCAGAAGAATGAGGGGGATCTCATAGAAACCTATAAAATTCTAGCAGGACTAGACAAAGTAGATGCAGAAAGGATGTTCCCGATGGTGGGGGGTGTCCAGAACCAGGGGTCACAGTCTGAGGATACGGGGTAGCCCATTTAGGACTGAGATGAGGAGAAATTTCTTCACTCAGAGAGTGGTGAGCCTGTGGAATTCGCTACCATAGAAAGTAGTTGAGGCCAAAACATTGTATGTTTTCAGGAAGGAGTTAGGGGCGAAAGGGATCAAAGGATATGGGGATAAAGCGGGAGCAGGCTATTGAATTGGATGATCAGCCATGATCATAATGAATGGCAGCGCAGGCTCGAAGGGCCGAATGGCGTACTCCTGCTCCTGTTTTCTATGTTTCTATGCTTCTATCATCCTCAGAGGTAGAAGTGGAGCCTGGTGAAGGTTGCCTCTTCCCTTTCCCCTTGCTGTGAGGACCTGCAGTGGAGAATTAGCAATCCATTTTCCATCGTGTGTCACATGTATCTCCTGTATGCCCAGTTTTCAACACCAGATTACAGCCATCCTCTTGTCTTGCAGGCAGACAGGATTGGGTGTCATCCAAATGGATGCATATCTGCTTTATGAGCACGCATGCCTATGACAGCTCCTGTGCCCTTCTGAGTAAGTATTCCACACACACACTCTGCCCTGCCACTGCTACAATTTTCACTGCATGAGCTGGCTCCCACATATTCCATCCACATGTTCCACTGGGTGATGAGGCCTGCAACCCACTCCTCTCTGGTGTGATCACTCTCCACTTAGAGGCCTCCTGGTAGAGGCAGAAACTCTAAACTCTTTGAAAAAGTACCTGGATCTGCACCTTAAGTGCTGTAAGCTGCAGGGCTATGGGCCGGGTGCAGGAAGGTGGGATTAGAAAGGGCACCTGGGTGTCCTAGGGCTGGCATGGACAAGATGGGCCGAATGGCCTCCTGTGCTGTAACTTTTCTATGGTTCTAAATATAGAAACATAGAAAATAGGAGAAGGAATAGGTCATACGGCCCTTTGAGCCTGCTCTGCCATTCAGTATGATCATGGCTGATCCTCAATCTCAACGCCATATTCCTGCGCTCTCCCCATACCCCTTGATGACTTTAAAGTCCAGAAACCTATCTTTTTCCTTCTTAAATATATTCAGTGACTTGGCCTCCACAGTCTTCTGTGGTAGAGAATTCCATAGGTTCACCACCCTCTGAGTAAAGAAGTTTCTCCTCATCTCAGACCTAAATGATCTACTCCATATCCTGAGACTGTGACCCCTTGTTTTAGAACCCCTAGCCTATGGAAATATCATCCCTGCATCTACTCTTTCTATCCCTGTCAGAATTTTATAAGTTTCAATGAGATCTCCTCTCATTCTTCTAAACTCCAGTGAGTACAGGCCTAGCCGGCTCAATCTCTCCTCATACGACAATCCTACCATCCCGGGAATCAGTCTGGTGAACCTTCGCTGCACTCCCTCTATGGCAAGTATATCCTTTCTTAGGTAAGGAGACCAAAATTGCACACAATACTCCAGGTGTGGTCTCACCAAGGCCCTGTACAGTTGCAGTAGGACATCTCCTGTACTCAGATCCTCTCGCAATGAAGGCCAACACACCATTTGCCTTCTTAACTGCCTGCTGCACCTGCATGCTTGCTTTCAGTGATTGGTGTACAAGGACACCCAGGTCACTTTGTACATCAACATTTCCGAATCTAACACCATTTAAGTAATATTCTGCCATTCTGTTTTTCCTACTATAGTGGATAACTTCACACTTATCCACATTATACTGCATCTGCCATATATTTGCCCACTCACACAACCTGTCTAAATCGTCTTGAAGCCTCTTAACACCCTCCTGATTGTTCACATTCCCACCAAGTTTTGTGTTGTCAGCAACTTGGAACTATTACATTTGGTTTCCTCATCCAAATCCTTGATATAAATTGTGAATAGCTGGGACCCAAGCACTGATCCATGCAGCATCCCACTAGTTGCCGCCTGCCACTCCGAAAAAGATCCATTTATTCCTACTCTTTGTTTCCTGTCTGCTAACCAATTCTCAATCCATGCCAATATATTACCCCCAATCCCATGTACTTTAATTTTACACCCTAACCTCTTATGTGGGACTTTATCAAAAGCTTCCAAAGAATCAGTCCCAATGCCTCAGGAATTTAAATCCTTCCCTCCTACACCATCTCTCCAGCCACGTAAAGGGGCAGGTGTTGCACCTTCTGCGATTGCATGGGGCAACACCTGCCCCTTCACTTCCCCCCTCCTCACCGTCCAAGGGCCCAAACACTCCTTTCAAGTGAAGCAGCATTTCACTTGCACTTAGCTCAATTTAGTCTACTGCATTCGCTGTCCCAAATGTGGTCTCCTCTACACTGGAGAGACCAAACGCATACTGGGTGACCGCTTTGCGGAACACCTTCGGTCTGTCCGCAAGCATGACCCAGATCTCCCTGTCGCTTGCCATTTCAACACACCACCCTGCTCTCATGCCCACATGTCCGTCCTTGGCCTGCTGCAATGTTCCAATGAAGCTCAACGCAAACTGGAGGAACAGCACCTCACCTTCCGACTAGCACTTTACAGCCTTCCGGACTGAATATTGAGATCAACAACTTTAGATCATGAACACTCTCCTCCATCCCCATCCCCTTTCCGATCCCCCTTTTTCCAATACTTCATAATTTTTAATATATTTTTTAAATATATATTTTTCTTTTCCCAACTATTTCCATTATTTTTAAATGTATTTCCATCCATTGTTTTATCTCTACCTTTTAGCCTATTTTGATCCCTTCCCCCCACCCCACCCCCATTAAGGCTATCTGTCACTTGCTCATCCTGCTTTCTACCCTTAATGTCATCATTAGCACATTCCTCAGCTAATATCACCACCATCAACACCCCTTTGTCCTTTTGTCTATGTCATTTTTGGCAATCTCTTCTTTGCCTCCACCTATCACTGGCCCTCTATCCAGCTCCATCTGTCCCACCCCCCTTCAACTAGCTTATATTCCACCTCATTTCTATATTTCTTAGTTCTGATGAAGAATCATACGGACTCAAAACATTAACTGTATTCCTCTCCGCAGATGCTGTCAGACCTGCTGAGTTTTTCCAGGTATTTTTGTTTTTGTTTCAGATTTCCAGCATCTGCAGTATTTTGCTTTTATCCTCACTACTCACACTGGCAATGCTGCTGACATTTTTACCCTGCCCTCGGATGAGGCTCAGCAAATTGTCGGCTGCCTGCCTGCCCGTTTTGCCTGTGTGGCAAGCGCGAAATCGCATGGTAACGTAAAATCTAGCGTAATTGCCTTTTTAATGACCGTAACTGGCCTCGTAATTGATGGCGGGTGCGGCCCAACATCATTACGTGCTATTTTATGCTTGAGTGGATTAAAATTCTGGCCCCTAGTTTTAAAATGGGGTTTCCTTATTTCAGATATCCAGAAGGGTTTGCTGTGCTCTGCTCATTTTTAATAATTTGTTAAATTATCTTGCAAGGCAACGTACCACATGAGAATAGCTTTTTACATACAGCACTCCTCTGGAGTTACTAAAAGCTGGACTTAATTAATTTTATGCTCAACATATGCATTTTCTATCATGGTTAATGGCTCTTCTTTCCTCTGATGAACCTGTTGAATTTGTTCTGTCCCCTAATCAGGCCATTATTCACAGTTGGTTTTGCTAAGATTTCAAAAGCACGTGCAAGCTAGATTTACATTGCTGAATTTCAGGTCTTTGCTGTCTTTAGATAGGTCACACGGGTATGCTAGAATTTGACTAATTAATGGTTGCTACATTAGAATCAATGAAAATGAACCAGGGAACTCATGTTTCGCTCTTGGATTTTCTTAGCTAGTTGGTGGTAGGTGCACCAAGGTTCTCCTTTGATTTCTTTACATAGGGAAATCCTCAATTGTCATTATTCTTCTCAAAAGTGCAGAACTATTCTGAGGAGGAGGAGGGGTGTTCAGTGAAAGCATTTTTACTCCTACGTAAGAATTTATCATTTTTCTACATGTATTCAGGCATACAATTTGAGAAAAATTGTAACTCCCATTTCCCTTCCCACTGACCTGGCAGAAATAAGGCGGGGCAGTTAAAATAGAGGAGACAAGTTATCTGCTCCATTTTGGTTCATTGCTCTTGTAAAACATTTGTTTTTTCAGGCATATGAGGTGCTTGCCTGAGTTAGATGAAAGTCTTGTAAAATTATGCAAATTTGGGTCCCATATTACGGGCGGAATTTTCCGTGCCAGCTGGCATCAGGTATCATGATGGGCGTGAGTTGACACTATGGCAGGAAAGCCGAAAATCGGTTTCACGAAGCCGTGAAACCAATTTGTAATTGCCCACTCCGCCCATCAATGGCGAGCCACGTTTCCCGCTGCTGCACGTCAGGAACTTCATTGAAATATATCTGCATATCATTATAAGCGAGCTTGCCAGAATCATCCCCCCACACTGGATCATCCGAGCATCAGTGTTTCACAACTGAACATAAGCGTTGTGCGCCTAGTGAGCTGCACTTCGCTCGGGACTTTGAAGTTTGTTTGCTTACCTTGCTTCGGGCAGCACTTGCGGTCATCAGCGCCAGGCTTCACAGGCAGCACCACATCACTTTTAGGGTGGCTCACGGGCAGGTCTCTACTTACCAGGCCAGCCGTTTTCAGTGGCTGCAGGGCTAGGGCTTGCTTGGGGTAGGGGTAGAAGTGGCCCCAGGCAAGGGAACAGGCTGCAGGGATAGGGCATTACTGGGGAAGGGGAAATCCCAGGGTGTGTGTGGGGGCACATGTTGATCTTGACCTCAAGAGGGTGTGGGCTGAGGAGGTAGTCTCCAGAAGCGATGAGTGCAGATGGAAATATGAGGGTGTGTGTGAGAGAGTGAGTGGTGATGTCCCTTGAACTGGCAGTGAGTGAGATGCCAGTGAATGTGTGATGGCCTTGTGAGTGTGTGAGTTTAGAGTGATGAGCTGGTTGCCTTACCCTGGTGACCGGGATGAGATCATTCATCCTCTTTCTGCACTGGAAGGCCAACCTCTTCTGTGTAGCGTTGGCACTGATCACCACTGCCACCACCTCCCAAGCCGAAGTGGTGATACTGATGGGCCTCCTGAGGCCAGAGCAGGGGTAGAGGACATCGCGGCGGGCTCCAACGGTGTCCAGAAGGCATCCTAGGAATGTGTCACTGAATTGGGGGGCTGCAGTCTTCTTGCCTTTCAGGGCCATATCTGCTGCGTAGCAGTCCTGGGCTGGAAGCACTGAGAGGTAAGCGCGCAGGTGCACTTTAAATATGGCGCCTGGCATGAGGAAGCGACAAGGCTATGGCGTAGCAGGTGAATCAGATGCCACCCACCATTGAAATGGCGTGTTTCCTGGGAATACATGATCAATGAGGTGGAATTGAGATGATATGGCACAAAAACCCGCCATTGCCGCTAGCGAGTAAAATGTCCTTTTTCCTACTCACCACTATACTTAATGCAAATCTGGGATGATACTGCCCTACATCAATACTCTAATGCTAAGCTAACCCAGCTCTGAACTGATGATTTTTGTCCCCGTACTTACCTTGGGCAGGGTGGGTGACCTCCAAGCTGCCCAACTTCCTACCACTTCCCACTGACTTCCTGGGCATTTTGGTTGGGATGTAGCGCAAAAGCATGCTGATGAGGCTAGGCCATTAAAATTGACTGGGCTTCTCACTGCTGTCTTCAGGTAGACTGGCTGCTCATTAGGCTACTTTTTCAGCTGAGAGTTAAGTTTCACTTATGTAATAGTAAGCACCTGTGACCATCTTAAAGTAAAATACCAATATGTCCTTGTATAACAAGCTGCTAATGGTACTAAGCTATGTGGCTGGGTGATGAATAAAAGAGAGATTGGTAACATTCAGAGAGATCCAGATTGGTTGCGGCCTTTGGCTAAGGAACTGCTCAATGGATTTTATTGTACATAATATAAGGTACAGAAAATGGAACAGAAAACTTGAAACATTAGTACACAATGACTGGGTTTCCATTTGTCAAGGTAGGCAGAGAAAAGGATTTTAATGTTTTTACCATTCACTGAAACTACTGGATTTATGTGAAGCAGCTATCAACATAGTTAATCGAATTCTGGAATCCATCTTTAGAATCCTTGATAAGTCAATGCAGGTTATATTAATCCTGGATAATTTATTGGTAAGATCATATTTTGAATATTGCAAACAATTGCAGTTACCTTACTTTGAAAGGAATATTAATCCAATTGACAGGTTTCAGAAGGAAATGAGGATGACTATGAGACAGCAACTGAAGTTATTACTGGACAAAAGAAAATGGAGGGAACACAATTCAGACCTTTAAAATGATCAGAGTCATGACTTCAATTTATAAGCAAAAAAACTGCAAATGCTGGAAATCCGAAACAAAAACAAAAATACCTGGAAAGACTCAGCAGGTCTGACAGCATCTGCAGAGAGAAATACAGTTAACGTTTCGAGTCCATATGACTCTTCACCAGAACTAAGAAAAAATAGAAAAGAGGTGAAATATAAGCTGGTTTAAGGGGGGGTGGGTGGGACAGGTAGAGCTGGATAGAGGGCCAGTGAAAGGTGGAGATTGCCAAAAGATGTCATAGACAAAACAACAAAGAGGTGTTGACAGTGGTGATATTAGCTAAGAAATGTGCTAATGGTGACATTAAAGGTCTGGACCTGGAAAAATTTATTCATTTTGCTTCGAATTTCCACCCTTCCATCATTTTCACATGGTCCATCTCTGACACTTCCCTTCCCTTCCTTGACCTCTCTGTCTCAATTTCTGGTGATAGACTGTCCACCAATACTCATTACAAGCCTACCGACTCCCACTGCTACCTCGACTACAGCTCCTCAAACCCCGCTTCCTGTAAGGACTCCATCCCATTCTCTCAGTTCCTTTGCCTCTGTCGCATCTGTTCTGATGATGCCACTTTCAAAAACAGTTCCTCTGACATGTCTTCGTTCTTCCTTAACCGAGGTTTTCCACCCACGGTGGTTGACAGGGCCCTCAACTGTGTCCGGCCCATCCCCCACGCATCCACCCTCACACCTTCCTCTCCCTCCCAGAACCATGATAGGGTCCCCCTTGTCCTTGTCCTCACTTATCACCCCACCAGCCTCCGCTTTCAAAGGATCATCCTCCGCCATTTCCGCCAACTCCAGCATGATGCCACCACCAAATACATCTTCCCGTCGCACCCCCCCCCCGGCGGCATTCCGCAGGGATCGTTCCCTCTGGGACTCCCTGATCCACTCCTTCATCACCCCCTACACCTCAAACCCCTCCCACGGCACCTTCCCATGCAACTGCAGAAGGTGCAACACCTGCCCCTTTACTTCCCCCCTCCTCACCGTCCAAGGGCCCAAACACTCCTTTCAAGTGAAGCAGCATTTCACTTGCACTTCCCTCAATTTAGTCTACTGCATTCACTGCTCCCAGTGAACACCTTCGGTCTGTCCGCAAATATGACCCAGACCTCCCTGTCGCTTGCCATTTCAACATACCACCCTGCTCTCATGCCCGCATGTCCGTCCTAGGCCTGCTGCAATGTTCCAGTGAAGCTCAATGCAAACTGGAGGAACAGTACCTCATCATCCGACTAGGCACTTTACAGCCTTCCAGACTGAATATTGAGTTCAACAACTTTAGATCATGAACTCTCTCCTCCATCCCCACCCCCTTTTTCCAATAATTTATATATATTTTTCTTTTCCCACCTATTTCCATTATTTTTAAATGTATTTCCATCCATTGTTTTATCTCTACCTTTTAGCCTATTTCGATCCCTTCCCCCACCTCACCCCCACTAGAGCTATCTGTCCATTGCTCGTCCTGCTTTCCACCCTTAATGTCGCCATTAGCACATTTCTTAGCTAATATCACCACCGTCTACACCTCTTTGTCCTTTTGTCTATGACATCTTTTGGCAATCTCCACCTATCACTGGCCCTCTATCCAGCACTACCTGTCCCACCTCACCCTTAAACCAGCTTATATTTCACCTCTTTTCTATTTTTCCTTAGTTCTGGTGAAGAGTCATACGGACTCAAAATGTTAACTGTATTCCTGTCTGCAGATGCTGTCAGACCTGCTGAGTTTTTCAATGGATATAATTTGTTTAATTATGACAGTGATTACAGAACTAAAATATTAGTAAACCTTGAGCAAGGTTAAAAGATTTCTTCCACCCAGCATATTGGCAAATACGGAAGGATTTTTCAATTCCACTCTGCCTGATTGCAGTTATTTCTTTCTTTATATTCATTCATGGAATGTGGCCATTGCTGGCTTGTCCAGCATTTATTGCCCATCTCTAATAGCCCTCGAGAAAGTGGTGGTGAGCCACATTTTGAACTCCTGCCGTCCATGCATTGTAGAAACACCCACAGTGCTGTTAGAAAGGGAGTTCCAGGATTTTGACCCAACAACAATGAAGGAGCAGTGGGATAGTTTGAGGTAAGGATGGTATATGATTTTGAGGGGAACTTGCAAGTGGTGGTGTTCCCATGCATCTACTGTCCTTGTCCTTCTAGGTGGTAGAGGTCATGGGTTTGGAAGGTGCTGTCAAAGGAGGCTTAGTGTTTTGCTGTAGTGCACCTTCTAGATTTTACACACTGCTGCCACAATGCGTTGGTGGTCGAGGGAATAAATGTTTATTGTGGTGAATGGGATGCCAGTCAAGCGGACTGCCTCGTCCTGAATGGTGTCGAGCTTCTTGAGTATTGTTGGAGCTGCACTCATCCAATCAAGTGGAGAGCATTCCATCACACTCCTGACTTGTGCCTTGTGGATGGTGGACAGGCTTTGGAGAGTCAGGAGGTGAGATACTTTCTGCAGAATTCCCAGCCTCTGACCTGCTCTTGTCACCACAGTACTTATATGGCTAGTCCAGTTCAGTTTCTGGTCAATAGTAATCCCCAGGATGATGTTAATTGGAGATTCAGTGATGGTAATGCCATTGAATATCAAGGGGCGATGGTTGGATTCTCTATTGTTGGAGATGGTCATTGCCTGACACTTGTGTGGTGCGAATGTTACTTGCCACTTGTCAGCCCAAGCCTGGATATTTTCCAGGTCTTGCTGAATTTGGACATGGACTGCTTTCAGTATCTGAGGAATCGCGAATGGTGCTGAACATTGTGCAATCATCAGTGAACATCCCCGCTTCTGACCTTTATGATGGAAGGAAGGTCATCGATTAAACAGCTGAAGATGGTCGGGCTGAGGACACTACCCTGAGGAACTCCTGCAGTGATGTCCTGGAGCTGAGATGACCGACCTCCAACAACCGCAACCATCTCCCTTTGTGCTAGGTATGACTGCAACAAGAAGAGAGCTTTCCCCCTGATTCCCATGGACTCCAGTTTTGCTATGGCTTCTTGATGCCACACTCTGTCAATTATGGCCTTGATGTCAAGGGCAGTCACTCTCACCTCACCTTGGGATTTCAGCTCTTTTGTCCATGTTTGAACCAAGGCCGTAATGAAGTCAGGAGCTGAGTGGCCCTGGTGGAACCCAAACCGGGTGTCAGTGAGCAGGCTATTGTTAAGCAAGTGCTGCTTGATAGCACTGTTGATGACACAGTATTTATATGGTTAGCCCAGTTCAGTTTCTGCTGCATATGGCTTCAACCAATGGAGAGGTTTCCCCCTGATTCCCATTGACTCCAGTTTTGCTAGGGCTCCTTGATGACACACTCGATCAAATGCGGCCTTGATGTCAAGGGCAGTCATTCTCCCCTCACCTTTGGAGTTCAGCTGTTTTGTCCATGTTTGAACCAAGGCTGTCGAAGCCATAGTCTAGCATTTATGTCTTTTAGGACTTGGCCAGTGGTTGTGATACTGAGCAACTCTTGGTGGTTGACATTGAAGTCCCCCATCCAGAATACATTCTGTTCCCTGCCACCTTCAGTGCTTCCTCCAAGTGGCGTTCAACATGGAGCAGCACTGATTCATCAGCTGAAGGGGGACGGCAGGTGGTAGACAGCAGGATGTTTCCTTGTCCATGTTTGACGTGATGCCATGACTCTTAATAGGGACTTCACCAGGGCAACTCCCTCCCAACTCTTTGCCACTGTACTACCACCTCTGGTGGGTCTGTCTCCTGCCAGTGTGACAGGACATACTAGGGATTGTGATGGTGGTGTCTAGGACATTATCTGTTAGGTATGATTCTGTGAGTATGACTAGGTCAGGCTACAGCTCTCCCAATTTTGCCACAAGCCCCCAGATGTTAGTAAGGAGGATTTTGCAACGTCAACAGGGCTGGGTGTGCCGTGGTGGATTGATGCCGAGTGGTCTGTCATTTTAGGCTTCAGAGCAGTTTGAAACAACTGAGTGGCCTAGAGGCTAATTAAGAGTGAACCACATTGCTGTGGGTCTGAAGTTACATGTCAACCAGGCAAGGATGACAGATTTCATAGAGATAAAAGAAACTTAGAAAATGGGTGCAGGAGTAGGCCATTTGGCCCTTTGAGTCTGCTCCACCAATCAATATGATCATGGCTGATCCTCTATCTCAACGCCATACCCCCCCTCTCTCCTCATACTCCTTGACTCCTTTAGTGCCGAAAAATGTCTGTATTTCCTTCTTAAATATACGCAGTGACTTGACCTCCATAGCCTTCTGCGGTAGAGAATTCCACAGGTTCACCACCCGAGTGTAGAAATTTCTCCTCATCTAAGTCCTAAATGGCCTACCCCACATCCTGAGACTGTGACCCCTTGTTCTAGACCCTCTAGCCAGGGGAAACATCATTCCTGCATCCAGTCTGTTTAGCCCTGTCAGAATTTTATATATTTCAATGAGATCCCCTTTCATTCTTCTAAACTCCAGTGAATATAGGCCTAGTCAGCCCAATCTCTCCTCATACAACAATTCTGCCATCCCAGGAATCAGTCTGGTGAACCTTCACTGCACTCCCTCTATAGCAATTATATCCTTTCTTATTTCCTTTCCATAAGGGGCATTAGTGAACCAGATGTATTTTGCAACAATCAACAATGGTTTTGGGATCATATTCAGCAAGCTTTAATTCCAGATTTATTAATTGAATTTAAATTCCACCAGTTGTATGGTTGGATTTGAACCTACATTCTCAGGTCATTAGCCTGGGCCTCTGGGTTACTAGTCCAGTGACATCACTGCTACGCCATCCCCTCCCCACCTCTGGGGAGCCATTTTGCCTCACCCCCACCAATTTCAACTCAGTCAGAAATTTTCCACTGGAGAATGTCAAGGACATCTAGTCAACTACAGTAATTATTGTGTGACATTGTACATGATATTCCCCATCATTATCACACTAGCAGTGGCAGGTGTGTTTGGAATTGCAACATGTGCGAGATGAGATTAAAATTTTAAATGGTGCCCAAAGGAATTCAATCTACTTTAGAGAAATAAATTGAACTTCTCCATCCTGTAAACTGTTTAATTTATTTTTAAGAACTGGCCAGTCTTGTCGGCCATTTCCATAGGTAGCTCGCTCTGCTCCTCTGCTTCAGGCACCCATGACCTGCAGCAGCAGTTTTGGCTGATTTTAACTTTCCCTACCAGATAGAAACCAGGCTGGTGGGGCTGGGGTCAGATAAGATGAGGGCAGTGACTTAACCCCTCTGACACACTGCATGACTCATTGAGGCAATTAGGCTATTAACCCCATTATGGCCCATTACTGTTGCATAAACAGTTAGTTAAATGGGTTGATAATCTGTGATTGTTGCTCCCACCTGAGAGTGTACAGATTGCAGAAGCACCTCTAATAAATATCATATTTCCTGGCTGTTTTTCTAACATAAGCCATGACCTTGATATTAATTCCCAACATTGTTCCAAAGCCACTGAATGGGTGGGAAAGTGTAGGGCGGATGGTTCAGATGTGGAAATCCCTTGACCTACCCCCATCCTGATGCCGGTACATCTGACGCAATTTTTACAGGAGCTGTCAGTGGATCGACCAAATGTCCCATAATGGAGAGGTGGGAAGATGGTTCACATTTTTAACTTGGATGTCCTATGATGCAACAAGACCCCAAATTGAATTTAAGTACTGCAGTCCTCTGGTTGGCAAGGAAACAGGGTCAGGATTGGCCGGCTGATTATTTAAGCACTTAAACTTCCCATGCGAAAGCTTTTGTACTCTGTCATGACAGTGGACCATAGCCCGAATTACTTACGGACGTATTGAATTAAGATGTGTGCTTTTTTTAAAAAAAGGACATAAAAGCAAAAGCTGGCTGAGACTGTAAAGTAACCACTTTCTGGAAAATTCCTATGTGGATTACTTGACAAACTAGTCCAGAGAGAACAGAATGTCACACGTAAAAAGGTGTGACAAGGCCTACTTCAGACAGAGGCACTTCAATGGAAGAGATGCAATGTAAAAACTGAACTGTAATCTCCTGTGGTTGCGGAGATAATGGAGGCTGATTACCATCTCAGCAGAAACCATCTCCTGTTGAGTTATATCCCAGGCTGTGGACATGATATGAGTTGAAAGAAAGCAGTTTCTGGGTGAAAACCATGTTTGTTTTTTCCCATCTTGGAATACACAAGAAAAGGGGTTAAAAAGCCAACTGCAACACTGGTCTGTGTGTGCTAGTTTTGGTGTTCCAGGTCAGGTGTTTGAGGGTGTGCTGTGAAGGCCACAATTGAAGAACATCAAATAGGCATCCCTGTGCCTGCAGGTAAAGAAGTCTTTTCGTTCTCTGATTGCTGGAAGCAATTCACAAGTCAAGATGCTCACAATCAGTGTCTGAACAGTTGCCATCTATACTTGCATACGGGACATTATGGCTTCAGTCAACACCTGGCTACAATTTCGTTGGATCTCGCCACATTACACGGTGGATCACAGAGTTGAAAAGTCCTGTGACATCACCTGACATGGGCTTGAGTTAAACTCCTCCAACCTCTATCGCTGTGACCTGCCAATGCCTTACAAAATTGCTGCTGTGCCTGCAGCATTCTCATTTTGACTGTTGGCCTCAGGAGTTCTGCATCTCTGTCCTGTTGGGTCATGATCTGACTGTTCTGTCACATCTAACTAGACTTTACTTGGTTGTAGCAGTCAGTCTTTTCTTACTGGCTGTGACAAGGCCTACTTTTCTTACTGGCTGGAAACAGCACTTTCCTGCTGCTCCTTATTGTGTTCAGTAGCATGTCCTCCTCTTGCACCTTGCACTCATCTTTCCACTTCATGGTTGCATTTTTACCATCAGAACCTAAAAACATCCTCCTCCATTTCAACTCTGAACTTGGGTCTTGAATGAGGGGAAATCACATCATTGGGTCTGTGTCATGCTTGCTCATGTGCTTTGGAGAGTTGAAATCCGAAAGTAAAATGGGGCATTCCCATACATCTCACAATGTCGCAGTTTTGTTGCCCACCAACCACTTCTCCAAAACCAGCTCCGATCCCATCCCCACATTAATGTCATAAAATTCAAGAAGTTATGCCCTTTATATCATGTTTCACAGTAACAAACGCTTACTCATTCTGTAAATATGCATCTTAGTTTTAAAAATAATGATTTGTTTAATGTAATAATGTAGTTGATTAAATTATCAGGGTACTTTCACAGATTTATATATCGGCCCTTGTCAGGATCCTTGAGAAATATCCAATCATTTTTCTTTGCAAACTGACTGGTAGCAGTCAACCAAGAAGGAAAAGCAGAAATTGTTGGAGATTACTTTTAGGTGGTAATTTTTGCTGTTTTACTTTGGCTGCTGTGTCAAAATTACAGTTTAGTTATGTGTGAATAACTTTTTCCATCCCTTGTGATGCTCATATGCACAGAAAATGTCATATATTTAATGTGTTTCATAATTACAACAAATGTTTCAGCAATGTAGCAACTCATTGGAATTTATTACCTATTATTTGATTTGTGTTCAAAACGTTCTTTTTATAAAAGTTATTCTATTCGTTTGACCAATTAATGAAATGAGTGATGAGATTGAACATCAAAGGAGATGTGGATTATGTAGTTTATTTCATTACTGAGGAGGGTACGCAGTTTATGAAATACAAAGGCAGCAATGAAATTTAAAATCTTTTTCATTAGTAGAAAACAACGATAATTCCACTGATCCCCATTGCATATCGGTTTATAGTGATAGAAAAGTATATTAAGGATGCTTTTCCTTGGGGACTTTCAGATTTTTTGAGGTAAATATAATACTTTCCATGACCTCATTTGAAGCATGTCTCCTGTGGCTTAATTGTACACAATTCTATGTCTGATCATGCCATGGGGATTGTGGGTTGGAGGTGCGTGGCAATGGATTTTCTTAGCAGATGAGCAACATAAATTAAGGTGTTTTTTTTGCAACTATTTCAACATTTTTAACAGTTATTGCAAAATGAAGCCAAAGATTTTAAAGTGCAAATCGTTAATGGGTATAAGAAACTCCTGTCAGTTAAATGCCATTCTTAATACTAAGGAGACCATTATTATCTCTCGACAAGAGCTAAAAGCTCAACAAAGGATTTACCTAGTTTTCCAATGCCTGGTTCTATGTCTGTGCATTAAAGCAATGTTACTTATTAAACTAGCTCTTCAATGTAGAATTAATAATTATTTTTAGAAGTTTGAATTGAGGTCAGATGAAATTTTCCTGCCTTTGTAATAATAACACCTGACTGAAGCATGAAAGTGATCTGGTATTAGTTTCCATGCAAGGTACATTTAATTCCTCATAAGAAAATATTAGAATCTATGCTGATTGGGTAAATTTTCACTATATGGACAATAATCTGGAGGAGTGGATCATTTGGCTATTATGGGACCAGTCTAAATTTCAATCCATTCATTTAAAAGGGATGAAGATCAGGGGAGTTCAACAATGAATGGCCTACCTTACCAGATTACTGCCCATGTAATGAAGACATAAAGATCTAGATATTCTGGTGTCCCCGATACTGGGCATGCAAGAGACACAGAGTGTAGTGGGAGGATTGGAGGCTTGGTGTCAGGAGAGGCAGGCTGAGTAGCCAGGGATGATGGGGTGGTATGGACATTGGCAGTGAATTTTTATTAAATGTGGGGTTGGGGGGATTACTCACGCACCTTAGAGATCTGGGGCAGAAATTTTCATACAGCAGGTGGGCTGGGTGGGGGCGGACGCAGAACCGATCGCCACCCGCGATCGGCTCCATGCCACCATTTTACGATGGTGAGCCAATTAAGGCCCGCCCAGCATAATACGTGACCAGTAGCGCTCATCGCTACCTGTGCGGGCGGGGGGAGGAGGGAGAGTCGGGGCCAGCGCTCTTTCGCGCATGCACGTGAAAGAGCGCAACAATCTCCCTGAGGCATGGAACCACATTAGCTGTTCTCCAGTCCTCTGGCACCTCCCCTGTGGCCAGAGAGGAATTAAAGATTTGGGTCAGAGCCCCTGCAATCTCCTCCCTTGCCTCCCTTAGCAGTCTGGGACACAAATCATCCAGACTTGGAAATTTGTCCACTTTTAAGCTTGCAAACACCATCAATACCTTGTCACTCCCTATATTAATTTGCTCAAGAACCTCGCAGTCTGTCTCCCCAAGTTCCTTACCTTCATCCTCATTCTCTTGGGTGAAGACGGATGTGAAGTATTCATTCAAAACTCTACCGATGTCCTCTGGCTCCACCCATAGATTGCCCCTTTGGTCCCTAATGGGCCCTACTCTTTCCCTGGTTATCCTCTTCCCATTGATATACTTATAGAATATCTTGGGATTTTCCCTATTTTTACCAGCCAGGGCTTTCTCATATCCCCTCTTTGCTCTCCTAATTGCTTTCTTAAGCTCCACCCTGCACTTTCTGTACTCCACTAATGTCTCCGCTGATTTGATCCCCTTGTACCTGCTCAAAACCTCTCTTTTCCTTCTCATCATATCCTGAATATCTCTGGTTATCCATGGTTCTCTGGGCTTGTTACTCGTTCCTATCACCCTAGAGGGGAACATGTTGAGTTTGTACCCTCCCCATCTCCTTTTTGAACGCCCCTCCACTGCTCCTCTGTAGATTTCCCCACAAGTAGCTGTTCCCAGTCTACCTTGGCCAGATCCTGCCTTATTTTCCTAAAATACGCTCTCCCCCAATCCAAAACATTTTTTTGTGACTTGTCTATTTCTTTGTCCATAACAAGCTTAAATTGTATGAAGTTGAGGCCGCTATCACTAAAATGCTTCCCCACTACCACCTCAGCCACCTGTCCGGCTTCATTCCCCAGAATTAGGTCCAGCACTGCGCCATCCCTTGTTGGACCCTCTACATATTGACCTAAAAAGTTCTTCTGTACACATTTCAAGAAATCCACTCCATCCAAGCCCTTAACACTATGTCTATCCCAATTAATGTTAGGAAAGTTGAAATCACCTAATATAATTACCCTATTGTTATTGTTTTTACACACTTCCACAAATTGTACACATATTTGCTCCTCAATTTCCCGCTGACTATCTGGGGGTCTATAATAAACACCTAACAATGTGACTGCCCTTGTTTTATTCCCAAGCTCTATCCACAAAGCTTCATTCGATGCCCCCTCCAAGATATCATCTCTCCTTACTGCAGTAACTGACCCCTTAACTAATAATGCAATGCCTCCTCCTCTTTTACCCCCTCCCCTGTCTCGCCTGAAGATTCTATATCCCGGAATGTTGAGCTACCAATCCTGCCCCTCTCTCAGCCACGTCTCAATGATGGCTACTATATCACAATTCCACATGTCAATCCTCACCCTTAACTCATCCGTTTTACCAGTAATACTCCTGGCGTTAAAGTAGAGGCCATCCAGCCTTGTCTTACTCCGTTGAAACTTAATGCAGCTGTACTTCCTCTGACTTGATTGTTTTACTGTATTATGACATGTCCCTATTCTAATAACATTTTGTGTCCCCTCCCCCTGCTGATTTAGGTTAAACTCCTCCAAACAGCACTAGCAAACCCACCCGCAAAGATGTCAGTCCAGCTCCGGTTCAGATGTAGACCATCCCGCTTGTACAGGTCCCACCTTCCGCAGAAACGGTCCCAGTGATCCAGCCTCCAAAATGGAATACCGATTTGCGAGGTGACCCCAGGGGACTCCTGAACTACCTGCCTGTTTCCCTTGGACTGCCTGGTGGTCGCCCATTCCCTTCCTTCCTCAAGTCCCTTCATCTGCGGTGTGACCACCTCTCTAAACGTGCTATCCACGTGTTATCATGGATGCTCCACAGTGTCCCCAGCCGCCGTTCCAGCTCTGAAACCTGAACTTCCAGGAGCTGCAGCTGGACACACTTCCTGCACACATGCTGGTCCCGGGCACTGGAAATGTTCCCGGATTCCCACATGGGGCACACCACGGCAGTGAGCTCTCCTGCCATGACTTATCCCTTTAAACTAAACCTTTTAAATCAATTACGCCAGGGCCCTTACTTTCCTGATCCTCGTTACTACAGAATATACAAACTGAAACCCACAAAAATACTTTAAACAATAAGCAACAAAAGTAGTAAATACTTACCCGACCTTACCCACTACTTACCAGTCATTCCTCTCCCTTGTAGCCTCGACTGCTGCAGCAGAGCAAGACCACTCTTTGAAGATTTAAGAAGTTGGATAGCAAAGAAAAAATACATAGAGCACCTCTTCCCCTCTGCACCGAGTTCCCACTGTGCACCAAATTGCCAATACCCACACTCACTCTGGCTGTGTCTCACTCAGGATGAGGTCTCTCCCCTGCTTGTGTGCAAGCACACTGATCAATGTCCTAAACATGACATGTCCTAATTTTTTTTCTTTTCTTTATTTAACTTTTTGAAACTTAAACTAATCTCCCTGAGATAGTAAGACAATCATTAAAAAATACAATTATTGATTAAAGGGGCTAAGAAAACTGATCAAAACTAGTTTACGCAGCACAGAGAGCAGGCAGAATACTAGGATATTCTGTGAAGCATTCTGCCAGTTTAACCCCTTAAACCACAGGTGGAAGGAGTGAATGTTTAAGGTGGTAGATCGGGTGCCAATCAAGCAGACTACTTTGTGTTAGATGATCCCAAGCTTCTTGAGTGTTGTTGGAGCTGCATTCATCCAGGCAAGTGGGGAGTATTTCATCGCACTCCTGACCTGTGCCTTATCAATGGTGGACCAGCTTTGGGAAGTCAGGAGGCGAGATATTTACCACAGAATTCTGGACTCTGGCCTGCTCTTGTAGTCAGACCATTTTTGTGGCTGGTCCAGTTACGTTTCAGGTCGATGGTGACCCGTAAGGATGTTGATGATGAGGATTTCAGCTATTGTAACTTGTGATCCAGTGAGCTTAGGTTTGGCTATGAATTATGTTTTACACGAAAAAGTCATAGGCTTTAGCTTTCACACTTAATGGAAGAAAACTTTTCTTTTATATACTCTCAAATTTAATGGCCATGAGTCAAAATTATATTAGATGGTGATTTCCATTTTTTAAGAAATGAATTCCCAATTCACTACGACCAATGGTCAAAACAATCACTCTGACTGAACCTCTCATTATACAAGTTTAACCAGTTTCTTAGCTGCTTGGCATTGTGAATCAGCAGAAATATTGAAACATTTCTTTATTTACTTCGAAATGGCAAGATTGAGAAAAGCTGGTTGTGGGATGTAGAAAACTTAAAGAAAACTACACTTATTGCAACATAAACATACAAATTAGGAGTAAGTGAGGGTCATTGGGCCTCTTGAGCCTGTTACGCCATTTGATAAGATCATGGCTGACCTGATCGTGGCCTCAACTCCACTTTCCTGCCTACTCCCTATACCCTTTGACTCACTTATTAGTCAAGAATCTATCTACCTCTGCCCTAAGAATATTCACTGCCCAGGCCACGCACCTTCTAACATGATGTGTCAGGGAGGTGCTGTGCTCACAATGATAAGTTAATGGTTTTCCTCACTGTCAACTATCACTCCTATCCATCAAATGCAAATAATGGGCATACATTTCAAATGTTTGCTGTTGTAGGTTAAATAAAAATCAGCATTGTTCATTCAAATTGGAGATTTGTTTGAGATCATAGATGCAGTTTTATCCATTGTAGCTGTTAAAATTATTTTTAAATGAATGCAGTACATTAACATTTTTATTCTTAAATTACCAATGTGATCATTTAAATTGTACATTGTTGCTAATGAATCAGGAATGGAACTAATAATATTTGAATGATAATTTGCTATGATATACACACAAATTGTGATTGTTTATTAGTATTTATGGGTAACATATCAATTTTTAATTTTTGTAAAATTTAGCATCAAGTGAAAATTTGTGCCTGTAATTGAGAGTCCAAGTAGAACCCAAAGGCATTTGTGGTTTAATAAAACATTTTTACAATGATAAAATTGTAAAACATATGATATGCTGGCCACACCAAAAAGTCAAATATATTTGTCTACTTAGATTCTTTCTTATTAGCAGTACAGATTCTCCCCTCACCACTACAATTATCTTGATTCCTTCTATGAGGGTACAGACATATATTGGGCAAAGTCCATGGACTCTATGGGGTACATTTTCAACGACATTACACATGTGGTAGTCTGACTGAGCATATCTAATGCTCATTATGTAATCCCCCATATTTTTAGATTACGACCCAGGTGGTGAAAAAGATGATCACAGTGTGAGAAAATATGGACGGGAGAAACTGATAAATCATCAGAATTACTGAGAGACAAAATAGAACTGTAAAATAAAGGAAACCATAGCATTGTGAAGAGTTACTTCTCCAAATATTCCTTTTAGAGGTTGACAAAACAGTGGCTGCTCTGTTACCTTACTGATCCTGGTAGTCTTTAAACATTTCCCAGCAATGATTTGAGGATGGAAGTGGCAGCATGTGTGGCATCTCCTTAATTTTCCTCCCATGTGCACCCATGATCTTCCTCTCCTTTGTTTCATCTTATCCAGGAGCACCTGAAGTAGTGTGATCTTCTTTTCTTCCTCTTTGCACCCTTCTTTGTGTTTGTGCCATTTGAAGATATGCCTTAAAGCTACCTGTGAGCCATCCAGTCCACCTCTTTGAGAGTCAACTCACCCCCAGACACTTTCCCACTTATTGGCTGAACCCCAGCCTGCTGTTGCAATCTCCAGGCATTCTTGACCACTTCTAGTGACATCAGTGCTGGACACTGCCTTCATCAGGAGCACAACATTCAGTGTTGTAAATGGCTTCATGTAATTTCAAGGCCAGAGGCTTTACCGTCTCTGTGGGAAGAATTTTACGTCCTGCGGGCGTGCACCTGACCTGATCGGGCATAAAATCGCGTGAGATGACATTCGGTGAGCACCCGACATCATCATGCACTCGTACAATATTTTACTCAGTGGGCGTGCGTAAAAGTTGGAAGCGCGCCCACTGACAATTAAGCAGGCAATTAAACCCATTAACGGCGCAATTGTCTGTGATTTTTCATGGCCCGTCCAACCTTGTGGTTGGTGGATGGGTGAATCAGCCAGGCAGCCTTTACATTTTTCGTGAAACCTCATCCAAGGGCAGGATGAAATCTCCTTTAGGAAATAAAATAAAAAGAAATATCTGGGGACAGCATTTTTATGAGGTATGCTTTCAAGTGCTTGACTGTGATGCACAGACTTTTTTTTTTTGCAGCTTTTTAGTGCTTTATTTCATTATTTGCAGGTCTGCAGCTCCCTGAGGCAGCTGTCTGCCTTCAGGGAGTTCTCTCACAGCGTTCACCCATGCCTGTGTTGGTGCCAACCCTCTTCCTGCCCCCACCCCGGCAGCGCTGAGCTTTTCAGCACGCGTTTCATGCTGATTGGCCGTTAATTGGCCGGCCAACGTGAAATCACGGTCACCGTTCACCGTTGGGGATCCGTTTCCTGGCCCACCAGTTGCCCGCGCCTGACAACCAAAAAATTCAGACCTATGTTTTCTTCCATTGAAAATCAGTCCTAACCTAAAAGATTTTTAATTTTCCACATTTACCTTATATTCCTGACAAATCTTCTATATCCAAATTGTAATTTACCATTATGTGAATTCTATTTAATTGGATTTTCTATCATCGTGTAGTATTTGATGTGATTTTATTGAAATACACTTTTAGAAAGCAAATTGCTTTTAAGAAGCACACAACTGGTGAATATGTATAAGTAGCAAACAACTTTAGTAGTTCTCAGCAGGAATGGGATTAACAAGGGGAAAATGATCACATCGCTCTTAAAAATGCCACTAATTAATTTTCATCAGCAATTACTAGGTAGCCTGCACTCATCTTGCCTTATTTTCCTTCAGGGTTTACTTCTGCTCTGAATGGGAGTGTAAACAACATGTTTACTTGTACTGGGCCACAGAGGAAAACTGTTTGATAGTTCAAGTTCCAGGAGTAAGGACAGAAATTTGGAGTAGAACCAAATTTGGTTTAATGTGGTGGACAAATATTCTGCCTTCCCCTTTTCTCCTGCGGCAACTTTGCAAGGTCTGTTTGGGGGTATCCATGGGCTACCGTGAGAATTGAGGTCAGTATGCCCTCCTTAAACTCTATGGAAGCCAAGCCTGCTGAAAGCAGGCAGAAGTGCTTTTGTGGGCCTAATAAAGGCTCCAGCAACAGTACAAAACAAAGATTGTTAATTCTAAAGGGGATAAGTTACCTTCTGAATTAGGACACTTTGCCTCCCTGTGGGACTAATACATTTTTAAAAATTTAAGACTTCAGCACATCCAATCAGAGTGGCACTTCAGAGTCTGTACAGGGTAATCAGGTCATCTGACCTGATTCTTGAACAGAATCCACCATGGATTTGGGAAAGGGTCAAAATGCAGTGTAGCAGATGGCCAAGAGTTCCACTCTGCTGCACTTCTGGTGACAAGGAGGAACCTTGGAATTTCAGTGCTTTAATATAGCCTATAAAGCTTACAAAATAATTAGCAAGTCTAAGAATCAACTTTTTTTTACATCTTTTGTACTCTCCTATTCTGAACTGAGCAAAAATGAGAGTAACATTAGTCACAGAAGGAAAGCAAATTAATCAATGCATTGAATTTTCCTCCCGCTCCACTATTTATTCAAAAATCTGCTGTAGCTGTGTCAATTAAAAGTTTCAAAACTGAGATCGATAGAATGTGTTAGGCAAAGGCACAAAGGGTTACCAAGCCAATGAGGGTAAATGAAGTTAAGATATAGATCAGTCATGATCTAATTAAATGGTGGAGCAGGTTTGAGGAGCTGGATGGCTACTTCTGTTCATGCGTTTATCTCTGTGGAATTAAATTTGTGCCATGAGACAATTGTGTTTGAATGGTTAAAAAGTAAGAGTGTTAATTCCTCTGTTAGAATAGTGCTGAGAAGAATTTCAGATGAAGGCGCTAAGCATTCATGTATTATTATCCAGCAGAATCAGCTCAGGGTCTATTAAAGGAAGTTTTGTGTGTTAGCCAGAGTGCACATGAATAATTCACTGCAGTCCAACCTGTTTATCAAATGAGTATTTCAGCTGTCCTAAAAATGATCCATTCATTTTTAAATGAATTACCATCCAGTTTTACAGGTTACCTTTTAATGTAAATGGTTTAAAGAGGAGCTTCAGTGCAGGTTTAAACTGCTATGAATGGCAAATATTTACCCCAAAATGGGAACTAGGTACATTTTTGAAAGGGCTACAACTTCATGCTTTAAATGGTTTAGCTCCAGAAAGCCATAGGACTTCAATTTTGGCTATCAGGTGTTTGTGTTTAGAGTTCTACATTCCCACCTACTCCTGATATCCTTTGATTCCCTTGCCTAACAAGAATCTATCTTATCTCTGCCTTAAAAATATTCAGTGCTTTCCAAGGCAGAGAGTTCCAAAGTCACACAACCCTCTGGGAGAAAAAAAAATTCCCCATCTCTGTCCTGTAAAGGCAACCCATAATTTTATAATAGTGACCCCTAGTCCTGGACTCACCCACAAGAGGAAACATCCTTTCTGTGTCCACCTTGTCAAGACCATTCAGGAAATTATATATTTCAATCAAGTCATCCTTCACTCTTCTAAACTCCAGTGGACACAAGCCCAGCCTGTCCAACCTTTCCTCATAATACATCCCTCTCATTCCAGGTTTCAATCTAGTAAACCTCCTCTGAACCACTTCTAACGCATTTACACCCTTCCTTAAATAAGGAGGCCAAAAACTGCATACAGTGTTCGAGATGTGGTCTCACCAATGCCCTGTAGAACTAAAGCTTTACTTTTGTGTTCAATTCCTCTCGTAATAAAGGATATAATTCCGTTAGCCTTCTTGGTTACATGCTGCACCTGAATGCTAACTTTTTGTGACTCATGCACAGGAACACCTAGATCCCTCTGCAATCTCGGAATTCCGCAGTCGTTCTCCATTTAAGTAATACTCTGCTTTTTCACTCCTGCCAAAGTGAACAATTTCAGATTTTCCCATGTTATACTCCATCTGTCATTCTCGCCTCACCTCTGGAATTCAGCTGTTTTGTCCACATGTTTGGTGTAACACCGCATAGGGTTCCTGGCGGAACTGAGCAGGTTATTGCTTTGTACGTGCTGTTTGATAGCACTATTGACAACACCTTCCATTTCGCCACTGAGGATTGAAAGTAGACTGATGGGGCGGTAATTGGCTGATTGAATTTGTCCTGTTTTTTGTGGAAAGAACATACCTGGGCAATTTTCCACTTAGTGGGATAGATGTCAGAGTTAAAGCTATATTGGAACATCTACTTTTGCTCACAGGTGCTGTAGTTCCTGCAAGGCCTCTGGAGATATTACCAAGGTAATTCACTCAGCCCCTTAGTGAAACCCCCAATTTCTCAGTAGACTTACGGAGGGCAGGTGGAAGACTTGCCTATGTCTTCTGACTGGAATTTGATCTGCAGGATGCACATAGTAGAAGCTTGATAGATCTGGGTCCCTACCCCTTAAATTGCAGGCTGTCTTGAGAATCAGCTGTCCTACTCCATTCAAATTTCTGGGTCTAAATGTGTACAAAAACTTCACGCTTCATAACATCATGATTATTCACCCAAAAGATATTGATCAGATTAAAACCAGGAATTTTTATAATAGCTTAGACACAGAACAGCTAAAAGCAATTATATTTGGAAGCTCACCTTCCTTGGCACAAAATTGTATGCATGGAACATTCATGGCACTGATGTGACTGCACAATGAATTGAATAACAGATGAAGTAAGAAAGATTGAGGTTATTTTCATTGTACACTTGTGGCTAGTCTCTAAGTTTTTATTTATGCAGGTGAACATGTAGTCTAAAGAGAAAATGTAAGAATCAACACTCAGTGGACAAACAGAGGTACAAAATAGATCCTGCATTTCTGTGGCTGAATCTGAAAAAATAAATTTTCTTGTGCACAAAGCAGGAGTTTTTGCACATATCCATAAAATAAGCTGCCAGAAGCTACATAGAATAGTTAATAGTGATATAAAGCTGTATAATGCACACTGGTAGTTAATGGTGGGAGATGATTCATCAATTTATATGATTGAAATTCTAATCAGTAAATACTTAAGTGGGAAATGTAACTGTTAATTGAAAATAAAGGTGTGACCATAAGACATAGGAGCAGAATTTAGGCCATTCAGCCCATCGAGTCTGCTCCACCATTCAACCATGGCTGATAAATTTCTCAACCCCATTCTCCCGCCTTCTCCTCGTAACCTTTGATCCCCTTACCAATCAAGAACCTATCTATCTCGGTCTTAAATACACTCAATTACCTGGCCTCCACAGCCTTCTGTGGCAATGAATTGCATAGATTCACCACTCTTTGGCTAAAGATGTTTCTCCTCATCTCTGTTCTAAAAGGCCTTCCCTTTACCCTGAGGCTGTGCCCTCATGTCCTAGTCTCTCCTACTAATGGAAACATCTTCCCCACGTCCACTCTATCAAGGCCCATCAGTATTCTGTAAGTTTCAATCAGATCCCCCCTCATCCTTCTAAACTCCATCGAGTCCCAGAGTCCTCAAACGTTCCTCATACGTTAAGCCTTTCATTCCTGGGATCGTTCTCGTGAACCTCCTCTGGACCCTCTGCATGGCCGGAACATCCTTCCTGAGATACGGGGCCCAAAATTGCTCACAATATTCTAAATGTGGTCTGACCAGAGCCTTATAAAGCCTCAGCAGCACATCCCTGCTTTTATATTCTAGTCCTCTCGAAATAAATGCCAACATTGCATTTGCCTTTCTAACTACCGACTCAACCTGCAAGCTAACCTTAAGAGAATCCTAGACTAGGACTCCCAAGTCCCTTTGCACTCCAGATTTCTGAATTCTCTCCCCATTTAGAAAATAGTCTATGCCTCTATTCTTCCCACCAAAGTGCATGACCTCACACTTCCCCACGTTGTATTGCATCTGCCACTTCTTTGCCCATTCTCCTAACCTGTCCAAATCCTTCTGCAGCATCCCCGCCTCCTCAATACTACCTGTCCCTCCACCTATCTTTGTATCATCTGCAAACTTAACCAGGATGCCCTCAGTTCCTTCATCTAGATCATTAATGTATAAAGTGAAAAGTTGTGGTCCCAACACTGACCCCTGCGGAACTCCACTAGTCACCGGCCGCCATCCTGAGAAGGACCACCTTATCCCCACTCTCTGACTCCTGCCAGACAGCCAATCTTCTATCCATGCTAGTACCTTGCCTCTAACACCATGGGCTCTTATCTTACTGAGCAGCCTCCTGTGCGGCACCTTGTCAAAGGCCTTCTGGAAGTCGAAGTAGATAACATCCATTGGCTCTCCTTTGTCTAACCAACTCGTTACCTCCTCAAAGAATTCTAACAGATTTGTCAGGCATGACCTCCCCTTGATGAAACCATGCTGACTTTGCCCTATTTTACTATGCACTTCCAAGTATTCTGAAATCTCATCCTTAATAATGGACTCTAAAATCTTACCAACGACCGAGGTCAGGCTAATTGGCCTGTAATTTCCCGTCTTTTGCCTCACTTCCTTCTTAAACAGTGGGGTTACATTAGCGATTTTCCAGTCCTCTGGGACCCTCCCTGACTCGAGTGTGGGGGAACAGTTAGCCTAGAGGGGACCCATTTGCCATCTGTACCAGGATTTTAACAGCACTTGTTTTGGTGTGACGTGCCTCATGATGGACTGCAGTGGGATCCTCATTGATAACTGACCTACATAGGACCCCATGGTATTTTAACCCCCTCCTGATTGAGGCACCTGTCATGGCCAGCCTGCCAGGTGAACCTATTGGAAAGCCAATGAGGTCACTAAGTTAAGGAAAAAAAAACTTTCCTTAGAAGGGTCTGGAGGAGCAGGAGTGAATCCATTTGAAGAAAGTCAAGTATTTCTCTAATTCCTTTTTGAATGTTACTATTGAATCTGCTTTCACCAACCTTTCAGGCAATGGATAGGGGCTTGCTGTCTTCTTTGGGAGTTAAAATGGGCCTCACAATGTATTTGTACTACATTCCTGTATGCACTCTTTTTGCACAGGCATTAACCTGACTACTATTATGTGTCTATCGAAAAAAAATTGAACTAAGTGAAAGAGTAATTACTCTTTGACACTTGTGTATGCTTACTAGCATCTCTGACAGCAATGCTACTGCCTGATGCCCAATAAGCTGCATGTGTTCACTCCTATTAATCTGACAGGCTTTTTTCTCTGGGGTTGGACTGTGGATCCCCAAACACAACATCAAGATTGAAATAAAAAGGTGTTGTTTGTTCTTCAAGACCAGATTCTCTGGAAATAAACTGGTTGGTTAGAAATGAAAACAATAGATGACCTACATCATCCAGCATATGTGTAAATAAGATCTGGCTCTCAGGCAGCAACAGTGGATTCTCTGTGGGAAATAAAATGGAATAATGAGTTGTGAGAAAGCTGCTGGAAACACAGCAGCCACCAAGCCATCAGTAAGAAGAGTTTTTTTTAGTTTTACTTACTATGATTATTAATTTATCTTTTCAGCCAGTGTGTACAATTATCACAAAGGAAACAAATCATGAATGGTTGACATACAGAGAAGCTATTGGAGTGTAAGAATGTGACAAAGTTGAGCTTGGCCTCTGCTCGGATGGAAACCCCAGGCTAGTGCACATTTAGGCCAGTTCTTTCAGAATTCAGCCCTCTAAACTCAGGATCAATGATTCACCATCTTTACTAATGAGCTAGTGAATCAATAGAGTTTTTTGATTAAGATTAAAGAAAGTGAGCTTTTTTTTCTCCCCTGCTGACATGGACACAAAGTCAGGCAGAAGACACGTGAACCTTCCTGTGCTTCTGCGTAGATATGAGGCCTACGAAAGCAGTGAATGTTTAATGGGATGCCTGAAAAATAAAGGGCATTTACCTTTTCAATTATCTGTGGCCTTATTACCTGCCCCTCTCAGCTCCTCAGATCTTAGAGCCTAAGACCTACTTCTTCTGCGTAACTAGAAAATGAAAGATACGTCTCAAGTCACAAACAAATGTGCCATTAGAATAATTTATTTTATGCATAGAATCAGTGATCTACTGAACAAACTGCCACTTAAGTGCAAACTGCACTAAGCACTGACAGAGTTAAACTATTCAGAAAAGAATTGGATCAATTTCTGATTTAGTAGAGTGGAAGTTATGGGTTTGCTACAGGGTTTAAGACATGATCAGTTAATATCCAGAAATGGCACCTGGATAATGGAACAAGACTGTTGCCTGTTTTTTCCTGAGTTCTTATGACGACAGATTTATCAGGAAACCTTTTATCCAGACATTTTCAAAATGTCTGACTCATCAGATTTCACAGGTAATTTACATTGCTGGAAGGGAATCAAAACTCTGTGATACTTTATCTTTCATTTATTTAGCTGTGAAGCAAATCTATTTCAATATCTCAATGCAAATAATAATAGAGTCTGCTTTCAGACTATTGGGTGGAAGATAACTGGATGGAGGAGTCTAGGTATCATGATTCAGGCACTACTTGCCAAGATGTGAATGAAACAATCTCTGGCACACACCACCTGTCAGTAAGCTAACCTTTAGATTGTTGGCAAGTTAAGGTCCATACCGGTATTCCTGGCCAGTTCATTTAATTTGTTTTTATATTATGATGCTAAATGATCTTAATAATTTCTACTCCCAGGGACTATTAAGAACAGTAAACACTGTGGCCTTTGGCTGGCATAGGTGCCCAGCCTCTTGATATTAACTTCTAGAAGGTAAAACATTGGACGGAATCTTCCGTTCTGGAGTCTAAGTCTGGTGGCGTGCAGGGAAGTCTGAGTGGTTCCTGCTGGACGGCTGAACATGCAAAATCTTCTGTTTTTCAGCTCACTAACTATGCAACCATGAGGAGCTTTGTGAATCTCGTGGCGGGGCAGCAGGAAGTTAACTGCCCCGCCGTTACCTGAAGGGGTTAAAGGTCCTGGCGCCATACTTAGAGGGCACCCAGACAAGCATTCACTCACTGCAGGCCAGGAACTCCGCATTATTCCTCCAGAGTCCGTCAGCCGCAGCCACAGAGAAGCTGGCAGATGTGAGCAGCCACATGCTGGGACACATGGAAGTGCCTCTGGCATTGCCTTTTGCTCATTTCTAAATAAGAGCACTGCCTGTGATACACCCCATGGTTGGGCCAACACTTGTAGTAGACCATGTTCACCAGCATCTTGACCTTCTTGAATGTAGTGGAGCTACCTCTTGCTGCTCAGGCTATTGCCCCACCTGGCCCTGGGCCAACCTGTGATGGGCCTTCCTTCTCCTCAACTGGATGAGAGCCAGCACCAAATGCCTGCAGCCTGCATCATTGATGCCTCAGTGGATGTGTGAATGAACTGAAGTGATACATTTAATGAGCATATCCTTTACTCCATCTCAAAGCCAGCAAGCCTGTGCAAAGCCCTTTGCCTGGCCTCTGTCTAGATGTGGCCTCTCCACCCCACCCCTCTTCTTCCAGGTGAAGGACATTTTGGGGGACCAAAGATGGATGTTCCTCCCATCCATACATGGCTGCACATTGATCAGGGTGACGAGAGCCATGTGCGAGAAGCCTCCCTCTGCAACAATGCAGCTTGCCTCCACTACACTCGAGATTTTATAGGGATAGCATTGCTTTGGCAGTATAGAAAGACTAACCACATGAGCCCTTGTCAGGCATTACCATTCACCTGGGAGGATGGAGGTTTGGGGTCGAGAGTTTGCTGCTGTCCACCAGCTGTGCCCCTTGGAGGCATCCATCTCCCTCCTTCCCTTCAAACCTGCCTCTGACTGTAGCTGATAGCAAATGGCACAGAATGAACAGCAGTCCAGACCTTGCGGGGATCTCGATGTTATGAGATCCACGAGTCGGAACAAACCTGCTCTCGTAGCCTGACAGCACCAAGAGCAGGACACTCCACCATGGGGCTTAAAAGATTCAGACAACAAATCTATGATAGAGGGAGGGTTGAGGACAAGGGATGCCTTATCAAGGGTAATGGGGTTCCAGTGTGCTCGGGAGCTGACTGATGGTGACATGCGAAGCTCTAGAGTGAATGTTAGTTGGCCAAGGGTGATGGGGGTAGGTTGAGGGTCACTGAAGGCAGAGCAAGGGTGATGGAGTGAGGGTCAAGGGTGATGGAGGAAAGTTCAAAGGTGACTGAGAGAGAATGATGGCTCCCAGTTCCAGGGTCACTTTACGAGTGTCCACAGATATTGCTGCGACAACACAAAGAGTTCTTTGGAGTAAAGTTTGAGATTGGAGTTGTCCATGGTGGGGTGGGTGGAGACGAGAGTGTGGCCCGATGCAAAGTATGGGGCTTCCCATTGGTCAAAAGTGCTCAGGTCAGGCGGGAGGGCCTGCTGCTACTATCACTGAGAGACAGGACCTGCTGCCATTCCCCCACAGCCCGGAGGAGAACCTATTAAATTGTGGAGTCGTACAGTGTCTGCACTGGAACAGGTGATCACAATCGCCAGGTGGAGGTGCAGGGTGGGTGGAAATACTTCCAGGGATCCAGGGGTTGACAGATCCGAAGCGGAGCGGGGGCAGGGGGGGTGGCAGTGGGGGGTGGGGGTGAGGGCAGTTCCAGCGATCCAGGCGGTATGATAAATCTGAAGGTGGGGCGGTGTGGTGGTAGTAACAGTTCCAGGAACTGCAAACTCCTCACAAACAGTCAGACTAATGCTGCCATTTAAATATGGCACCCAGACCTTTAACTCCCTTGAGGTAACAGCGGTGCTGGCGCCTTTCTTCCCATTCCTGCTGCATGATTGGCTGGGGCCCTCGCCTCTGCATATCTAATTGGCTGGCTGCCACATGATTGATAGATGTCAATGGAAGTGGTGCACACTTCTGGTCCCGGCATCAAGACTTTCAACCTGAGAAGAAGATTCCACCCCGGTAGCTAAAACCGCTCATCCCTGGAACAATTCTGGTAAATCTCCCCTGCATCCTCTCAAAGATCCTCACATCTTTCCTAAAATGTGGTGTTCAGACTCAGTACTCTGCTTCGGGCCTAACTAGAACTTCATAAATGTTCAGAAAAACTTCCCTGTTTTTATACTCAATGCCTCTATTTGTGAATCCCAAGGTCCAATATTCTTTGCTAACCATTCCCTCAATATGTCTTGCCATCTTCAAAGACACATGCACCCCTAGGTCCCCCTGTTCCTACACACTCCTTAGAATTGTGCCATTAAGTCTGTATTGCTTCTCCCTATACCATCTGTAAAACGCACCACCTCACATTTCTCTCTATTAAATTCCAGCCCGAGTTTATTCTGGTGTATTTAGTGGGTAACTAGTAGGATAAGTACCCCAACTTCATACCATTGCATTAATTTCAGTACCAAATCGATAGGCGAGGACTGTGACAATGCACCCAATGGAGGACCGGGCTATCCCTGACAACAATTTTATTACTTCCACATTTAACTGTGCATGTGTGGACCACTGATGTTACTGTCAGATTTTCTCTGTTATAATAGTGAGCACTGTTAGCTTCCCTGTTATTCTCCATGAAAAATCTGGTACATTGAATCTTTCCTGAGGTTCAGTGGCCAAAACTGAACACAGGACTCAAGATAGCTTATGACCAAGGGTCTGTATAACTGAAGCATCACTTTTTTACCTTTGTGTTCCAACGTTCTTGGATAAAGGTGAACATTGCATTAAATTATTTTTACTTTCCATACTCATACTTTCCAAATGCTCAGTCACTCTCTGGTTGATTTTAACCCCTCAATTGACATAGTGTGTGGAGTTTATACATACTCTTTCCAGCCCAATCTGGCCCACTGCAAGTTTAAATTGTGGGTAGCAATGATTTCAATTGGGAATAGCAATCACAGCCAAGCAAGGTAAACTTTTAACACATTTTACAGGTTTCCTTGTGAGCTGGGAGTGCTCTCCTGGACCCCACAAGGATACCTCAGGCTTCCTCTGTACTGGGCTTCCCTTTCTCCCACAGAGATTCCCTTTCTTACTATGGAGTAATTGGGCACTGTTCCTCTGGTTCTCCATCATTGGCCTCCTGGACTGATTCCATTAGGCCCCACCTCCAGTCCCATGGAATCAAACAGATAAAATCCATCTCAGTTTATATTTGTGGAGGAGCAGCAGGTTTTGAATGATCTGCACTGTTAGGTACTTGAAGCCCAAGATAGTAAAGGAGAAGAAGTTTAAATACGCAGGAAAACAAGGCGGGTATTCTTGATCTTGGGCGATAGTGCAACACAAGAAATGTCAATTCGGTCACCTGTTAAACATCTCACCTGATTGTGAGTTCCACTAAAACCAATGGACTTTCACCTAATGCCAAAATACCCAAAAGGGTCACAGCTTCCGTCTTTGTGTAACCACATTCCATCTTTGATAGCTGCCACACTGCTTGATATAGAGCATGGCACTGGAAGGGAATTAAGTGGGTTGGAAACATACATATACTCAATTTCATGCTCGTAATCTGCAACCTTGATCCCACATATATCACAATTGGTTTGTCGGAGAAATTTGTAAATGGACAGCTCAGTTGAAATCCTCCCAATAAATTAAAGGATTGAAAGATTGCTCGGCTGGTCAGACAAAAGACTGCGGCAAGGTTAAGGTCAAAAGAGAGAAACAGGATTACAGAATTCCAGTTTTAATAGGTCTCCTCTAAAACACACATTCCAACTTAATCACTGTGCAATCAATCATATCAATGTGTATCCCACATATGAAATGTGTTTTTGATCTTCTTCTTTATTCAGTGCTTTTACAATACAATTTTACAATCAGGATGATATTTTGTGGAAAACTCTCCGTGACAATCCCATCCGAAATTAGGTGGGATTGTGGTGATGAGTCTTGGTAAATTTGAGTGCCCGAATGGGATTTCTCTTCCTCCACTGCTGCTGGGATGGTCACTGTCCACTCCTGCCTCACCTGTCACCTGCAAATGGTGGAAGGAGATGGGGCCTAAATTATCTACTTCCTGCCACACCTACTATACTTGCCAGGCCTGCCATTTAGAGCTGACAGCCGGCTCCAGAAGCAGCGATAAATAGCCATATTGCAGGAGACAGACAGTATTCCAGCAGCTTCCTGTTCCTCCAGCAGAGATTGAACCTACCCAAGGCCTTGGTCTCAGCCAAGGCCTTCAGTGGAAAATCTCATTCCAATCTTCAGGGCTGCAGTAAACTGGAGATTCCTGCTTGGCACTGGTAGCCTCACTCTTGATGGTGGGAATCCCACCAGGACCCTGGGCAGGATTTTTAGGTTGGCGTGCGGGCACGTGCCTGACACATCCAACCGAGAAATTAAGCGTGTTGACGTCGGCCGAGCATACCAATGTCAACGCACACCCTCACGATATTTCGCTAGGCGGGCGTACAATGAAGATGGAGGCGTGCCCACCATTAATTAACTGGCCAGTTAAGGCCCTTGAGGCACCAATTGTCCCGGAGTTTATGTGGCCTGTGTGATTTTCAGGCTGTCGCACAAGCTAAATGGGCAGACAGGCAAGGCACAGTTTCAAAAACCTCATCCATGGGCGGGATAAGAGAGGTGAGTGCACTTGTTAATGCGAGTAGTTTCTACTTTAGCTTATAACTTGCTGCTGCTTGCTTGTGTGAATAGGGCATCTTCATTTCGCTTCAGAGCTGCTTTGACAGAAATAAGAAGCTTCAGTTCAGGATTCAGTGTTGTTTCCCAGGCCTCTGGAAGATTCATACCACTTGGGGCCTTTCAGGTATCAGACAGCCTTCCCTTACTCTGGTAATGGGGATTGTGCTCTCCACTGAAGGCACCTCCTCTGAGGAGGAAGAGAGGGGCAGAAGGGGGAGGAGGCCAGGTGTCCCTATTCAGCCTCCTGGGAAGCGACCTGTGGGAGGAGAGTTGCAGGCACAAGGGGCGCAGGGACAACAGGAAATCCAAGTTGGAAGGGGCCGCAGAAGGCACCACTCTCCTGCTGCCAGGGTTTACAGGCGGCGATGCAGCCACCTCAATATGTCTGAGGTACAATGCTGAAGGAGGCTCCGCCTCTCAAAGGAGACAGTGACCTCCATTTGTCAGAGGATCGGCCCTAAGACCAGCTCCGATTGTGTGGGTAGACATCCATGCCAGTGGCGCTGAAGGTCACAGTGGCCCTCAACTTCTATGCCTCCGGATCTTTCCAGGGGTCAGTGGAGTCTTTGTGGAGTCTCCCAATCAGCTGTCCACAGTTATGTCAAGCTGGTGACAGATGCTCTGTTCAGGCGTGCATTGACTTTCATTCACTACAATACGGACGAGGCCAGTTAGGCTGAGTGAGCCAGAGGCTTTGCTGCGATTGCTGGGTTCCCCCACATCCAGGGTGCAATCGACTGTACACATGTGGCCATCAAGGCGCCAGCAGGTCATCCGGGTGCCTTCATCAACAGGAAGGGATTCCACTCCATGAACATGCAGATAGTGTGTGATTACAGAATGCAGATTCTGCAAGTCTGTGCAAGGTACCCTGGCAGCTCCCATGATGCTTACATCTTGAGACACTCCCATGTGCCGAGGCTCTTCAGTGCTCCAGCCCGGCTGGATGGATGGCTGCTGGGTGACAAGGGCTATCCCCTCAAAAGGTGGCTCATGACACCTTTCCGCCACCCAAGAACAGAGGCTGAGCAGTGGTACAACAGGAGCCATGGGTCCACAAGGGTGGTGGTAGAGAGAACCATAGGTCTTCTCAAGATGCACTTCCGATGCCTGGACCGTTCAGGGTGCACACTCTGAAACCCCCCAGATCGTGTGTCACTGATAGTGGTTGCATGCTGTGCTGTCCACAATCTGGCGCTGGAAAAGGGGGACACAGTGGAGGAAGGAGACCTTGACTCAGCTGCTCAGGCAACAGATGATAAGTCCAGTATTGAGTCAGAGGGCGAGCACGGTCAGGAGAATGCTGAGGGGATAGACACTGACCTGGACAATCTCCAGGGAGACAGGGACACCCGGGAGGCTTTGATCCAACGCTCCTTCAGCTAGCCTACCAAATAAGAACAACCACCACCACGTGCCAGGGCTGCAAGCTCCATACTTGATCCCTGACAGGAATATTTGTTTGGTCAACAACATGCACTATGTGCCATTTCAATAAAGTTTAATGAGAAACAAGTCACTCATAACATCATGGGTTACCCTGCACCTGTAGAACAAATGAAGCACTCAGAGGCTTGTTGTACAAAAACACATTTAATGATATGGTGCCTGCCATAAAGTTAACAAATGAAATTCAGGGGTGTTTTCCATCACACCAATTAAGATTTAAATTAAAAGTGGGAAAAACAAATATCACCTGTGCTCAGGCCATGTTGTGATTAAGGTACTTTAAGTTTTCGCTTGGGGGTGCTACGTCTAGGTGCACCCCCTTCGCTGGCACTGGCATTGGAGGCAGCCTGCTCACTCTGCTGTCCTGATGGCCTTGATGACTTTGGTGGGCCTCTGGCCAGTGGAGCCTGTGCTGGCCCCACCTGGGATGGAGCAGCCAGTGTCATGGCTGGCATCTCCCCAGTCATCGCAACCTCATCAGATGCCACGGTCACTGGCAGAGTGGCGGAGGAGCTGCTGCCCTCATCCGGAGCGCCCTGAGAGGAGCCCACAGAGGTGACAGGCAGCTCATGCGCCAATGTGAGGTCACTTTGGACCTCCCTGCTCGCCATTGATGGACAGGCACCTAGCTGAGATACTGGGTGCCTCAACCATCTCCCACACTGACAGTCACTTGAGGTCATTGCTGATGTGAGGGCTTGCAGGTCCGAGTGCATCCCAGGAACCCCTGATTCAGCTCCTGGAGGAGCCTTTCCATGAGAGTCACCACTCTCTCCATGGAGGAGCAGTGCACTCGACCATGAGGGTCATTGCATTGCTCATGCTCCGCATGGACTCCTCCACAACAGAGAACATGGCACATATTCCCTCATGTATCTCCACCAGATCCTCCCGCACACCCTGCTGGACTTCCAGGAAATGCTGCCTCAGAGACGACTCCAGAAGCTCATCATCAACCACTGACTCAGCATTGTCCTGTTCCCCAGCAGTCCTATGCCTGCTGGGGCCCTGGGCACTCTCTGCCTCTGCCTGCATCTCAAATGAGTGTGAAATGCACTCACCGATGTGCTCCGATATACTAGCCACCGATCTAATGCCACCGAGGTGCTGGTGCCTGCTTGGCAGTGAGGGTGTGACACAGGTGCTGTTGGGTGCTGTCCTCTGGGGTCAGTGGTGGGCCTTCAGGCTCCTCACCCCGATGGGCTGGTGGTGAGCCTGAAAGGAAGAATAAGGACATGTCATTAGTTGAAGTCATTACACTGTTACTGTGCATGCCTGCACCTGAAGGAGACAGAGATATGCATCAGGGTGCCCCTGCCTTTCCATTATCAGTGGGGTTTACAGGTTCGAGGCTCACATCAATATAGAGACTACAGTGGAATGATTGCAATGACAGACATTCTGACCTCAGTGCACTGCACTCTTACCTTCCTGTGGCACATCCCTTTTGGAATGGGTCACTGTGCTGAGTGACCCATGCCAAAACGGTACTCACCCTTCCCGATTGCAGGAGATTGTTAAAGTGCTTCTAGCACTGGACAAATGTACGCCTCACCACATTAAGGCTGCTGACCCAGGATGCCACCTCCTGCCAGGCCCTTTTGTGGGGGGTGGGGGGGGGGGGGGGTCCTCCTCCCGTCCCTGGGGACAAGGGTTTCTCTCCTCACTGCCACCTCCTCCAGGAGGGCAGCGAGGCATTCGTCAGAGAAACACGGGGCTGACTGCCCTGTTGACCTGCCTTCCTGCCTGCCGTGTCCACCAGCAACCGGATCCATCATGACGACTTCACGTCCCTCCTTGGAAGCCTTCCAGGGGCTGTCTGGGCTTCTTTAAAATCGGCCGCCGGGCCGTCATTGGACCCGATGGATATTGAGCTCCCGCCCCCGCCCACCCCTTCTCGCTGTTGCCGCTGCCACGTCTTATGCTGGGCAGGCCTCAATTGGCCCACCCGTGTAAAATCACAGTGAGGAGCCGATTGTGGGCGGTGGTCAGGTTCCTGACCTCCCCCACCCGCTCCCGCTGAGCCTGCCTGACAATCGAAAATTTCTGGCCTCTGTTATGCATGATGAATGAGCCCCAGCTCAGCAAAATGAAATAATTACTTACATTTATATAGCACCCTTCTTGATATCAAGTGTCCCCAAAACACTTATAGATCAGGATCACGGCAGAGATGAGAGCATGGAAAATCTGCCCTATGAAAACTTTGCCTCAAAAAGGAGAATCCTGGCCTCGCTGCCTACTTTTTCATTTCTGGTCAGTTGAGAATTGCCACCTTATGCCTGTTTTGTAATTAAGCTTCTTTAGCTAACCTTTACCTAACTAAAGAGTAGATCCCCATCACTAAGTCTTTTTTGTCTTTGTACGGTATAGACAAGACCGCCCTATGAATAAACTTCATCCCTAAGTCAGCGTTGCACACACAATTTTCCCAGAAGATATCAATCAACTTTTTGGATATTTTGAATCCAAAAGCAAGGAGCCAACTTCCATCAACCAAATGATTGACATTATTGATATGAGTATTAAATGAACTTGTGATCTTGCTCACTTTATCAACCATGTTCAAAAATTTGCAATTATCACCTTTAGACCTTGTAGTATTTGGTTGTCTGCAATTATAATGGTGTCTAAATATTTGAAGTTACACTTGTTTAAATCATCCTCTTTTATTTTAACCCTGACAATGTTTTACAGTTTGTCAACAAACAATTATTTAACCTTTTTCCATGTTGCAATCTTTGTTGGTTCTGTATACTGCTCTTAAAAGGTCATGGCATTTTTACAGAATCACAGTGCAGAAGAGGACCTTCGGCCCATCGGGTCTGTACCGACATGTGAGAAACACCTGACCTACCTACCTAATCCCATTTACCAGCACTTGGCCCATAGCCTTGAATGTAATGATGTGCCAAGTGCTCATCCAGGTACTTTTTAAAGGATGTGAGGCAACCTGCCTCCACCACCCTCCCAGGCAGCGCATTTCAGACCGTCACCACCCTCTGGATAAAAAAGTTTTTCCTCACATCCCCCCTAAACCTCCTGCCCCTCACCTTGAACAATTGCCCCCTTGTGACTGACCCTTCAACTAAGGGGAACAGCTGCTCCCTATCCACCCTGTCCATGCCCCATATAATCTTGTACACCTCGATCAGGTCACCCCTCAGTCTTCTCTGCTCCAACAAAAACAACCCAAGTCTATCCAACCTCTCTTCATAACTTAAATGTTTCATCCCAGGCAACATCCTGGTGAATCTCCTCTGCACCCCCTCCAGTGCAATCACATCCTTCCTATAATGTGGCGACCAGAACTGCACACAGTACTCCAGCTGTGGCATCACCAAGGTTCTATACAACTCCAACATGACCTCCCTACTTTTGTAATCTATGCCTCAATTGATAAAGGCAAGTGTCCCATATGCCTTTTTCACCACCCCACTAACGTGCCCCTCCGCCTTCAGAGATCTATGGACACACATGCCAAGGTCCCTTTGTTCCTCAGAACTTCCGAGTGCCATGCCATTCATTGAATACTTCCTTGTCAAATTACTCCTTCCAAAGTGTATCACCTCACACTTATCAGGATTAAATTCCATCTGCCACTTATCTGCCCATTTGACCATCCCGTTTATATCTTCCTGTAGCCCAAGACACTCCACCTCACTGTTAACCACCCGGCCAATCTTTGTGTCATCCGCAAACTTACGTATCCTACCCTCCACATAGTCATCTATGTCGTTTATATAAATGACAAATAATAGGGGACCGAGCACAGATCCCTGTGGTACGCCACTGGACACTGGCTTCCAGTAAAGCATCCTTCTGTCATCACCCTCTGCCTCCTACAACTAAGCCAATTTTGAATCCACCTTATCAAACTACCCTGTATCCCATGTGCATTTGCCTTATTTATAAGTCTCCCATGTGGGACCTTGTCAAAGGCTTTGCTGAAATCCATATAAACTACATCAACTGCACTACCCTCATCTACACACCTGGTCACCTCCTCAAAAAACTCAATCAAGTTTGTTAGGCATGACCTCCCTCTGACAAAGCCATGCTGACTATCCCTGATCAAACCTTGCCTCTCCAAGTAGAGATAGATATTCTCCTTCAGAACTTTCTCCAATAGTTTCCCTACCACTGACTTGAGACTCACTGGTCTGTAGTTCCCTAGCTTATCTCTACAACCCTTCTTAAATAGCGGAACCACATTAGCTGTTCTCCAGTCCTCTGGCACCTCCCCCGTGGCCAGAGAGGAATTAAAGATTTGGGTCAGAGCCCCTGTGATCTCCTCCCTTGCCTCCCTCAGCAGTCTGGGACACAAATCATCTGGACCTGGAGATTTGTCCACTTTTAAGCCTGCCAACACCTCCAATACCTTGTCACTCCCTTTATCAATATGCTTAAGAACCTCGCAGTCTCTCTCCCCGAGTTTGATACCTTCATCCTCATTCTCTTGGTTGAATGAAGTATTCATTCAACACTCTAGTGATGTCCTCTGGCTCCACCCATAGATTGCCCCCTTGGTCCCTTATGGGCCCTACTATTTCCCTGGTTATCCTCTTCCCATTGATATACTTATTGGGCAGAATTTTGCCCTCAGATGGTGTGCGGGCCCCATCGGCTTGGCGGCAGCCGGCCAGCTGACCCCCGCCATTGAAACGGGGCCCACTGCCATTTTAAGTGGGCGGGCCAATTAAGGCCCACCCAGCGGCATCCCCGACAGGAAATGCTATGCGCTTCCAGTCTCGGGGGGGGGAGGGATTCCCCATCTGTCAAAGTGCGCTCTTTCGTGCATGCGCGCGAAAGCGCGCACTTCTCCCTGAGGCAAAGTGCTATCTCAGGGAGATTCGTGTCAGGTAAGTTAAGTGTAAAAATAGAAACATTAAAAAATTATTAACATGTCCCCCTCATGTGACAATGTCACATGAGATGGGACATGTTAATAAAAGCACATAAACTTTATTATGGACATGAAACTTCATCCCGCCAGTGGATGAAGTTTCATGAATCTTCTGGAGCCTGCTGGGGCTCCTGGCCTGCCCACCAGCCTTAAGCTTGGCCGGGCAGGACTTTAATTACTTTAGTTAGCCATTGACAGGTCGGCGGGCGGATAGCTGATTTCGCTGTCCACCCGCCTTCCTAAAAATTTAAAGGGACCGGAATGACATCGGAGATTCCTCCCGATGTCACCCCGCCTCATTTTCCCCTCGGCAAGCGGGCCCTGCCCCCAAATAGCCGAGGGGAAAATCCTGGCCATAGAATATCTTGAGATTTTCCCTACTTTTACCAGCCAGAGCTTTCTCATATCCCCTCTTTGCTCTCCTAATTGCTTTCTTAAGCTCCACCCTGCACTGTCTGTAATCCACTAATGCCTCTGTTGATTTGCTTCCCTTGTACCTGCTAAAAGCCTCTCTTTTCCTTTTCATCGTAACCTGAATATCTCTGGTCATATAATTCTGGACAACTACACAGCCAATTTTTGTGTCATCTGCAAATTTCCCAATCATGCCTCTCACATTTAAGCCCAAATCATTAATATATACAACAAACAGCAAGGGCCCCAACACTGAGCCCTGTGGAACACCACTGGAAACCGCTTTCCATTCACAAAAACATCCATCGACCATTACCCTTTGTTTCCTGTCACTGAGCCAATTTTGGATCTAACTTTCCACCTTCCCCTGTATCCCATGAGATCTCACTTTCCTGACCAGTCTGCCATGTGGGACCTTGTCAAATGCCTTACTGGAATCCATGTAGACAACATCCACCACACTACCCTCATCAATCCTCCTTGTTACTTCCTTAAAAAATTCTGTTAAGTTAGGAAGACATCATCTTCCCCTAACAAAACCATGCTGACTGTCCCTAATCAATCCGTGCCTTTCTAAGAGACAGTTTATTCTGTGTCTCAGAATTGTTTCCAATAATTTGCCCACCACCGAAGTCAGACTAACCAGCCTATAACTTTATGGCATATCCCTTGCACCCTTTTTAAATATTGGTACAACATTTGCAGATCTCCAGTCCTTTGGTACCTCACCTGTATTTAGTGAGAATTGGAAAATGATCCCCAGAGCATTCGCTATTTCCTTCAAGGCTTCCTTTGGCAACCTGGGATACAATCCATCTGGCCCTGGTGATTTATCCACATTTGAGGATGCCAGTCCCTCCAGTACTTCCTCTCTCGCTACACTTATTGTATCTAATATTTCACACTCCTCTTTAACTAGTATGTCTGCATCATGCCTCTCCTTAGTGAAGACAGAGACAGAAGTACTCATTGGGAACCCTGCCCACATCTTCAGCATCAATGCACAAGTTACCATGTACATCCCTTTCCTTGCTCTTAATGTACTGGTAAAACACCTTTGGGTTTCCTTTGATTTTACCTGCCAATATTTTTTGTGTCCTCTCTTTGCTTTCCTAATTTCCTTTTTTACTTCACCCTTCTACTTTCTATACTCCTCTAGGTTTTCTACAGCATTAAGTCTTTTGTGATTGTCATAAACTTTCTTTTTCTGCTTTATCCTATCCTGTATTCTTCTGGATAACCAGGGGGTTCTAAATTTGGCACTACCACCCTTTTCCTTTGTGAGGACATGTCTACACTGTGCCCATAGAATCTCGCTTTTGAATACCTCCCACTGATTTGACACGGTTTTCCTTCTAGTAGCTGCGTCCAGTCCACTCTCACCAGTTCACCTCTCAGCTTTGTAAAATTTGTCTTTCCCCAATTTAGAACTTTTACTCCTGTTCTATCTTTGTCCTTTTCCATAATGATGCTAACTCTAACTGTATTATGGTTGCTATCTCCAAAATGGTCCCGCACTACTACTGAATCCACTTGCCTAGCTTCACTTCCTAAGACTAAATCTAGAATTGCACTCCATCTTGTTGGACTTGTTACATGCTGGCTGAAAAAGTTCTCTTGAATGCAGTTCAAGAATTTTGTGCCCTCTGTGCCCTTCACACTGTTCTTATCCCAATTGGTATTAGGGTAGTTGAAGTCCCCAACTATTACTGCTCTATTGCTTTTGCACTCAGAAATTTGCCTACATATTTGCTCTTCTAACTCCCTTCCACTATTTGGGGTCTATAGTACGCTCCAAGCAATGTGACAGCCCCTTTTTAATTTCTGAGCTCATTTCTTGCTTCATTTAGTATATCATCCCTCCTCACAGCTGTAATTGTTTCTTTAACCAATAATACTACACCTCCACCTTTTTTATCCCCCTCCCTAACCTGCCTGAAAACTCTAATCCAGGATGTGGAGCTGCCATTTTTGTCCCTTTTTAAGCCAAGTTTCAGTTATGGCGATGATATCATGCTGCCATGTATCTATCTGAGCCCTCAGTTCATCGGCTTTATTTGTTATATTAGTTGCATTTACAGATACAACCATTTAACCTGCGCTTCTTCTGTCTTTCAGGGTCACTCACTAATTCTCCATCTCCTGTTCCCTGCTCTGAATTTGCCCCCAGGTTCCCAGCCCCCTGCCAACTAGTTTAAACCGCCCCCCAACAGCACTTGCAAATCTCCCCGTGAGTCCCAGTTCGCTCCCAATCCCAGTCCCAATACCTCAGAAATCTGATGCCCTCCCTCCTACTTCAGCTTTTCTGCCACGAGTTCAATCGCTCTCTTCTCCTATTTCTATACTCACTTGCATGTGGGACTGGGAGCCATCCTGAGATTACTGCTTTAGAGGTCCTGCTTTGCAATCAGTTTCCTAGCTCCCTGAAATCTGCTTTCAGGACTTCATCCCTTTCCTACCTAAGTCATTGGTACCAACGTGGAACACGACCTCTATCACACGATCACTCTATCGTCTATCAAGAGCACAGAATTTAAAGTAATTAATATTAGTGAAGATAAAGTACTGCAAAAATTAATGGGATTAAAATCTGACAAATCCCCTGGACTTGGTGGCCTACATCTTAAGGTTTTAAAAGAGATTGCTGCAGAGATTGTGGATATGTTGGCCTTGATCTTCCATAATTTCCTTGATTCCACAATGGTCCCCGGTCGATTGGAAGGTAATTTTTTTTATTCATTCACGGGATGTGGGCTTCGCTGGCTAGGACAGCATTTAGTGCCCATCCCTAGATGCCCTTGAGAAGGTGGTGGTGAGCTGCCTTCTTGAACCGCTGCAGTCCATGTGGTGTAGGTACACCCACAGTGCTGTTAGGAAGGGAGTTCCAGGATTTTGACCCAGTGACAATGAAGGAACAGCGATATATTTCCAAGTCAGGATGGTGAGTGACTTGGAGGGGAACTTCCAGGTGGTTGTGTTCCCATCTACCTGCTGCCCTTGTCCTTCTAAGTGGTAGCAGTCATGGGTTTGGAAGGTGCTGTCTAAGTGCCTTGGTGAATTCCTGCAGTGCATCTTGTCGACGGTACACACTGCTGCCACTGTGCATCGGTGGTGGAGAGAGTGAATGTTTGTGGATGTGGTGCCAATCAAGCGGACTGCTTTGTCCTGGACGGTGTCCAGCTTCTTCAGTGTTGTAGGAGCTGCGCTCATCCAGGCAAGTGGGGAGTATTCCATCGTATTCCTGACTTGTGCCTTGTAGATGGTGGACAGGTTTTGGGGGAGTCAGGAGGCGAATTACTTGTTGCTAGCCTCTGACCTGCTCTTGTAGCCACAGTATTTATATGGCTAGTCCAGTTTAGTTTCTGGTCAATGGTAACCCCCAGGATGTTGATAATGGGGGATTCGGCAATGGTAATGCTATTGAACATCAAGGGGCGATGGTTGGATTCTCTCTTGTTGGAGATGGTCATTGCCTGACACTTGAGTGGCGCGAATGTTACTTGCCACTTGTCAGCCCAAGCCTGGATATTGTCCAGGTTTTGCTGCATTTGGACATGGACTGCTTCAGTATCTGAGGAGTCGCGAATGGTACCGAACATTGTGCAATCATCAGCGAACATCCCCACTTCTGACCTTATGATAGAAGGTCATTGCTGAAGCAGCTGAAGATGGTTGGGCTGAGGACACTACCCTGAGGAACTCCTGCAGTGATGTCCTGGAGCTGAGATGACTGACTTCCAACAACTACAACCATCTTCCTTTGTGCTATGTATGATTCCAACCAGTGGAGAGTTTCCCCCCTGATCCCCATTGATTCCAGTTTTTCTTGGGCTCCTTGATGCCACACTCAGTCAAATGCTGCCTTAATGTCAAGGGCAGTCACTCTCACCTCACCTCAGGATTTCAGCTCTTTTGTCCATGTTTGAACCAAGGCTGCAACGAGGTCAGGAACTGAGTGGCCCTGGCGGAACCCAAACTGGGCATTAGTGAGCAGGTTATTGCTAAGCAAGTCCCGCTTGATAGCAGTGTTAATGACCCCTTCCATTACTTTACTGATGATCAAGTGTCGGCTGCTGGGGCGGTAATTGGCCGGGTTGGATTTGTTCTGCTTTTTGTGTACAGGACATACCTGGGCAATTTTCCACATAGCTGGGTAGATGCTAGTGTTGTAGCTGTACTGAAACAGCTTGGCTAGGGGCACGGCACGTTCTGGAGCACAAGTCTTAAGTACTGTTGTCGGAAAGTTGTCAGGGCCCATAGCCTTTGCAGCATCCAGTGCCTTCAGCCATTTCTTGATATCACGTGGGGTGAATCAAATTGGCTGAAGACTGGCCTCTGTGATGATGGGGATCTCCGGAAGAGGAGGAGATGGATTGTCCACTTGGCTTTTCTAGCTGAAGATTGTTGCGAATGCTTCAGCCTTATCTTTTGCACTGCTGTGCTGGGCTCCTCCATCATTGAGGATGGAGATATTTGTGGAGCCACCTCCTCCAGTGAGTTGTTTAATTGTCCACCACCATTCACGATTGGACGTGGCAGGACTGCAGAGCTTAGATCTGATCCGTTGGTTGTGAGATCGCTTAGCTCTGTCTATCACTTGCTGCTTATGCTGTTTGGCACGCAAGTAGTCCTGTTTTATGGCTTCACTAGATTGACACCTCATTTTTAGGTATGCCTAGTGCTGCTCCTGGCATGCCCTCCTGCACTCTTCATTGAACCAGAGTTGATCCCCTGGCTTGATGGTAATGGTAGAGTGGGGAATATGCCGGGCCATGAAGTTACAGATTGTGTTCGAATACAATTCTGCTGCTGCTGATGGCCCCAAGCGCCTCATGGATGCCCAGTCTTGAGTTGCTAGATCTGTTTGAAATCTATCCCATTTAGCACGGTGGTAGTGCCACACAACACGATGGAGGGTATCCTCAATGTGAAGGCGGGACTTTGTCTCCACAATTACTGTCTCTCCTACCGATACTGTCATGGACAGATGCATCTGCAGCAAGCAGGTTGGTGAGGATAAGTATGTTTTTCTCCTCTTGATTCCCTCACCACCTGCTGCAGACACAGTCTAGCAGCTATGTCATTTCGGACTTGGCCAGTAATAGTGCTACCAAGCCACTCTTGGTGATGGACATTGAAGTCCCCCACCCAGAGAACATTCTGTGCCCTTGCCACCCTCAGTGCTTCCTCCAAGTGATGTTCAACGTGGAGGAGAACTGATTCATCAGCTGAAGGAGGGCTAGTAATTAGCAGGAGGTTTCCTTGCCCATCTTTGACCTGATGCCATGAGACTTCATGTTTGGATGAGGTCTGGAGTGGATGTTGAGGACTTCCAGGGCAACTTCCCCCAACTGTATATTACTGTGCCACCAACTCTGCTGGTTCTGTCCTGCCAGTGGAACAGGACATGACCAGGGATGGTGATGGTGGAGTCTGGGGCATTAGGTATGATTCCGTGAGGCTGTCAGGCTGTTGCTTGACTAGTCTGTGAGACAGCTCTCCCAATTTTGGCACAAGCCCCCAGATGTTAGTAAGGAGGACTTACTAGTCAACTCCGCTTGGCTGGCGCGTTCCCATGGTGAAAGCAACGGGGAAGCCTCTTGAATTACACGAGACCCTGAGAGCCTATAGCTCCCCATTGTTTTATCCATGGCCAATCTGTGTTGAAATGCCAACCAATCAGCACTCTTTTCTCCTGTAGTATAAATCATTCTGATCATTTGAAATTTGGCATTATTTTGTTTGTCTTGATGATTGCAAGAGGAAAAGCATCAGCAACATGTCTCTCCTTTCAGCAATAATACAATTCTGTATTACCAAACAACTATTACGGAGGGAAATTTTGTTTAACAAATCTATTGGCGTTTTTGAGGGTGTGACTAGCAGGGTAGTTGGGGGAGTCAGTAGATGCAGCATATTTGAATTTTCAAAAGACATTCAATGAAGTGCCACACAAGAGGTTGTTACAAAAGATTCGAGTTCATGGAGGTAATATATTAACATGGATTAAGAATTGATTAAGAAAGCGAAGAGTAAACGGGTCATTTTTGGGATGGCACAATGTAACTGGTGGAGTGTCACAAGGATCAGTGTTGCAAGGCCTCAGCTATTTACAATCTATATCAATGACATAGTTGTGGGGACAGACTCCATATCCAAGTTTTTGACACAACAAAGCTGGGTGGGAAAGTAAGCTCTGAGGAAGGTCCAAAGAGGCTGCAAAGGGATATTGATAGGTTTAGTGATTTGGCAAGAAGGTGGCAGATGGAATAAAATATGGAAAAATTTGAAATGATCTACTTTGGTAGGAAGAGTAGAAAATCAGAATGATTTTTGAAAGGAGAGAGACTAGTAAACATTGGTATTCAGAGGTATTTGGGTGTTCTTGTGCACAACATAAAATGTTAGCATGCAGGTATAGCAATCAATTAGGAAAGCAAATGGTAGGTTAACCTTTAGTGAAATAAAAAGAGGGAAATAAAATGGGATTAAGAGATGGAGATAAAAGAGACAAAGAAAAATCTCCCATTTCTTAAATGTTCAAAAATTATCAAAATTTTTAAAAATGAGGCTCCATGCATTTGGTACCGTGATTGTTTGGGAGACTTAAAAAATTATCGTGCAATTAAAAATTGACTTACCATACAATGGCAAGCCCTAACACTTTCTGGAATGTTTAATGGGAACCTATTACATAGATACAGTAAACTCATGATGTTCTACTTGTTTCATGCTGAGTCTCCCGCCGAAATACAGTAATAGCACAGCTTCGGGAGGAGCAGGGCAACTCGGACATCAAGAGCAGGATTTTATCTCACCTGTTGGGCATGGTTTCAAACAAAATATCAGGGGTGGCAGGCTTTCTCTTCAACCCCTGAGCTGTCCCCCATAAAATGGTAGGTATGAGGGTGCCAAAATTGGCAGTCCACTCACCATTTTTACATAAATAATTAAGGGTCAATTGAGCTTGTTACCAAACCAATTGACCCAAATAAGATGCTGCCCATGCCATAACATAGTTGCTGTGGGCAAGCACATAGGAGTGGGCAGGCTGTTTTTTTAAGCAAACTACTTAAAAAGTAGGAAGGGGGGTGGTACGGCCTTTGGGGGTGCCCTGTGGGCATTGGGAGCACCCCACCCCCAAAGATGGTACCTCCCTCTTTGTTCCTCCCCACCTAGCCGCTAAAACTCATGCACTACCCTCTCAAGCCCCCTACTCCCACCCCTGGCCTCCCTAATCTCCCCAGTCCTTCCCCATCCAAAACCCCAGACTTAGCTTTCTCTAGTGGCCCTGTCCTTTTCTTCCGTGGGCCTAATTTTTTTTCTCCTCATTCATGGGATATGGGCTTCACTGGCTGGGCCAGCATTTATTGCCCATCCCTAGTTGCCCTTGAGTAGGTGGTGGTGAGCTGCCTTCTTGAATTGCTGCAGTCCATGTGGTGTAGGAAAAACCATGTGGGTGCTGCTTGCAGTCCCAGCAACACCCTCTACTGAGTTCTGGTGCTGTTCGGACTGCTGAAGCTGCTGGCCAATCAGATTGGCCAACAGCTTTCGAGGGTGGGGCTTTGCTGATGGGAGGAAGCCCCATTCTCACCTTGTTTATGTTGCCTGCAGCACGTTATTCTTTAATGTAAGTCGGCTGATTTCTTCCAAGGGGCGGGGGTGAGCAACACACCCTCCTGTAAAGTTTAGTCCCAAGCTTCTGATCTCAGGTTCAACTACGCATATGCAGGTGCTGGAAGTTATTATTCAATTTATTCTTTAAGATGGTTAAGTAGCCTCACTGTTACTTTTGCTGCAACATCTGAGTCTTTTGCTGCAACATCTGAGTCAATGCATTTTCACTTTCATAACCAAGCCTTCCGATGTTTTGCATTTCTTTTGCAAAGAAATTTGAGGTCAGTGAAATACCATTCACAAAGAGTTAGTGAGACTGATTTTATCTGTCTCTGCTCAGTGAAAATAAGGCAGTAGCTTAGCTTGAAATGGCTTTGGGTGACTTACCACTCTTTTTCTGTTGGCACTGCAGCTGCAACACCTTGAGTAGGGTCCTGAGAAGGGTGGCTGCAGGGTCCACCTGTTTCAACCAGGAGGCCACCTTTAATGTGCTGTATACATGCCCCTCAGTCCAATTTGGAGGTACAAATGGGGGGAGGGGGAGGGCATGTGGCACCTGAAGAAATTTCCATCTTTTCACCTCTGTGAGCCCAGGAGGAAGATTCCTGCCCCACAACAAAAGTCTGGTTCTACTGCCAACCCATATGAGTTTTCCCCCAAGTTTCCATCCTTCACCTTGAAACCACCACCCAACCCCTCTCCAGGCTCCAGCTGATGACTGGAAATCCATAAAAGCTCACTGATTTCTCACCCCTTTCCAGCCATTGAGCTGCCTAGGAGCACCAGTTTGATGCATGCATCTTTCTTGGTTGCAAGCAAAGAAAACTATTTCAAGCTGGTTCAGCCCTCACGTGAATTACAATGGACAGGCAACAAACAAAGTGCTTGTTGTGTGGTGAAACTGAAAACTGGCCCAAGAGTTTCTTGTTAATGTGGAGCTTCGGCATTGCCATCTCATTTTCTGTATTGTAATGGCATTTTATAAAAAATACACTGGTTTTCTTCAGAATAGTGCAATTTTGTTTCCTAAAAGTTGTTGGTTCATTATATTGGTAACGTCAACATGAGCATAACAAGCAATGCCAGGATGAAGCAAACAACATGCAGCCGAATGACATGTTACAAACTAGGTTTAAAATGAATTAATATACAGTAATAGAATTGAAATTATAAGGTGCAATAAATTAGATTGTGGAATGTGCCGAAAAAACAGACAAATGGAAAGGGCGGCAAAGCCTGCTGCATATGCAGCTGAAGATCCACAGCCGTCGCTCGTAGGCACCTCACTCGACCCAGGGTCTAAAGACGGCACCTGTCATTCCTGCAAATGACGGAGAACCAGGGTTGCCAAAGACTGCGAATGTCTAGGGAACTGATCGATTACATATGCCACCTGCTGCAGGATTTGGTGCCATGGGGACGTGGAGGGCATCCACTGCCAGTGGCTGTAAAAGTGACTGCAATTTTTACACCAGTAGCTCCTTCCAGGGCTCCACAGGTGACCTGTGCGGGATCTCGGAAGCCTCCACCCACAAGTTTATCCAGGAGGTCATGGGCGCCATCTTTGCGAAGGCATAGAACTTTGTGCATTTCGCCTTGGATTAGAAAAGCCAGGAAGCAAGGGCACTGGGATTTGCCCAGATCTCAGGGCCAGAATTTTTAGCTTGTCAGGCGAGCAAGCGCCCAACCCGAACGAGTGTAAAATGATGTGCGATGACGTTGGGCGAGCATCCTGATGTCATCACACACTCGCATGATATTTCGGTTGGTGGGCGTGCACGGGAGTCAGCAGCGCGCCTGCCGACAGTTAACAGGCCTATTAAGGCCATTAAAGTCCCTTACGGTTGGCAGGCAGGAGAAAAGTCCAAGTACCCTCTGCACCTTTTAGGAAACCTCGTCCACGGGCGGGATGAAGTTTCCAACAGCAAATAAAAAAAAAATTAAAACTTCAACATTTCATTAATAACATGACATGTTTTTGTGACATTTTACAATTCTTTATTTTTCATTTTCAAAACTCTTCATCTCCCGGAGGCAGCTCTGTACCTCAGGGAGCTTTTCCAGCACAAACCCATATGCATCGCATGCACGAACTTGCATGCTCGCCCTCCTCCTCCCACCCCCACTCAGGCAGTGCTGCAGCGCGCGCTTCATGCTGGGCAGGCCTTAATTGGCCCACCATCGTGAAGTAGCGGTTGTGGCCTGATCACAGGCAGCGGTTGATTTCCAACCACCCGCCGCCCCCCTCCCACCCCCACTGAGCCTGCCCGATGAGGGCAAAATCCCACCCCAAGTTTCCCACAGGTGCAGGGGGCCATCAACTGCATTCATGTGGCACTTATATCTCTGTGGCATCAAGCAGTCAACTACGTCAACTGCAAGGGCTTCCACTCACTGAATGTTCAGCTGGTTTGCCACCACAAACGCATCCTACAGGTCTGTTCACGGTTCCCAGGGAGCGTCCATGACACCTACATCCTTAGCAGGTCTCAGGACACCTTTCAGGGTGCACAGAGACTGCAGGGCTGGCTCCTCTGGAATAAGGGCTACCCAGAGAGGATACGGCTGATGACGCCCGTGCGGTGGCCTCAAACTGCAGCGCTCTGAAGGTGCAACAAGCCTTAGGCTGTGACCCAGACTTTGGTGGACCAAATGATAGGCATATTGAAAATGAGGTTCCAGTGGAGCACTGCAATACAATCCACTGAGGGTGTCGTGCATCATCGTTGCTTGGTGCATGCTCCACAACCTGGCGCTGCAACGTGGGGAGGACCTGGTTGAGGAGGAGAGGGAAGAGCTGCATCTAGCCTGCAAATGAGAAGGACATCAAAGAGGATGATGGTGATGAGGTCTTCAAAGGCAAGGATGCTGGTGATGAGGTCATCACATTGGCAAGGCACTGCTCGGGAGGCCCTCATAGCTGCAAGATTTGCGGAGGATGATGACTAGATGCAGTGAGGAGAGACCTGACATCCTCACCTTTCATCTGTGAATGTTTGACTCCTGTGTGGCTGATGGCAGTGCACATACCCTCAGTGCTCAGGCTCATGTCATGGAGACGCAGCAGAGGCCCTAATAATCACGAGACTTCAGGAGGATGATGATGACATGCAGTGGGGATACTCCGTAGATCATCACATTGCCTCTGTGAATGTCTGACTCCTGTCTGGTCGAGGGCAGCTCGCTTGCGCTCTGTGATCAGGGTCATAGCATAGAGACGCAACCATGAAACTTTAAAAGCACCTGATCCTTTGTCCACCATCAGCACCTGAGTCCTTCAGGAGCACAGCGTCACTGGTCACAGATGTTGAAGAGATGGGGGCCAGCCCCACTTCAAATGTGCTGAGAGCACACAGAAAGAATGATGGAACTCTGTGGTGCCTGCCCACAACATTCTGGCAGCAATGACAAGCACCATCAAGGTGCAGGTATCAGTAATGTGTCCAGGGAGTGTGAGGCTGGACCATCACTTTGGTCTGAAGGTTACAAAGCACGGGAAAGAGCCCCTGGACTGAGGCACCTGCCTTTGTCTTGTGCAGGAACCAAGGTTCCACATCGGAGTGACATGAACTCTGCTTATCAGAACTATGAGCCATAGGCAGGGAGACATTCTTAGGAGAACAAAAACAAAAAATGCTGGATAAACTCAGCAGGTCTGACGGCATCTGTGGAGAGAAAGATAGAGTTAACGTTTCGAGTCCGTATGACTCTTCTTCAGAGCGGACTCATATGGACTCGAAACGTTAACTCTGTCTTTCCACAGATGCTGTCAGGCAAGCTGAGTTTTTCCAGAATTTTTTGTTTTTGTTTCAGGTTTCCAGCATCCGCAGTATTTTGCCTTTATCTTAGATGTTCTTCGGAGTTTATTTACAAAAGTGAACAGTATGTACAAGTGATTAACACCCGTGACAAGACTGTGCAACTATATCTTCTTAACCTTCCAGCCCTACTGCTACATCTTGGTGCTCCCCCGACATCCACAGCGGAGGTGGAGGCAGCCTGCTGACTGCTATGCCCTGCCTGCGATGACCTTGATGGGCGTCCTCTGGAAGGCCAAGACCTGGAGGACCCCAACCTGCTTTCAGGATCCTGCTGTGTGGCAATGCCTGTAGAGCTGGAGCCGCTGAGGTAACAGAAAGAGGGAATTTGGATGGGCCGGATGACCTCTATGGGTGCCCAAAATGCCTGGCTGACACTCTGAGAAGGTGTAGCTGAAATGAGATTGAACTGCCCTGCAACCCTCTCACATTGACACTTTTGGAGGCCATCTATGGTGTCAGGGATAGAGTTCAGCCCACAGCAGTGCAGGACTGATGTCCTGGTCCTTGTTGGCCACCATTCTACCAGTGTTGACCTTGGTGTGTTGGCATGCCAATGCTATCATCTCAGGCTGAAGGCGGACTCCTCCATCGTGCCTTGCAATCTGAAGAGTGCAGCAGACATCCCTTCCTGACCTTCCTGGGCTTGCCTTTGCAGCTCCAGAAACCGAGGTATGACCTCATCTGACTCAGACTCAGCAGATTTCTGGCCTCCAGCAGTCCTCCAAGTGCTGGAAACCTGGGAAGTCCCTGCTGCCGCCTGCTGTGGATCAAACAGTGCACTGTGCTCACCAGATTGTGACCCCAAGGCTACACTGGAGCTATGTCCCACCAAGGTGTGTGTCTCTGCATTGGTGCAGGGTGTGGCTGAATACTGTGATGGATCTTCAATTAGGGTGTCTTAGATTCTTCTTATGAAGTGCCTTCGGGGCTTGGGTTGAGGACCTGGGACATGGCCCTCCTCAGCTGCTTCCTAAATGTGCCTGCAAAAGTAAGGAGAGATAATTATTGCATGGCAGGGAACTGCAAAACAGGAAAACTCACTAAGAACATGGTTGTTGGATGGATGTTGCACTGCTGGATCCTCACTTGGTAGAGCACCACTGACCTCACTGTTAGCACAGCAATGGTCCAGATCATCGCTGGCCAGCTGGATGACTCTATTTTCAAAGTCTGTGAGGACCTTGATGTCGGGCATTCCTCCTTCAGTCTGCAACCTCTCCCTTTTATTGTGTGCCAGGTTGTCCTGCATGAATAGAGATGGAGAGAGTGTAAGCAGGACGCCTGCCAGGCCAGATGAGAAGGATGGCTTGCATGCATGAGTGGTGAGTGGTGCAATGGACAGATGAGGACACAATCTGCAGGGCAGATGAAGGTGTGTATGAGAGAGTGAATGGTGATGTTCCTTGAACTGGCAGTGAGTGAGATCCCTGTAGATATGTATGGGTTTGTGAGTGTGTGAGTTGAGAGTGATGAAAAGAGTGACTTCCCCTGGCGGAACAGAGAAGATCATTCCTCCTCTTTCGGCACTGGGTGGCTGTCCTCTTTTGCAGGGTATTGACGCTGACCACTGCTGCCACTGCCTCCCATGCTGGATTGGTGACCTTGCTTGCTGGTCTTCACGAAGAGCAGGGGTAGAGGCCTTCACGGCAGGCCTCCACAATGTCCAGTAGGTGCTTGAGGGAGACGTCTCTGGATTTGGGGGCAGCATGTTTCCTCCCCTAGGCAGCCATGCCTTTCTAGAAGTTTCTGATGCTTCAGAGGGGGCTAGCTCTGTGCAGGGGCATCCTTTAAGTATGGCTCCCGAATTACTGAAGGCCTGAGGTGACGGCGGGTCGGGCGAATCAGAGGTCACTCCGCCAGTGATCCGGCGTGTTTCCCAGGAATGCATTATTTGGGAATGAGATGATACTGCACGAAAACGCACCATTGCAGCCGGCCTGCTACCACACCTTTTGCAAATCTGGGGCAATTCCACTCCTATAGTCCAAAACTGATTGGCACTAAATTGCCAAGTTTGCTCAGGGTAGGAGACATTCTTCTAAGGTATTATTACGGGACACTCTATCATGGCAAAATAGTGAGCACTGTACTCTACACCTGTCATTTGGGTGAATGTATGATATTGACATTGGATGCCAAACGTATTGTGGTCCATTCTTTAGCAACAGCTGCAATGCTGCACAAAAATAGACGCTGTTCAAGTCACTTATATCTGTAAATGGTTATCAGCACATATTCTGTGAACAAAAGGAGCTGTAGTCTGAAAAATGATGCCTATTAAACTAATGAGCAGAGAATTTGGAAAAACAGATGATTAAGCCGGAGTTTACAACCTCTTGAAACTTTTTTGCTTTGTCTTTGTATGAATGCTTTTGACTGATCTGCAATTACCAGAAATATATGAAAACATTGTGCTTTTTTTTCATGTTGCAATTAAGCTGCAAGTCTGTCAAAAGCATAATTATATAATTTATCAACTGGTTACTCTGTATGGTCCTAGGTAATGTAACATATAATTGTATTTTCTATATCATACGAACACCCAAGATAATGATAAATCTGGTTCTTGTTACTTTTCAGTGTATTATGGTCAAGATGGCCATTTTGGACCCTGTGAAAACAAGTATTGTGGGCTTGGCCGACATTGTATTGTTAACAAGGAGACAGGACAGGCGGACTGTGCATGCATGGAGCGCTGCAAGCCCAATTACAAACCTGTGTGTGGTTCTGATGGGGAACTTTATGAAAATCACTGTGAGCTTCATCGTGCTGCCTGCTTGAAGAAACAAAAAATTTCCATTGTCCATAATGAAGACTGCTTTTTCAAAGGTAAGAATCAAAAGAATACGTTGCAAAGTCATGTTTCTTGTTTCAAACAAAACAAAGTTCCATTTTGTCTCTGATTTCAGTGGGTTTCAGAGATGAGCCATGATCAAGCAAAAATTTGGCAATTAAAATAAGTGAAAATTGATTAATTGTGGTGTGCTGTACAAGAATAATAGTTCACTTTTTTTAAGATTGTATGAAGATTTTCTGGGTCATGTTTCTGACCCAGAGAAATTAAGAAGATTGCATTTCTTTTGAACAATTATGAATAAATTAGCTCACAGGATCCAAAAGTGAACAAAAAGACAATTTGATAGCTTATATAAAAGTGTACTGTTTACTGTACCACTCTGATAAACATAAATAACTTGTTGATTTTTTTTGTCTGTGACTGTAATTGAACTCTCAATCTTATATAGCAACAGCCACACCAATTTTCATTTCTATAGCACCTTTAATGTAGGAAACTGCCCCAAGATAGTTTGCAGGAGTGCCATTAAACAAAATTTGACATAGAACAACAGAAGGAAATACTAGGACAAAAGGTCAAAGAGATAGATTTTCAGGAATAATTTAAAGGAGAAGAGTTATAGGAAAGTTGGGAGGCTCGGGAAGGAAATTCCAGAGCTCAGGGCCTTGGCTGCTGAAGGCACAGCCACCCATGGTGGAGTGAAGAAAGTCAGGGATGCAAGAAGGCAAAATTGGAGTATTCATATATTATTTGTAAGGATTTTTAAAGTCAATTTTTATTGTCAATTTAGTGCAAAGACCTAGGAAAAATCAATGTGAAAAAATTAGATCCATACAAAAGGCAAGTAAATTCAGAATTATTTTCTGTCCATCATTACGCACAAGAAAACATATACTTTTTTAAGTATAGTCAAATTAAAAATACGGCACAATTGTTTATATAATTCGTGATTATTATTTTTATGGGGCTCATCATCAGTTTCTTGCTTAATCTCCAGATGTTCTGCTGGCTAGGCTTCAGTTATCTACCCATCTGCCGCCTGTATCCCATTCTTTGTCACGTATCGCTCATCCGTCAATCCGATCTTCATTGACCTACATTAGCCCCAGTCCCTCAATGCCTCAAGTTTCAAATTCTAACTCTTGTGTTTAAATCACTTCCTGGCCTTTCCTCCTTCTCCACTTATTTCTTTCACCAAAACACATTATGACTCTCCATTCCTCTGACAGTAGCTGCTCATGCAGCTCCCTTTTCCCCTTCATTGGCAGCAACACCTTCTGGAATTCCTTTCCTAAGCCCCACCACCACTCCATCCCCTCTCCTCTTTTTTAAGAACCTCTTGAAAACACCTCTCTGACTAAACTTTCGTAACCCCTGCTAATAATCTCTTCTTGCATTCCGAGTCCTCGTTTTTGATAACGGCTCTGTGTAGTACAATGTTTGTCCATGTTAAAGAGAGTATATCAAGGCAATAACCTTTGATTCCCTTGCCTAACACAAATCTATCTATCTCTGCCTTAAAAATATTCAATGACCCCGCCTCCACCACCTTCTGAGGCAGAGAGTTCCAAAGTTGCACAACCCTCTGAGAGAAAAAAATTTCTCCTCATCTCTGTCCTAAAAGAGCGACCCTTAATTTTAAAACAATGGCCCCGAGTTCTGGACTCACCCCCAATAAACTTCATGTAATTGTGTTTGATCAGAACCCTCATCAGTCTCAATATCTTGCTTAGCATAGATAGCATAGAAGTCTGCATCGAGACCCTCCACATATATGGTGGCAGCAGGCCGTAAGAGACCACAACACTCAACCCCCCAGCCACTACCCATCACACCCCAGTCTGATCTTGGCAATGCATCAAACAAGCAAGGTTTTTTAAAAGGTTTTTTGTTCTTCTTTGGGGTACAAGTTGCTTGCCAGGCCTAGCCCTTGGTTCCGATGTGTGCCTATGTAGAAGCCAGTACTCCTCAACTTGGTCAGTGTTTTCAGTGACCCCGACTATACGGAGTCCCCAGTGAGCCTCAAGAATGGGGACCCTAGACTACGCTGGAGACCCTGGAGCCTTCACAACCCTTCATTTTCTGGATGCATGCTCAGTCTCTTAAAAGGCAACCAGGGAACAACCAGAATGGTGAAGGCCTGACATAACCTGGTCTGCCTCATTATGTTTGAGGTGCAGCCAGGCTCCCAGTGATGTTTTGGTGAAGAACCAGTGGAACCCAACCATGGAATTTAGTGGCTTCATTTTTATTGTTGCGCTTTCAACAACTTAGCTGCCATAATGATGGTAGGATATTAAAAAAAAATGGATTTTATGTATAGGGGAGCAGCTGCAATGTTGCTTTAATAAACAATGCCTTGGTATATAATCTGAACCAGAGTAAGAATGATGATCTCAATCATTGGGGGATTATCATTGTGCTATCTGTCACACTGCATTGATGTCCTTACTCCATATCTAACTAGAAATGAAACAGCAACAATTACTCTATAAAAAGGGATTTTCAACAATATAACATCAAAATTATGCTGGCTGATTGGCAGAAACACCAAAGAGATTCTTGGTCATAGAGCTCACAATCATTTCCTGAAGTGATTCTAATCTTCTTAAGTAAAACCCAAAGTTCGTGGCATTTATTTCTTTTCCTACCAAAGATTAGTTCAAGAGCATGCTCATCATGTCAGTGACCTCAGTACTGTACACAGCATGATGTCACAGATGCAAAGACATGAATCTCCAAGTTGTTTTTTGAGAACGTTTCAGAGTTTTTTCTCTCATTCAGGAGGACATTTTTTTGTCCATTATTCATCACCCAAAACAATTTGTGAATTTATCAGTTAAAAACTGGTAAAAACTAAAGGTTTGTAGGCATTTAAAAATGTGTTTAAAAGGTTGACTCGGGTGTGTGGATGCTGTTCAAGAAAACTAAAACACTGCTCCGTGAATTTTAAAAAATTTTCTCTCTAATAAGCACAAACACATATTTTGTTATTTAAAGCTCATTCCGTTTTAATCTGGCAAAGACAAAGCATGTCATGGTCTTGCAGCTGACTTTTAGCAACTCTTCCTGATTACTGCATCAATGCTGCAAGCCTACACAATCCTCTGGTGCTTGCAGTACAGAGCAGCTGCAATCTGCATATACCAAATACCGGATAGAGTTTATCAATCCCTTATTCTCCAGATCTAATAAATAACATCAGGGAATTAAGAAGAAAGGCAGATGATCAGATTCCTGCGTGTCAAAATATGTAAGGAGTTGCTGGCATGTTCTATCTTTGCTTTCTGTCGTTTAAATTTTAATGCATTTTTCATATTGACAAACAATAGTTGGATTGCTGTACATTTTCTAATTTTAATCTTCCATCCTCAGATTACTGAGGTAGATTTTTGTCTTTACCACTTACCTTTCATAGAACCTGCTTGATTTTTGTTCCAGTCTTAGGCAGGCCCTATAAATGGCAGCTGATCCACCCCAGCAGATTACCACCCAGGGGTGGGGACAAATACCTACTTGACAACAAAACTTGTATTTACATAGTGTCTTTAATATAACAAAACACCCCAAGTGGCTTCTCTGGATTGTTACATCAAATCCAAAATTTGACACCGAACCGCACAAGAAGAAGATGGAAAGCTTGGTTAAAGAATTTTAAGAATTGTAGAGTCACTGTTCTATGTGTTATATAGACTGCTCATATGTTTAAATAATTAAAATCCATAATCTTGATGATCTGTTTTTATTACTAATATACATAGTGTATGTCACAATCAAAAGTTCATTAATGGATAGAACAAACATGATTTACTGTTCTATGTTGCGTAATATGTGCTGATGGCTATGAAGACCTTTTTTTTTGATGATTAATCTAATTGATTAAATACAAAAGGAGTAATTTGCCAACTTTGTATTTCCAGTCAGGAATGTGAAGTTGGAAAGTTACCCCGAATGAGCAAATTTATTTTAAATGCAAGAACAAAACCTATATATATATATATGAATTGAAATAATTGCAAAGTTGAGGTATACCAGTTAGCTTCTAATGTCATTTTACCATAGACAATGGATGATGACTAAATATTATTATTTATACGTAGTAACCTAAAGTTGTTGTTTGGTGATTTACCAAGTTAGTTGAATTTCTCTAAGCAAAGAGGAAAGGCAAAACCATTTAAATAGCCGACGTCACTGTTTTGATTGATATTAATGCGGCTTATTGGGAGATGTCCTTCATATGTAGTAAAATACTTTCACTGTAACACAGCAAAAAGGGGGTAAAATTTGCAACTATGAAGCCTTGTCTACCACTGTAAAACTGTGATACCAATGTCCTGAGGCACTTTTATGCATGCGAGACCAATACTAGTGATGCTAGGCTCCCAAATGGGCTGCTCACACAAATGGCTGCATGCCAAATCATAACTGTGCAGACTCACTAAGACCAGTTTTTGGTATGGCTGGTCTCAACGAATCCCAGCAGATTTACATATGGTTTGCAATGGGGCCATGAGACCTATGCTTGAGAAGCCCACTGCAATATAAGACCATCTTTACCTTTGTGCAATGGAAGGGGAGAGACAGTCCTGGACCCTTTAGTGTTAAATGTAACATTGGGCAGAATTTTCTGCTGAGTGGGCTGGCACGCGCCCGACCCACTCGAGCATAAAATAGTGCGTGATGAGGTCAGGCAAGCATCCTGACGTCATCGCACACTCACGCGATATTTTGGTCAGCGGGCTCGCGCAGGAGTCGGAGCTGCACCCGCCATCAATTACAAGCCCAATTTAAGCCATTAAAAAGCCAATTAAGTTATATTTTACGTTGCCTATGTGATTTCGTGCTCATCGCACAGGCAAAACGGGCAGGCGGGCAGCCAACAATTTGCTAAACCTCATCCAAGTGCGGGATAAAAAGGGTCAGCAGCATTGCCAGTGTGAGTAGTGAGAAGTTTAGGAGATAGTTTGCTGCTGATTGCTTATTGGTACTTGGTAGCTTCATCTCTGTTTGGGGCTTCATTCTTAGCATTTCCAGGCTTCATTTCAGGACTTATTGGTGTCTCCAAGGGCCCCAGAGGATTCAGACCATGTGGACCCTGCCAGGTGTCAGACAACCTTCCCTTACCCTGGTAACGGGGATTGTGGTCTCCGCTGGAGGCACCTCGTCTGAGGAGGAAGAGAGGGGCAGAAAAGAGAGGAGGGCAGGTGTCCCAGTACAGCTTCCAGGGGAGGGGCCTGTGGGAGGAGAAGCGCGGGCACAAGGCCAACAGGTAGCCCAAGGTGGAAGGGGCCGCAGAAGATGCCACTATCCTGCTGCCAGGTTTTACAGGCTGCGACACAGCTACCTCAATGTGTCTGAGGTGCAATGCTGAAGGATGCTCCGCCTCTCATTGACCTCCATTTGTCAGTTGATTGGGCCTGAGATCAGCTTTAACTGTGTGGGTGGACACCCCATGCCAGTGGCTCTGAATGTTACAGTGGCCCTCAATCTCTATGCCTCTGGCTCTTTCCAGGGCTCAGTGGCGGATCTGTGTGGACTTTCCCAATCAGCTGTCCACAGTTGTGTCAAGCTGGTGACAAAAGCTCTGCTCAGGTGGGTAGCAACCTTTATTCTTTACCGTACAGACGAGGCCAGCCAGGCTGAGTAAGCCAGAGGCTTTGCAGCGATTGCTGGGTTCCCCCGTGTCCAGGGTGCCATCGACTGCACACATGTGGCCATCAAAGCGCCAGCAGGTCAGGCGGGTGCCTTCGTCAACAGGAAGGATGTCCCCTCCATGAACGTGCAGATAGTGTGTGATTGCAGGATGCAGGTTCAGAAAGTCTGTGTAAGGTACCCTGGCAGCGTTCATGACAATTAGATCCTCAGACACCAGACACCCCCAGGTGCCGAAGCTCTTTAGTGCTCCAGTCCGACTGGATGGATGGCTGCTGGGTGACGAAGGTTATCCGTTGAAAAGGTGGCTTATGACGCCTCTCCGCCATCCAAGAACAGAGGCAGAGCAGCGTTACAATAGAAGTCATGCCTCCACAAGGAGGACCATAGGTCTTCTCAATATTCGCTTCCGATGCCTAGAACGACAATAACCACCCCCCCACCCCCCCAGTGCGGGTGTCACTGATAGTGGTTCCATGCTGCGCTCTCCACAATCTGGCACTGGCATGGGTGGCCCCACTGGAGGAAGAGGATCTTCCTGAGGAGCTGAACAGGGCACAGATGATGAATCCAGTAGTGAGTCAGAAGAGGAGCACGGTGAGGAGAATGCTGGGGGTGTGGAGGCAGACATCAGTAACCCCCAGGGAGACAGGGACACCTTGATCCAATGCTTCTTCATCTAGGCTACTAAAGATCTGCTTCCACCTCATGCCAGGGCTGCCACCTCCATCCCGGATATCTGAAATGACCCTTTCATTTGAACCCAAAGTTCACTCAATGTCTGTGCAATAAAGTATCGAGCCACTCAGGTCCAGCATTACATACTGGCGTACCCTGCACTAGAAAAATAAAAGGTGATGCATCGTCAGGCCATCAGAACGAAAGCAAATTTAATGTTATTGCCACATTGATTGCATAATGACATTATCATTACTGATGTTGATGTCCACACCAGCAGACATATAAACCAAACATAAATGAACAGAAAATCACCCGTGAACTGTCCCTCTTGTGCTCATGGTGTCTTTAACTTACGTTTCCAAGTGCTATGTCTTGGTGCCCCCACCTCGCTGGCACTGGCATTGGAGACAGCCTGCTGACTCTGCTGTCTTGTTGGCTTTGATGACCTTGGGGGTCGTCCTCTGGCCAGTGGAGCCTGTGCTGGCCCTGTCTGGAAGGGAGTGGCCAGTGCCATAGCTGGCATCTCCCCAGTCATCGCAGCCTCACCAGATGCCACGGTCACTGGCGGAAGGGCAGAGGAGCTGCTGTCATCATCCAGAGCGCCTTGAGAGGAACCCGCAGAGATGACAAGGAGGTCGTGTGCCAACGTGAGGTCACTCCCGCACAACCTGCTGGACCTCCCTGCTTGCCATTGACGGATGGGATGCTGGGTGCCTCAACCATCTCCCTCATTGGCACTGTCCACCTGAAGTCATTGTCTGTGTGAGGGCTTGCAGGTCCGAGTGCAATCCCAGGAACCCCTGATTCTGTCCCTGGAGCTGCCTCTCCATGAGAGTCGCCACCCTCTCAATGGAGGAGGCAGTGTGTTCAGCCGTGAGGGTCAATGCAGTGCTCATGCTTCGAATGGACTCCTGCACAATGGAGACCATGGCATGCAGACCTTCATGGATCTCCACCAGATCCTCCCGCACATCCCGCTGGACATCCAGCATCTGCTGCCAAATGGACGACTCCAGAGGCTCATCATCCGCCTTCGATTCAGCATTGTCCTGGTCCCCAGCAGTCCTCCGACTGCCGGCGCCCTAGGCACTCTTTGCCTCCGCCTGCTCCTCAAGCAAGTGTGAAGTGCCCTCACCAATGTGCACTGACATTCTTGCTGCCAATCTAATGGCCACCGAGGTGCTGGTATCCCCTCTGGTGCCTGGTTCAGAGAGAGGGTGGGATGCAGGTGCAAATGAAGCCCGGTGGCCGTTTGGGGTCCAGAGAACGAGTGCGTGCTGGCGAATCTAAGGGAGGACAAGGACATGTCATTAGTTAAAGTCATCACACTGTCACTGTGCATTCCAGGCGCCCTGGTGAGACAATCGAGATCTGCATCACGGTGCCATCATCTTTCAATGATCAATGGGGACTCCAGGTTTGAGGCTCCCATCAATGTAGAGAGTAGACTAGAATAGTTACACAATCTGAAGCTCTCACTTCTGTGCACTGCACTCTTACCTTCGTCTGGCACCCCCACCTCCCTATGCCCAGTTGCACGTGGAGCACGTTGGCTCTCTAGCTCTAGGACTCGAATCTGGTGAGCAGCAGTAGGTTGGGCGGGCCTCCCGCCTGTGCATGACCGCTCTGATTGGTTATGGCTCGTCTTCTCCTGAAAGGACAGAGGAGCATTGATTAGTCCACTCTCTACCTGCAGCACCATTGCAGCCTGGCCAACCCCAGCTGAGGAACACCTTGCTCGGCACATCCGAGTCACGGCCCTCGAGCCACATGGCCCTCAGTCCAAGCAGCCAGGGCTCACCCTCTTGGCCAGCTCCAGCGTCATTGACAGTTGGCACTCAGACTCTAGGCCCCTGAGGTCCATGGTGGGGGGGAACACTTAACACTTCTGCACAATGATCCATACCAGCACAGTACACACCCTTCCTGAGTTCAGCAGGTCATTGAACCTCTTCCAGCACTGCACCCATGTGGGCCACACTATGCCATGGCTGCTAACCTGCGCTGCAACCTCCTCCCATGCCCTCTTCGTGAGATGTGGTGGCCCTCCCATCTTTTGGGACAAGGGTGTCCCTCCTGGCAGCCAACTCCTCCAGGAGGATTGCAAGGCATTCATCCAAAAAATGGGGGGGCTGCGTGCCCACCCGACCTGCCCAGCATCTCCAGCTATGCTCAATTGCATCGTGTTAGGTAACGAGAGACAGAAGAGACGTTCTTCCGCGGCAGCCTTCAAGGTGCTGCTAGCGCCATTTTAAAACCAGCTGCCAGGTCCAATGGCAACCTAGCGGCCGACAGGCCCCCGCCCCTCCCTTCCCGACAAATCAGGAGCCACGTTTCACGCTGAGTGGGCCTTAATTGGCCCGCCAGTGTGAAATCACATTTGGGGGCCGATTGTGAGCGGCAGCCTGTTTCCTGGCCAATCCCAAGCCTGCTGAACTGAAAATTCTGCCCTTTAGTTGAAACCTCCCATTCCATCTAATATTGAGATTTAAAGATGAAGCAAGAGACTTGCATATGCTGCACTTGCACATTTAAGAGGAACCAGTGCCACTGAAAGCATGCCATATATGATTGGGATGCAAGTGAGGAGCCATCTAATGTCACAATTAATCAGGCATTCATTCATTCTAATTGGACAGAATTTATGCATTTCCTTTTACTGTCTATGATCAATATGTTTGTATGTAAGAGGTTTGTGTTTTATTACCCTCAGAGTAAGTCTCCCAATTAAGAATTCCAGCAGCAAGCTTTTGGTGAGTTTAATAATATAGAAGGATATTTATTATCGCACACTTACCCTGGATTTAATGGAACTTTACACTCACCTGTCTCACAACACACTCTCTCACACACAAAGATTTGATACAGATGATGGTAATATACTGTTACAGCTTATAAGTATCTCAGTCTCTTTTGTAGCAGACCTGCAGTTTTTTGGATACAGTTCATGCTTTAAAGGTGAAGCGGAGGTCTTGTAAAGCATGTGATTCTCAGCAGGCTGAGGTTTCATGTATTAGAATCCCTACGAGGTTGGTTTCTGGTGAACTTTAACTGGAGAAGGTTGGGGAGTCCTTCTGATGGGCGGGGTCTCCCATTTTCAAGGTATTTCTGTTAATTACCTTGGCTGCTTGCTGGCTTGCATCTAGTTCGATGGCTTTTGGTCAAACTCTCTGACTGCAAGCATCTGGTTTTAAAGCAAACAACAAAATGGTTCCCTCATCATGTGACTTCCATAAGTTCAAAGTCCTTTTTCAAAACAAAGGGTGGTGTATAAGTTGATTCAAATTATCCTGTGTTGTCATTTGATATCTTGAGATTCACCCAGCCTAGTTTGGATGAAGGAAGTCATCAAAATACAATGGAACATTGATAGAATCCATTTGCACCCATCTTACATTGAGTTTTTGTCCAGAGTGAAACAGACAGTCAGGTCGGCTGGAATTCTATAGTCATTTTGTGTTGTTCCATCCTTAAGCAAAGGGATGTGTGAATTCCCTGGATGGTGGTGACTGTCAATATTTAGTTAGGTTTTCACTTGAGACTTAAGACTGTCTGAATCTCAAAATGCCAAAGGTCACATGATTTTCAGCAGCCATTTTAATAGACTGTTTGTGTCTAATTTAAAAGTATTAACTGAAAGTTCGTAATATAATAGTGCAATTGATTCTGTTGTTCCAGCCTCTCTTGGAAATAGCAGCTATCACATGCACTACCAAAGTGAGGTTTATTATCTCTGCATGAAGATCTAGCTGTATGGGTATCTATGAACCTTCAATGCAGCCTAACCTTCTTGGCATCCTTCCATTGGTGTTTTTCTTCTTTCAAATACATCAGATAGGTAGATTGTCATTGGCAAAACCTTAGATGCCAGTAATGTTGCAGAAAATAAACAAAAACAAAAAAAGCAAAACAGGTTAAAATAGCCTAGAGATTTTGACTTTAACCTTAACATGTTCTTTAAAGGCACATAGGTCTATTCCTCTGTCCCTTAGGATCCTGACCATCTAGTTGTCAATAATTATGAACGGATGTTATGAATGCATGAGCATTTCAAATTGATATCCCAGTTAGTCATTTCATTCATGTGTGCTGTGCCTGAAGGTAGGTCCTTGGCTCATTATCTGCTGATGCTTTATCCTGAGTCATCTTCTTGGCAGTGTTTTTTTTTGTCAGTAGTGGTTTGCCATTGCCTTCCACTCTGAGGTAGGGCCAGGATACAGGTCCCAAACCCACCTCAGCTGGACCAAGAATCGAGCACACATTATTAGCATTATTCTGAACCACATGCTGGCCATCTAGTCAACTGAGCTAACTGGCTCCTTCTGTAGGTTATAACCACCCATATTTTAATAAAACTCCTGAAATGCACTTCAAATGTGTTGGATGGAGACCCAAATTACAGGTCAACAATTTTCAGCCTGTCTTTACTATCCATGAATTGATGCACACAAAGTATAATGGCCTTGAAAATCAGTTTCTGATTTTTCACTTTCCCTGATGCATCCTCTTCAACCTCATTCCAGTTTTCAGTTCTCTCAAAAGGCCCGCACATAAAACATATAACCCGGCTTTTCTCTTTGTTGATGTTGTTCAATCTGCTGTGAATACGCAACATTTTGTGGTTTTTTTTTCAGATTTCCAGCATCTCCATATTTTTATCTGACAGGAAAGAAAAATCATTAAAAAAACTTACTCCACATGTCAAGAACATTTCCTTTCATGTATTTTTTTTCAAAGCTGTGAATTCCATGTACTTATTTACTATTAGAGCCAACTTAATTGTTGTGGGCATTGTCAAGAATGTTGTTTATCGTGATGGAATCGTTCTGTAGAGATTAAGAAAATACTTCATTGCATTGAATACTTTTGATATTTCAGCCAAAAGGACTGATTTTCTGCATTCACCAGGAATCTCCTGTGCTGCCCACGTATCGAGTAATTGTGAGCATCCTGCTGTCAATTTCCTGTCCATTAAGGTCAATGAACAGAAATTGATTATGGAGCAGTATAAAGAATTCTCTTTGAAATTATAACCTTCTAAAATAATTACTTTCAAATTTAACACAAGTCTGAGAAAGTGTACTCCAATTTCCTGACATGTGCATCCAGAATCTCTGGTGACAGCACAAACTTAGGAAATCAGCTCTTATTTGTCATTCCCTGGAACATTTTGAAACCTCGCTTGTATAAGGAAAGATCACATAGATCATGTGACTTTGATACTTTTATTTATTGGAATTTTTAAGAAGCTGGTTTTGGAGGGAGGAGTCACAACAGCCTTACATAATTTCATCACGATGCTTTCACTATCCAAAGTGATGTGATGCAGCTCAGTGTGATTTATGTCATCGTGCTGTGTGTTGCAAAATAAAATGGAAAATGCTTTTTCAGAAAGATAGTGTTCCTTTACGTGTTAGTAAATTGCCACTAAATAATGCTTTGTTGAAAAATAATGTTACTTCTTCCATATGTTTAATCATGGAAAATCTGCAGTAATCTTATTTATTCTGAATGCCCTTCTCTGTTTTTCATAGACAAACTGGCTTATTGAAAAACATGAAAAAAATAATCAATTTGATACACTAGGAGAGCTTGTCAAATGATTATGCCTCAGAGTCATCCTTTCTGCTGATTTTTCTGTCAGGAAATCTCAGATTCAGGGATACCACTGATCTGAGTAACACTTTACAGTTTGTTTCATGGTTTGCTATTGATGTATAAATTTTAGATACCAATTGGTAATGTTAATTAAAATTCAAGGGACTTGTGTTAAATTTGAAAGTGATTTTTTTAGAAGGTTATAATTTCAAAGAAAACCCTTTATACTGCTCCATAATCAATATGGTTGTTTACTTTTCTGTGGTCTTATCTAGGCGTTTATGATTAAGTACATTTTCTGTTCAGTTTTTTTTGTTATTCATTCTTATTCGAATGTGAGCGTCGCAGGCAAGGCCAGCATTTTTTGCCCATCCTTAATTGCCCTTGAGAAGGTGGTGTTGAGCTGCCTTCTTGAACCATTGCAGTCCATGTGGTGTAGGTACACCCACAGTGCTATTAGGGAGAGAGTTCCAGGATTTTGACCCAGCGACAGTGAAGGAGCATCGATATATTTCCAAGTCAGGCTGGTGTGTGGCTTGGAGGGATACTTACAGGTGGTGATGTTCCCATGTGCCTGCTGCCCTTGTTCTCCTAGGCGGTAGAGGTCACTTGTTTAGAAGATGCTGTCAAAGGAGCCTTGGCAAGTTGCTGCAGTGCATTTTGCAGATGGTACATACCTCTGCTACTGTGTGCTGTGGTTGAAGGAGTGAATGTTTTTTGTGGAGGATGGGGTGTTGATCAAGTGAGCTGCTTTGTCCTGGATGATGTCCAGTTTCTTGAACATTGTTGGAGATGCACTCATCCAGGCAATTGGAAAGCATCCCATCACATTCCTGGCTTGTAGATGGTGGACAGAATTTGGGAATTCAGGAGGTGAGTTACTCGCTGCAGAGTTCCCAGACTCTGACCTGCTCTTGTTGTCACAACAAGTTGGTCCAGTTAAATTTTTGGTCAATAGTATATTGATGGTGGAGGATTCAGCTATGGTATTGCCATTGAAGGTCATGGTAGGATGGTTAGACTCTTTCTTGTAGATGATCATTGCCTGGCATTGTGTATTGTGTATGGTACTTACCACTTATCAGCCTAAGCCTGAAGGTTGTCCAGGTCTTTCTGCATGCAGGCATGGAATGTTTCATTATTTGAGTAGTTGTGATGTTACTAAACACCGTACAATAATAATCGAACATCACCACTTCTGACCTTATGTTGGAGGGAAAGTTATTGATGAAGCAGTTGAAGATGGTTATGCTTAGGGCACTACCCTGAGTAACTCCTGCAGCAATGTCCTGAGACTGAGATGGTTTGCCTTCCACAAGCACAACCCTCTTCTTTTATGCTAAGTATGACTCCAACTAGTGGAGAGTTTTCCCCGTGATTTCCATTGACTTCAGTTTGCTCGGGCCCCTTGGTGCCACACTTGGTGAAATGCTACCTTGATGTTACTCTTACCTGACTTCTGGAATTCAACTCTTTTGTCCATGGTTAGACAAAGGCAGTAATGCGGTCAGGGGCTGAGTGATCCTAGTGGAACCCAAACTGAGCATTGGTGAGCTGGTGGTTGCTGAGTAAATGCTGCATGATAGCACCGTCAATAACACCTTCTATCACTTTGTTGATGATTGAGAGTAGACTGGTGATGGGGGGTAATTGGTCAGATTAGATTTGTCCCACTTTTTGTGTACAGGACATATCTGGGCAATTTTCCACATTGTTGGGTAGATGCCAGTGTTGTAGCTGTACTGGAACAGTTTGGCTAGGACTGTTCTGGAACACAAATCTTCAGTACTACAGTGGGATGTTGCCAGGCCTTAAAGCCTTTGCTGTATCCAGTACCTTCAGCTGTTTTGTGATGTCATGTGGAGTGAATCAAATTTTCTGAAGACTGTCATGATGGTGGGGATCTCAGGAGGAGGCCAAGATGGCTCATCCATACCATACTTCTGGTTGAAGATGGTTGCACATATTTCAGCCTTGTCTTATGCACTGACCTGCTGGGCTTCACCATCATGGGGTGCTGGTGATATTTTTGGAGCCTCTTCCTCTGGCTTCACCCCATTTGTGAGTGGATATGGCAAGACTACAGAACCTTGACCTGATCTGTTATTGTCATAGACCTGTTGTTTGTGGGATAACTTAACTCTGTTTATACCATGTTGCTTCTGCTTTGTGGCATGCCTTAATCCTGCCTCTGCTGATGGCTCACAGCATATTTTTACACATGTATGTGATGTATGTGTCCAAATTCACATATATAAAAATTAAGCTAAAACAACAACTTTGCAACCAGTCGTTATCAATGATAAAAGTGCGCAATAAAAGGAAATTCCAGCATTTAAGGCATCATTGTTGTTATATTCTACAATAATGATTTACATCTATATATAAGAGCACCTTTGACATCCCCAGGCACTTCAGAGAAGGAGTAAGCAGGCAAAAATTGTCATCAACCCAAAAATAGAAATTGTAGAACTTAAAACAGAAAATGCTGGAGATACTCAGCAAGTCAGGCAGCATTTGTTAAGAGAAAGACAAGGACAGGATTCCCCGGTCGGCGAACAGGGGGCGGGGCCAGCTCACTGACGCGTAAAATGATGCGGGATGACGTCGGGCGGAACTCCCGACGTCGCCCCGCCCCATTTCAATTTTCAGGTCGGCGGGGGCTCAGCAAAATCAGCTGTGCGCCCGCCGACCTGTCAATGGCCAATTGAGGCCATTAACAAAGTCGTTAACCTAATCAATGGACCTGCCCGTCCAACCTTAAGGTTGGTGGGCAGGCCGGGAGCCCTGGCAGGCATTAGAAAAAGCATAAAACCTCATCCACGGGCGGGATAAGGTTTCATGTAGGTTTTAAAAAATGTAATTAAAGTGTATTTAGAAGTGATGGACATGTCCCAATTCATGTAACAGTGTCACATGAGGGGACATGTCATGGAAATTTTTTTGTTTTATTTTTCAGATTTTTTTATTGTAGAGCCGATCTCCCTGAGGCAACATTTAGCCTCAAGGCGATGAGTGCGCTCTTTCGTGCGCACGTGTGAAAGAACACACTCTCGGCTCAGGGAATCCCCCCCCACCACCCGCACAGGGAGCGCATAGCACTTCCTTGCGGACGTCATGCTGGGCGGGCCTTAACTGGCCCGCCCACGTGAAATGGCGGTGAGACGCACCTCCACGTGCCCACTCCTATACTTCCCCCCCCAACGGGGAGAAAATTCTGCCCCAAGTGTTAACATCTTAGAATAGTGACCTTTTAGCAGAACTGGAAATGGTTAGAGATTTAGCAGCTTGTAAGCCAGTACAGAAAGGGGGAAGATGAGGAATGAACAAAAGGACAGTCCTAAGATAGGGTCAAAAGCAAATGAGATAAAAATGACAAAAGGATGATGGTACAAGGCAAAAAGAGTAGAGTGGGACAAGAAAATAAACAAATGAGGAGTTGTAAATAACAAAAGCAAAATCATAGCTGTGGTCGTTGTCTGAACTCAGTGTTGGCTGGAAGTGCCTAATTGGAGATGATGTACAGTTCCTTGAGCTTCCATTGAGCTTCACTGGAACAGTGTAGGAGGCCAGTGACAAAGAGATGAGAGTGGGATTGGGGTGGACAATAAAAGCGATCAAGTGATTGAAAGATCAGGGTTCTCTTACGGACTGAGTGGGAATGTTCCACAAAATGATCAGCCAATCTGCGTTTGGTTTTCCCAGTGTGGAGGAGACCATACGTGAGCACATGCATTTAGGAGAGCAAATACACCCTAACCAGAACTACCCTTTTCTTTCCTCTGCTTCTTCGCTTTCCCTGCCTCTGTACTTGTTTGCAATTTGAACTTGTTTAAATTTGGAACATTTTCCAGTTCTAGTAAAACCTCATCAATCTGCAATGCTAATTTTGGGTGGAATTGTACCACCCACCCTCCCCCCTCGCCACCAGTGGACGAGGGCGGACAATCCCGCAAGAACATGAAAATCGGTTTCCCGATGGCAGGATTTGATGACAGATTGGGGGGTGGGGGATAGGAGGAAGGGGTGGGAGTGGTGGGGGGGTGAGGAGGGCAGGAGAGGTATAGGGAGATGGGGGGGGTAGGAGGATTGGCAGGACCGGGGTAGGGTGTTGTGGGGGTGGGGAGATGGGGTAGTGGGGGGTTGAGAGGGGTGGGGGAGGTAGGAGTGGGTAGGAGGTGGGGAGTCAGAGGGGGTGGGGTAGGAGGGTGATGGGGCAGGGGTGCGGTTATGTCAAGGGTTTGGTGGGTACATTGACATGAAATTGGGGTGCGGACATGTAGAGGCCGGCCTATGTTAATTGCTAGTACTTGCACTTAAACCACACTGCAGGGATTTAGTTAAATTTCCAACAACTGCATGGACTTAAACATTTCTATCTGTGAGCTCAGTTACAGACCTAAGATACTTGCTGTGAGCACTGTTGAAGTTAGCTGAGAGCTGATTCAGTATCATTCCAGGTCATTTGAACACTAATGATGTCAGCTGAATGGTTACAGGAAAATAAATGTTTGCAATTGATGTGGTGCTGTGTGAACTCATTTCAGGTCAGTGCCTTTACGTGATCACTTTCAGGTGTGTAATGATAACTGAAATATCACTTTGGAATGCAGAGTATTGCACCCTAATGCAAGTTAACACAGTTGCGCTCAGAATTATGTCAAAGTTTTCAAGTAGGGTTGTTGGAGGCCAATCATCTCAGCTCCATGACATCACTGCAGGAGTTCCTCAGGGTAGTGTCCTAGGTTCAGCCATTTCAGCTGCTTCATCAATGACCTCCCCTCCATCATAAGGTCAGAAGCAGGGATGGGTGCTGATGATTCCACAATGTTCAGCACCATTCATGACTCCTCAGATACTGAAACAGTCTGTGCCCATTTGCAGCAAGACCTGGACAATATCCAGGCTTGGGCTGATAAGCGGCAAGTAACATTCGTACCACACAAGTGCCGGACAATGACGATCTCCAACAAGAGAGAATCCAACCATTTCCTCTTCACATTCAATGGCATTACTATCATTGAATCCCCCACTATCAACATCCTTGGGGTTACTATTGACCAGAAAGTGAACTGGACTAGCCATACAAATACTGTGGCTACAAGATCAGGTCAGAGGCTGGGAATCCTGCGATGAGTAACTCATCTCTTGACTCCCCAAATTCTGTTGACCATCAACAAGGCACAAGTCAGGAGTCTGATGGAATACTCTCCACTTACCTGGATGAGTGCAGCTCGCACAACACTCAAGAAGCTTGACACCATCCAAAGGGCAAAGCAGCCTACCCATCCATCACCTTAAACATTCACTCCCTCCACACCAATGCACAGTGGCAGCAGTGTGTACCATCTACAAGATGCACTGCAGCAACTCACCAAGGCTCCTTCAACAGCACCTTCCAAACCCATGACCTCTACCACCAAGAAGGACAAGGGTAGCAAATGAATGGGAGCACCACCATCTGCAAGTTCCCCTCCAAGTCATTCATCACCCTGACTTAGAAATATATCGTCGTTCCTTCACTGTTGCTGGGTCAAAATCCTGGAACTCCCTCCTTAACAGCACTGTGGGTATACCTACACCACCTGTACTGCAGTGGTTCAAGAAGGCAGCTCAGCACCACCCTCTCAAGAGCAATTAGAGTTGGGCCACACAAATGCTGGCCTAGCCAGCAATACCCATATCCTGTGAAAGAATTTTAAAAAAACCGCATCCCAACATGATTAGGCAGGAGCTCAACTCGTCTTTAATGTCCCGAGATCTTAATTGCTAAAGTTCATCCCGCGGTTGAGAAAATGATTTTTGGCCTCCTGCCAAATTAAGTTCACCCAACCATCAGGCTGCTGGCAGGACCAGATGATTCAGCCCAAGAAGTAGGAACAGTTAATGATGTCAGCTAGCATGGAGGCCAGGAGGGGGAAGTTGGATGGTTAACAGTTTAGTGGGAATAGGGTCAAGAGAGCAGGAGATGCATCTCATTGGACAAAATGAGGTCAGAGAGGTAGTCAAGAAAGTAACTAGAGAAAGGTGTGAGTTTGGGGATAAGCCATGAGAGAAGCTTATCTTGGTGAACAAGGGAAGCGAAGGACATGGCAGAAGCAGCAAAGGAGTGGTTCCAATCTAACTTGCTAAATAGATGTTCTGTTCACAACCAATGACAATTACTTTCCAGGAGAGGTATTTTCACTACAAATATTATCAATTGGTTTCAAAGCTATATTTTTGTGGCCTCCAGAAAATATGTAGAGCTGGAGTCTCCATCAGGTTGCATTGTTTCTTCCAGCGCAATTTGCCCCAAATTGGCCAAAGCAGTGCAAAGGATTGCGGAAATTTAACTGCAAATTACATTCAGTGCAAATTGGGTTTCCACAATCTTTTGTGCTAGTTTTTTTTAAAAATCGCGCTAGAAGCCAACACTTCCCATAAAATTGGCCATCTCTGCAGGCTAAATTAATCACCACTAATTAGTATCCACTAATTGCACTCAATTGCAGTCCTTTAAGGGGGCAAGCACAGTCATAGGCATCTTTTAAAAACCTTTGAATATTTTTTTAAGTTACTAAGAACCTGACCCCTGTACACAATATAAATAGCAAATATGGTTTATTAAAGTTATTTTCATTTATTTAGAATGAGTTTACTCACAGGTGGACTAGACTCCAATTAAGAATAGTTATTTTTTGTGATAAACCAATTTTCAGCTACATTATCAAGTTGCACTGAGTTATAATTCTTGAATATATCAAGGAATATTTAAAGCAACATTTAAAAAAAAAAATCACATTCTAAACTACTTCTCAATAGTGGTTGATAGATTTTGCATTTGACGATATGAGTTTAAAATAAAAATGAGTTGGAGGGGAAAAAACGCACTTCTCAAAATTAGCTCAATTTTGGGCACAATTTAGGACCAGTTCTCCAATTGCACCCAAAACAGAATATGTTCCTCATAGTTCTGCAAATAATTGGCCATTGAGGATACAAAGCACTTAGTTACTTACCTGTTAAAGCCTCTCAGAATCTAGTTGTGGCACACTTTAGGCTGGGATTTTCTGGTCCCATCATGGTGGGACCCACCGCGGGAGATTCGGTCCACTGACCTTCGATGGGACCAGACCAATCCCAGCAGCGGGCAGGGCCGGAAAATCCCACCCTTAGCTTCAGGTCAAATTGTAAAATTTAGTTCCATATATTCCTTGCGCAGAAAACGAATTCAGGAGCAACACTTTAAATCTCCACACAGGCCTTAAATTGCTTAATTTTCCTTAATGACAGCAGCACATGTTAGAAGGTTCATCTGCTGCACATTAAAAACTCAGTCATCTGTTAATTATAAAACAGGCTGGTGTGACGATATAATCATTTGTGCAGGAGCCTATGCTTTGTAGCAGTGGTGATGAAGAGAAATCTTGCCATTGCAAAAAATAGTGAAGGAAACATCCCAAATCACTGAGGAGATACATGATCCTATCACATGGGAAACATTGCATTGTGTAATGTTGATGTAACATGATGTAATCAAATGAATCACTTAAATCTTAGTCTTAATTTTATTTTAAAAAGACTGAAAATATTTTTTCAATGCAGCATATAGTTTGAGTTTGACTACATTACTGCTCATGAAATATGTGGTCAGACATACTTGTGATGAATAAAAAATTCTCTCTGCACCAATAACTATATATTTCTATGGTCTGAGGGAGGCTTTTGAAAGCTGACAGTCGGTGGAGATGCTGAGGGAATTTCAGAAGTGAGGGCCAACATTGAAGGAGTACCAAAGGATGATGAAGTAGAACTGAAGCTATGAGATAATATTGGAAACAATGATTTAGAAATAATACTGTTTGACAATTTATTTTTTTCATCTCTGATTTCTGATCTGTGTTTATTGCATCCTGACTGGTAACTTTAAACCCTGAAAACATGTTTATTTAAGTGATTACCATAAATCAGGGAATACAAGAAAACCCACTTTTTCCAGCCCCAAAAAAATGATATTTTTGCATACACTTAGCATATAAATCAACCTCCCTTTTCAGCCATGACACGTCTTACTAGCATTAGTAGTCAGCCTCAATTTTTCTCCCCACACTAAATGCATGTTTCACTCACCAGTACCTTATAACTGGGCTTAAAGGATCAAGCAGGCAATACAGGCTGTGTTGCAAAGGTGCTGTAAGTTTTTTGGGGGTATTGAACCTTCAAATCCATGAGTCTGCACTCACTGAATATGAATTTATGCTTTTGAGATTTTAATCATTCAGGCAATGGGAGACAATCAAGTGATGTAACTCAGGAAATGTAGATTAAGTAACAAAAGTAATACTTAACAAACTAGGCAGCAACTTCACTGGCTTGACACAGTTCTTGCTTCTCGATTCAGTCTAGGACATGAGGTGGCCTTCTTCCTATCTGTCTCTCTCTCTCGGTCAATTTTGTGGTCTTCTGCTCCCAGCTGGAAAGCAGTCTCTTTTCTTCAGTTTTCGCATTCAGCACACGCTTGGCAGGTCAGAGCTGGTGCTTTTCAAACCTGTCCAAACCACAACCCATGTGCATGATCAGTGATGTTCCTGTATTCTAATTGGCTTGGGCAGTGCACGATCAGTCCCGATTGGTTTAGGTAGTGCGTGATCAGTTTCTGATTGGTTTCTTAACAGTGATGGTCATCTATTGATGTAATTTCCTGTTGTCTCCTGACTGGCCCTCGAATGTGTCAGTTACTTGGAACTGTCCCCTCATTATAGCTTTTCTGTTATTTCATTAATTTTATGGCTTTCTACTGAGATAGTGGAGTGCCTTAAGGTAGTTTCAGTGTCAGCTTGTTTGAGATAAAAGGTATGATGTCAGTAATATCAATGATTGGGCTCATTGACCCAAGTGCCTAATTGAAGTATAGGTATCAATACTGTATGTTCTGTAGAACTCCCATTATGGCAGGCACCTATCAATATGTTTTGGTTACAGGAACAACTTTGCTATTAATTGCTTTTATAGTATCTGCCAGTACTTGGTACAAAATAGTAAAAGAGTACGAGAGGTACAGAGCCTTGCAGAAATTACAAAGTTACTATATACATAAGATCTATATAATGTACATATAAAATCAGTGCATAAAGATAGTTGGTATGTTAAAGTTGAGGGAGCAAGATACACTTATAAAATAAACATATTCAATAAATACATGTTTCTCAGTAATAAAAGTCAAGAGCGCTACACATAAATAAACTAAAACTAATCGTAAATAATTGTTAAACCTAAACTTTTCTACAGTAAACGGGAGTTTAAGATATACCCACCTTTTCCGTTGGAAGCAGAGGCCATTTCAAAATGGCAACCACCCACACCAGTGTTTCACTTTTATATTCAGCAGATAAGTTTTTGGGAGGATTTTTCGAGGCTTCAATGGTCAATTTATATGCTGATACCTACGGTAACTTAAGAATTACAATTGCTGATTACTGCATTTTTTTCCAACTTTGACTTATAGTGACTTCCTGTTTATTTATAGGCTTTCCAATTCAAACAGGAACTCAGTTTATTAATAAAAGATGCTCTTATTGCCTATTACTATTCAAAGATTGTGTTACTGTAAAATTAGCTGCATATTCAAAAATAATTATTACCTTAATGATATTAAAATACCTTGGATGCATATTAGCTTCTTTAAGTATAAGAGAAATTAGCACACAGGATTGCCAAATGCAAGTGAAATTCTCTATTTAGCTTGTCTTAAAAACTCTTCAAAATTAACATTCAAATAGTGATATCTAGGCATTTCCTGATTACGCCATTTTTTTTGTTAGATCTGCCCATCTCCCACTCAACATGCAGCAGTTGATCAGGACATCACTCAGAAAATTTAGGGTCCACTAGTCAGAATTCTCCAACTTTGAGTATTTTCTCTTCTTGCCAAAATCTGTTACAGCTGAAATTCAGCCTCTGGTGTAAGCCTGAGTATTAATGTCAGTCAGGAGGAAGGCTCGGGGTCTAACATTACAGCTGCTGAGCTATTTCTCATAATTTACTTTTTGGCACTAAGAGTCCAATCAATGATTAAGAAGAAATTAAATCTAACTGCTGTAAGGCTTTGGATGATCAGTTCATGTCATTAAAATTACAGTAATTGTTCATGTGTCGTTGTAAAACAGATATGGAAATGTAGAAAGCCCTGTTAAACATTAGTGCACAAGGCGAAATAGCCCTCATTAATAGCTAATTTAATCACTTTATATATGTTCATAATAAATTAAACTAAACCTCAGTTAAACACATCCTGGGTTTCAAAGTTGTATTTTGGGTTATTTAAGATGGTGAACCACTTTCAGGAGGAGATTTCAAGAACAGTTGGACCCACAGGACTGGCACTGATACTGTCTGTGATACCTGTGGAATGGAGCTGAATGGCTTCTTGACTGAGGAAGAGAGTGGTTAACAACTTCGGACATGAGTCACGAAAAGTTAGTATGGAGGTACAGCAAGTAATGAAGAAGGCTATCCTTTATTATTAGAGGAAGTGAACTTAAAAGTAAGGATGTTATACTTGAGTTATGCAGGGTATTGGCGAGACCGCACCTTGAGTAATGTGTGCAGTTTTGGTCTTCTTATTTAAGGGAGGATGTAAATGCATTGGAGGCAGTTCAGAGGAGGCTTACTTGATTGATACCTAGAATGAGTGGGTTGTCTTATGAGTCTTATGGACAGATTGGGCTTGTTTCCACCGGAGTTTAGAAGAGTAAGGGGTGATCTGATTGAAGTATACAAAATCCTGAATGGCCTTGACAAGGTGGACGTCGAAAGTAAGTTTCCTCTTGTGGGTGAGTCCAGAACTAGAGGGCACTGTTTTAAAATTAGGGGACACCCTGTTAGGGCAGAGATGAGGAAATTTTTTTCTCTCAGAGAGTTGTACGACGTTGGAATTCTCTGCCTCGGAAGGCAGTGGAGGCGGGGTCATTGAATATGTTTAAGGTAGAGGTAGATAGATTCTTGTTAGGCAAGGGAATCAAAGGTTATCAGGGTTAGAAGAGAATGTGGAAATCAAAACACAAGAAGATTAGTCATGATCTTATTGAATGGTGCAGCAGGCTCGAGGGCCGAATGGTCTACTCCTGTTCCTATTTCTTATGAAACTATTTATTGAGAAAATTACCTGAGGCCCAAAGTGAGCGAATGCCGGCAGGAAAATACCTGGTGAGGATGTAAAACTCACTGCATCCAGATGGGCACTGGTGGACTCCACCGGGGCTAGAAGATGCAAGCCTTTGAAATCTGAATCTGCCCCTTATACAGGAGCCAAGGAGAGATAGGCTTGCTAGTGGGCTAAAGGGTTCAGGCAACTCTTCAGATGGCAGACAGGTGGCTGATTTTCTGGCTACATGAGACTGCCTCTGTGCCTGAAGTGGCATAGACATGCACCAGTCCCATTCCATTTAGATGCCCTCCTGCTGCCCATATAAAATGTTGACTGGAAGGTGTTGGCGAGTGTGAATCCAGCATACCTGCAAGGATTGTCCCTCATAAACGTTAGGAGCCATGGGCTGAATTTTTAGGTCGGCGGACGGGTGTCCACCTGACCCGATCAGATGCGAAATCATATGGGATGATGTTGGGCGAGCTCACACGATATTTTGGTCGGCAGACCCGCGCAAAGGTTGGAAACGTGCCCGCTGACAATTAAGAGGCCAATTAAGGGAATTAAAATTGCAATTGTCTTTAATTTTATACTGCCTGCCCAACCTTCCGGTTGGCGAATGGGCGAATCAGCCAGGCGGACTTTGCATTTTTCTTCAAACCTCATCCACCGGCAGGATGAGGTTTCTGTGATTAAGTAAAATATAAATAAAGTTCTGTGCACAGCATTTTCAGTAGCTAAATTTTCAGGTGATTTATAACAATGCATGGACACTTTCTTTCAGCTTCTGAAACCTTTATTGTTTCAGACCTTCAGCTCCCTGAGGCAGCCTTCTGCCTTCAGGGAGCTTTCATTCAGCACTCGCCCATGCTCACGCTGACGTCAATGCCCACCCTCTTCCCACCCCACCCAGGTAGGGCTGAGAATTTCAGCGTGCATTTCTCGCTGGCTGGCTGTTAATTGGCCAGCCAGCATGAAATCATGGGTCGGCAGTCCGTTCTTCGACAGATCCCGGACGTGCCTGCCCGCCAACCTAAAAATTCAGGCCCATGTGTTTATTGAGTAAATTCAAAAGTAGAAGTTGACATTTGATTAGAGACTTCAAATGTGCATCCATTTCATAGAGGAGCTGAACAGCAGGAAAGGCTAAAGTTCATTTTAGTTAAGTTACTGGTACAGTGCACATTATTAATAAAATTTACCATTATCATTATTCCCCATTATCAAGTAATCACATGATTATTTCAATTCTATCTTTGAAATGATAAAGGCTTATATTTAGAGATACAAAGTGCATGGCCCTATCACATTTGAGGAGTCATGTTAGTAATTATTTACCTCCATTCTCAGTTTAGAATATATTATTCAAAGATATATTTTCCTGACCCTGTTCCCAAGCAATGTTCAGAAGCTATTTGTTATTCAGAGACAAGTGTTTTCTTTAGGGCTGAAGATCCTCTACAACATGCCCTGCGGTTGACAAAAATAATTATTGTATCATTTGTTTATGTAACCCCATGCTGAAAAAGGTCGAATCCATAGTAGAAATCACATTGTGTGATACTATTAACAAGATAACAATCACATTGATGTGAATTCCTTTATCTGCTCTTTTAAAAGGTTAACCCATTTGTTTTGTTACATTCATTGCTAATATTGTGCAACATGAATTCAACCCAAATATATCTCCCAGATGGACAAGTTGTTCCAATTGACGCCTGAAATAATTTCACTAGAAATATCACTGCTGGAATTTTGGATCTTGCTATTATATTGTAAAATGATTTTATGCACTCTGAATGATGTGAACAGTTACAGGGAATAATATTTATTTATAGGAATGCTGAATGCCCTTTGTAGCTTTCAAAATACTGTATTCTGCTTTCATGTTTTATAATTTTCAATTTCCAGTATGAAACAGAATTTCTGGGGTATAGTAAGCTGTAACAATGTTCTTTTACCTCTAGACAGGGTTTGAATGAAGGCTGGGAAAATGTCATCTTTCTCCATTGGTTGTAAGGGTTCTGAATGAAATTAGCTTTGACAGTCTTGGTCCTATTCCTAATGGGCATGGTGCTCAGAAGAAAATTGCCTGTAATTCAGCGTTAATCAGTACTGAATTGTCAGTCTCACAATGAATGACCACAACAATGGCTGGCGTGTCATGGAAGTGTTACAATGTGCAGTTGGAGGTCATATGAGATTACTGTTAAGATATATGATGGTAACAGAGTGTTGAGACCTTCACTGTTGATTCAGTTTGCACCAACCTGTCCTGGCACTAATAAAACTCCCTTGATAGCAGTTAGTCAATCCAAATCCAAAACAGGACACCACATACATGAATTACAACTGAAGCCACAACAACATCATTTAATACTGATTGTAATCAAGATATCTTTAAATAAAAAAATTAAAAATGCCTAAACAATCACCCATGTGATGTGAATCAGTGCTACATCTCGTGATCCACACGGGGCGGGCCTTAATTGGCCCCCTCGAATGAAATCGCAGTGCGGAGCCGATTGAGGGTGGCGGTCGGCTCCCCTACCGCCCCCGCCCAGTCTCGCCGAGGGAAAAATTTAGACCCACCTTTCCAGTGCCTCAATATCCCTTTTGCCTATTTCAATCCCTTCCCCCCACCCCGTCCCCATTAGGGCTATCTGTACCTTACTCATTCTGCTTTCTACCCTTAATGTCACCCATTAGCACATTCCTTAGATGATATCACCACCTTCAACGCCTCTTTGTTCTTTTGTCTATGACATCTTTTGGCTATCTCCACCTATCACTGGCCCTCTATCCAGCTCTACCTGTCCCACCCCCCCTTAAACCAGCTTATATTTCACCTCTTTTCTATTTTTCCTTAGTTCTGTTGAAGAGTCATATGGACTCGAAACGTTAACTGTGCTCCTCTCCGCAGATGCTGTCAGACCTGCTGAGTTTTTCCAGGTATTTTTATTTTTGTTTTGGATTTCCAGCGTCTGCAGTTTTTTGCTTTTATCTTTTTTTCCCTTTTGTAATATTGGCCTGGAGTTGGGAAAATTCCCAGCTCAGCTGAGAAAGTGCTCGCAAAGGTGGGATCTTCATTGCTGGGGAGCCAGGTGTGGGCTGGAGTCAGGCCAGCCGACCCGGGAAGTGCGGACGCAGCTGTAAGGGCAGCCGGGTGCAGAGGCGGGCTATTTAAAAGGCCATGGGACTTTGTCCCAGTGAAAATAAAACACAAAAGGCCCTCCATCCCTCACCCCTCACATGTCGTATGCCCAATCCATGCCACCTCATTCCCCCCACCAATCTCCTATGTTCCCTCATTCCCCCATACCAAGCTTTGCCTTTCCACCCATCCCCCTTAAGCCTCTCATGCACCCAATAAAAAACTCTGCCCTTCCACCCACCCCTTCAGGCCCCTCGTGCTCCCTATGCCAAGCTCTGGCACTTGCTTGCCTATTGGCCCACTGTACTCTTTCTAGAACCTAGGAACACCATAGTGCATTGTGGAATGTGTAAAAAAAATGCTTTGAAAAAATATAATCCTTTGATAACTTTCTCTTGTGCTTGAAAAAAAGGTCTGGAGAATAGGCCAAGAAAGAGTTGGAATGTTTCTCCTGGGCCAAGTAAGAGTTGGAATGTTTCTCCTGGGCCAAGTAGGAGTTGGAATGTTTCTCCTGGGCCATGTAGGAGTTGGAAAGTTTCTCCTGGGCCAAGTAGGAGTTGGAATGTTTCTCCTGGGCCAAGGAGGAGTTGGAATGTTTCTCCTGGGCTAAGTAGGAGTTGGAATGTCTCTCCTGGGCCAAGAAGGAGTTGGAATGTTTCCCTTGGATCAAGGAGGAGTTGGAATATTGCCGTTAGATCAAGGAGGAGTTGGACTGGTCCTCCTGAGCTCACGTGAATATTTTGGCCTGCTACCAGCCAATGCAAGGCCTTCCCAGAGATCACCTCCTCAGGCCCTGACCATGGGAGCTGCAAGCAAGCTGCAGCAGGACAGTTGCATGGTCTCCACAGCTCACAGGCTGCATGTAATTGTATATGTGGTGATCATATTACCCCCAAAAACCTGAGTGTTGTGTGCCTCAAGCTAAAACTGCCTATAAAGTTTCTCCCTCACTTCTAGATTCTCCCTCCTCTTATATGTCAAATAAACAGTTTTACTGTCCAGAATATTGGAATTTGCTGCAGTATTAGAGCATATTTTCCTGACATAATACTTCACGAATACTTACCCTGGAACCTATATTTTAAGGAATTGACTACCTTGGTTAAAAAAAACTGTTCATTGATAGAACAGATGTTACCACTGTAATTCCAACATTGTGAGCTGCTACGCAAGTCAAATCGGTGGGGGTCACAAGTGCAGTAGGGAGGCCATAGTGGGAACCATGGGAGTAGGGGTGCAGGGGGTGTCGCTGCTGAAAGAAGGCCTTGTGACCCTCATGACAGGAAAGAGAGGCTGCACATTTGGGCTCTCATTTGGGTGTTGCAGTGATGTTGTTGGCAAAACACCTTTCAGGTATACTCCACTTGCACCTGGGTATGCTGAATGCAAAATTGAGCAAATTCCTTCATGGAGGTGCAGCCTTCTCTATTCATTTTGTTTGTGTGTGTCTGATTGAGTAATCCAATGCACAGAAGCCAGAGAAGAGGAAAGTTTTCCGTTGTGCCTTGCTTTATAGCAAAGCTGTAAAAAGCTACCTTTCTTTCAGTCACAGTTGTGAAAGATATCAGCAATCAAGAAAGAAAATATCCGGAACAAAAATGTGTTGTTGCATATCTCAAGAAAAAATATATATATTAAAAATCCACAATCAATATGGTGTTTCTTTAAATAGCGTACATATCACAGAATATTTATTTCAGTATAAACCATTTAAAATGTAAATTACATCTTGAATTTCATAAAGCATTAAGTATTATGAATCATGTAGCCAATTAAAATAAAATCATTACAGTTATTAGTTTTCCCAAGTAGCATTTCATTTACTATTTTGACATTTCAGACTTCTTTTTCATTTTAATCCTAAATTGTCATCTACCACAGTTGTACAGTTCAGGAATGCCTCTACTTTGAACTTTCAATCACCAATGTGCCAAAGAGAATGCTGATTGGTTGACAAGTGAACTCTAAGCACGCCCCTCTCATACAGTGTAAATTATTGTTTCCCCTGACATAAGCATTTTCTTGTGAATTGTCCTGATGAGTGCATGATGAAAAGCATCAACAAAAAATGTCTCTTTTATCAGCAAGACTCAAGTTCTGTGCTACCAAGCGACTATTGGTCATACTGAACTTGAAATGTAACTCTGTTTTTCTCTCTGCAGCTGCTGTCAGACCTGATGAATTTTTTCCAGCATTTTCTGTGAATTTGTTTTACTCTGTCCTGAAGGAAAGGGAATGGAAAATGTTGACTGTGTCACAAGTTACACCTTTTAATCTTAATTTCTTGAAAGTAGAAGAGCATTTGGCTGAGAATTGATTGCTGTTACCAGGTCATTAGATGGCCAATTTTACTCTCCCAGCTTTCCCCAGGTGCAATGGGGTGCACCTAAAGGATAAGGAAGAGGTGGGGGCAATTGTTGAACTTTAAAGGCAGCAGGATTTAAACAATAGGTACAGTAGAAGCCTCTTGAGGGAAACATATCGAGCTATGAATATTTGACAATTTATGAAAGCAGTAGTTTTATTGTACCAGCTACTTCTGAATATTTAAAAGAATAGAAATCCTTTTTTGCCAGTCGCAAGCTGAAATTTGCATGTTGTTCATTTTAATGTAGCTTCCCTAGTGAATATGCCTGACTGCTCTAACAGGCTGGGTCGACAGCATTTTGAATGTGGAGAAAGAGAGAAAACAAGTGTGGGTGTGGAGAATAACAGTGCATCAAAAGAAGGGTGCTGACTCAACAGTGAGCTCTCTTGTTTTATTCAAGGTGGAACTAAGTAATTGTACCGTCAGGAAAAGGAATGATTCTTTGTGTGTGGTAGGAAAGAGCTGAAAATTTTCCTCAATAGCTGTCAAGGAGGCTTGGACTGCTTCTCATCAACTGCCTTCAAGTAAACCATATCACAAAGGCAGATCAGGGACACAGTACTGAACATGGCCTCTGTCACTAATGTTTGAAACTAACCAACTGTGTTCAGCAACACAGACTGTACTGTAGCAACAAAACCACTCAAATACAGTAAACCAAACATCTCTGGAAAACAGCTGCCTGTCAATTTAAGACTGGTAGCACCAGAACGGGTAGCTCAAGAAGAGGTGATGCGAGGATTTTCCCAGAGCAGTCAATGACTGATCTACATCCAGCAGTTAGAGGAAAATTGAGTCCTGCCTCATTTGGCAGTATTTGCAGATAATGTACAATGCTGTGCCCTTTTAAGATTTAGTCATAAGAAAAATCACACACAAAGGACATTTGTGCCTAGATTATTGCCATACAGGCACATAAAGGAGGAGCACAGAAGTGCCGATCTTTTTTAGTGTATGCCCATAACTTGCTGTTTAGAAACAGGATAGAAGAACATTTACCTTTTTTTTTAAGAACAAAGAAGGTTATTAAACCCAGCAAGAACCCCACTTCCTCCCTTTTGGATGTATGAACCATACCATGTTTTCTTTTCACTTCTCTCTGCAGAAGGATATCTATCCCTTCAACCCATTTGCATCATCAACTTAAATAGCCTTTCCTGATAACATGCTCCACATCTCACAGATTGAAAATGTTATCCTGGCATTCCACTTAACTTTGGTCTTCCTCATTTTGAACTTGTTTTTAATATTGGAATCCTTCATAATGGTGTACAATTTGCTTCAATCAGTTTTGGCAGTTCGCTTTGTAATCTGGAGAACCTCAATGAGATTATGGTGAAAACTTCTCTTTTCAAATTGTGCGATTATCCCATCTTGAACTTTGTCAATGATACCACGATCTGTTGATCCACTACCATAAGTAACACTAAATTCCTTCCCTTATCTCTGGTATTTTTGGCTCCTTGGACTGTAATTAACTGTAGGTAAGAGGGCTAACTATTATAAGATTTTTATCAAAGCCTCTTTAAGCTTTTTGCTGGGAGGTTAATAATATTGTTCCTATGGTTGATATGGAAGGCCCGCCAACTGACAACTCTTCAGAGCAGCACAGCTGAGATCAGGAACTCTGCATACTGGAGGAAACTTACCTTTACCTCACATGCACTAATAAGTGATAGTCCTGAGCAGAATATTTGTGTTGTATCTCAGCGTCATCCTCTTTTCTGTCATCTTTCAGACAATATGGTTGTTTCGAAGGTGTATTATTTATTAGGTCTAAGATATATTACGTGGTGTAGCCTGTAGCTTTCTGGACTGCTAAGCTTCTTTCCTCATGCTCAACTAAAGAAAGGACCGCTATGGTCCTGAAAGTTTGTGTTTATATTCAAATTGTGAAGACTGCATAATTTTTGACTAGCACAGCTCAGATTGATATCTCTTTAAAATTGCAACACATTTTAATACTACTTATTAGATATAATGTATTTATATAAATTTATAAACCATAAAACATGGGCCGGAATTTTTTGTGGAAGGAGTGTTTCTGACCACCAGCTGAAAAGTCCAGGCCAAGCCTTCCTCCTGCGGCCTGGAAAGCCACAACTGGCTCTTACGATCATAGGAAGTTAATTGCAGGTGGCCATGGCTTCCTCTGTGTGGGAAGGTGTCCTATGTCTAAGAGCTGCCGGTCAATCAGTCAGTCAGCAGCTCTCCAGTCCCAGCAGCGCCTCTGCTACTGCTGGGACTGTGGTCTGTTCACGGCATGAAACCATGAAGGAGGCCAGGTAATGAGGGCAGCTTCATCGGAGCCAGTAAGACAGGCCCCAGCGAGGGGTGGCTTTGCAATTGGGAGGCTGGGTGGGGTCGGAGACAAGTGGGGGCAGCCACCTCCTTGTGGGGTGGTGCTCCAGTGTACGCAGGGTGACCAAACAGGAGGGCATCCCCACGGTTGGCCTGCAGCCTGGTGGTCTCGGTGTGTGGCCTGCCCCCAAATACCAGTGGCAGTGGGAGAGGGCCCTTAAGTGGCCATTAATTGGCCATTTTATGGGCCTCAATTGGCCCAAGGGCAGGAGGGCTGCCCAACACCTATCCCAGCCGCTGATAAAATTCTAGTGGAGATGGGTAGCTGACAGGCAAAGTGGCGCCCCCCATCCCCGCAACCAATGCCTTCCAATTTTATAATCCCACCTGCCTGCCAGCCCATACCCGGGGGCAGGCATAAATTCAGGCCACGGTCTCTCTTTTTTATCACCTAATAATGCTTCATATCTATGATGATTTCTGCATAAAATTATTCTGGAAATATTCATGAACGGTGCACCGGTCTAGCTAATGATGCTCTACCACATGCTATGATTTTACAGACAGCTAGAATTCCAAAGGGGTTGCATTTCCAAGCCCAAATGCAAGGTCATTCTGGTTCCTGTATCTCCTTGTTAATTAACAAGTACATCAAGTCAACCCACATTAAAATTACATTGTCTAGGTCAAACCTGACTTCACTGTTCCTGTCATTTCCGCTTGTCTCCAGTATGACAAAGTGTCATTGTCAGTTTTTGACAGCATTTATCAAATGTTTGAAATGGCTCATTTTCATAAAGAACATACAAAGTCAATACAACGATCAGCACAATTTCACTCCATCAGTCTCCAAACTGTAATTGTATCTTTCGGCATATCAATGATGATTTAATTCTAATATCTTGAACATTAAATGTGAGTTGCTAAATTCCTGCTCTATGCAGTTAGGTGTGAAACTTCATCAAGTGCTTGTGTCAAATTAGCATGAATTATCTTACTGATGATACTGATTTGCTAATGATACCTAACTTGGAGGTGTGGCAATCAGTGAGGATAATACCAATCAACTGCAGCAGGGCGTAGTTAGGCTAGCAGAATGGCAGACAAGTGTCAGATGGAATTTAATATAGAGAAGTGTGAGGTGATGCATTTTGACACAGGGGATAAGGAGAGGCATTATAGACTTAATGGCAGGGTAGAAAGTGGTGCGGCATGTCTGGATAGTTAGGGGCACCATGTTTTCAAGGCTCTTCTTCACAGCATAGTTGCTCTGTACATGTGAATCTTTGAAGTGGAAGGAGGGTCTTTTCGAGTGTTGGGAGTTCAAACGGAGCACAATTAGCTGACTAAAGGGACACCCTAATGATCATGAAGCAATTAGATGAGAACCAGGCTCAGTTATGTTCTCCTTTGGAGGTGTCAGCTGTGGCTCAGTTCATCGCACCCTCGCCTTTGAATCAGAGGGTTGTGGGTTCATGTCCCACTCCCGGAAAGACCAAGAACTGTGATTGTACTCGAAAGAGTTGCAATCTGTGACTGTTGATAACACGAAAGAGTTTGGAGGTGTCAGCTGTGGCTCAGTTCATAGCACCCTCGCTTTTGAATCAGAGGGTTGTGGGTTCATGTCCCACTCCCGGAAAACCAAGAACTGTGATTGTACTCGAAAGAGTTGCAATCTGTGACTGTTGATAACTCGAAAGAGTTTTGGAGGTGTCAGCTGTGGCTCAGTTCATAGCACCCTCGCCTTTGAATCAGAGAGTTGTGGGTTCATGTCCCACTCCCGGAAAACCAAGAACTGTGATTGTACTCGAAAGAGTTGCAATCTGTGACTGTTGGTAACTCGAAAGAGTTTCAATGGTGAAGCCCACAAAGCAGCAGGTTTGCTCCCTGACTCATGGGTCTCATAACATTGAGATCCTAGCAAGATCGGGATCTACAGTAATCTTACCTCATGGGATAATCCCCCAGTCTCTGCAATAAGCCTGGTGAACCTTGCTTCTAAAGTGGAGGGGCTGAGGGACCTGGAGCCTCATGAGCATAGATCTTTGAAGGTGGCACGACACATTGAGAGAGCAGTTGGAAAAGCAACTGGGATCTTGTGCTTCATAAATAGAGACATTTTATTGGCCGGAATCTTCCAGGCCAGCCAGCGGCAGGAAGCTTGACGGATCTTAATTTGGTGGGAGGCCAAAAGTCAGTTTCCCAACGGCAGGATGAACTTTTGTAATTATGTACTTGAGACTTTAAAGATAGATTATAGACAAGCCGAGCTTCCCAACGAACAATATTACGAAGCCTTTTTGCATGCATTACCATATCATGCATGCTCATTAAAAGGCCAGCTTGCCAGAATGAAGCTCCCTCTTCAAATTAAGTTCTCCATCATCCAGAAATGAGAATGTTCATGTTTACGACTGCGTATATGTGATGTGTACCAGCAAAGTTGACTACTTCCACAACTTTGGAGTGAGTAGCTGCTGCTTTGGCCTTCTCGGGGACCGCTCACAATTGTCAGCCTCTTGATTGAGATTGGGTGCTGGTAGGCTAAGCTACGTAGAGGCTGGACATGAGAGGCTGGACCAATAGGGAAGGGTGGAGCGGAGGCAGGACAGGGGAAGGGGGAGCAGCGAGGAAGGATGGGAGGCTAGCCAGCAAGGAAAACAGACTGCGGGGGCAGGGAGGGAGGCCGTATTGGGAAGAAAGACAGACAATCCAGGGAAGGGTGCGAGGCAGCAAGGATCAGAGACATGGGATGGAGGGAAGGGGCTTGCTTGTTGGATTTGGGGATCCTATGGTTAGGTGGGGGAGGGAGCAGAGACCTGGTCCTCGAGGGCGGGGTCGGTGCTGTCTATGGTGAGGTCCATGGGTTTGAACTGAGAGTACTATGCAGTGGAGGAACAGTCAGAGTGAGAGGGGGGATGGGACGCGATAGGGTGGCAGGTCCAGGGTAATAGCTGAAGGTTTCATGGGGAGGAGGGGGAATGGTCATGGAAACAGACGAAACAGGTGGCTTGGATAATGGGAGGGTCAGAGCAGGGTGGGCATGGGGACAGTAACGGGTGTAGGCTTAGAGCGGGGGGAGGTTCAAAGGTGACAGAGGGGAGAGGAATGGTTTTTTAGGTGGGTCAAGGGTGATGGGGGGAAGTTGGCGGTTGACAGGGGCAGGGTAGAAAGTGGTGGGGCATGTCTGGATAGTTAGGGGCACCATGTTTTAAAGGCTCTTCTTCACTGCATAGTTGCTCTGTACATGTGAAAGTTGAAGTGGGAGGAGAGTCTTTTCGAGTGTTGGGAGTTCAAACGGAGCACAATTAGCTGACTCAAGGGGCACCCTAATGATCATGAAGCAATTGAATGAGAACCAGGCTCAGTTGTGTTCTCCTTTCAATGGTGAAGCCCACAAGGCAGCAGGTTACCTCATGGGATAATCCCCCAGACTCTGCAGTAAGCCTGGTGAACCTTGCTTCTAATCCTTTAATGCAAAATTAATCCTTCTCCAGGTAAGGAGGCAAATAGGATAGACAATACTTCATGTGAGGTCTCATCAAGGCTGCAGTCAACTGCTGCCAGATCTCTTTACTCATACACTCTATCTGTCTTGCAATTTAGGGCAACTTGACAGTTGCTTCTTTACTTGCCGGCTGCACCTGCATGTTAGCTCACAGTTGCTTTTGAACAAGGATATCCAGGTCCATTTGGCCGTCCACTCTTCTTATTATTTCAGCATTGAGGAAAGACCCTCGTTTGCTATTCCTCAGACCACAGTGGAGACCCTCACGCTTTTGTCCCTCATACTCCATCTGCCATGTTCCTGGCCACTCACTTAGCATGTCTAATCCCCTTTAGACTTCTTTGCATCCTCCTCAAAGCGGACACCAGCAGGACATGCAATGACTTGACTGCAAACACTGCACAGACAGCATTCTCAGAGGGCTCAAGACCAGGTGAGCAATATCTGCTGGGTTGCCTGATGTGTGCCTAGGTCGCAGATTCATGAATGATGGCCAAGGCTGAAACATACTCATGTCGGAATACTCAATGATGACACTACTGATGATGTGAGGCTGAAGTAATTATAGTTTTGGGAAATGTAGGACTGTAACTTTAATAATAATCCTGTGTTGTAAGATCGCATGATCTGTGTAAACCGATGTGCTAGCAGTGCGGGAACCTCTACAGGAAAGTCCTTCTTTAGCTATGGAGTTTGATGCACACGTGTAGTTGCTGCTGCTGTCTTGTAAATAAAGTTAAATATTTCCACTAAGAAAAGTTGTCTGAAGATCAACTCTATAGCAAACTGGCGATGAGGATAAATCAGATTCAGTGCTGTACCTCGCCCAGCGATTGTGAGTATCAAAGTTCATTAAAAATAAAAGAAGATATACTCATCCAAAATGCCACAGTTTGGCAGAATCGATCCCTTTGAGCCAGCCACAGATGATTGGGCTCACTGTATAGAATGTCTTACATTCTTCTTCCAAGCAAACAAAATCACAGGGGAGGAAAAGAGGAGAGCAATTCTCCTGAGTATTTGTGGGAGCAAGACCTACAGTTTAATTCAAAGCTTGACGGCGCCCCCCCCCCCCCCCGTGCCCCCGATTCCAAGACTTTCAGTGAATTATTAGACCTCGTTAAGGGACATTTTCAACCCAAGCCCTCAGTTACAATGCAGAGATTGAGGTTCAGTTGACGGATTGGAGCCCCAGGGGAGACAATTGCTACCTACGTGGTGAAATTAAAACATCTATCGGAATATTGTGATTTCGGTGAAACCCTGAATGACATGCTCAGAGATCGTTTAGTATGTGACATGCAGGAAGACACTATTCAGCGAAGATTGCTGGCTGAAGTGAATCTTGATTTTAAGAACGGATTAGAAATAGCACGGGAAGTACTGTAAGGGATTCATAAGCAATTCAAGGGGCACAAAATTCTCCAAGTTGGGCGGGAGCAGTCACCTGAAAGTGGCGTGAAAAGCCTGGGCTCCACCGCGAAGCAGGAAACAGTTCCCGCTAACAGAAAAATGAGAGGAAACAGCTTAGCAATTAAATCAAAAACTAACTTTCATCGATGTGGAAACAATCAGTCTTCTAGCGAATAGCAATTTTTAAAAGTAGAGTATTATTTTTGTCACAGATGAGACAGTGCAAAGTGAGATTTAAACAGGCCTCCAAACAATAAACGAAGTCCGATGAAGTCTATAGTGTACAAAAGCCAGAAACAGCCAATTCTGACATTTATTCATTATTCAACATGAAAGTTAGGAAGACAGAGCCAATATTTGTTACAGTGCAATTGAATGGTAAACCTTTAAAAACGGATGTAGACACAGATGCTTCTACCACTTAGAACATAAGAACATAAGAAATGGGAGCAGGAGTGGACCATTCGGCCCCTCGAGCCTGCTCCGCCATTCAATAAGATTATGGCTGATCGTCTTGTGTTTCGATTTCCTCTTGCTGATAACTTTTGATTCCCTTGCCTAACAAGAATCTATCTACCGCTGCCTTAAAAATATTCAATGACCTTGCGTTAATCACCACCTGAGGCGGAGAGTTCCAAAGTCGCACAACCTTCTAAGAGAAAAAATTTCTCCTCATCTCTGTCCTAAAAGGGCGACCCATAATTTTAAAGCAGCTCCACAAGAGGAAACATGCTTTCAATGTCTACTTCGTCAAGGCCTTTCGGGATCTTGTATACTTCAATCATATCATCCCTCACTCTTCTAAACTCTGTTCAATCCCACTCATAGTAAAGGATAGTATTTCATTAGTCTTCTTAATTACTTGTTGTCCCTGCATACTAACTTTTTGTGACTCATGTACTAGAACACCAAGATCCCTCTGCACCTCAGAATTATGCAGCCATTCTCCATTTAAATAATACTCTGCTTTTTTGTTCTTCCTGCCAAAGTGAACAACTTCACATTTTCCCACATTAAACTCCATTTGGCAGATCTTTGCCCACTCAAGCTATCTATATCCATCTGCAATCTCCTCGTGTCCTCTTCACAACATACTTTCCTACCTTTGTGTCATCTGCAAATTTGGCTACCATGTCTTCACTGTCCTCATCTAAGCCATTGATGTGAATCATAAAAAGTTGAGGCCCCAGCACAGACCCCTGTGGGACTCCACTCTAAACTCCACTTTCTAGGAGAACACACTTTCAGATATTTAAATAAAGATGATCAACAATTAAATTTGGAACAGTTTGGAACAACTGAGTTGAAAACATACACGGGCGAAGAAATCCAAGTAAAAGGTATCACTAGAGCAACTGTTCATTATAGACACCAGTCAGCACAGTCACCAGTAATGGTATTAGAAGGCAGGAGACCAAGCCTTCTAGGTTGAAATTGGTTGAGGGAAATTAACCTTGATTGGCCAGTTAGATTTCAAAAGGAGGCTGGAAGAGTTCCTGTCTTGAAAAAGGAACAAGGCAAGGTACTTCAGAAAGAGCCTGGAGAGTCCAAGGACTGCAACAGGATGGAAAAGGAGTGTGTTCGCACCATTTGCTTACCCAGGAGTTCCAAAAATGCCTCTATCTTTTCATCAAGGCACCGCCTTCGAACAAAGCTAAGCCTAATTTGAAAGGGAAGGTGGAGAAGTCAAGGGAACTAAAAAGCGACACATGATTTACATAGCCATGAGTGACAATTTACTGTCGAAGAAACAGTGTATGTAAAGAATCTTGGTGGAGGACCGAAGTGGTTACCTGGTAAAGTGAGTTCTGTGACTGGTCCATTGTCATACCACGTGGAAGTGGAGGGCTGGATTACCCGTAAGCATGTGGATTATTTAAGAAAATGAGAGATACCGCAACAAAATTATGTTCCACATGTAACCATTACTGAACCAGTGGTTCCTGCTGAAGTTTCTCAACCAAGGACAGACATGCCCGATGTCTCTGTCAGAGTTGAAGACACTGAACTGCATGTCTAATGAGGTACCTGATGTTAATGCAGTTCCAGAGAATGTGTTTGCCACAAAAGAACCTGAAGTCGTGAAGCTGCGATATTCCACATGAATCTGGAAACCACCTGAAAGACTGAACTTATAATTTCATGACCTGTGTAAATATTGTTATAGCATGAGATAAATATCCTTGTAAATACAAAATGTATAGAAAAATTAAAGGAGGAGGAATGTAGTAATTATAGTTTTGGGAAATGTAGGACTGTAGCTTTAAGAATAATCCTGTGTTGTAAAATCACATGATCTGTGTAAACCAATGTATTAACAGCGTGGGGAACCTCTACAAGAGAATTCTTTAGTTATGGAGTTTGATGCACACGTGTAGTTGCTGTTGCTGTCTTGTAAATAAGTTTAAATGTTTTCACTAAGAAAAGTTGTCGGAAGTTCAACTCTATAACGCAGACAATAAATGGTGTATTGTTAGGACCACATCATTGGGATCTGATGGGGAAACAAAGTGCAATGCCTTTAATTTGCCAAGACTGTGGCAGCAACTAGCAGCATATTGAGAATACAGCAAATGTGAACACAGTGCAATTCAACACAAGTGCCAAAAGTATATATAATGGTTGTACACAAGTTCCACCTATGTGCCTTCAAAATTCTTTACCCTTCTTTCCCTATTACTACATCTAGATGCAGTCCCGACATCCATAGCTGAGGTGAAGGCAGCCTACAGCCTGCTATGCCCTATTGACTGTGATGACTTTGCTGGGCATCTTCCAGTGGCCTGAGGCCTAGAGGGCCCTGGCCTGTTAAGGGTCTTCTGCTCAGGTACAGATGGATCCTCTTTGGCCTGACCTGCTGGAAGCAATAGGGTCACTGGCAGATGGGAAGTGGAGCAGCAGGGCATCCTGGGAGTGTCCTGGGTTGATGTCCCCGGGGTGCCTGGGGCTGGCACTTCTTCTCCCCGGTGGTTGCCTGCTAGTACCTCCCTGACTCCTTGAGAGAAGGGGCACTTGGTGGGAGGTCAAGGTGCCTCGTCCCCCTCTCACCTAGCCAGTGGTGCACAGCATCCATGGCTAGAGCGATGGAGTGCGGGTCTGAGCGCACATCTGGCAAAAACCGGGCGTTCTGCTGGACCTGGGTCTTCAAGGCGGCCCCTACCCTTTCTGTGGAGACAGCCAAGTGCTCGCATGCTGGAGCCACAGCAGACAGAACGTGGACAGAGTACTCCAACTTTCGGCCCAGAAGGCCTCTGGCATCTCTGCCAGATGTTCATCTGCCTGTCTCTGTATCTCATTAGGTCTCTTATGGCTGAGTCCAGAGGCTCATCATCTGCGTGGGACTGAGCATGGATTTGGTCTCCAGCAGTTCTCTGAGAGTCAGAGACCTCAGTTCTCGCATCCTCCATAAGCTGTGGACCGGTCAGTCATATACTGACCAGATTGTGACCCCCAAGCTTACTCTAGAATGTTCACCCATCAAGGTGAATGTATCAGCGCTGATGGAGGGTGCAGGTGAATGCAGTGATGGTGCATCCTCTGAGGCTTCTGAGGCATCATCCTCAGATGTGGATTTGGAGCTGGTTTGGTGGTTGGTCTCCTCTGTGGGCCTCCCCATTTTCTTGCCAGTACCTGGAATGAGAAAAGAAAGGTTTAGTAGTTTCCTGAGCAGGGTCGCCCATTAAAGCAAGGTCTCATTCTGTGGACACATCTGAGCACTGCAGACTGGAGGCATCCCCACTGGCTTGCTGGGGGAGTCCTATCCCACCTTCAACGCTGGCATGGTTCTACTACCCCCGGCTAGTTCTGCAGCCTCCTCCTTGAATCGGATCACGATTTCAATATCTTGCATGCCACCTCCGGTCTTGGCCCACTCCCTCCCGTTGTGCGAGTTCTAGTCCTGCAGACGGAGAAAAGGATTGTTTGTCATTCCTGAGGGTGCATGCCTATATCACCACCTGATCTTTCCCCAGTACACGATTAACAAATAGAATGTCCTGCAACTGATAGAACATTGAGACCATGGGCAGGACAAATCCAACCCGGCCAATTACTGCCCCATCAGTCTACTCTCGATCACCAGTAAAGTGATGTAAGGGGTCATCAACAGTGCTATCAAGTGACACTGGGTTAACAATAACCTCACTGACGCACAGTTTGGGTTCCACCAAGGCCACTCAGCTCCTGACTTCATTACAGCCTCAGTTCAAAAATGAACAAAAGAGCTGAACTCATAAGGTGAGGTGAGAGTGACTGCCCTTGACATCAAGGCCACATTTGACTGAGTGTGGCATTAGGAAGCCATAGCAAAACTGGAATAATTGGGAATCAGGGGGAAAACTCTCCACCGGGTTGGAGTCATGCCTAGCACAAAGGAAAATGGTTTGGGGTTGTTGGAAGTCAATTGTCTCAGTTCCAGGATTTCACTGCAGGAGTTCCGCAGGGTAGTGTCCTAGGCCCAAACATCTTCAGCTGTTTCATCAATGACCTTTCCTCCATCATAAGCTCAGAAGTGGGGATGTTCGTTGATGATTGCACAATGTTCAGCACCATTCGCGACTCCTCAGATACTGAAGCATTCCATGTCCAAATTCAGCAAGACCTGGACAATATCCAGGCTTGGGCTGACAAGTGGCAAGTACCATTTGCGCCACACAAGTGCCAGGCAATGACTATCTTCAACAAGAGAGAATCTAACCATCACCCTCAATGGCATTACCGCCACTGAATCCCCCCACTATCAACATCCTGGGAGTTAACATTGACCAGAAACTGAACTGGACTAGCCATATAAATACAGTGGTTACAAAAGCAGGTTAGAGGCTAGGAATCCTGCAGCAAGTAACTTAACTCCTGACTCCCCAAAGCCTGTCCATCATCTACAAGGCACAAGTCAAGAGTGTAATGGAATACTCTCCCCTTGCCTGGATGAGTACAGCTCCAACAACATTCAAGAAGCTCAATACCATCTAGGACAAAGCAGCCCATTTGATTGGCACCCCTTACAAAAACATTCACTCCCTCCGCCATCAACACACAGTGCCAGCAGTGTGTACCATTTACAAGATGCACTGCAGGAACTCACCAAAGCTCCTTAGACAGCGCCTTCAAAACTCATGACCGCTACCATCTAGAAAGACAAGGGCAACAGACACATGGGAACACCACCACCTGGAAGTTCCCCTCCATGTTACTCACCACCCTGACTTGGAAATATATTGCTGTTCCTTCTCTGTCACTGGGTCAAAATCCTGGAACTCCCTTCCTAACAGCACTGTGAGTGTACCTACACCACATGAAATGCAGCAGTTCAAGAAAGCAGCTCACCACCACCTTCTCCAAGGCAATTAGGGATGGGCAATAAATGCAAGCCTAGGCAGCGACGGCCACATCCTAGGAATGAATATTTTTTTTTAGAAGTGGCTGGCACACATTCAGTGGACATGTCCCATCTGCTGCAGAGTCCTGCAAGCCTAACTCCTGTATGATATTCCTGTGCACTCACACACTTACACTGCCTGATGCCCTTATGAATGTCATTTTGCAGTGAGTAGATGGTGCCAATTACCTTGGTGGAGCATGGCAAATCATTCAAGCTTTTCCTGCACTGCTGGGCTGTGCTGCTGTGGGGCATTAACCTCTGCTGCAACTTCTGCTCAGGCCGCTGTGGTCAGAGGCAATGCTTCCTGCTGCCATCCCTGGGAAACAGCAACTTCTGCCTTTCCTGGATGCCCTGGGTAAGAATCTGCAGGGAGGCTTCGCTAAACCGTGGGGCCACATGTTGTATTCTCTGAGACACACTGACTGTGATGTGGAGAATATGGAGCTCCTGGCTTTCAGTGAGTGAATGGCAGTCTGGGTGCATTTTAAATATGGCACTAGGATTTTTCGACCCTGTGAGGTAACAGTGGGGACAGTGACTTCCTGCCCACCCCACCGCAAGATTCACCATGCTCCTCACGGATGCATATATAATGAGCTAAACAGCACAATATCATGCATGGCCAGCTGTCCAAAACAGAAGATTCCAGCCATTGAGTGCAAAAGCAGGGAAGTTATGCAGATGCTTTATGAAGCTTTGGTTAGGCCTGAACAAGAATATTGCTTCCAATTCTGGTCACCACGCTTTAGAAAGGATATGAAGGTCCTTAAGAGAATACAGAGGAGATTTACCAGAATGGTTCCTGGAATGAGGAAATTTAGCTACAGATTAGGTCAGACTTGGTAGGTCGAATGGTCTCATTATGTGCCGTGATGACTCTATGGGCCGGATTTTTGCTACCGATGCAGATAGCTTGAGTCAGGAAATTTCCAGACTCGACAAAGGGCCCCATTAAACTCAATTTTTGCTCTGTGGAAGTGGGGGCGGGATCAAGTTGGGCTCGCTGAACCCGGAAGTAGATCCGAGGTGGCCACGGGTGGGTAAGTGCTGATGCGGGCAGGTTAGAAGGCTTACTTCAGTTCTCTGGGACATCGTCCCAGTTGTTTTAGAAGCTGTTAGGCTCCTGAGCCCACAACCCTCACACCGCATGCCACCTCCATAACTACCCAACCAGTATCCACCATGAGCAGACCTCAGGAGCCATGTGGAGATGAAAAAATAAACTTCTAACCATCTAACACAGCTCCCACTCATACACACTTGATACTGAAAATTCTCCCATTCATGAAACCCATTCAAAGCTTTTAAATCTCCTCAAGTGTTCAATCTCTGATAAAAACAAACTTTATCCAGGCTCCACATCAAAAGCAATCGTGATAATCCAGCCCCATGACTCTGTGATTCGATGTAAATCATCCCTCACTTGACCTTCCTAAATATGAATTACATTATTGCAGTTCATATCCTAGTATAAGTGTCTGCGCATTGCCACAATGTATTACAGTACACCTTATATATGTATATGTATATTCATAGTAAATCAATTGTCTCCATTTAACTGAGTTTAAAATTACAATGGATCCAGCACATATTGTTTTGTACTATCCATTTAATTAAAGTCTTGCATATTGTGAGTAATATTTTACATCAAAAATCATTCCTCACATTTTAATGAATGGCTGAAAGCAATACTTGTTCAGTTAATTTTGCTGATTTGCACAAATATCTGACGGTAAATAATCATACAGGAAACGTTAAAAATCAGCAAACATAAATCCTATAAAAGCAATCAAAACATTCTTTTCCTTCAGATTTCCAAACCTAGTATCAGCAACTACCACAAAAATTAAATCATGCAAACTTAATATTTCATTTATTTAGCAACCATGGGCAGGATCTTCTAGTCGGCGAGTGGCGGCGGGGTCTGCTCGCTGACGCGTAAAATGATGTGGGATGACGTCGGGTGGAACTCCCGACGTCACCCTGCTCATTTCCATTTTGAGGTGGGCAGGGCACAGCCGAGCCAGCTGCCCCCCCGCCGACCTGTCAACGGCCTATTGAGGCCATTGAAAAACTAATTAAGGTAATTAATGGACCTGCCCGTCCAACTTAAGGTTGGCGGGCAGGCTGGGAGCCCTGGCGGGCTTCGGAAAAAACTTGAAACCTCATCCACGGGTGGGATGAGGTTTCATGAGGATCTTTAAATTTTTATCAAATCATTCAATAAGTTATGGACATGTCCCAGCTCATGTGACAGTGTCACATGAGGGGACATGTCAGGGAAATTTTTTTTATCAATTCTATTAAAAGTTTTAATTCTGAGCAGATCTCCCTTAGGCAGCACTTAGCCTCAGGGAGATCTGTGCACTCTTTTGCGCGCATGCGTGAAAGAGCGCATTCCCGGCTGAGGGAACTGAGGGAATCCCCGCCCCCCCCCCCGCCAGCACAGTGATGTGACGGTGTCACATGAGGAGACATGTCAGGGAAATTCTTTTATCATTTGTTGTGACATGTCCATAACTTTTATTGAATGATTTGATAAAAATTTAAATACCCTCATGAAACCTCATCCCGCCCATGGATGAGGTTTCATGCTTTTTCTGAAGCCCGCCAGGGCTCCCAGCCTGACCGACAACCTTAACGTTGGATGAGCAGGTCCATTAATTACCTTAATTAGTTTTTCAATGGCCTCAGTAGGCCGCTGACAGGTTGGCGGGCGCGCAGCTGACTCGGCTGCTTCCCCGCCGACCTGAAAATAGAAATGACGCGGGGTGGTATCGGGAGTTCCACCCAACGTCATCCCGCGTCATTTTACGCGTTGGCGAGCAGGCCCCGCCCCTGCTCACCAACCAGAAGATCCTGCCCCAAGTAAGAAACTTTGGACTGCTGACGGTTCTTTTGAATCTCTGCCGAGATTGTCCCACCTCGTTCCCCCAGATCCAAACTTGGCCGATTTCCAGCCCTTCCTGACCAACAAGCTGCAGTAGAGTGCTTATATGCTGCCAGCAGTTCACTGGTGGCATTTAAATGGATACTTAATCCAAATTTGGCCTGGGCCTCAGCGCGACATGAATCATTCTTTGCTGCCCATTCTCAACCAAGTTGGACAATAGATTGCACCTTTGTATAAAAATTGGACAAAGTAGTTTAAAAAACTTCTTTCTTGTCGCACTGATACCAATGAACCGCTGCTTTTATTTTGAGGGACAATTGGAAATTTTATTTTACTGAGCATTTCAGGCTATATACCCACCACCTTTCCTTCTTTCGGTTAAAAAAAGTGAATTTAATCTAAATGCTCTCAAAGAGAATGGAGGGAATTTTCTGGCCCTGCCGTGACGGGACCTGTTGCAGGACCTGCTGCGGGGAATGCGGTGGACCAGCCAAAAGCCCATTGACTTTTGGCAGGGACGGATGATCCTGGCAGCGGGCGGGGTTGGAAAATCCTGCCCAATGTTTCTGATTTTATTACATAAAGGAAGCAGGACAGTTCAATCCCATGTTTGTCACTTTTGGCAATCTAACCTAATCTAGAATAATTTATAGGCATAATTATAAATATATTAAAAATAATTGTGGAGCTATGTTCAGAAAACAGAAGATTTTTTAAAGTAAAATCATGATATAGATCTTCACAAACTTTTAATATTGAAAATTTTATGCACGTTGTTCATGAAATCATGGAAAGGTTACAGCACAAAAATAGGCATTTGGCCTGTCCTGTCTATGCAATGTCTCTGCAAGAGAGTTTGTAAATACATTGGTCTGGATCTTGTGGTTAAATATAACTATCAGTGCCCACTGTTGTTAAACAGTATATTGAATTTCTGGATTTCAAATAGGCCCAGTTAATTGTGGAAAATAATGATGTTGCTAACCAAGTTGCACTGTTCTTCCACAAGCTTCACTCTAAAAATATCTGGCCAAGAGATTTTGCATTTAAGCATGTGGGAGGGCATGAATGGTGATACTTCCTCACAAGATATTCACAAACACTTCAAAAAAAGTTATAGCTTGTCCATTCCAGTGTAAGTGGATTTCTACTGGCATGATTAAGTCTTCAATTATTGCCAACAACCTCTTTGGCACTCAAAATTAACCTTTATAAGTGTGGAGTGTAATCCCTTCATATTTAAATTTAGAAAAGTACAATGATTTTTAAAAACTTTTTCTTTTGGTCTCTTATTTTTCTCCCTTAATCCCATCTTTCTTTTCTTCTCTTTATTTTGCTTCCTGTACATTATTTGACATTGAATTAAATATTCTAACATATACCTCCTGGTTCAGACTCTGCATGCCTCAGTAAGCATTCTTCAGCCTGAGTGGTTAAGGAAATAAATAATTGTTCTCCCTGCTCGCAGAGGACCTAGATTCCTTACACCAGACATTGCACTGAAATGGCTTTCTAATCATTGCAAGTTTGTGTAACAGCCCATAGGAAGCCTGTGGGCAAAAGCTGGCACTGTTCATTCACCTCTCACTTTAAAATCTGTGCCGACATTATTGTTTTCACCAATTAGGAATTAGCTTGATAAGACAGTATAACACATATGTCATGAAGTGAGATATCACAGTTTATTTGGTTTTTAAAAAATTCATTCATGGGATGTTGGCGTTGCTGGCTAGGCCAGCATTTATTGCCCATCCCTAAATGCCCTTGAGAAGGTGGTGGTGAGCTGCCTTCTTGAATTGCTGCAGTTCATGTGGTGTAGGTACAACTTTGAATTTGGTCTTATGAATGTCATGATATGCATTTGAAGAATTATAATAAAAAGGGTTTTGACATTGAAATTCATAACTTACTGTTGAGATATAAAAGACAATGTGCTGAAACTATTCCAATGTTCACTATCAGGCGTAGCAAGATTTACAGCTCATTGTCAAACTTATAAACTAATGTAGATTTATGTACCTCATTTAATTAAAGATGGAAGATTTACATATGTTGAGGTCGTTATTTTAATATCTTCATTTTAGTTTGTACAATAGTTTTACAAATAGGCATTAGTTTTAATCCATGGAATGATTGCATCAATGAGCAGAATATCTTTCAGCTTTTGTACAGAACTCCTAAAAGTAACTGTGTAGCACAATCTACATTTGTTCAGGAGAAATTCTAAACATGAATACCTTTTCCCTGTATCTTTCATCCTTAATTTTCCTTTGTACACTGTCTTATATATTCTTTCCCAACTACGAAGCCAGAAAGGAACTTAAACTTCTCCTTGGCCAGAATTGTACGTCTCACGGGTAGGCGTGCACCTGACTCGAACGGATGTGAATTAGCGCAAGATGACACCAGGTGAGCATCCCGATGTCATCTCACAATCTTCAGGTCGGCGAGCATGCCTCGCCCATCAACAATTAAAGGGCCACATAAGGCCATTATAAAGGCAATTGATCTCAATTTTATGTTGCCTGTGCGATTTCATGCTCGTCACACGGGCGAAACGGGCAGGCAGGTAGCCCACTTTTAACGAAACCTCATCCAAGGGTGCGATAAAAAGGGTCTGCAGCATTGCCATTGTGAGTAGCGAGGAGTTTAGGAGATAGTTTGCTGCTGGTTGCTTATTTGAACTTGACAACTTCATCTGTGTTCTGAGCTTCAGTCTTAGCATTTCTAGGCTTCATTTCAGGACTCATTGGAGTCTTCAAGGTCCCTGGAGGATTTTGACCATGTGGAACCTTCCAGCTATCAGTCAGCCTTTTGTTACCCTGGTAATGAGGATTGTGGTCTCAACTGGTGCCACTTCCTCTGAGGCAGAAGAGAGGGGCAGAAGGGAGGGGGGGCCAGGTGTACCTATTCAGCTTCCAGGGAGCGACCTATGGGAGGAGAGACGCAGGCACAAGGGGTGCAGGGCCAGCAGGTGGAAGGGGCCGCAGAAGACGCCACTATCCTGCTGTCAGGGTTTACAGGCAGCGATGCAACTACCTCAACATGTCCAAGGTGCAATGCAGAAGGAGACTCTGCCTCTCCAGGGAAACTGTGACCTCCATTTGTCAGATGATTGGGCCTGAGATCAACTCCGACTGAGTGGGTGGACAACCCATGCCAGTGGCTTTGAAGGTCACAGTGCCCCTCAATTCCTACACCTCCCACTCTTTCCAGGGCTCAGTGGGGAATCTTCGTGAAGTCTCCCGATCAGCTGTCCACAGTTGTGTCAAGCTAGTGACTGAAGCTCTGTTCAGGCGGGTAATGACATTTATTCATTTCCGTACGACAAGGCCATCCAGGCTGAGCGAGCCAGAGGCTTTGCAGCGATTGCTGGGTTCCCCAGCATCCAGGGTGTAATTGACTGCACACATGTGGCCATCAAAGCACCAGCGGGTCAGCCGGGTGCCTTCGTCAACAGGAAGGGCTTCCACTCCATGAATGTCCAGATAGTGTGTGACCACAAGATGCAGATTCTGCAAGTCTGTGCAAAGTACCTTGGCAGCTCCCATAATGCTTATATCCTGAGACACTCCCAGGTGCCGAGGCTAGTCAGTGCTCCAGCCTGACTGGATGGATGGCTGCTGGGTGACAAAGGCTATCCATTGAAAAGGTGGCTTATGACGCCTGTCTGCCACCCAAGAACAGAGGCAGACCAGCGTTATAATAGGAGTGATGCCTCCACAAGGGCAATGATAGAAAGGACCATAGGTCTTCTGAAAATGCAATTCCGATGCCTGGATGGTTCAGGGGGAGCACTACAATACCCTCCAGAGTGGGTGTCACTGATAGTGGTTGCATGCAGGCTCTCCACAATCTAGCTCTGGCAAGGGGGGACCCTCTGGAGGAAGAGGATCTTGAGGCAGCTCCACAGGCCACAGAGGATGAATCCAGTAGTGAGTCAGAAGAGGAACCTGGTGAGGAGCACAGTGGGGACATGGAGGCAGACCTCTGTATCCTTCAGGGAGGCAGGGACACCAGGGATTCAATGCTCCTTCAGCTAGGCTGCCAAAGATCTGCTTCCGCCTCATGTCAGGGCTGCCACCTCCATCCCGGATGTCTGAAATGACTCTTTCATTTGAACCCAAAATCCACTCAGTGCCTGTGCAATAAAGTTTAGAGCCACTCACATCCAGCATGAGATACTGGCTGCCCTGCACCTACAAAACAAGTGAAGCATAGTCAGGCAATTAAGACACAAGCAAAATTTATATCATGTTGGCACTCACATCAAATGAACATAACAATATAGAGTGTTAATGGTCACATTAGTAAACATATTAACAAAACATGGCAAACAAAACAACATAGAACAGAAAATCACCTGTGAACAGTCCCTCTTGTGCTCGCGGTGTCTTAAACTTACGTTTGCAAGTGCTGCATCTTGTTGCTCTCCCTTTCTTGCAGTGGCATTGGAGGCAGCCTGCTGACTGTGCTGTCCTGTTAGCCTTGATGACCTTGGTCGTCCTCTGGCCTGTACTGGCCCCGCCTGGGAGGGAGTGGCCAGTGTTACGGCTGACACTTCCCCAGTCATCACAGCCTCATCAGATGCCACGGTCACTGGCAGAGGGGCAGAGGAGCTGCTGCCGTCATCCAGACCGCCCTGAGAGGAGCCCGCAGAGATGACAAGCAGCTCGTGCGCCAACGTGAGGTCGCTCTGGAACTCCCTGCTTGCCATTGATGAATGGGCACCTATCTGGGATAGTGGGTGCCACATCCATTTCCCTCACTGCCACTGACCTCCTGAGGTTATTGCCTGTGTGAGGACTTTCAGGTCTGAGTGCAACCTCAGGAACCTCTGATTCTGTTCCTGGAGCTGCCTCTCCATGAGAGTCGCCACTCCCTCAATGGAGGCGGCAGTGCGCCTGACCATGAGGGTCGACGCAGTGCTCATGCTCCGCATGGACTCCTCCACAACAGAGACCATGACACGCATACCCTCATGAATCTCTGCCAGATCCTCCTGCACATCCCACTGGATGTCCAGCATCTGCTGCCAAATGGACGACTCCAGAGGCTCATCATCTGCCTTCGAATCAGCATCGTCCTGGTCTCCAGGAGACCTCTGACTGCCAGTGCCCTGGGCACTCTCTGCCTCTGCCTGCTCCACAAGTGAGTGTGAAGTGCCCTCCTGCTGTGCAGTGACATTCTAGCTGACAATCTAATAGATGCTGGTATTGGCGTTGATGCTTGGTGCAGAAAGGGGTGTGACGTAGGTGCATCTAAAGCCCCTTGGTCATCTGGCGTCAAGGGTGCCTCTTCAGGGTCCTGTGTGGGCGAGCTAGCGATTCTGGGGGAGAACAACGACATGTCATTAGTTTAAGTCATCACACTATCACTGTGCATTCCAGGCGCCCTTGTGAGATAATGGAGATCTGCATCATGGTGCCATCGTCTTTCAATTATCAAAGGGGACTCCAGTTTTGAGGCTCCCATTAATGAGACTACACAAAGAATGTTTGCAGAATCAGACACTCCCATCTCTGTGCACTGCACTCTTACCTTTGTCAGAGACCCCTGCCTCTCCACGACTGGCTGACCAAGGTGGGTGGCGGCTCTCCAGCTCCAAGGCATCCATCGAGTACCTTGTCGGAATGAGGAGGTTTGGAGTATCTCCGCGTGTCTTAGTTCTTTTGTTGGTGTTATGGCTTCTCTTCTGAAATGACAGAGGAGGATTGATTTATCCACTCTCTACCGGCAGCACCTTTGCAGCCTGGCAAACCCCCCACTTTGGAACACCTTGCAGGGCACATCCGAGTCATGGCCCTTGACCCGCAAGGCACTCAGGCCAAGCAGCCAGGGCTCACCCCCTTGGCCAGCCCTGGCCTCGGTGATAGTTGGCACTCAGACTCTTACACCCCTGAGCTCCACAGGGGGTTGGCCAGCCCTTAACACTTCTCCGCACCGACTCAGTAGTCACCCTTGCTGAGCGCAGCAGATCATTGAACCTTTTGCGGCACTGCACCCATGTGCGTCGCACAACGCCATGGCTGCTGACCTTGGCTGCCAGCTCCTCCCAGGCTATTTTGGTCAGGTGCAGTGGCCTCCTCCTGCCACTCCTGGGTACTAGAGTGTCCCCCCGACACTGACCTCCTCCACAAGGACTTGCAAGATACTTTTCCAAGAAACGGGGGGGCCGAGTGCACACCCAACTGCCTGACTTCTCCAGCCGCTGGTGAGGCCATTGTTCGAAAGAAATGGTTTCCTCTACAGACTTCAAAGATTCTCCCTGGCAGCCTTCAGGGAGCTGCCTCTGCCGGTTTTAAAGCGCCCGCCAGGTCGCCATTGGGCCCAGTGCCCGACAGACTTCCATCCCCACCCGACCCTTCCCGACTATTGAGAAGACGCATTTCATGCTGGGTGAACCTTAATTAGCCATCCTGTGTGAAATCGTGTTTGCAACGCGGCAAGGAGCGGATTCCACATCCGCTCCCGTCGACTTGGCGCACATGCCAAGTGTGAATTTCAGGCCCTTGATTGCTTTCTGATTGGCTGGCAATTTACTCCACTCCGACATTATTCTAGCTCTTGAAACGTGGCAAGCAGCCCTCCAAACTGACTTGCCATATCTCTTGGGCAGTTAGGGGCACCTACCAATTGAAATAATGGGCTACAATTGCAAGATAACATAAAATAGGAAGTTACTTTTGCAATGGAGAAGCAAGATGTGCAACTTAAGGGACCAGTGAAAAGCTATATACCCTATAAATTTAAACTTGAACACAACAAACCTATTTTCTTGGCCCTTGACCTAAGGAATGTACAGTTACCCAATGCAAAGTTCAGGACAAAGGTGTGGGTTTCTGCTGTAATTACTTTACCTCAGCATTTGAAGACTTTATGAGAAATTTGGGGTTGGAGTAGGTGGAGGTGAGTGAGCTTAACATGTGCCTACTATATTCCTGCTGGAGACACTTAACTGTGAGGTGGCCCTGGTGCAGTTTTAAGTGTTTGGATATGGAAGCACACTGGTGCCTCTGCGGATGGATGTCCTAAAAACAGCACAACCACCCACTTGCACCTCTGTAACAGCACCTGACTCTGCACCTGCTTCAGTTCATCAGCTGCCTAAGCCCTCATAGCAGGAAAACCTGACTGGAAGAATTTTAGTACAGCTAAGGTACACTGAAAATTGAATCAACCTAATTCCGTGAAGAAAATTTAGCTGCATTACTGTTTGGAAGCTCAGTAAGTGTTCATGTTAAGTTGCATCATTCTGCTTTAATGTCGCAAATGTAGTGAAGCAGGTATGCGTACTTAGCAGTGGAACTTCCACTTCAGTGTTGTTTTGTGCTGGGGCCTACATAGCATTACGTGAGCAAGTCCAAGTTCAATCACACTCAAAGCAACAGCGACTTTTTCTTAAAACTATGCAGTACAGTTTTGTGTGAAGAATATCTATATCCATGGGCCAGAATTTTACGTGCTGTGATCGGACGTGCAGCTGACCCGACCTAGTGCGAAATCACATGAGAAAACATTGGGCAGGCGTCTTGACTAGCAGTGTTGCACCATATCATGGACGGCGGGGACACATGAGAGTCAGAAGCATGTCCACAGACAATTAAAGTTCCAGTTAAGTCAATTAAAGCCCCAATCAACCAGAAGTTTTAGTGGCCCGTGCGCTTTTACACTTGGCACAAGGGCCACTCGGCCAGGCGGCCTTCATGTTTTTGCATCATTCTCGATCCAGAGCAGGATAAAGTGCCCAGAAGATGTTTGAAGGTTGAGGAGTTAGAAGTACTGCTGTCAGTTGCTTGTAGTTGCATCAGATAGTTTGTGGCATTTTTTGTATGCAAATATCCTTTGAACAATACTGCAGCCCCCTGAGCTGTCAGTCTTCAGGGAGCTCATTGTAAACTGCCCGCCCACACCCTCATATGTTCCAGCACTTGGCATCTTCCTGCCCCCCGCACCCCCCCAGCACCACTGAGCTTCTCTCAGTGCATGTTTCACACTGGCGTACAGATGAGACAAAGAAGGCATTGTTAAGTTAGCAAGAGATGCATTTGCTATGGGTGAGGCAGGGAGGACATGTTAAAATCAACGAGAGGGGCACTTGCTGCCATGCGTCCTTGGCATGGGCCTTAATTTGGTAAAAATTGCAACACCTTTCAGGCGGACTCTAGGAGGTCCTGACTCTACAATTATCTGATTAATTTTAGTGCCCTGAATGTGACCTTTGTTGAACTTTGCATTAGGTGGAGGCAGAGGGGCCATTTTAAAGTCATTTGAGATTGCTTCAGGCTTGTAATTTAGTGCTTCAATCGTTGGAATCATTCTTACATGAGTTGAAAATGCCCAGCCAGTAGTGGTAGTGAGTCTACTGTTGCTAAGAAAACAAGAAAAATGATGTAACTTCATCCCATGAATCAGCAATGTTGTCAATACCCTCGAAGATGTTGTAGGCACGCCAAAATTTCCTGGCTGATGGCGCATTCTCACCATCTGTTGTGATGAAATTGGATGTTTTGAAACATTTTGAGGCCAGAGAACGAGCAGTTGATCTTGGCAGAGTGCTTGGGCGACCCCCTAAAATGGTGAGAACGATTCGTGGTAATGCTGACAAAACCAAACAAAGTGTGCAAAGTGTTAGACCTTAAATTGGTAGGAGGATAAGTCAGACTAGAAGCAGAATCATGGGACAGAATTTTCCCTTTGGCGTGCGGAGGAGGGCCCCACGCATCCGCACGTAAAATGATGCGTGGTGATGTCGGCCGAGCGTCCCGACATCACCGTGCACCATCACGATATTTCGCTTGAGCAGGCGCGATGTCCAATGCGCGCCCACCATTAACTAACAGGCCACTTAAGGCCAGTGAGGCGCCAATTGACGCCGATTGTTCGGCGCCCTTGCAATCTTCGGGTCGGCGCATGGGCGCAACAGTCAGGCGGGTAGGATGCATTTATATTCACCTCATCCACGGGCGGGATAAGAGGGTTCACTGGGGTTGTGAATGTGCTCTGTCAAGTATTTATTGATGAAAGTTTTTGAAACTTGCCTGTGTGATCTGCAGTACTTCAAGATGCATTCCAGCTGCTTTTTCTGAACTCTTAACCTTCAGGTCAGCACTCTACAGTGAGTAATCTTTTCTGGGCATGCAGTTTTCAGGAAGCATTCCCTTAGTCTGGGTTTGGGAGCTGAACTGTCCACTGGAGGCAGCTCCTCTGAAGAGGAAGGGAGGGCTAGAAGGGGAAGAGGCCAAGAGTGCTCATTTAGCCTCCAGGGGAGCCACCTTTGGGAGGACAGGTGCAGGCACAAGGGGCGCAGGGCCAACAGGTAGTCCAAGGCAGAAGGGGCCGCAGAAGACATCAGGGTATACAGGCGGCGAAGCAGCTACCTCAGTATGTCTGAGGTGCAGTGCCGAAGGAGGCTCCATCTCTCAAGGGAGACAGTCAACTATGTCTATCAGATCATGGGGCTTGAGATCTCCCCTAACTGTGTGGGTGGACACCCCATGCCAGTGGCTCTAAAGGTCACAGCTGCCCTCAACTTCTATGCCTCTGGCTCCTTCCAGGGCTTGGTGGGTGATCTTTGCGGTGTCTCCCAATCAGCTGTCCATACTTGTGTCAAGCAGGTTACAGACACCCTGTTCAGGCGTGCATTGACCTTTATCCAAGACCATTGGGACCAGGCAAGCCAGACAGAGCGAGCCAGAGGCTTCGCAGCCATTGCTGGCTTCACCCTCGTCCAGGGTGCAATAGACTGCACACATGTGGCCATCAAGGCACCAGCAGGTGAGCCTGGTGCCTTTATCAACAGGAAGGGCTTCCACTCCATGAACATGCAGATAGCGTGTGATCACAGGATGCAGATTTTACAAGTCTGTGCAAGATACCCAGGCAGCTCCCATGATTCCTACATCCTCAGTCATTCCCAGGTGCTCCAGCCCGGCTTGATGGCTGGCTGCTGGGTGACAAGGGCTATCCCCTCAGAAGTTGGCTCATGATGCCTCTCCGTCATCCAAGAACAGAAGTTGAGCAGCGGTGCAATAGGTGCCACGCCTCCACAAGAACTGTGGTAGAGAGAACCATCGGTCTTCTCAAGATGCGCTTCCGATGCCTGGACCGCTCAGGGGGCGCACTCTAGTACCCCCCAGATCGTGTCTCGGTGATAGTGGTTGCATGCTGCAATATTGCGCTGGAAAGGAGGTCGCTGTGGACGATGAAGACGTCGACGCAGTTGCTGCGGATGCACACGAGCAGTGAGTCGGAGGATGAGCATGCACAGGGAAATGCTGAGGGAGTAGACGCTGACCTGGGCATACTCCATGGAGGCAGGACACCCGGGAGGCCTAAATCCAACGAACCTTCAGCTAGCACACCACAGATGGACCTCCAGGACAAGCCTGGGCTGTAGGCTCAATACTTGACACCAAAGTGCAAAATCTGCCAGGTTAGGAACAATAACTAAGGGCCTTGTTAATAAAGCTGAATGTCCAACAAAGCACTTATCACAGTTTTGGAAACCATACATATGCAGAACAAAAGAGGCACCCTCAGCCGTGGTGACATATCTGAATTTATTATGTTAAGCAAACCAACTTATTCCGAAAAAAAGACAATAGTGTTACAAAACAAAGCAAATCATAAGGACCTCATCTCGGGCCAACACAAAAGCACCAGTGAAAAACTCGTGGTGTGCCTAAGGTGCCTTATGTTCTCATTTCTGGGTACTACGTCTTGGCGCTGCCCCATCGCTCGAAGTGGCATCTGAGCCAGCCTGCTGACTCTGCTGTCCTCGCTGACCTTGGCGGTCATCCTCTGGCCCGTGGAGCCAGTGCTGGCCCCAACTGGCAGGGAGCTGCCAGTTCCACAGCTGGCATCTCCCCAGTCGTCGCAGCCTCACTGGATGCTACGGTCACTGGGAGAGGGGCAGATAAGCTGCCACCCTCATCTGGAGCGCCCTGAGAGGTGCCCGCAGAGACGCCAGGCAGCTGCTGCGCTGACCTCCCTGCTCACCGTAGATGGATGGGCACTGAGGTGGGAAAGTTGATGCCCAAACCATCTCCCACACTGGCACTGACCAGCTGAGGTCAATGCCGATGTGAGCGCTTGCTGGTCATGGCGCATCCCCAGGATGCCCTGACGGGTCACCTGGAGTAGCCTCTCCACGAGAGTCACCACTCTCTCCATGGAGGATGCATGGCGCTCGGACATGTGGCTCATTGCTTTGGTGATCGTCCATGTAGACTCCTCCACCACGGACACCAAGCCAAGAATAGCCTCATGTATCTCCACCAGGTGCTCCCGCACACCCGGCCACATTTCCTGCATTTGGTGTTTTGCGGACGACTCCAGAGGCACATCATCAGGCACCAACCGAGCATGCGCCTGGTCCCCTGCAGTCCTCCAACTGCTGGTGCCATGGGCACTCTCTGTCTCTGCCAGCTCCTCCAGCAACTGTGAAGTGCCCTCACCACTGTGCCCCGGGTCACTAGCTGATGTTCAAATTCCCACCGAGGTACTAGTATCTGTGCTGGTGCCTGCTTTGCAAAAATGGTGTGACGCCCTGCTCCACTGATGCTGAAAGGAAGAACAAGGACAGTGGATCAGTTAATGTGGAGACAATGTCAAAGTGCATCCCTGTCCCCCGGATCATTATGCGCTCGCCCTTCCAAAACCAATGGTCAAGCCATGTTGTAAAATTAAATCAATTAACATTCAGCAGTGCTATGGCTGTTGGGAGAACAATGCTGACCTCACTGTTGGGCATAAATACCAGGCCGTGGCACCCCAGACTCAACGACACCAGTGGACCTTGGCGCATGGCGCCTCTCCAGATCCAGGGCCTCCTGCTTGAAGCGGCTAAGAATGGCAATCTGCGCCTGGCCACCACCAGTCCTCGCACGCTCTGTCGCGTTATGAGCATTCTTCTCCTGAAAATGAGAGATGAGCATTGATTAGTGAAAATTGCACATGGACTCTCTTCACACATGGCCCACCCCAACCAGAGTGGGACATATCAGGACTCCAGAGCCTCCTTACCCCGCTGCTGCTGATCACTCACACAAAGATGCTAGGCCTGCTCCACACCCCCCCCAGCCCCCCCTTAGACACATGCTGCCTATATCACATTAGGCACCACACGGTATGCCCTTCCATAGCAAGGAGGCACAAGCACGTGGAGCGTAGAGCACAGCAGATGGTTCGTTGCCACGCCACCTTGAAGCTCCCCTCCCACCATCTCATCACCCTGGCTAGGACATGGCCTATAGTTCAAACACAGCGCCTAGGTGCAGCTCCTCCAGATTGCCCTCACACCAGTCATGTGGGACTCAGTGTAACACATGCTGCAGGGGCAAAACACATCTCTTCATCACCCTCTCAGGCTGACCTCAGCATGGGCAGTATCCGCTTGCCCACCCAGCAAAGGACAATGATTCAATGCTGTCACTACACTCAGACTTGGGGGCGCGGGAGGAGGCCGCGGGGGGCCAGAAGGGGTATAAGCTGACCTGCTGGGTTACATGACCAATGCCAACATAGTACTCACCCTGCCAAAGCGCAACAAGTCATTGAAGCGCTTGCGACACTGGATCCAGGTGTGCCGCACCACGTCACAGGAGCTCACCATCTCTGCCACCTCCTCCCAGGCACATTTCGTCATGTGGGGTGGCCTCCTCCTCCCATCCTGAAGAACCAGCATCTCCCTCCATGCTGCCACCTCCTTGAGGAGGGCAGCAAGGCAATCATCCGAGAAATGACGGGCACCCTACCCTCCGGCCCGGCCTGTTCTGCTACCCTACTCTCCAGCCCCACCTGCTCCGCTGGCCTACCCTCCAGACTGGCCTGCTCACCAGAAGCCCTCTGGTGAACCCTTCCACTTGACATTGTGAGCAGCCTTGCAAAGACTGCCAGCGCTTCTGATAAACAGGCCGCTGGGTCGCCATTGGACCTGGCAGACAATGCACTCCCGCCACCGCATGCCCACTCTCGCTATCCTCTGGAGCACATTATGCTGGGCAGGCCTTAATTGGCCCACCTGCGTAAAATAGTGGCACGGACCCGATCGCAAGCGGCGATTGGGTCCGTGCCTGCCTGCTCCCACTTCGCCCACCCGCCAAACAGAAAATTCAGCCCATGGAGAAAATGGAGAGACTCTTAGCAGTCTGGAATGAAGACCAAAACCAGTGCAAGGTGTCTCTTAATTTGATGGTCTTCCAAGCAAAAGCTTGGATAATGACTTACAGAATGAATAGGGTGAGAGTTCAGTCAGAAATTTTCAGTGCTAGATGTGGATGATTTGAGCGTTTCAAGAAACATTTCTATCTGCAAAACATTAAAGTGACTGGCAAAGTGGCTAGTGCCAACACTGAAGCCACTGATGAATTCCCTGCCTATTTGAAGAGAATAGTTGAAACAAGTCTTTAAGGTTGATGAGACAGGGCTTTATTGGAAGTGTATGCCACAGAGAACATACATCTCCAAAGAGGTGAAGACGGCATTAGGATTTAAATGTGCCAAAGATCACCAGTTTTGCTGTTTTGACTGTTTTGCTTGGTGGAAATGCTGCAGGAGATTTCAAATTTAAACCCTTGGTGGTGTACCAGTCCAAGACACCAAGGGCTTTCAAGAGCTATTGCATGGAATATCTGCACATCATTTGGCATTCAAATAAGAGAGCCTGCATGACTGGTGTACCCTTTCAAGGATGGCTTTCTCTGTATCCCATCTCTTGCTTAGAGGGAATATTGCACCAGAGAAAATCTCACCTTCAGGTTATTGCTCCAATGGATAATTGCCCAACTAGTCTGAAAATGTGGAGGTGATTTTCCTGCCACCCAATATGATTGCATTGCTACAACCCATGGATCAGGGAGAAATAGCAGCATTCAAGGCTTACTACCTGCATCGTACCTTCTCCCATCTCATCAAGACAACACATGGTGAAAATGCGCCATCAGCCAGGGAATTTTTGCATGGCTACAACATCCTCAAAGGTATCGACAACATCACTGATTCATGGGATGAAGCTACATCATTTTGTATGAACGGTATTTGGTAGAAAGTGTGGCTCGGGGTGTGTCAGCATCCACAGGATTTCACGACACTGGCCCCAAAGTGCAGTGTAAAATCATCACCTTGGCGGGAGAAGTTGGCTCTGATGAAGTGGAGGAGGCTGACATGGTGGAATTGCTTAAGTCCCATGGAGAAGAATTGTCCAATGAAGATTTAATCCAGCCAGAGAGTCAACAAGCTGAAGAGGAAGACCTCACTGAAACACTACCCCCTCTGAGTTTGTCAGTGGAACAACTATCAAGAGCTTTCCAACTTATCAAAGATGCAATAAAATCTTCACTGAGGATATTCACTGAGGATGATCCAAACAGTGCAGTGCCAAAGTGAACAGGGTGATATGATGGCATCAACTACTACAAAAAGCAGAAGTAAAAGAAAACCATCCAACAATCCTTAGCTAAATTTTTCAAGGATGTTGATGATCCAGGCCCCTCATTCCATTAACTCCACCTGGACCTGGCTGTTCAACCCATGCCACCTTCAATTTAAAACCAAAATCACTTCAACTTTAGCCAATGAGCTTCTGTAAGCAGAATACACTTTTGTCTGTGCTCAATCAGAAAGCATATGAGAAAATGGGCCTTACATTAAACACTGAGAAAACTAAGGTCCTCTTCCAACCAGCTCCCTTAGCACACCTCCCCTTGTCAATTAAAATTAATGGTGAGATCCTGGAAAATGTGGACCATTCTCCATGTCCTCTGAACCTCCTATCGGCAAAAGCAGACATAGACAATGATGAAATTCATCATTGCCTCCAATTGCCAACTCATCTTTGGCCGGCTGAGAATAAGAGCATTTGAGGACCAGAACCTCAAAACCAAGACTAAGGTCATGGTTCACCAGGCAGCAGTGATCTCCGCACTCCTACCAATGTTTCTGAGACTTGGACAACTTGCCACAGGCACCTGAAAACATCACCAGCGGTGCCTTTGCAAGATCCTCCAAATCGAGTGGCAAGAAATGTGGTCTAACAGCAGCATCCTCTCCCAAGCCAACAAACCCAGCATTGAGGTACTAGTCACTCAAAGTCATCTGCACTGAAACACTTTAGGGATGTCCTCAAAGCATCCCTGAGAGGTCAAACATTCGCACTAAATCATGGTGACTGATCAAAAAGGAGAAGGTTCAGTCAAGAAGGCACCAAACAAATCAAGAGACTTGGTTTGAGAGCATGCACAGGTGAAGTCAAGGTATCAGAGAGAGTGTACAAACTCTAAACGACTCACCTATCTGATCCAAGCAACACTTGTCCCACATGTAGTAGAGTCTGCAGATCATGCATTGGACTAACCAACCATCTGAGAACCCATCAAACTGCAGTGGAAGTAAGTCATCCTCAAACCCAAGGGACTGCCTAAGAAGAAAAAGAGACTAGTGAGTGTTATCTAGTTTGAATTTATACAGTATTTGTTTTGTGTTTAGCGGCGTCTTTTATTTTACAAGTTTTTCAGTGAGGAATACACAGTACTCTACAAGTACATATGGCATTTCAACTCATACTTTGGATTTTGGAAACTGAATCACTTAAAGTAGTTTCACTTAAATTTGCAATTTTAAGGAACGCAACAAGGGGCAGGACCTTTCGTCCTGTGGGCGGATGTTCACTCCACCTGATTGGGAGTAAAATAGTGCACAATGATGTTGGGCGAGTGTCCCAATGCCATCGCACACTTGTGCGATATTTTGGTCAGCAGGCAAGCGCAAGAGTCGGCAACGTGCCCGCTGACAATTAAGTGGCCTATTAAAGCCCTTAAGCAAGCAATTAAGTAGAAATTTTCACTGCCCGTCCAACCTTACAGTTGGCGAGCGGGCAAATAAGCCAGGCATCCTTTGCATTTTTTGCAAAATCTCATCCATGGGCGGGATGAGGTTTTCAACAGTAAATAAAGAAACAATTTTTAAAAATTTAAATCATTTTTAACCTGTCCCTCTTCATGTGACTGAGTCACATGTGGGGACATGTTTATATTATTTGTAGAAACTTTATTTTTCATTTTAAAAATCTTCGGCTCCCAGTGGCAGCTCTGTGCCTTCAGTGAGCGCACCCCTGCGGATGTGCAGACTTCAGCGCTCGCGCTCCTCCCGCCTCCACACCCACCCCATAGAAATACAGAACCCAAGACACTTTTTGAAACAGTTTAGCTCTTAAAAAACATGGAATGAAAAGTGTAACACTGCATGGCTTTACTGAGGATATTATCTTTCATTCTTTGCATTCCTTTCAACACCCAAAATTCTTGATATTTTTGGTCATTTGGACCTTTGAGGGCATCCGTCTATCTTTGTTAGATGGGCTGAATTTTTTCAGCCCTCTGAAAATGGGCTGGGAGGCCTCTTAAAATGGCGGTGGGGGGAGCCTCAGCAGTGTGGCTGACCACCAATTAGGGCCGGCAGCCAATTAAACCAAATGAGTGGCTAATTAAGGGTCACTTTGCACTCCTGTTGGCTTTTTGTCAGTATTAGGAGGAGCTGTTGCCACATGGGAAGACTGGCAGGTAAACCCTGATAGCCGCCCAGCAGGTTCCCTCTTTTCTGGATCATTGAGGAGACCCAGTGGCAATGGATACCCCCACAGCTATGGCGCTATTGCTGGAGGATGCACCCCCTACCATCCCCCACCCTCTGATTGCTGGGGCCTGCCTGCTTTGCCTAGAATGGTAAATTTTAAAATTTACAAAGCCTTTGAGAGTGTCTCAGCATGTGGGCACCCCCTCCTCTGCCTTCAGCCTCAGCAGCAATGATCAGTGGTGTTGCCATGCTGCTGTCCTCAATTGGACAGCGATCCCAGAGGCAGCCTCTTAATCGGCTGCCTCCATTAAAATGCTGCCCAGGGTTCTGCTGCCCACCCACACGGGACCAGGTCGCGCTTTTGGTCCTGGCAGTGAGACTACCTACCTTAAGGAAAAATTCCAGTCATTATTTACGTGTTTTAATAATGCTCTTTTTGTCCCCTTAAACACATTAAATATAATCCTTATTTTGTTTTGTGGCTTCTTACAGCATATTCTTATTGTCAAATCACTCAGTTATTCCTAATGTAAAGTCATTAGGGCTGGTTTTGATGTGCCCACTTCCTTTGCACAAGCGGCAGGTGGAGCGAGCTTGCCAATCACCCAATAGAAGCATTTGGAGGTCTTAACTATTTTCATGATCTGGCCTCAATTTGAATTCCATCTGTGAACTCCTCAGTCTATAAGAGAAGGTGATAAACCTGGCAGAGCCAGTCTAGATAGTTTAAAGGAGAGGCAGGTGATCTCATGGGAGGACTATGGAATTTCGAGCATTGGATGGGATCAATTTTTGTAAGGCCAGGAGAACTTGCAGGCCCTTTAAGGACAACTGGTCAGGTTGCTTTATGTCAAGCAGTGCATGTTTTGTCAATTGCTACTTTAAAATTGGCATCATAGGACCTGTATTAGGAGGAGCTGTTGTCAATGTGAGCTTGGCCGCCAATTTCAAAGCCCTAACCAAATTGGCAGAGGAAATGGGGCAATAACTTTTACGTTTTCAGTATTTTTTGCACTTGCATATTCCATATGATCTTGCTCTGTTTCTGCTCAAAAACAGGGATTAAAATCACTCCACTGTATTTTATGTTGGCAGTTTTTGCTGGTTTACAGAAGCTAGATATTACACAATCTCAAGCACTAGAAAACAGGTTGAACCAATGAGCCATAGCATAAACCTACTAAAAATGTATCACAATTTAGCATTCAATTGAAAATAACTGTGTGGCAGACCTTATTCATGGCTGGTGTGGGAAATAGGAGGATAGAAATTACACTAATGCATTACAGGTGCTTTTTAGATGTTGAAGTTAAAGAGCATTAAGGGAAGAATAGATGGAGTTTTACTCTACATCTTGCCAGACTGCACCTAACCTGTTAGTGCTTGACGTTGACAGGTTTTGTTTCTTTGCCAATGGTATTGCTCACCTTAATCGTGCAAAAATCCCCAAGAAACCTCAATTATTTAAGGATACTTCCAAACTGAAGGAACCCTTGTAAGATAATCAGTTATATTCTCTTCCATACGGAAAAAGAAGCTTCATTTTATGTTTGAATATTTTTTGAATTTGCTTGGTCAAAACGCACATCATTTTTTGTTTGCAATGAAATTGTTTAGATTTTATTCGGCTGGTGCATGGGGAAGATGATGTAGACTCTTAAAATTCAAATTCTAACTTAAAAATAGTGGAAACAATGGAGTGACTTTTCGTAGGTCAGTCGAAAAGAAGTTTAACATTTTACATCTAAAATAATAACAGTTGCATTAAATTAAATAAATGTTTTCATATTGGGAAATCCACACTGAATCAATTAAACAGCTGAAATTCAAGTCCCAGTGCACCAGTTTGGGACATGTCATGTCACTCAGAGTTGAACCTTCTTGATATTCCATCACTTTAATAATTTCAATGTTATGATGGGATCTAAAAGATTTATTACAGCACTGTGAAAATGTTGACCTCTGTAATGGAGACAGAAAAAAATAGAGGCAACTAACTTCAAGCAAAAAATGTGTTGAAGTATAACCTGTCTGAAATGCATAGATTTTCCTTACACAAATTAAGAGTGCTTTGCTTTACTCTCATGAACTTTTCCATGGATCAGACTTTTACGGCCCCGTTGTGGCGGGGACAAGGCTGTAAAACGTGGCATGCCATTCTAAACTCCATTGACTTCAATAGAACCGTAAAATCCTGCTGCTGTAAAATTCCGCCCCATGTCTGTGAACTCAAAAGGAACAACATACTTCAGTTGTTTCTCAAAATCTGCGGAATGCCAGTATCTGAAATATATTTCTCTCAGAAACTTTCAGTGTGGCATTGTACAGCCAGAGTTTGGATTTGAAATATTTTTCCTTAGAGCCCTGAGCCTCATTGAAGTACAGCTTAAGGTTTCCCCAGAAGATACCGAGTGGATAAATTTCCACAGAGGCTCCCCTGTTAGTCTGCTGCAAACCTTTGTGAGGAAGAGTCACAGAAATTCACAAAATGTAGCTTCATTGGAATTTGTATCATTATTTGCAGTCTCTGTAATCCACCTAACAAAGTTATGGTGAATCATCTGGAAGTGCCCTGCAGAAATTTGCCCTCACAATGCATTGACAAACTGATTCTTGAATCAAAAAGTAGTTTCCCTGCAAAATAAAGTATCAGTTTTGGAGCTTCATAGTATGATTATTAATGTATCACATCATGTGAGCGTTGAGACAATCCCCAAGGATACTAGATACTTAATTTTGGTACAAACTATGTTCTAAATGTTTATCGCTGCTGTTAACGAAAACATAGGAAGGACTTTGCAGAAAATGTGTTATGCATCCATACATTCCTATCCTATTGAGGTCAAACATGAACAAGGAAACCTCTCACTGATTACCACGCACCGCCACCCCAACTTCCCCTCAGCTGATGAATCAGTTCTCCACCATGTTGAAAATCATTTGGAGGGAGCATTGAGGATGGCAAGGGTTCAGAATGTATTCTGGATGGGGGACTTCAATATCCATCACCAAGAGTGGCTTGGTAGCACCAGTTGACACTGAGTTGGCCGAATCCTAAAGGACGTAGCTGCTAGACTGGGTCTGCTGCAGGTGGTGAGGGAACCGACAAGAGGGAGAAACATACTTGACCTCCTCCTCACCAACCTGCCTGCTGCAGATGCATCTGTCCATGACAGTGTTGGTAGGAGTGACCACTGCATAGTCCTTTTGGAGACAAAGCCCTGTCTTCACATTGAGGATACCCTCCATCATGTTGTGTGGCACCACCACCGTGCTAATTGGGATAGATTTCAATCAGATCTAGCTACTCAAAATGGGTATGAGGCGCTGTGGGCCAGCAGCAGCAGCGAAAGTATACTCACAGTTCACACCATAGTCTGTAACCTCATGGACTGTCAAATACCCTGCTCTACCTTTACCATCAAACCAGAGGATCAGCCCTGGTTCAATGAAGAGTGCAGGAGGGCATGCCAGGAGCAGCACCAGGCATGCTTAAAAATGAGGTGTCAAACTGGTGAAGCTACAACACAGGACTACTTGCGTGCCAAACAGCATAAGCAGCAAGTGATACGCAGAGCTAAGCAATTCCACAACCAATGGATCAGATCTAAGCTCTGCAGCCTTATCATATCCAGTCGTGAATGATGGTGGACAATTAAACAATTCACTGGAGGAGGAGTTTCCACAAATATCCCACCCTCAATGATTGAGGAGCCCCACACATCAGTGCAAAAGATAAGGCTGAAGCATTTGCAACAGTCTTCAGCCAAATGTGCCAAGTGGATGATCCATCTCAGCCTTCTTCAGAGGTCCCCAGCACCACAGATGCCTGTCTTCAGCCAACGCGATTCACTCCACGTGATATCAAGAAATGGCTGAAGGCACTGGATACTGCAAAGGCAATGGGCCCTGACAATATTCTGTCAATAGTCGTGAAGACTTGTGCTCCAGAACTTGCTGCACTCCTAGCCAAGTTGTTCCAGTACAGCTACAACACTGGCATCTACCTGGCAATGTGGAAAATTGCCCAAGTATGTATGTCCTGTATACAAAAAGCAGGACAAATCCAACCCAGCCAATTACTGTCCCATCAATCTATTCTCAATCATCGGGAAAGCAATGGAAGGTGTCATCAAGAATGCTATCAAGCGGCGCTTGCTTAGCAATGACCTGCTCATTGGTGCTCAGTTTGGGTTCTGCCAGGGTCACTCAGCTCCTGACCTCATTACAACCTTGGTTCAAACATGGACAAAAGAGCTGAACTCTAGAGGTAAAGTGAAAGTAACTGTCCTTGACATCAAGGCAGCATTTGACCGAGTGTGGCATCAAGGTGCCCTAGAAAAACTGGAGTCAGTGGGAACCGGGAAGAACTCTCCACTGGTTGGAGTCATAGCTAGTACAATGGAAGATAGTGTGGTTGTTGGAGGTCAATCATCTCAGTTCCAGGACGTCGCTGCAGGAGTTTCACAGGGTCGTGTCCTCGGCCCAACCAGCTTCAGCTGCTTCATCAATGACCTTCCTTCCATTATAAGGTCTGAAGTGGAGATGTTTGCTGATGATTGCATAATGTTCAGCACCATTCGCGACTCCTCAGATACTAAAGTAGTCCATGTCCAAATGCAGCAAGACCTGGACAATATACAGGCTTGGACTGACAAGTGGCAAATGACGTTTGCACCACACAAGTGCCAGGCAATGACCATCTCCAACAGGAGAAAATCTAACCATCGCCTCTTGACATTCAATTGCATTATCATCGCGGAATCCCCCACTGTCAACATCCTGGGGGTTACATTGACCAGAAACTGAACTGGACTAGCCATATAAATACTGTGGCTACAAGAGCAGATCAGAGGCTAGGAATCCTGTGGTAAGTAACTCACCTCCTTACTCCCCAAAGCCTGTCCGCCATCTAAAGGCACAAGTCAGGAGTGTGATGGAATACTCACCACTTGCCTGGATGAATGCAGCTCCAACAACACTTAAGAAGCTTGACAAATCAGCCTGCTGGATTGGCACCCCATCCACAAACATTCACTCCCTCCACCACTGATACACAGTGGCAGCAGTGTGTACCAAATGCAAGATGCACTACAGGAACTCACCAAGGTTTTTTAGATACCACCTCCCAAACCCACGATTGCTACCATCTAGAAAGATAAAGGCAGCAGATACATGGGAACACCACCACCTGTAAGTTCCCCTCAAATCACTCACCATCCTGACTTGGAAATATATCACCGTTCCTTCACTGCTGCTGGGTCAAAATCCTGGAACTCCCTCCCTAACAGCACTGTGGGTGTATCTACACCACATGGACTGCAGTGGTTCAAGAAGGCAGCTCATCACCACCTTCTCAAGAGCAAATAGAGATGGACAATAAATGCTGGCCTAGCCCATGGATGAATAAAAAAAATGTGAAGGCATGTTTTCAGGATGGGTTATACCAAGTTCTACCTCGGTAATTATTTTTGTTTTTGTCAAGGTCGAGAGAGTGACTTGCACACTACAACATGTTGATCAGCAGCTCTTTTTGAACTACTCAGTGGAAAGAATAGTTCAATGCAAATTAGCTCCACAGATTTAATATTAGCTTAATTGTCTGGATTTGTATTGTACACCATGAATGTACTTCTAGGATAGATAGTTTGTGATACTCCAATGGGAACCCTCGTAGTATTATGCCTCACTCTTTCCTGAGGAGTATGTATATCTTTCATTGCCACAATTAAATAATGCTGGATACAGCTAGATGAAGAAAAAATAGTTTATTGTGACACAGAAAAGCAGGTTATTAATCAGTGAAACCAAGCTACATCCCATGCTGAAAGCATCTAATTAGGTTGGTTCTAGTAGGCTTCTTGAACCACTGCATAAGGAAGGGAATGGAAATCAAATGAATGCTTCTAATGCAGACACAGTAACCTCTTATGCAGCTTACAGACACTACTGTAGTAAACTGGACATTGCTGAACTTTGCAATCATAACAATTGTAACTGTTTCCTCAAACTCATTGCCTTATTACTTGGTATTTACTAGCAAATCAAAGAGAAAAAAATAGAGAGAATTCCAATGTCAAGTCTTAAATATGGGGCATAAAGGGGAAAGAGGGAATTTTAATTCCAGGGACATCAAGCACCATCAGGACAGACCCCACCCAACCTCACCCTTCTATGCTGGCTTCTTGCTTCCCGCCAGTATCTCCCACAAATCCGTTGCTATAAAATTGAAGGGTGAAGGGAACCCAGAAATGAAAGTGTGATACTTTGTTGACTTAAAATTTCTTCGGCCCCTGAGCAATACAAGTTGAAAGTTGTGCACCCCACTCAATTTTCTTTTCAGTACTTTTGAAGTGTAGGCACAGCTGTAATATAGTATGGCAACAACATTTTTGTTATTTATTTCACTGGGGTTAGGCAGAAAATAGTCCTATTTCCTCTGCTATACGCAGACTGTCCATGTAGAAACTGGCTGACATCGGGCAAGTTCCAATGGAGGAGCCAGTCCAGCACCCACAAAATGCTGGAGGCATGTAGAAGAGCTTTGTGCCACAAAATGGCTCTGAAGCGGCAAGTCAGTAGCACAGTGGTAATGTCACTGGATTAGTAATCCAGAGACCTAGGCTGATGCTCTGGGGTCACAAGTTCAGATCCTACCATGGCAGTTAGTGGAGTTTAAATTCAATTAATTAGTAAATCTGGAATTGAAAGCTAACCTCTAATGGTGACCATGAAATTGTTATAAAAACCCATCTGGTCACTAATGTCATTTTACACGTTGGCAAGCAGGCCCCGCCTCCCACTCGCCGATGGGAAAATGCTGCCCCATGATACTATTAAGCACAACAGTGGCATTAATTCAGAGTTCAAAATTCATGCTTTGAGTCCGAATGCCGTAATGACGAGATAGAGAGGCAGCAGAGAAGGAAAGAAAAGGAAACAAATCCTGCACTCTGGATCCTACTACCTCATGGGACATGTGCCTAAAGAGCTGGGGGTAGGGAATTGGCCCCTGGCAGAAACATCATCCTTGAATCAAAGGAGCGTCTATGGGGAAGGTGGTGGCATGGTGATATTGTCACTGGGCTGGTATTCCAAAGACCCAGGGTCATGCTTTGGAGATCTGGGATCAAATTCCACAGTGGCAGCTGGCAAAATTTGAATTCAATAAAAAATCTGGAATTAAAAATCTGATGATGATCATTGTCGATTGTTGTAAAACCCATCTGGTTCACTTTAGGGAATCTGGTTCCTTTAGGGAAGTAAATCTGCCGTCCTTACCCAGTCTGGTCTACATGTGACTCCAGACCCACAGCAAAGTGGTTGAATTAGAGATGGGTGATAAATGCTGGCCACATGCCATGAATGTGTAAAAATATTACTTGTCCTCAATGCATTGGTTTTAACAAATTACTATGCTACAACATGTTTAGAAGATGTCTGTGTGTTGCTTTTTTAAAAACTGAAGTTACTATGTTTAATGTCTTGGGTAAATGAGTTTGTTGGTCAACTGAACTCTCACAGCACGCCTTCCTATGTTCTCCTCAATTGCTGCTTGAAATCAATAACGAGGAGAGACTGATGTAAGAATAAACAGTGATGGTTTATTGAGACATAGGGCAGAGCACCAGATCACATGTGCTCACTCAGAAACCTCCAGAAGTAGACTTATAGCTACCGGTTTCCCACGCCATGCTATACAGTGATTCATCCGTGCTATCACATGATCAGTACACTTGCATTCTCTTAAAGGGACAGGGTACCTCACTTTACCACATCCCTCCCCCTTTATTTAAAAGTACAGCTAACAAGCTTAAAACACATTAACTATTTACAGGTCAAGTCTCTCAGAAGGTGTTGATGGGTTGAGCGTTGTAGCCCAAAATCCTCGGCTAATGTTTCCTAGACCTCCTTTTCAGGGGCAGTTGCCCACTATGTCCCTCAATGGATGATTTCACCATCTTCCGGGTGCAGTCATGTTCATTCCTGCTGCTCCTCCCCTCCAAGCTGAAACAGGTAAAAGGCAACAAGCACAAAGCAATACAGCTATGAGCTACATGATGTGTGAGGAAAAAGAGGAAAAGGAAAAAAAATGTTTGTTTCTCTTTCTGAGGACTGTAAATAATTTCTCTTTTTCTTCCTGCGTGACCTTTTCTTGATAGCACTGACCCGTGTCTCTGTCTTCTCTTTAATTTCGCTGTTGGCTGGACTAGACTCAGGCTGAACGTGAATGAGCTCAGTGGATGGGTTTCCGACAGCTCTTCTGAGAATTCATTGCCTTCTAGCTTTAAAGCTTCAGGGCTTTTTCACAGCTGCTCCTTCAGCTCTTCCAGTTCTTTCCTATTCTCATTAATAGTTTCTGGAAAAACGCATATCGTTGCCCCTTCTCAGCTAATTTGTTCCTTAACTCAGCCAGAGACAGGCTTAACTCTTCCTTTTCTCCTTCATATCTTTTTTGTGGCACAAATTGGGAGCTGATTGAATTTTGTAGTGCATGAAAGTCCTTTAATAGATTTTGCATTTCCTTTCAAAGGATGCTGACTTCAGCTTGAATTCTGACCCGGTGTGACACTTCTACGGGCTTCTCCCGTTGGGTCTTTGCGTACTCATTTTTTTCTTGCAGCAATACTTCTGGTTTTGAATTGGGAACTTAGCGGGACCTATCATGAAGCATATGGAAAATATGTTTATTTTAAAATAGAGGTTTACTCAGCAGGTATGTCTTAATTGGATTAAAGCCAGCTAGTTTGGGTGCTTTAATGGATACTAGTTTTGATATGGAAGAGAGATAGTGTGCATTTGCATTTTTTGAATAGAGCATTCAAGAAGTGGGGTGGAAACTTGTAGATACGAATCCAGTTTAGACTAGTAGATACCAATCCATATGTCTATATTACTAATAAAATTGGTACTATGAAAGGAGTTTCACTGTTAAAAGGTGAAATTCAAAGAGGCTGTTGATACGATGAGAATTTGAATTCAATCAGTGGTGGTAGGTATAACTTCAGTAGTTTTCAGGTGTGCAGGCAGAGGCAATGTAAGATCAAAAGGCAGCTGTAAGCCTCCAACTGGTCCATCTGGCTCCACAGTGAAAAGAACCTCATTTTGATTTTGTAAGGTGAAAATGCTTTGCCTGGTGTTTTGGTTATGTCTATGGGTTGCTGTTGCCTTAGTGGAGATTAGTTTGGGAATTTGTTAAAAGTTATAATAGTGGTAATTTGCAGCCATGTGTATTTTAACTAGTGTAAATTCATAAAATGTTTCATTTAGATTAATGTAAAACCTCAAGAACTAGTGGTCTGATTCCTGAGTTTAGAGTCACATCTCAAACATAACACTTAAAATTATTGGTTATGGCAGTTGCTTAAAGTTTACCTCTGGGATTTTTAAATAACTTGCTTTACCAACTGCATCAGTCATAACATTTGGGGGCTGTGCCAGGATAAATTATATTTCTAATTCCTTGATTGGTTAGGAATTGGCGAACCTTAAAGCTTGCGAGTATGAGAGGCTCTTTGAATTCAGGAGTTGGTGAGGTATTTTAGAAGTGGTGAGACTGCAAGATGGCTTTGGCAATTGATAAGACTTGCCTGGGAGTAGAAGAGATAACTCTGATTGGGTTGGAGAAAATAACCAAAAGTAAATTAACAGAGTTGGCAGATAAGTTAAAATTAGGGTTACCTGCAGAAGCTAGGAATTCTGATATAGTTAAAAGTATAGCACAGCATCTACAGTTGGAAATGAAACCTGACACTAGGGAGTCACAGCTGGAGGTAGTGAGATTTCAGTTGCAAATGAAGAGGCTTGAAGTAGAAGCAAAGGACAGAGAAATGGTTTTTAAAAGGGAATTAGAAATTGTGAAGATGGAGAAGGAGGAAAGAGAAAAAGAAAGAGAGAGAAAGAGAATTCCAGCTGAAAATGTTGACAGTTAGAGAAGACACTTCAGTAGGTGAGGAAGGATTTATCTCCAGAGTAGAACCCAGTGAGGATATGTTTAAATTTGAACAAGCTCTTCCAAAGTTTGAGGAAACAGATATTGAAGCATTCTTTATTTCATTTGAGAAGCTAGCCAAACAGATGAAATGGCCACAGGAAAACTCGACATTATTATTACAGTCTAAGTTATTAGGAAGAGGGCCTGAGGTATATGCTTTGCTTCCAGAAGAAATGTCGGTGAATTATGATGTGAAAAAAGCTAATTTGAGTGCATATGAGTTGGTTCCTGAAGTATACGGGCAGAAATTTAGGAATATGATAAAACAGCCTGGGCAAACTTATATTGAGTTTGAAAGAGTAAAACAAAGTAATTTTCACTAGTGTATACAGGCGTTAAAAATAGAGACAACGTATGCAGCTCTTAGGGAAGTCATTCTTTTGGAAGAATTTAAAGATTCAATCTCTTCGGAAGTGAGAACTCAAGTGGAGGAACAGAGGGTTGATTCTGTAAGACAAGCAGCAGAGTTAGCTGATGATTATGAGTTAGTTCATAGAGCTAAACCTTTTTTCCGTCACCCTTTCAAATTGGAAAAGGAGGAAGATGAAAGGAAGGCAGGTAGTCAGGGAAGAGAAGGAGTGGCTGGAAGTTCCCAGGAAGCTTTTTCTCAGAACAAAAAGGAAGGTGCTGAAGGTAGAAGTGACATTCATAAATTGAGGTGTTTTCATTGTAATAAAGTGGGTCACATGAAGTCAGTGTGTTGGAGGTTGCAGGAAAAATCTGTAGGAATTACTGGAGTACAGAAAAACTCTGGAAGTAAAAGTACTGTGGGTTCTGAAGTTCAGGCAAGGGAGAAACTACTGGTTTGTATATAGGTGAAACAGGGAAAATCAGTGAAAAGTAAAGAAGATGTGTTTACAGTTTACTGAAGAGAATTCTGAGGAGCAGGTCACAGAAATGTTTAAAGGCTTTGTATGTGTACAGGGTGGAGTAGGTAAAGATGTTAAAATATTAAGAGACACAGGAGCTAGTCAATCCATAATGCTGCGGGATAGTGATATTTGTTGTTCAGAGGGAGTGCTACAGGAGAAGGTAATACTAAGTGGGGCTCACGGAGATGCTAAATCTATTCCATTATGGAAGGTGAATTTAAAGAGCAAATGGAAGAATGGTGAAGCTATAGTTGGAGTGGTGGAAAAATTGCCCATTGCAGGGGTTCAGTTTATTCTGGGTAATGATATAACTGGATTGCAAATGTGGTGATGCCTATGGTAGTTGAGCAGCCTGTACAAGTGTTTTCAACAGAAGTGCTACAGAAGAAATATCTTGGATTGTCTCCTGATTGTATTATAACTAGATCAAAGGCCCATCGGGATGAACGAAATGAACAAGATAAGCAGGCAAAAACAGAATTACCTGGAAAAACTCAGCAGGTCTGGCAGCATTGATGGAGAAGAAAAGAGCCGACGTTTCGGGTCCACATGACCCTTCAACAGAACTCTGTTGAAGGGTCGTGTGGACCCGAAACGTCGACTCTTTTTTTCTCCAACGATGCTGCCAGACCTCCTGAGTTTTTCCAGGTAATTCTGTTTTTGTTTTGGATTTCCAGCATCCGCGGTAGTTTTTTGTTTTTAAGATAAGCAGGCAGTTCAAAGGCAAGAAAAAGGTGTCAAAATCCAATTAGCTGGCATTGTATTTGATAACATTGTTCAGGAGGAAGGAATGCAGTTCAGTTCAGTTGAAGTGTTCAACTCAAAGAGGTTAGTGGAGTTACAGAAAAATGAAATGCAATTAAAACAGTGATATCAGAAAGCTTATTCAGAAATTACTCTCCTGGATTACGTATCAAATTTCAGGGAAAGATTGAACAGAGTATGTGAGTTCACTAGGGAACATTTAAAGATATCACAGCAAGTGATGAAAGTGAAAGCAGATAAGAAGGCTAAAATTTGCAGTTTTGTTTCTGGAGAAAAAGTACTAGTTTTCTTACCAGTACTAGGGGATTCCTTAAATGCAAGATTTAGTGGGCCTGACAGGATTGAAAAGAAATTGAGTGAAGTAAATTATTCCGGATAGAATAAAGAAGCAGAGGGTGTGTCATGTAAATATGCTTAAAAAGTACTTTCATGGGTAAGAGGGACAAAAAGAGGTAGATGGTGGATGGTGAGAAAGAGGTAGAAGTGCAGGACTCCGAAATTGATTTTCCTCCAATCAAATTGGATAATGAGGGGGTGCTTGAAAATTTAAATGCAATATTGAGTTACCTTCCAAGCAAGTGTCAAAGTGATTTGGAAAAGCTATTGTAGTCACACAAACCTAATTGTGGAAGTAAGTTGGGAAAGACACATTTAGCTTTACATGATGTATCTATAGAAATACCATCTTCACTGAGGCAACAACCTTATAGATTAAATCCAGCAAAGTTATCACAAGTACAAAAAGAAATTGATTTCATGCTTCAAAATGATATCATTGAGTCTAGGTGCAGTACCAATGCGTAAAATGACTCACGGTGATGTTGGGCAAGCATCCCGACATCACCGTGCGCCATCGTGATATTTAGGTGGGCGGGAGCGCGATGATCTCCGATGCGAGCCCACCATTAATTAACAAGCCACTTAAGGCCTTTGAGGCAACAATTGTCGGGGATTTTCATGTGATCTTCAGGCCGTCACACGGGCACAACTGGCAGGTGGGTAGGCCACATTTGCATCAATCTCACCCACGGGCAGGATGAGAGGGGTGAGTGGGGTCACGCGTGCTATTTGTCAGACATTTGGTGTTTAAAGTTACTGACACTCGCCTGTGTGAACAGGAATACTTCAAAATTCTTCACTGCTGCTTGGACAGGAGTAACAGCCTTCAGGTCAGGACTCTGAGTAAACATAATTTCTGGGGCCTTGCTGGTTTCAGGAAGCCTTCCCTTAGCCTGGGAATGAGAGTTGTGCTATCCACTGGAGGCATCTCCTTTGAGGAGGAAGGGAGGGCCAGAAGGGTCCACATTCAGCATCCAGGGGAGCCACCTTTGGGAGGAGAGGTGCAGGCACAAGGGGCGCAGGTCCACTCCATGAATGTGCAGATAGTGTGTAACCATAGGATGCAGATTCTACAAGCCTGTGCAAGGCACCCAGGCAGCTCCCATGACGCTTACACCCTTAGGCACTCCCAGGTGCTGAGTCTCTTCAGCGCCCCAGCCCGGCTGGATTTATGACTGCTGAGTGACAAGAGCTATCCTCTCAAAAGGTGGCTCATGATGCCCCTCCGCCATCCAAGAACAGAAGCTGAGCAGCCGGACAGTAGGAGCCATGCCTTCACAAGGGCTGTGGTAGAGAGAACCATTGGTCTTCTCAAGATGAGCTTCCGATGCCTGGACCTTTCCGGGGGTGCACTCCAATACCCCCAGATCGTGTGTCACTGATAGTGGTCGCATGCTGCGCTCACCACAATGGTGCTGGAAAGGGGCAACACTGTGGACAAAGAAGATGTAGATGCAGTTGCTCCGGCTACACACGATGAGTCCAGCAGTGAGTCCGAGGATGAGCACGCACAGGAGAAAGCTGAGGGGGTAGACGCTGACCCGGGCATACTCCAGGGAGGCAGGGACACCTGGAATGTTTTAATCCAATGAACCTTCAGCTTGCCCACCACAGATGGACCTCCAACACACACCAGGGCTGCAGGCTCCATACTTGATACCTGAGTGCTAAATCTGCCTGGATAGCAACATTAACTAAGGGCTTTGTCAATAAAGCTCAATGTCAAACAACTCACTCATAACATCATGGGTTCCCATCTACCTTGCAGAAGTAAGGAATCACCCTGAGCCGTGCCCACATATCAAAATTTAATGATTTAACAAAATGAGGCACAAAAGAAAATAATTACAAAGGTGTTACGCATCACACCATGGTCATGGACTAATAACGGGGCAAGATAAAACCACCAATGAGAAACCCGTGGTATGCTGAAGGTGCCTTAAGTTTCCGGGTGCTACGTCTAGGTGCTCCCCCCTCGCTGGCACTGGCATCAGAGACAGCCTACTCACTGTGTTCTCCTGTTGGCCTCGATGACCTTGGCGGACGTCCTCTGGCCAGTGGAGCCTATGCTGGCCCTGCCTGGGAGGGAGCGGCTAGTTCCACAGCTGGCACCTCCCCAGTCGCCGCAGCCTCATCAGATCACACGGTCACTGGCAGAGGGGCAGGGGAGCTGCTGCCCTCATCCGGAGCTCCCTGAGAGGAGCCCGCAGAGACGACAGACAGTTCCTGCACCGACATGAGGTCGCTTCGGACCTCCCTGCCCACCGTTGATGGATGGGCATTGAGCTGGCATACTTGGTGCCCAAACCATCTCCCACACTGGTACTGACAAGCTGAGGTCAATGCTGCTGTGAGGGCATGCAGGTCCAAGTACATCCCCAGGAAGCTCTGATTGCTCTCCTGGAGGAACCTCTCCACGAGAGTCACCACTCTCTCCATGGAGGAAGCATAGTGCTCGGCCATGAGGCTCATTGCATTGGTGATGCTCCGTGTGGACTCCTCCAGCACAGGCACTATGCCACGCATAGCCTCATGTATCTCCGTCAGATCCTCCTGCATATCCTGATGCACTTCCAGTGTCTGCTGCCTCATGGACGACTCCAGAAGCGCATCATCAGGCACCGACCGAGCATGTGCCTGGTCCGCAGCAGTCCTCCAACTGCCGGTGCCATAGGCGCTCTCTGTCTCCACCCGCACCTCAAGCGAGTGTGAAATGTCCTCACCACTGTGCCCCGGGACACTAGCTGATGATCTAATTCCAACCGAGGTGCTAGTATCTGCGCTGGTGCCTGCTTGGCAGAGATGGTGTGACGCTGGTGAGTCCAATTGTTCAGGAGCCTCAGGTGTGAGAGGTGGCTCCTCTGCCTCCTCCCCTCGGCCCTGCTCCAGTGATGCTGAAAGGAAGAACAAGGACATTTGATTCATTAAAGTGGAGACAATGTCAATGTGCATGCCTGTGCCCTGGATCAGTCTACGCTCATCCTTCCATAATCAATGGTCAACCCATGTTGCAAACTTCAATCACTGAGCAGTCAGCAGTGCCATGGCTGCTGGGGCACACATGGTGACCTCAGTACTCGGCAATCTTACCTCCCCATGGTACCCCAGCCTCACCACCACCGGTGGACCTGGGCGCATGGCACCTCTTCAGATCTATCGCCTCCTGCTCATATCTGGTCAGGATTGCCAACTGGGCCTGGCCTCTGCCAGTCCGCATCCGCTCGGTGACATTGTGTGCAGTCTTCTCCTGAAAAGGAGAGAAGTGCATTGATTATTCCAGCCTGTACCTGGATTCCCATCGCATCCCTGCCACCCCAGTGGGACATTACAGGGCTCCAGTGCTTGGTCACCCCACAGCTGCTGCACACTCACACCAAGAAACCAGGGCTGACAATCCCCATTGCCCACATGCTGCCTCCTTCACATGTGACACCACACAGTCTAACCTTGAAAAGCAAGGAGGTACAAGCATGTGGAGCGCAAAGACTAGCAGATGGATTGGTGCCCCGCCATCTGGAAACTCCCATCCCAGCATGTTAGCACCCTGACTTTGACATGTTTCGCAGATCCAGCTCTCTGCCTAGGTGCAGACCCTTGAGGTTCCCCCCAAAACTCTACTTTGGGTGTCAGTGTCTCACATGCTGTGGGTGCAGAACCCATCTCAGCACTGCCCTCTCAGGGTGAACTAGGCATAGGCAATATCTGCTGGCCCACCCAGTGAGGGAATCATGCCGTGAAGGATTCAATGCTGTAACTGCACTCAGAGTTGGGCAGGGGGGCTTGGGGGGAAAGCTTACTTGCTGTGTTAAGTTACCTCTGCCAACATGATATTCACCCTTCCCAAGCGCAAGAGGTCGTTGAATCGCTTGTGGCACTGGGTCCACATGTGTCGCACCACATCATGGGAGCTGACTATCTGCCGCCTCCTCCCAGGAACGTTTGGTCAGGTGGGGGGGCCTCCGCCTCCCGTCCCTCAGAACGAGGACCTCCCGCTGCCCTGCCACCTCCTCCAGGAGGGCAGCTAGGCACTCATCGGAAAACTGAGGGGCAGACTGCCCCACTGCCTTACCTTCCAGCCTGGCCTGCTCTCCAGCAGCGCTCTGAAGAACCCTTCTACTGGCCATGATGAACAGCCTTTGCAAGGCTGTCAGCGCTTTATTTGAACAGGGCACCGGGTTGCCATTGGACTCGGTGGTCATTGCACTCCCGCTGCCGCCCGCCCACTCCCACTATCCTCGGGAGCCGCGCTTCACGCTGGCGGGCCTTAATTGGCCCACCTGCGTAAAATGGCATCGCAGAGCCGATCACGGGTGGTGATCGGCTCCGCACTCACCCGCACCTGCTCCCAAACGGCCCACCCGACGGGGAGAAATTTTCCCCCTGGAGTTCGCCTGTTGTACTTGGGTACCGAAACTGGATGAAACACAAAGACTGTGTGTGGACTATCGAAAAATGAATGAGGTAACAAAAGCAGATTCATTTCCCATACCACGGTTGGAGGATTGCATTGAAAAAGTGGGACAATTGAAATTTATCACAAAGATTGACTTGCTAGAAGGATATTAGCAAGTACTCTTGTCAGAGAGGGCAAAGGAGAAATCAACTTTCGTAACACCAAGTGGACTATGTCAGTTTAAAGTCATGCCATTTGGTATGAAGAATGCACCTGCGACATTTCAAAGACTGACAAACAAAGTAATTACGGTCTAAGCAATTGTGCGGTTTATATTGATGATCTAATTGTTTTCAGTCAGACGCGGGAGGAGCATTTACAGCATCTGAAAGAATTATTTACTCGACTACAAGAAGCTAATTTGGTGATGGGCTTGGCTAAAAGTGAATTTACAAAAGCGCAATTTACATATCTAGGCCTTACCATTGGATGTGGTAAGGTGGCTCTGAGAGATGCAAAAGTCAAGGCTATCGTGGATTTCTCAGTGCCTACAACAAAAGGAGGAGTTTTGAGAATTCTGGGCATGAGTGGATTTACCGGAAATTTGTAACAAATTTTAGCCAAGTGGTTGCTCCACTGTCTGAACTATTAACAAAGAACAAGAAGTTTCAATGGACATGAGTGTCAGAAGTCATTTGATAGTTTGAAAACTGTTTTAGCTACGACACCAGTGTTGGCAGTACCCAATTATGCCAAGCAATTCAAGTTGGCTATTGATGCAAGCAATATAGGCATTGGGGCTGTACTGTTAGAAGAAGATGACACTAGAATTGAAAAACCAGTAGGATATTTTTCATGGAAACTGAATGCACAACAAAGAAGTTATTCAACAATCGAAAAAGAGACTTTGAGTTTGGTGTTAGCATTGCAGCATTTTGAAATTTATTTTGCAAACAATGCATCACAAACAATCGTTTATACAGACCGTAGTCCTTTGAAGTTTTTGGACAAATTTCGAGACAAAAGTGCAAGGCTTTTCAGATGGAGTCTATTATTACAACCATTTAATCTACGTATTATACATACTGCTGGAAGAGAACATTTGTTTGCAGATACATTATCAAAAGTTTGAACCTTAAAGGAAACTGAGACATTTAAAACTGAATTGGAGTGATTTCCGTTGATACCAAGGACTTGTGTATATATATAGTTATGTTAATGCATGCATCTGGTAATGTAATAGTGTAATGAGTATAGGAGATAGTGTGAGATGGGTTATTAAAATGAAGCCATCTTTTAGAATTATGACAGTTCATTTTTTGATAAGGAGGGGGATGTCATGAAGCTATTAATGTATATAATATTTTGGAAAATATTTTTCTTTTAAAATACAGGTTTACTCTGTGGGTATGTCTTAATTGGATTAAAGCCAGCTAGTCTGGATGCTTTGATGGGTACTAGTTTTGATATGGAAGAGAGATGGCATGCATTTGCATTTTTTGAATAGAGCATTCAAGAAGTGGGGTGAAAACTTAACACCTATCTAGCAGATATCTTTATGTTACTAATATCTTTATATTGCTAATAAAATTGGTACAATGAAAGGGGTTTTATTGTTAAAAGGTGAAGTTCAAAGAGGTTGTTGATACAATGAGAATTTGAATTCAATCGGTGGTGGTAGTTTTCAGGTGTGCAGGCAGAGGCAATGTAAGATCAAAAGGCAAAGCTGTAAGCCTCCAACTGGTCCACCTGGTTTCACAGTGAAAAGAACCTCATTTTGATTTTGTAAGGTGAAAATACTTTGCCTGGTGTTTTGGTTATGTCTATGGGTTGCTGTTGCCTTAGTGGAGATTAGTTTGGGGAATTTGTTAAAAGTTATACTAGTAGTAATTTGTAGCCATATGTATATATTTTAACCAGTGTAAGTTAATAAAATGTTTTATTTAGTTTACTATAAACCCTCGAGAACTGGTGGTCTGATTCCTGAGTTTAGGGTCACATCTCAAACATAACACTTGAAATTATTGGTTATGACAGTTGTTTAAAGTTTCCCGCTGGGATTTTTAAATAACTCCACTTTACCAACTGCATCGGTCATAACAGCCCTCAAGATTTATCTCTCCCAGCCATGTTGCAACATTAAATAATTTAAAATTCAGCAATGCTTTGGCTGTTAGGAGGACAATGCTGACCTCACTGTTGGGCATAAATACCTGGCTGTGGCACCCCAGCCTCACCGACACCAGTGGACCTGGGCGCATGGTGCCTCTCCAGATCCAGGGCCTTCTGCTCAAAACGGCTTAGAATGGCGATCTGCGCCTGGCCGCCGCCAGTCCTCACACGCTCTGCCACGTTATGAGCATTCTTCTCCTGAAAATGAGAGAACAGCATTGATTAGTGGAAATTGCACATGGACTCTGTTCGCGCATGGCCCACCCCAACCAGAGTGGGACATATCAGGGCTCCAGTGCCTCCTCACCCTGCCGCTGCTGAACACTCACACAACGATGCTGGGCCTGCTCTCTCTCCCCCCGCACCCCCCCCCCCCCCCCCCCCCCCCCCCCCCCCCAACCCCCTTGGACACATGCTGCCTGCATCACATTAGGCACCACACAGTATATCCTTCCATAGCAAGGAGGTGGAAGCACATGGAGCGCAGCAGATGGTTCGTTGCCACGCCACCTTGAAGCTCCCCTCCCACCATCTCATCAGCCTGGCTAGGACATGTCCTGGAGTTCTAACACAGCGCTTAGGTACAGCTCCTCCAGGTTGCCCCCACACCAGTCATGTGGGACTCAGTGTAACACATGCTGCAGGGGCAAAACACATCTCCTCATCACCCTCTCAGGCTGACCTCAGCATGGGCAGTATCTGCTTGCCCACCCAGCAAAGGCCAAATGCCGTCAATGATTCAATGCAGTCACAGCACTTGGACTTGGAGGGGGGGGTGCAGCAGGGGGTGCGGGGCAGCAAGGGGGGGCGGGGGGCGGCAGGGGTGTAAGCTGACCTGCTGGGTTAAATGCCCAATGCCAACATGGTACTCACCCTGCCAGAGTGCAACAAGCCGTTGAAGTGCTTGCGACACTGGATCCAGGTGCACCACCTCCTCCCAGGCATGTTTCGTCATGTAGGGGAGCCTCCTCCTCCCATACTGGGGGGCCAGCACCTCCCATCGTGCTGCCACCTCCTTGAGGGGGGCAGCAAGGCAGCCATCTGAAAAATGAGGGGCACTCTGCCTCCTGCCCTACCCTCCGGCTGGCCTGCTCACCAGAAGCCCTCCGCTGTGGCCTTGCATTTGCCATTGTGAGCAGCCTATAAAAGGCTGCCAGGCCTTCATTTAAACAGGCTGCTGGGTCGCCATTGGACCCGGCAGTCTGTACACGCCCGCCACCGCCCCCCCAGTCGAGAAATACGCTGGGCCCCGCCAACTGGAAAATTCAGGCCTATGTTTCTTTGGTGTTGGCTGCACATTGTCATTATTTTAGAACTGATATTTTCCATCACTGTTCAATTTGCTGCTTTTCTTGAGTCCACTTACATTACTGGTGGACCACAATTAGAGTCACTTTGCCAATCGTCACCTCTTTCACATTGAGTGCTTGATTTGAATACTAATCCGCTATTTACTGTTACTAGTCAGCTTGAGACTGCAATCGTAGAACACTGTTCAAATACCTTTATGATGATACTACGTATGTGTGCTTGGAATTATGATGTAAGTGCTAAAATATTTTAATATCTTTGGCAAGCAAAAGCAAAATCCCATTTAATTTGCGGAATTAAACCTTCACAGTTTACTTTATTCAGAAACAGCAAAGATATCTCTTTCCATTAAGTGTCACCTTAGGAATTTTTCTGATGTCCCCTCACTATAATCTTCCAAAGTTCTCTAAATTCAGGAACCGCTAATTTAGACTTGAAAATTATGAATGTCAGAAAGTTGTGTGACAATAAACTTCCAGGCTAAAGGGACTGAGCATGTGAGTGGGATTGACTGGGTTGCTCCATGGGGAGCCGGCATAGACTTGATTTAGGCCTCTTTCTGTGCCCTATGATTTTATGAATTCTTATAAGTACTATTGACGTAATTTCAAAGGTTTTGGCACAAGGAAATAACTGAAAAAAATACCACAAAGGTACTTCATTTTCTCCGCAGGGTTTTTTCTCCCCTAACTGCCTTAGGTCAAAGCACACCTGTTACAACAACAAGATATATTTATATAGCAACTTCCATGTATTAAAACATTCATGGTGCTTCACAGGAACAATATAAAGCACTACATAGGACACTGAACCACATAATGCAATATTAGGTCAGAAGACCAAAAGCTAAGTCAAAGAAATAGTTTTTAAGGAGTGTCTTAAAGGAGGAAAAAGAAGTAGAGTGTTATAGGGAGGGAATTCCAAAGCTTTAAGGAGCGAGGCAGCCAATGAAAGCCTGCCACCAATGATGGAGCAATTAAAATTAGAGATGTTTAAGAGGCCAGAATTCCATCAGTACAGAAAGCTCAGAGGGGTTTAGGACTGAAGGAGATTACAGAAATAAGGCAAGCAGAGGCCATGGAGGGATTTGAAAACAATGATGAGAATTTTAAAATCAAAGTGTTGCTTGACTGAGAGTCAATGTATGTCAGCGAGCACAGGGGTGATAGGCAAATGGGACTTTGTGCGTGTAAGGACATGGGCAACAGCATTTTCAATAATCTTGAGCCGACAAAGGATAAAATGTGGGAGACCGGCCAGTGTGTTGAAATAGTCAGGTCTAGAGGTAACAAAGGCATGAATGAGGATTTCAGCAGCAGATCAGCTGAGGCAGGGGCAAAGTCAGGTGGTGTATTTTGGCAGAAGGGATAGGGATAGATAATATCCACTGTCCACCTGAAATCCACTCAAAATTCAAATCAGCACTTAAATATTTCAGTTCCAGAGAAAATTGAAACACAATTCTGAACATATTCTGAATAATTTTCAGGAACCCAGTGGCCAGATTGCACAACTGGAGGGCAATAAAATGATGCAAAATAGCAGCCATTGTGCATTCCAAAGTATGGCATCTTTAAGATTGAAGAAGACTTTCATAGCACAAGTCAGAAGAGTAATAGTCACTTATAAGGAAGTTTCAATAACACACAACCCATTTTCTGAGCTATACGCATCATCAGTGTATTTGATAATAACAATGTTGCATCCCTCAAGGTTGTTTGGAGAGCTGCTAATTGAACCAATTGGAATGAGTACTGTACAATGTTAAGACACCTCTATCAAATCTTCCCTCTATCTCCTTTGTTTCAAGGAGAATGGGCTGGATTTTCATGGAATTGGGAAGACGCCATGGAGGAGAAAATGGCAGCTGGGGCCCAATTCCGGGATTCCCGACTCCATTCCTGAGGTTTCCAATTTTCAGCAGTGCTATTTAAGGGTGCGGGCTGGTAAAGGTCATGAGGCCGCACCCTGCACACCTGACCAGGCTGGCTTCATTGCAGGGATAGGCATGTCATAGTCATCACATGTGGTATGATCCATAGACTGCATGAGGGAAACTTTTGAAAGGTAAGTACAAAAGGTCTTACCCATTCCCCCCATGCCAAGCTATGCCCCTCCACCCACCTCCCATGGCTCCTCATACCCTCATACAAAAATAGGTGGGAGGGCATGTTGTGATGAGGACGTAAGGAATCTGCAAGGGGTTATAGACAGGTTGAGTGAGTGGGTAAAAACTTGGCAGATGGAGTTTAATGTAGGGAAGTGTGAGATCATGCACTTTGGTAGGAAAAATCAAAAGGAAGACTATTATTTAAATGGAGAGAGACTCCAAAAAAGTGCAGCTCAGAGGGATTTGGGTGTTCTTGTGCATGAAACACAAAAAGTTGGCATGCAGGTGCAACAAGTAATTAAGAAGGCAAATGGAATTTAGCCTGTATTGCTAGGGCACTGGAGTTTAAAAATAGGGAAGTCTTGTTACAACTGTACAGGGTGTTGGTGAGGCCTCACCTGAAGTACTGTGTACAGTTTTGGTCCCCGTATTTAAGAAAGGATATATTGGCATTAGAGGTAATTCAAAAGAGATTCACTAGGCTGATTCCTGGGATGAAGGGGTTGACTTATCAAGAATGGCTAAACAGGTTAGGCCTTTATTCATTAGAGTTTAGAAGAATGAGGGGAGATCTTATTGAAATGTACAAGATTCTGAGGCGGCTTGACAGGGTAGATGTTGAGAAGATGTTTCCACTAGTGGGGGAATCTCAAACTAGAGGACATAGTTACAGAATAAGGGGGCACTCATTTAAAACTGAGATGCAAAGGAATTTCTTCTCTCAGAAAGTAGTGAATGTCTGGAATAATCTACCTCAGAGAGTTGTGGAGGCTAGATCACTGAAAGTATTTAAAGAGAAGGTATATAGATTTTTGAAATATCGGGGAGTTGAGGACTATGAGGAGCTGGCAGGAAAGAGGAGTTGAAGCCTGGGGCAGATCAGCCATGATCTTATTGAATGTAAGGGCAAGCTTGAGGGGCCAAATGGCCTGTTCCTGCTCCTATTTCTTATGTTCTTATGTTCTGTGTGCCAAACTATGGCACTTAGATGCCCATTCACTCACCATACACTCTGGCACAGAACCAATGAGCCCTATAGTGACAACAGGGTGTGTTAGGAATGCTTGAGAATTCATTCATTCATAAAAATGTCTTCATTACAGCCCAATAAAAGTGTTAATCATTCAGACTCTTTGAAGTATTAATAGCGGAAACTACAAGCAATTGAATCCTTTTTATCTTGTGTAAATAAATATTATGATATAGACAGAAGAGATCAAGAGAGCCAGAGCTGGCAAACAAGCAATATTTTCCCTGAGGTGCAGCAGTTTCAGCACTCTAATAGATGCCTGGGCTCTCATCCAAGCCTCTTTATGCATTCTGTATATCTATCATTGGGCTGTAGTGAAAGCAATTTTTATGAATGAATTTTTTAAAGCTTTATTTAAAACATCCTATTGCCACTTGGGTTCATTGGTTCTATGTAGAATGTTTGGTGGGTGAATTGGCACAGGAGTGTCACAGCTTAGCAAAGAGAATATGAGGAGCTTTGGGGGTTGGTGGGGGGGGGGGGGGTGGTTGGGGGGTGGAGGGACATTGCTTAGAAAGGATTATATGGGGCCATGAAGGCAGGTGGCGAGGCATAGCTTGGTATGGAGGGAATGAGGGGCCATGGGGGTGGGTTGGGGAGCATAGCTTGGCATGCAGGGTATTAGGGGCCATGGGGGGGGAGGGAGATGAGTGGAGGACATGAGATGGCAAGGATGAGGCATGAGGATTGTGTAGATGGGTGACAGGGAGGGCCAGTTGTTTATTATAACTAGGATGGAGTCCCAAAGCACTGAGGCAAGGCTTTTAAACAGCCTGCCACGGTACCTGGCAGCCCCTGTGGCTGCCTGCGAACTCTTTCCGGGGCAGTGGGCCTGACTCCAGTAAGCAACAAAAGTCCCGCCTTTGCGGGCACTTTCTCCCAAGGTGGGCGCACCAAGTCGGGAAATTTCCCAACTCCTACCACCCCCTTTGAAGATGAAAATCCAGCCCAAAAACTCTAGCTTCTCAAACCTAACCTTGTAGCTAAAATCTCTCAAACAATTCTTGTAAATCTCCTCTGCACAATCCGAAGGACCCTAACATCTTTCCTAAAGTATGATTAGCAGAACTGAATGCAACAGCCTAGTTGTGGTCTAACAAAAGCTTCATAAAGTTCCTCGATGATGTGATATTTGCATGGGTCATATGAATCTTTAACTTCATCACTGGTCAAATATATATTTTGAACTGTTTCAAAAAGACTTTGCAAAAGCAAGCAAATACATTGATTCAGGTCACCTGATGTCTTGTATTACAAGTTGGTCAGTTTCTGGAAGGTTCCAAAGTGGATTACAATTAAGACATGCCAAGGGCACTTGCTATGGAATTTCAGACCTACTAATGTCAGGAATTACTTCAAAGATTTACAGAAACAGTACTGGCTGTCACCATTTGTATTTCTAGAAAGCTACCTTTCAAGTGGAAAAAGAAAGTATACTGGGACAATGCTATATAAAAGATGTTCTTCCCATTTCATGTAGATGGAAAATGGATCGTTCAGGAGTTAATGGCCTTGACATTAAAGAAACTAATCACCTAGACCATAACAATAACCAAAGTCTTTCCAGAATGAGCTAATCAATTATTTTCTGTAATCACTAGGGGGGAGAGAGGTCAGGAGTCCAGAAAACCATTTTAAAATGTCTTTTCCTACAACACCCAAGCTGCTCATGGAAGTCTAGAAGTCTGCCAGTGGGACAGTAACACCATCTCTATCCCTTCTCTCTCAAGTATAAGACCCTATCTCTGATACATTTTGGAAGCCACCATAGAGATAGAGAAATTCCATTGATAAGAACCTCAGGTACAATTAAGAGACTGTATCCAGAAATTGCAGCTTAAATCAGCCTCACCTCCACTGGAATTTCAAAATCACCATGAAAAAGTTCTGCCTCAGCCACAGATCCTAGCAAAGGACTTATAAACAGTGAACTCTCTATTTTTTTGCCTTTTATCATTGATTTCAAATTTGGCTAAAGAATAACCTCCTGTGTGTGTGTGTGTTGTGAAGATCAGGACAGGTGTTTACCTTTTTAAATATCTTCATATCTTTACCTGGATCAGTTTTTAGCCCAATAAAAAACTTTTGTTTAAACTCAAGAAAGCCTGTTAGAAAAGTTTCTTTGCAATTAGCAGGTAAATGGTTAAGCGCAGACATTGAATTAATAATTTATAAATTACAAGAAACCTTGTTATGATCAATCGAGGAGTGGGAAAGGAAGGCCAAGTCCTGACACATGTCCTCCCAGGTAGTAACAAATGGTTCAGGATAACTTCTCTGCCATTGTACTCATGACTTCTATTTCTGAAGCCCAAGATCCCATATGCTTTGCTAAACACTCTCTCAATATGCCCTGCCACCTTCAAAGATCTTTGAACATGAACCCCCAGGTCCTTCTGTCCCCACAAACTCTTTAGAACTGCGCCATTATATTGCCTCTTCCTATCCCTAAAATTGGATGGTCAGGAACAATGAGGGCTCATTGAAAACTGATAACAGCGATATTATAATTTTTTTGATTGATTTATGGGATGTGGGCGTCGCTGGCTAGACCAGCATTTATTGACCATCTCTAATTGCCCTTGAGAAAATGATGGTGACCTGCCATTTCCTACAACACCCAAGCTGCTCATGGAAGTCTAGAAGTCTGCCAGTGGGGCAGTAACACCATCTCTATCCCTTCTCTCTCAAGTATAAGACCCTATCTCTGATGCATTTTGGAAGCTACCATAGAGATAGAGAAATTCACCCACAGTGTTGTTAGGAAGGGAGTTCCAGGATTTTGGCCCTGCGACAGTGAAGGAGTGGTGATATATTCCCAAGTCAGGATGGTGTGTATCTTGGAGGGGAATGTCCAGGTGGTGGTGTTCCTTTGTGTCTGCTGCCCTTGTCCTTCTGCATGATATCAGTCGTGGGTTTGGAAGGTGTTGCCTAAGGAGCTTTGGTGAGTTTCTGCATTGCATCTTGTAGATGGTACACACTGCTCCATTGTTCGTCGGTGGTGGATGGAGTGAATGTTTGTGGAAGGGATGCCAATCAAGTGCACAGCTTTGTCCTGGATGGTGTCAAGGTTCTTGAGTATTGTTGGAGCTGCACTTATCCAGGCCAGTGGAGAATACTTCATCACCCTCCTGACTTGTGCCTTGTAGATGGTGGACAGGCTTTGAGGAGTCAGGAGATGAGTTACTTGCCACAGGATTCCCAGCTTCTGACTTGCTCTTGTAGCCATAGTGTTTATGTGGCTAGTCCAGTTCAGTTTCTGGTCAACCTACAGGATGTTGATAGTGAGGGATTTAGCGATGGTAATGCCATTGAATGTCAAGGAGCAATAGTTAGATTCTTTCTTGTTGGAGATGGTCATTGCCTGGCCCTTGTGTGGCATGAATGTTACTTGCCACTTGTCAACCCAAGCCTGGATATTGTCCAGGTATTGCTGCATTTGGACATGGGCTGCTTCAATATTTGAGGAGTCGCAAATGGTGCTGAACATTGTGCAAACTTCGGCGAACATCTCCACTTCTGACCTTATGATGGAAGGAAGACCATTGATGAAGCTGCTGAAGATGGTTGGGCCTGGGACACCTACCCTGAGGAACTGCTGCAGTGATGTCCTGGAACTGAGATGATTGCCCTCCAACAACCACAACCATCCTTCTTCGTACTAGGTATGACTCCAGCCAGCAGAAATTCCCATTGACTCCAGTTTTGCTGGGGCTCCTTGATGCCACACTCGGTCAAATGCTGCCTTGATGATGGACAGGTTGAATAATTGCTTTGTGTCAGCATTTACAGCAGAGGAAGAGGTCAACATTTTAGACACCCCAAAGAAACTACTATTAGATTAGTATGGCACCATCCCAAAATTAACATAAACAAAATAACAATAATGAAGAAAATAATGGCATTCCAGAATCAAATCCCCAGGACCAGGTGGTTTCCACCACAGTTTAAAGGAAGTAAGTGAAAACGTGCAGATGCCCTAACTATAATCTACCAAAGTCCTCTTGATTCAGGAACCGTTCCTTTAGATTTGAAAATTGTGACTGTCACACTGCTATTTCAGAGAGTTGTGCGACAGAAATCAGGAGCTTACAGAACAGTTAACCTAACATCTGTTGTTGGGAAATTGCTGGACTCTATAATTAAGGATCAAGTGACTGAACACTGAGAAAGTTTTCAGTTGACCAGATAGAGCCAGCATGGATTTGTAAAGCTTAGGCCATGGTTGAATTTTTTGAAGAGGTGACTAAATTACTGGACAAAAGAATGTTTACAAAGATTGTTTATATGGACTTTCAGAAGAAATTTGATAAAGTCTTTCATAAAAGACTATTAGCTAATGTTGAAACTCATGGAATTGAGGTCAAGTTATTGACCTGATTGGGAAATAGGCTTAGTGGCAGAATACAGAGAGTAAGGATGGACAGGTATTCTAATTGGCAGAATGTGACTAGTGGTGTCCAATATGGGCCTGTGTTGGGGGCTCATCTATTCATCATATGTATTAACAACTTAGCTGATGTGACGGAGAGCCACATATCCAAGTTTGCTGATGATACAAAGCTAGGCGGGATTGTAAGCAGTGTAGATGGAAAAGTAAAATTACAAGGAGATAGTAATATATTATGTGAATAGGTATAACTGTGGAAATTAGATTTCAATTTGTCAAAGTGAAGCTATCTACTTTGGACCTAAAAAGGATAAACCTTTCTAACATTTTCTAAATGCTGAAAAGCCAGAAATAAAGGAGGTTGAAAGAGATTTGGGATCCATGTACATAAATCATTAAAATGACATGAACAGGGAAAGAAAATAATCAAAAAGGCTAATGGAATGCTGGCCTTTACATATGGAGAACCAGATTAACAAGGACAGAAATACCTGGAAAAACTCAGCAGGTCTGGCAGCATCTGCGGAGAGGGACACAGTTAACGTTTTGAGTCCGAATGACCCTTCAACAGAACATTCGGACTCGAAACGTTAACTGTGTCCCTCTCCGCAGATGCTGCCAGATCTGCTGAGTTTTTCCAGGTATTTTTGTTTTTGTTTTGGATTTCCAGAATCCGCAGTTTTTTGCTTTTATCAGATTAACAAGGAGTTTGACGCCATGCTTCAGGAATACAATGAATAGACTGCACCTAGAGTGCTGTGAGCAGTTCTGAGTACCATAAATATTAGCCTTGGACGAGTGTAGCATAGGTTTACTGGAATTATACCAGGACTCCAAGGGTTAAATTATGAGGAGAGATTACACAAATTAGGGTTGCATTCCCTGAAATCTACAAGATTAAACAGTAATTCGATCAAAATTTGCAAGATATTAACCGGAAATAATAGGAGTAGATAGAAACTATTTTCGCTGGTTGGGAAGTCTAGAACTAGGGAACACATTCAAAAAAGTGGAGCCAGATCTTTCAGCAGTGAAGTAAAGAAACACTTCTACATGCAAAGGGTGGTGGAAATTTGGAACTCTTTCTCCAAATGGCAATTTATGCTAGATCAATTGTAAATTTTAAATCTGTGATTGATAGATTTTTGTTAAGTGAAGGCATTAAGGGATATGGGTTACATATGATATGGAGTTAGGTCACAGATCAGCCATGATCTCATTGAATGGAGGAATGAGTTCAAGGGCTAAAGAACTACTCCTGCTCCTATGTTCCTATGACAAGCAGGCCAAAAATCTGAAGAACCATCACGTAGCATTGGCTTTTCAACATTTTAAAAAGTTAAACCCATTAGTTAAAAATTCTGAGCTAAAGCTGCTGTTAGGGATGAGCATTGAGGGGAATGATGTTTGTTTTAGGACCACAAGGGAATGTTCATTATGGACTTTCATGCTGGGGAATCACTGCTCCCTGATGCAGTGATATGCCAACAACTTTTGCAAGAACAATTTGGGAGAGGAAGGTGAGAAGAATAAACAAATAGAGCACTATCCTACCCAAAAATTTTGACATCAATTTTGCACTCAATGCACTCAAAAACTATCAGTGATCATTTGACATCAAGGGCAGAATTTTCCACTCGTTGGGCGGGGACGAGTGTAAAACGATGCGCAATGACGTCGGGCAAACGTCCTGACGTCATCGCACACTCGCACAATATTTCACTCAGGAGGCGCGCGCGGGAGTTGGAGTGGCGCCGCCTTCCATTAATTAAGAGGCCAGTTAAGGCCCTTGACAACCCAATTGATGGTGATTTAATGTTGCCCATGCGATTTTTCGCTCGTCGTACGAGCAAAATGGGCCCACAATTTGCAAAACCTCGTCCACGGGCGGGATAAAAAGGGTCAGTAGCATTGCCAGTGTGAGTAATGAGGAGTTTTGGAGGTAGTTTGCTGCTGATTGCTTCTCAGTACTGGGCAGCTTCATTACTGTTCGGCGCTTCATTCTTGGCACTTCCACATGTCATTTCAGGACTCATTGGTGTCTCTAAGGCCCCCAGAGGATTCGGACCTTGTGGACACTTCCAGGTATCAGACAGCCTTCTGATACCCTGATAATGGGAATTGTGGTCTCCGCTGGCAGCACCTCCTCTGAGGAGGAAGAGAGGGGCAGAAAGGAGAGGAGGCCATGTGTTCCAATGCAGCTTCCAGAGGAGGGACCTGTGGGAGGAGAGGCGCAGATACAAGGGGCGCAGGGCCAGCAGATGGTCCAAGACGGAAGGGGCCGCAGAAGACACCACTATCCTGCTGCCAGGCTTTACAGGCGGCAGTGCAGCTCCCTCAATATGTCTGAGGTGCAATGCTTAAAGGAGGCTTCGCCTATCAAAGGTAGACAGTGACCCCCCATCTATCAGATGATCGGGCCTGAGTTCAGCTCCGACTGTGTGTGTGGACACCACATGCCAGTGGCTCTGAAGGTCACAGTGGCCCTCAACTTCTACACCTCCAGCCCTTTCTGGCTCCGGTGGGTTGACGGGGTGGGTGATAGAGAGAGAAGTTGGCGGGGGTGGGGATGAGAGTAGGGGAGGGGGCGGGGGGGAGAGACAGATGGGGCCGAGAGAGGGGAAGGTGAAAGAGATGGGAGAAGTGGAGGGGTGAGATAGAGGGGGAGAGAATGGGGAGAGAGAGAGGGGGTGGGAGGGGTGGTATGGAGGTAGGCGGAGCGAGAGGGGTGTGGGAGAGGGGTCGGGTTGGTAAGAGATGGGGAGAGAGAGGGGGAAGAGAACTGCTGCAATTTGGGTGGGGGATGGGGTGAAGAAGAAAATTAGTCCAGTGGGGTGATGGGGGAGAAACTTGCTCCAGGGATGGGGGAAGGTGGGGGAGAGAACTGCTGCAACCTGGCAGGGGGGTTGCAGGGTTGTGATACATAAGTTATAGGCTACGAAGAAAACTGTAAAACTAGCTTATGGCCAGAATCTTTGGGTCAGCGTGCAGGGGCGGGCCCCGCTTGCCGATGCGTAAAATGACACATGGTGACGTCAGGCGTGCGTCCCGATGTCACCGCATGTATTTCAGACCTTCAGTTTGGCAGGCGTGCAGTGGAGTCGGCTGTGTGCCTGCCAAACTGCAAAGGCCTATTAAAGCCATTTAAAAACTAATTAAAGTAATTAACTGAGCTGCCCGTCCAACCTTAAGGTTGGCGGGCAGGCGAAGAGCCCAGGTGGCCTTCGCATTTATCACGGGCAGGATGAGGTTTCATGAAGGATTTATAATTCAAATAAATTTTTTTGCTAAAGTTCATTGACATGTCCCAGCTCATGTGATACTGTCACATGAGGGAACATGTCTTAAAAATTTTTTTTTTTTCATTATTAAAATTTTTGATAATCAAACTAATCTCCCTGAAGCAACTCTGTGCTCCAACTCAGCCTACTCCACCCGCACGCACAGGGAGCGTTCGGCGCTTCTGGGTGCGCGTCATACTGGGCGGGCCTTAATTGCCCTGCCCATGTAAAATGGCAGTGCGCAGCTGATCGCGGGCGACGATCGGCTGCGTGCCTGTGCCCGCTCCAGCCCAACCCCCACAACAGGGAGAAAATTCTCCCCTATGTTACTACATATGTTAATACAGAGTATGCCTTTTCTAAAGTTAGCTCAGTTTTAGGATGTCTGAAGCTATGGAAATTCAGCAGTTTGGAACTTAAACTCTATGATCAGTTTTAGTGTCCGAATACTTAAGTGATGTTGCTAATTGCAAATGTTTGAGCACATGCTGTGGTTTGGGGCAACTGATGACATTGATGTCAGCTACATTATTTGCAATATTAAATGATAATGAAAATTTGCTTTTGAGCACAATTGATATCACATGATGGCTGAATGATTGCTTTTGAGCGCAATTGATGTCAAATGAGTGCACATGGACAATGTTGAACATCCAATGATATCAAAACATTTGGGTAGGAACTGTACTCAAGCAAATGTTGTAAATCCAACAATGGTAGTATAAAAAATATGTTTTTATAACAACTGAGAGTAAGAGGTTTAGAGGAGAGAAGAAAAAATATTTGGAGCTCAAACAAGTTTTGAGGTGTTTTTGGTAAATAGTATTCAAAATATATTGGTGATGCCTGCATCTTTCATTCAATATTGGAAAGGTGAGGAGCATTCTTACTTCTCCATTCCTGCATTTCAAGTTTTCACTGGGCTATTCCTCTACTTAACCCTCCCTCGTCTTCACGGTTTCTACCCTTTGTTTATGATTTTGCTGCATGTTCAGTACCCCCATGCCCCTCACTGCCTTTTTCCCTATTTGGCAGGAGTATATATCCAGGAAATGGAAATTGCTAGAATCCATTATTAAGGAGGGTATAGCAGGATACTTAGAAAATCATAATGGGATCAGGCAGCATCAACATGGTTTAGTGAAAGGGAAATCATGTTTAACTAATTTATTAAAGATTTTTGAGCAAGTAACAAGCAGGGTGGTACTTGTACTTGGAATTAGACTTGGAAATTTGGTGTACTTGGACAAGCCTCCACTGTTGGCAGGGCAGGATCCCTCTACAGGACAGTTTTCAGCTGCAGCCACAGCCAGGCAAGCAAGAACAGCCTGTGGGCCTGCCTGGAGCATTGGCCCTTCAGCCTAACACTGGATTCTTGACTCCTGGCAACTGAACTGCCTTCCATCCCGTCGGAAACTGGAGGCAGACTGACAAATCCCAGTTGACCTCCTGTCAGTGTCCTTAACATGGCTCGTAATAAACTTAATTGGCTGCTCAACTTGTGGGAGTGGGCAGCCCGACTGGACCCTGAACCTAACTCCCCTAAAAGGCTGGCACCAGAAATGGGGTCTGGAAACTGACACACTGACCAGTGCCCATATTTTCAATCCTCTTCACCTCCATTCTCTACCTCAGTGGGGCCTGAAAATTGTGCCCCAGGACTTGGGCACATAATTTAGGCTGACACTTTAGTGTGCTTTAAAGCAATGTTGTTTTGCCATAAGTGCTGTCCTACATTTTATTTTAAATGAGGACCAATTTACTTGCTTGGTGCCACTGTTTCAAAAAGTTTTATTCAGGAAAGGAGGGAGACAGAAATCAGGAAACTACAGGCCAGTTAGCCTACCATCTGTCATAGGGAAAATACTGGAATCTATTATTAAGGAGCTAAGAGCAGGACATTTAGAAAAGTATAATATGATCACACAGAGTCAACATGGTTTTGTGAAAGGAAATTATGTTTGACTAATTTATTAGTGTTCTTTGAGGAAGTAACACGAGGGGCTAGAAATGGAGAACCAGTGGATATGTTATATAGGGATTTCCAAAAGGCATTCAGTAAGGTGCCACATCAAAGATTACTACACAAGATAAGAGCTCATGGTGTTAGGGGTAACATATTAGCATTGATAGAGGATTGGTTAGCTAACAGGAAGCAGAGAGTTGCGATAAATGAATCGTTTCAGGCTTGGAAAACTGTAACTGGTAGAGTGTCACAGGGATCAGTGTTGGGGCCTCAACTATTTACAGCCTATGGCCTAGATTTTCCAATCCCCGGATGGTCGGAGATCGGACGTGCAACAGAAGGTGCGCCACGTGACCCCTTGGAAGTCCCAACACAAAGACTGCGTGGGAATTACCAGAGAAGTTTGAACTTCTGATGGGCAATTTGCTTGGTGCCTGGGACCCTCAGAAAATGTCTCTAACTCCGAGTTAGAATTGGAGATTGCAGACGGTTCTGACTTAGTTACCTGAATAGTTGCCCAGCAAATGTTGGACAGAAAAATCCTAGTCTAACATCTGGGTAACTATACAACTAACCCCACCACCAGAAACTCACACTGACCTCCCCGCCTGACCCCTCTGACTAACCGCCTTGGTCCCCCTGACACTCACCGACATTACCTGACTATCCTCCAACCTGAAATGGCTAGCCCCCACCACTGGACTGCCCACCCGACCAGACCAGACCATCATCCATCACCCAATTCTCCCCTTTTGCAACCCCCGACCCTATAAGACTAGCCCCCACCTGACTTGGCTACCCATCCCTCCCCCCCCCCACCGACCTGAACTGACCTGACTTGACTATCCCCGATCCACCTAACCACTCTCCCACCCACCTCACCTACCTGCCACCCTGCCCACCCCACCCATCTCCTCCACCTGCCACCCTAACCACCTCACCCACCTACCACACTACCCACCTGCCACCCTACCCACCTGCCATTCTCTCCACCTCACCCATCTATCACCCTACTCACTTGGCATCCTTGTCCATCCTACCTCCTTACCCACTTACCTTACACTTTTAGCTTCTCTCCATAGCTATTTTCAAAACAGCTTTGGGACATTTAAATTCTTACCAGAAAATGGAAGCTAGTGTCATAAAAAAAGAGGGTGTGGCTTCTGCATGGATAGTCTGTGCTGCCCCCTACAAAGTTTGATATACTGAGTTGGATGGGAAGGATCCTCCATTGTAAGATTGCTCAGAAAAATAAGTGTGCATTTTTTTTGTCAGATCAGGGTCAGAAATAGGATTTCCGATCCTAATCGGAAGACATAGGCCCACATTAATGACTTGGATGAAGGGACCGAGTATGAGGCAGCTAGATTTGCTAATCACACAAAGATAAGTAGGAAAGCAAGTTGTGGAGAGGACACAAGGGCCTGAATTTTCATGCAGATGGAGAGACTCTGTCCTTGTGAAAATGGAGGCAGACACCCAGATCAGGAAGGCCCCCCCACTCTGAATAGAGCCCCTACAATTTTCAAATCTGATTTTGGCTAGTAGTGTGTTGAAAATACAATGTGTACAATTTAGACCAGGTAGGAGAAGATCTAAAGCTGTTGGAGCTGCTTGGAGAGGTAAAAAGGTACCTTTTTGGAGAGATGGGAAATCTTTTTGAAGAGGTAAAGTATCCTTTCGGATGTGGTCCCAAGACACTTTTGGGAGAGGCTAGGTGTCCTTTGGGAGTGATAAGGTGTCCTTTTGGAGTGATAAGTTGCCCTTATCATAAAATTAGACATGAATGTACGTAAAAAGTGCATAAACATTGGAACTGTCAAGCTCATTGGAACTGTCAAACTCTTTGGAACTGTCAAGATAGCTGTCAAGAGAACTATAAACATACTGTCAAGGTGTCAAGGGATTCAAATCATTTTAAATTTAAAAAAAGTCTGCAGTGTTTTAAAAATAAATGTTTGAAATTTCACTCTGTCTGTTGACATAAGTCTGAGGTTTATCATTACAGGATTAGTGCTGCATGACTGATTTCACAAACTTTCATTATCATAGTTGAGTGCCTAGTTTGATTGACAGCTCCAAGTGGCTATAAACTCATTGAATTTTATTCTCATTTGTTCATGGATGTGGGCATCACTAGCTAAGCCAGCATTAATTGCCCATCCCCATTTGCCCTTGCGTAGGTGGTGATGTGCTGTCTTCTTGAACTGCTGCAGCCCATCTGGTGTAGGAACATCCACAGTTTTTTAAGGAAAGGAGTTTCTGGATTTTAACCCAGTGACAGTTAAGGACAGCGATATAATTCCAAGTCAGGATGGGGTGTGACCTGGAGGGGAATTTGCAGGTGATAGTGTTCCCATGCATCTGATGCCCTTGTCCTTCTTGTTGGTAGAGCTTGCAGGTTTGCAAGGTATTGTCGAAGTGGGGCTATGAATACAAATGCTTGTTTTCATAAGAGATTAATGAAACTGAAATGTAGTGAATGGATTTTTAATAATGAGAGTTGGTTTTTTTGAAAGAGTGAGTTGATCAATTGGCACTTAAGAACTATATTCAATCCCAACATGAGTCCTGAGATCTGCCGATGGTGGATATTGGGTGAGTTGGCATGGTAAGGGCAAAGGGTAGTGGGTGGGATGCATGGGTTTACATGAGTTGGCACTAAGTTGGCATAGGGGCTATAAAGGGCCATGGGTTGGGTTGAGGGGCATAGATTAGCATAGGGGTTATTAAGGGTCATGAGGGTGGGTGGAGAAAAATAAGTTGGCACAGGGGCTACGAGGGGCAGTGGGGATAGTTGTAAGGGTATAGATTGGCATGGAGGGTATGAGGAACCATGGGGGCTGGGTGTTAGGGCATAATTTGGCATGGAGGGTATGTGGATCCTTGGGGGTAGTGGGTGGGGAGCATGAGGTGGCATGACCTGGCATGGATAGAGCATGGCTGGGGTCGGGTGGGGGGGGTTTCGAGTTGAGCTGTTTTATTGTTTATTTTCATAGGTTTGACAAGATACCGGCAATTGAGGCCAGCCTTTCGCCCAGCCTGCCTGCGCACCAGGCAGCCTCCAACCTCTTTCCAGGGTTACCTGCCACAGCTGCCATTTTCACGCTTTCCCCGGACCGGAAATCGAATCTGGGGCACTTTTTCCCCAGTCAGATTTGTGTACCCGGAATTGTCCTGACACTATGCATCCAACCCGGGAGCCAAAGCTGAGGCCAAAGAGTCTGCAAAAGGATATAGTTATGTGAGCCGGAAAAAATTGGCGGATGGCGTATAATGGGAAAATGTGAAGTTGCCCGCTTTGATAGGAAGAATAGAAAAGCAGGATATTATTTAAATGGAAAAGGACGGCAGAAATCTGTGGTACAGAGGGATCTGGGTGTCCTGGTACATGAATCACAAAAGGCAAAAATGCAGGTACTGCAACTGATTGGGAGTGCAAATGTTGACCTTTATTGCAAGGGAAATGCCATATAAAAGTGGACACGTCTTGCTACAGCTGTACAGAGCCCTAATGGGACTTCTACAGGAGTACTGTGAACAGTTTTGGACTCTTTTTTTAAGGGACAATGTAATTGTATTGGAAGCAGTTCAGAGAAGATTCACTCCACTGATTCCTGGAATGAAGGGGTTGTCTTATGAGGAAAGGTTGAACAGATTAGGCCTATACTCATTGCAGTTCAGACAAATGAGAGGTGATCTTACTGAAACAAAAAAGATCCTGAGGGGACTTGACAGGATAGATGCTGGAGGATGTTAGCCCTTGAGGTGGAGTCTAGAACTAGAGGGTGTCATTTAACAATAAGGAGTCTCCCATTTAAAATGGAGATGAGGGGGAATTTCTAATCCCACAGGGTTATAAGTCTGTGGAATTCTCTTTCCCAGAGAGCAGTAGAGGCTGGTTCAATGATTATATTCAAGGCTGAGTTTTTTGATCAACAAGGGAGTCGAGGGTTATGGGCGGCAGACAGGGAAGTGGAGTTAAGGCCACAATCAAATCAGCCTTACTGAATGTTGGAGCGGGCTCAAAGGGCAAAAGGCCTACTCTTGCTCATATTTTTTACGGTTTAATGTCCTTCTGGCCACTATCTATTCTGTAACCCAACACCTTTAAGGTAAATTAACTGTACATTTATCACATTATTGTTTGTGAAACCTCATTGTGCACAAATGTCTTTTAGAGAAGGAAACCTGCATCCTTATCTAGTCTGACCTTTATGCGATTTCAAACCCACATCAACATCTGAATTGCCTGTCCGAGTGCCCTAGCCAGCCATTTAGTTCAGGACACCTAGAGATAGGAAATAATTGCAAGTCTTGGAAGAAATGTCTACCTCCTGAGAAGAAAAAATAACTTGACTTTTAATATTCTTCAGATTGTAACAGTGGCTACACTTCAAATGTATTTCAGGTAGTGAACCATTTTGGGGTCTCCTAAATATATGAAATGTACTATATAAATGATATTTTCTTGTTTCTTTCACTTCGGATAAAAGAATGCTGTGATTTTAAATCTCATTCCAATATTTTCATCATACTCTTTACCTTTCCCTGTTGCCCACACCTTTTATACCCCAACTCTGTGGCCAAACTGCTTTTGAGCTTCAATAATTAAAGTTCCTTTGCCTTTCAAGGCTAGGCACCCCTAGCTGCCCTGTCACACACTGTCCTACTCTCCAATGACCAAATGACCAAATTTTTCCACACCATCCAGTTACTCCCAGAGAGTTTTTCCCTGCAACAGCTTAACCTCCAACTCACTGTGTGCAACACCAGAGAAGATTTATGTTTTATAGTACATCAGTGAAAATGTTCTACAAATGGAGATTGTAGATTGTGGCCTAAACCCTTCCAATAACTTCAAGCTATGAGTAATCTCATAGGCTATAGATTCATATTGGAGAATTGTGGGGGTGCTGCTGTTCCGTGCTCATAAAATTTCAGTTGTAACTATAGTACCACATGATTTAACTCAGCCTTCAGTGGGGGAAGCTGGCTGTGTTTTAGAATACTTAAAGCAGGCATTTATATACTGTGCACAACTGTCAGTGCATAAGTTATCTGTAGTGAAATTGCCTAAACAGATTGTTATTAGATTGTAAAATATTACAGCAGCTCTTAATGTGCTGACTTATTTCGAATAGATTCATCTTATTTCTATTATCAAAAAATGCGCTAAAAGTCTATCAACATTTTAGGAGCTATTATTCTAATTAATGAAAGGAATTATGCTTGCTTAATCCACACCCAATCAATAATTTTCCAGAAATCTTTTTTGCAAATCCTAAATAAAACAAATTGCTTTCTGTTGGGAGTTACATTATAGATTGTTTTAAAGTAAATTATTCTGCCTAATGGCTTGTTCAAAATGCTGTTGCCAATATCCTATCCTCACCAAGTCCTGTTCATCCACCATCCATGTCCTTGTTTATCTACGTTCTTTTATAGTACTCTGGTGCCTCAAATTTAAAATTTTCAACCTCATGTTTAAATCTCTCTATAGTCTCACCCCTTTCTATTTATATAATCTTCAACAGTACTACAACTCTCCCAAACTCACTGTTCCTTTGACTCCAATCTATTATTCACTCATCCTTTCTTTGCCTCTCATTTGGAGGTGTACCTACAGCTGCCAAAGTCCCATTGTGTGGAATGTCGTCCACCGCCATCTCCTCCTTTATGATGCCCTTTAAAAAACACTACATATTGTTACCAACCCTCATCCCTTCTTTGAAGGATCAGAGTCAATTTCCCTTATGTTCCTGTGAAACATTTCTGGTTGTTTTTCTATATCCTATATTCTATAAAGGCACCACATAAATGCAAGTTGTTGTTAATAAAAATGAACTTACATTTATATAGCACCTTTCATGACCTCAGGACATCTTAAAGCACTTCATAGCCAAAGAAGTACTTCTGTAGTAGTGTTGTAATGTCGGAAAATATGGCAGTCAATTTATGAGCATCAAACTTCCACAAACACAATGGGCGGGATCTTCCGGTCCCACCAAAGTTATTGAACTTCTGGCTGGCTTGCCATCTGCCAAGGAGGGACCTGTTGTATCAGGGCTGAAAAATCCTGGACAATGTGTTAAAATAACTAACCAAACCACACAACCTTTAGCCTAAGCTTGAATCTCAGCTTGAGAACATACACTGAGACATGGAACATGCCAGTTTTAACCTCAGGCTGAGAAACAACACATAGGACCAGATTTTCGTGGAAGAGGCAAGAAGGTCAAGCCAGAAAATTTCAGACCAGTCTCCTTGAAAATGGTCCCTACCCACCATATTTTCATTCCAGGGAGGAAGGGCCAGTATGGCAATGGGCCCGCTGTCTAGAGGTGATACTGGAGGCAGATGGATGGCCAGGCCAGGAGGCTAGAACGCTGGCTCCATTTACTGGGATGTTGGTCCAATTTTAACAATGACTGTCCACGCCTCACTCCCCTTACCCCAGCTCATCCACATGCCCCCTCTTTGTCTCCTCACATTCACCATGCCAAGTCCATGCCCCTTTACCCCCTCATGCCCCCTCCATGTTTCCTCCATTGCCACAGTATCCGCTATGGGCAGAGCTCAGGTGTTATGTCTTTGAAATGGAAGTGAAAAAAATATACACTTCTAAAAATTTTATGGAGCACTCACTCAAACATAATTCATACTCAAAAAACCTCTCATTGATGAAACTCATTCAAAAAATGTAAATCCCCTCAACTGGTCAATGGCCTGTTAATTCTGAGCTCCAGGGCAATGTATCTGGGGGGGTATCCCAAAGATGCGCTGGAGAACCTGCCCCTCCCACACACTGACAAAATTCCCAGGTAAGGATTGCAAGGCAATTTCCCAGGAAGTTCAAACTTCCGATGGGCAATTGCTCTGCACTGGGAATTGTCCAAAAAGGTGATGTAAATCGCAAACTTCGGGTGGTTCTGACTGTTTTTCAGCAATTGTTACTCAGAGAAAGCTAAAAGAATTAAAACCACTTCTAGCTTCTGGGCAACTAAAGTACTGATCTCCCTCGACCCTCCCATGGGACACCCCACACCCCTACCCTCCCTCCAGACTACCCACCCACAGACCCACCTGTGACTAGCCTGTTACAGGACCCCCAGACTACCCCCCACTATCTCCCCAACTCCCCGAACTACCCCTGCAACAGACCCTCGACTATACCCTGACTACAACCAACCCCACGACCATAAACCAACCCCCCCCCCCGACTACAACCCCTTGGATGACATCCTCCACCTGCACCACCCGACCCCCACCCTGGACAACTCAACCCATTCCCCCCCCCCCCACCACTGACCACCCCTGATTATATCTTCCCCGACTACACCCCCGCTTCCTCAACTACAGCCTCACAACCCACCCCAGGACCACCTGACCCCCCGATCCCCTGACCTCTTCCCACCCCAATCCTGCCCACTTACCTTCTCCTTGATTTCTCAGTGGCTTGACATTTAAACCTACCAGTTTTATGGCAGCTAGCGCCATAAAAATGGGCGCGTAACGTACTTAACTTCGACTGAGCAGCTCTCGACTGTAAGCCATGGGAACCCGCTACACGACACTGATCTCACCCAGCCTGTCAGAACATTGGGAGATATAGGAGCGGCTTGATTTCAAGGTAAATAATTACGAGCAGAGTGACAATCCGACTCAATTGCCATCCACTGAAATGTTACAGGCAATAATGTTGTTAAAAAAAAAATCTATTTCCCTAACCACATGAAAGACAGATGATTCTTTAATAATGTCTTAAAACTTTCAATTAAAATGTAAATATCATTTAAAGGCCCCCTGCTGAGATAAGTGATTGTGGAGCTTTTGAAACTAAGCCAAGCCTTCATAATGGGCTCAGCTGTAATAACAAACCTTGGGAAATATAAACATGGAGTCTGTTGAAATTGAAAAAATAGATGGCCTTTTAATATCCAAGGTATACTAAAGCCAGAATTTTACATTCAGCGTACGGCGACGGGCCAACACGCCGAAATGTAAAATGACACGCGATGACGTCGGGTGTGCGTCCCGACGTCACTGCACACCATCACGATATTTCGGAAGGGCGCTATGAGGACAGAGGCACGTCCGCCATTAATTAACGAGCCAGTTAAGGCCATTGAGGCAGCAATTGAAAACAATTTTTCGCAGCCACTGCAATTTTCAGGGCATTGCACGGGCGCAAAGGGCAGGCGGGAAGGCCACATTTTCAAAATCCTCTTCCACGGGCGGGATAAGAGGGGTGAGTGTGCTCGCTACTTACAGCTACTTGCTTGTGTGAACAGGACAACTTCATTTTGCTTTAGAGCTTCTTTGACAGAAAAAACAGGCTTCAGTTCAAGACTCCGGAGGAGTCATACAACTTGGGGCCTTCCAGGTATCAGACAATCTTCCCTTACCCTGGAAATGGGGATTGTGGTCTCTGCTGGAGGCACCTCCACTGAGGAGGAAGAGAGGGGCAGAAGGGGGAGGAGGCCAGGTGTCCCTATTCAGCCTCCAGGGGAGCAACCTGTGGGAGGAGAGGCGTAGGAACAAGGGGTGCAGGGCCAACAGGAAGTCCAAGGCAAAAAGGGCTGCAGAAGACGCCACTATCCTGCTGCCAGTGTTTACAGGCGGTGATGCAGCTACCTCAATATGTCTGAGGTGCAATGCCGAAGGAGGCTTCATTTCTAAAGGGAGACGTGACCTCCATCTGTCAGATGATCAACTCTGAGATAAGCTCCAACAGTTTGGGTGGACACCCCATTGCCAGTGGTGCTGAAGGTCATGGTGGCCCTCAACTTCTATGCCTCTGGCTCTTTCCAGGGGTCGGTGGGTGATCTTTATGGAGTCACCCAATCAGCTGTCCACAGTTGTGTCAAACTGGTGACAGACGCTCTGGTCAGGCGTGCATTGACTTTCGTTCAATACCGCACGGACAAGGCCAGCCAGACAGAGCTAGCCAGAGGCTTCGCAGCGATTGCTGGGTTCTCCTGCATCCAGGGTGCAATCGACTGCACACATGCGGCCAAGAAGGCGCCAGTGGGTGAGCCGGGAACCTTCGTCAAAAGGAAGGGCTTTCACTCCATGAATGTGCAGATAGTGTGTGACCATAGGATGCAGATTCTACAAGTCTGTGCAAGGTACCCAGGCAGCTCCCATGACGCATACATCCTGAGACACTCCCAGGTGCCGGGGCTCTTCAGTGCTCCAGCGCGATGGATGGATGGTTGCTGGACACCGAGGGCTATCCCCTCAAAAGGTGGCTCATGATGCCCCTCTGCCATCCAAGAACAGAGGCTGAGCAGCGGTACAATAGGAGTCATGCTATGGGCTGTGGTACAGGGAACCATCAGTCTTCTCAAGATGTGCTTCCGATGCCTGGACTGTTCAGGGGGCGCACAGCAATACCCCCCAAATCGTGTGTCACTGATAGTGGTTGCATGCTGCGCTCTCCACAATCTGACATTGGAAATGGGGGACGCAATGGAGGAAGAAAATGTTGATGCAGCTGCTCCGGCAGCAGACGATGAGTCCAGTAGTGAGTCCGAGGACGAGCATGCACAGGAGAACACTGAAGGGAACGCTGACCTGGGCAACCTCCAGGGAGGCAGAGACACCCGGGAGGCATTGTTCCAACGCTCCTTCAGCTAGCCTACCAAAGCTGAACCACCACCACCACATGCCAGGGCTGCAGGCTCCACACTCAATACCTGACAGGAACATTTGCTGGGTGAACAACATGCACTTTGTGCCAATTCAATAAAGCTCAATGACAAAATGTTACTCATCACATCATGGGTTGCCCTCCACCTGCAGAACTAATGAAACACCCAGAGGCTTGTTGAACACAAACACATTTAATGGTGTGGTGTCTGACATACATAAATCAAATTAAATGGAAAGGTGTTCTCAACCACACCAGGTTATAAAGAACTTAAAAATGGGGCAAAAAAAAACAGTGATTACCCTGTGTTGTGCCTAAGCTGCTTTACGTTTGCGTTTGCAGGTGCTACGTCTCGGTGCTCCCCCTCGCTGGCATCAGCATTGGAGACAGCCTGTTCACTCTGCTGTTCTATTGGCCTTCACAGAATCACAGTGCAGAAGAGGCCCTTCGGCCCATCGAGTCTGCACCGACACGTGAGAAATACCTGACCTACCTACCTAATCCCATTTACCAGCACTTGGCCCATAGCCTTGAATGTTATGATGTGCCAAGTGCTCATCCAGGTACTTTTTAAAGGATGTGAGGCAACCTGCCTCCACCACCCTCCCAGGCAGCGCATTCCAGACCGTCACCACCCTCTGGGTAAAAAAGTTTTCCCTCACATCCCCCCTAAACCTCCTGCCCCTCACCTTGAACTTATGTCCCCTTGTGACTGACCCTTCAACTAAGGGGAACAGCTGCTCCCTATCCACCCTGTCCATGCCCCTCATAATCTTGTAAACCTCGGCGTCCGCTCGCCCATGGAGCCTGTGCTGGCCCCGCCTGGGAGGGAGTGGCCAGTGTCACGGCTGGCATCTCCCCAGTTGCCACAGCCTCATCGGTTACCACAGTCACTGGCAGAGGGGCAGAAGAGCTGCTGCCCTCATCCGGAGCACCCTGAGAGGACAAGCAGCTCGTGCACCAACGTCAGGTCGCTTTGGACCTCCCTGCTCACCACTGATGGATAGGCACTTAGCTGGGATACTGCCCAATCCATCTCCCACACTGACACTGACCACCTGAGGTCATTGCCATTGTGAGGGCTTGCAGGTCCGATTGCTTCCCTGATTGAGCTCCTGGAGCAGCCTCTCCATGGGAGTTGCCACTGTCCCCACAGAGGAGGCATTACGCTTGACCATGGGTGTCATTGCATTGCTCATACTCCGCATAGACTCCTCCATCCGGGAGACCATGGCACGCATTCCCTCATGTATCTCCACTAGATCCTCCCGCACACCCTGCTGGACTTCCAGCATCTGCTACCTCAGGGACGACTCCAGAGGCACATCATCAGTCACCGTCTGAGCATGTTCCTGGTCCCCAGCAGTCCTCCGACTGCCAGTGCCCTGGGCACTCTCTGCTTCCACCTGCACCTCAAGCGAGTGTGAAGTGGCCTTACCGCTGTGCACCAAGATACTAGCTGACGACCTTATTCCCACCGAGGTCCTGGCATCTGCGCTGATGCCTGCTTGGCTGAGAGTGAGTGACCATGGTGCATTTAGATCCTCCGCGTCCTCTGGGGTGAGCGGCGGTCCTTCAGGTTCCTATCCCCGAGGATCTTCTAGTGAGCCTGAAAAGAAGAACCAGTACATGTCACTAGTTGGAGTCATTACACTGTTACTGTACATGCCTGTCACCCGGATCAGGGTGCCCTCATCTTTCCATTATCAATGGGGATTCCACGTTGGAGGCTCACATCAATATAGAGACAAAAGTGGAATAGTTGCTATTACAGACATTTTGACCTCAGTGCACTGCACTCTTACCTCCCTGTGGCACCCCAACCTCACCGCGGCCAATTGACCTAAGCACATGGCGCCTCTCCAGCTCCAGTGCCTCGTACCTGGTCAAGATTAGAAGGTGGGACGGCCCTCCACCAGTCTGCAGCCTCTCAGCGTTATTATGTGCTGTCTTCTCCTGAAAGGAGAGAGGAGCATTGATTAGTCCACCCTGTACCTGCATTGCCATTGCAGCCTGGCCAATCCCACCTGAGGAACACCTCACAGGGCTCATCCGATTCATGACCCTGGAGCCGCAAGACACTCATTCCAAGCAGCCAGGGCTCACCCCTTTGCCCAGATGCTGCCTCACTGACATTTGCCACTCACACTCTAAGAACTCTGAGGTCTGGGGGTGGGGCCGGGGGGCTGCACCTAACTACTGTGCCAAGTGACCTAATCCAACACGGTACTCACCCTTCCCGATCGCAGGAGTTCATTGAAGCGCTTGCGGCACTGCACCCATGTGCGCCTCACCACATCATGGGAGCTGACCTGGATGCCACCTCCTCCCAGGCATTTTTGGTGAGGATTGTCTTGGGACAAGGATATCCCTGCGTGCTGCTACCTCTTTCAGGAGGGCAGCGAGGCACTCATCGGAGAACCTTGGGGCCTACTGCGCCGCCGAACTGCCCTCCCACCTGCCCTGTTCTGCAATGACGTTCTGCATTGGTACGGCACTGCAAAGTCAATGGAAGCCTGTGCGTGGCTGCCTGCGCCGTTTTTCAATTGGCCGCCGGGTCACCATTGGACTTGGCAGACATTGAGCTCCCGCCCCCGCCCGCCCCCTCACGCTGATTCTGGAGACACTCATTACGCTGGGCGGGCCTTAATTAGCCCGCCCGCTTAAAATGGTGGTGTGCACCCAACCGCGGGCAGTGGTTGGATTCCCGACCACCCCTGTCCGCTCCCGCCGAGCCCGCCCGACACGGGAAAAATTCAGGCCTAAACCTCCTTTCAATCAAAGCAGTCCAGGAGTAGGTTTTTTTTTCTACAAGCGAAAATTGCTGAAGGTTTTTTTCCAATTTAGAAGGACAATGGCCATTTCAATCACTTCAGATTATTGCCCATTGGGAAAAAGGGTCTAATGCATCTAAACATTTGATCAATTTTTGCAGGACAGAGCTCTATAATCATTCTTTGAAGTAACAACCCATCTATCCATCATACAGCCTCTAACTATGGAAACTTTCAAAGCCTGTCAATGAAAGAATCCGGGGGCGGGTGACCATTTTTTGGTCTCTACTTGGGACTGGGGTTCCCCCTGGTTCATGCTTCCTCTGAGAGACCATAAGGAGCCTGACTCCTGTATAATTGCAGGGGATGGGGGTGTTTAAACCTCCCACCTCTGCAATGGAGCTGGCAAAGGTGGGAGTGCTGTGTGCTATCCACACCCTTATCCTGCACCAGTGAAAATTGCCAGAAACAGGAATGAGGGCGGGAAGGACCAACCTCAGGGAACTGTCTGAACCCACAAAAATACCTGAAGTGCATCAAAATAGATATTGCATCTGGTCATTTTTGATTAGTTTGAGGTTAACGGGTGCTAGAACCTTGCATCTGCTAATGAAGCCCTGACATCTGTTTTAGGATCCCTTAGGGAAATTAGTTTGAAGGTTCTGGTCAGCTCAAGATTTTTCAGATATAGATGTGTCCTAAAAAATGGCTGACACCAAAACAGAAGATTTTCTCTTAAGTTTGATGTGGAGTTAGGCAGAGTAGAAGTTATCCTTCACGCTCCACTATAATCCCAAGATGCACTGCTAACCCACGATCAGCCAATCTCCTGATTACCAGTCCCCTCCCCAGGTTGCTGGTGGTGAGGGGGCAAGAAGAGGGCGTGCGATGATGTCACCGCAGGTGCAGGTGAGCGCTGCGAGAGAGCTCCCTGAAGAAAGACATCTGTCTCAGGGAGCTGCAAACATTCAAATGTTGTAATAAAGGTTTAAAAATGCAAAGTGCAAAAAATGTCCATGCATCACAATCAAGAACTTGAAACTTGAACTCATAGAAATGCTGTCCACAGATATTTATTTTTATTTCATTTCATAAATTTCCTGCCCTTGGATGAGGTTTGATGAAAAATGTAAAGGCCGCCTGGCTGATTCGCCTGTCCGCCAACCATAAGGTTAGATGGGCCACGATAAATGGGAGACAATTACGCCATTAATGGGCTTAATTGCCCTCATAATTGTCGGCGGGCACACTTCCTTGTTTTGCACCCGCCTGCCAAGCTAAATATTGCGTGAGTGCTCGCCCAATGTCATCTCACCCGATTTTAAGCCCGATCGGTGTGCCTGCCCGCGGGATGTAAAATTCTGCCCTAGATATTAATAGCAAAATAAAAGTCAGTGCTGTCTGAAAGCAAAACATGAGAACAAAATACAGACTGGCACGACGGGGGAAAGATACAAAATGGAGGACAGAGTTCATGGTCTGAAGTTGTTGTACTTAGTGTTGAGTGCAGAAGGCGGTAAAGTGCCGAATTGGGAGATGAGGTGCTCTGCTTCAAGCTTGTGTTGGGCTTCACTGAAACTGTAGCAAGCCGAGGACAGAAATGTGAGCATGAGAGCAAAGTGCTGAATTGAAATGGCAAATGATTGGAAGGTCAGGGTTATGCTTGCGGCCTGAACGGAGGTGTTCCGCAAAGCGGTCATCTAGTCTGTGTTTGGTCTACCCAGTGTGTATATGGTCTGTGTTTTTTGATCTTTTCATAATAGGTGAGCAGTCTGTTGATGTGTCAGTAGCTCGACCAAATAATGTCAGAGGCCAGGCACTGCAATCAGAAACCACACTCCATTTCACCACTTCAGATCCAAAAATGGACCCAAGCAAATGTTAATTCTTATGACTGTAATTCCAATTAATTGAATTTAGTGTGCGTATATCACTTCTGCCAAAAGATCCTCTATCCCCAGTGTTTCACGTTCAGGATAATGATCCCCATTGCGTCCATCAGAACACTATGCCACGAATCTTTATAATGATTAAAAATAATTGTGCAGACACTTTTCTAGAATTTTGGCTACACTTCCGATCACGTTCCATTAAAATCTGCAATAGGCTCAGACAAGTCATAAATTTATCCATATAATCCTCAATAAAAATAAATGTCACTGTTTCTGACATGGAAAAGAAACAAAAACTGAATTAAGTATTTTTCATGCCATTGTCAATTTTTATCTGTCTAATTTTACAAATGTTATGGCCCAGTAGAATGCCAATGTGGAGTTTAGTCAATGTTACTCACATCTGCATGCTATTGTTTCATCAGTTCACTCAATCAATGATCAAAATCAAAAGGGAAAACAGATCTAAGGTACTGAATCTCATAGGATTACTGCTCACAACAGTTTTGTATATTGTAATTAAAAAAACAATAACAGAAACTAAAATAACAAGCTGGGTAAACCCTGATCACATGCCAGTAAAACTGAAATGGGCTGCAATATTGCACAGTGCAATTGCTTTGTTAAAAGTGGAAAACCAGTTACAACTTTCAGGAAGAGCTAGGACAGATTTAACAATATGAAGTTCATTGCCCTTATTATATGTGCCACAAGTCACCACAATCAATTCTTTATTCATGTCTCTATCAGCTATCCTACAGATAACATTTCTGTATTTGTCCTGTAATGATGACTCTCGCCTTTTGGCTACATATATCCTATAGCAGGAATGTGTTTTCCAGATACATTTTGCTGGTTTCTTGTCACTTCAGCAAAGAAAGGGCCAATTTGACTCTGCTTTGCACCCAAATAGCAGACAAACAATGACTGCAGTCTAGACAATGAATGGGTGCAGTTATTTTTCCTATTTTGCTTCTGAATAGTACTGCATAGATTTTCTGGTGTCTACCCTGACTCCAGCTGAAGGGGGTGCAGCAATGTAAATTACATGCAAATGACTGCCAGATACGCCTGGGACCGATATTCCTGTGGACTTGGGAGAACCTGACATACACTCTTTTGCACCTCCCAAAATGCACACCCAACCCATGCGCGGCTTTGCCTGGGACTTTTGTCTTTTCACACAAGAGTTTGATTTGCAGTGCATTTTGTGAGTCACAATGGAGTTTGTGAGGAGTGTGGGTGTAGACGCAGGCTAATTAGAAGGTCTGCCTCGGTTCTCCAACATAGCAGCCCAGCTCTCAATATCATTTAAACCTCAGCCCCATACCTCTCACCCTTGACCCGCCTTCCGATGCCATCCTATCCCCCCTCAGATCCCTATGCCACCTACATGCCCCCAGTGTATCATTGATAGCCACTCAGTAAGTATGCACGATTTACAGTTCTCGGGACCATGCAATAGCAATGAAGATTATTTTAAAGTCATTGGGCAAAAAATTAAGCCTCTACTAATCTAATAAAACCTTGAATTTAAATACACTATAATTGATACTGGAAAAAATAACCTATTCCAATGGAAAACAAATGTAATCATTTAAGTGCCCATTAGGTTTATAAACAAACAAGAACCACATCAAAGGCATTTTTATTCTTAAAACCTCTTAAATGTTTCAATCTTTCTGCTGAGCTGAAGCAATTAAAAGCTTTTGAAACCCAGCCAAGCATTCATAACACCTACAACAGGAATAATTAAAGCTTCCAGCTACATTGCCTCAAACTGTCAGAACCTAACAGCACCCTATTTCCACTTCAAAGAAGAGTGCCTGTCAGTCAATGGAGAGGTGTAGCGGCAGAGACTATTTTTCAACTTTTAAAAGTAGGGTATTTTTTAACAGCCAGAGTTGTCCGTCAATTTAAATCACAACACAAAACATGACAGCAAAGGCTGACAAGACATTTAAAAAAACATTTTAATGCATTATGGCACTTTTTACAATGGAAAAATTATGTGATGCATGACATGTCTTAAACAATGGTGGTTAATGTAAAGGTCAACGTACCTGCAGCACCGAGCCCTAGGCTGTATTAAAAACACATCTCCATTACAATACGACATCTAATAATGACATTTGAAGGTGTCAAAACATTTTACACTTACCTTTCAGAATGTCCCTGACTCCTCACCAGGCTTCCCCCAATGGTCCCAAACTCTCCATTGAGGTGCGTTTTTTAGGGCTTTGAAATCCACACCACATGAAAATTGTATGCAGGAGGAAATAGTTTTCTTGTGCTAATTATAATAAGGATCTTGACCTTGGAAGAGGTACATTTGCATTTTGCACCAAAGGCCTTGTCAGCCAGTGAAAAGGCCACATGAAAATGGTGTGGGGTCAGGAAGGCAGAGGAAAATTGTTTTTTCAGCAAAAAAAACTTAGTTCAACATTTTACAACCTGATTTCCCCCCTCCATTGGAAGACAAAAATGCAGCCCTGAATTTTTCCGTCAGCGAGAAGGGGGCAGGGCCCGCTCGCCGATGCAAAAATGACACGGGATGACGTCAGGGGTTCCCCTGACGTCATCCCGCCCCATTTAGATCTTCAGGAAGGCGGGGGCATTGAGGCCATTGAGAGGATAATTAAAACAATTAAAGGACCTGCCCATCCAACCTTAAGGTTGGTGGGCAGGCCAGGAGCCCCAGTGGGCTTCTGAAAAACATGAAACCTCATCCACTGGCGGGATGAGGTTTCATGTCGGTTTTAAAAAAGTTTATGAAAGCTTTTGTGCAATTTACTAACATGTCCCATCTCGTGTGACATTGTCACATGAGGGGGACATGTTAATGACATTTTTATTTTTCTATTTTTAGAATTTGAAAACTTTTCAGTGATCTCCCTGAGACAGCACTTAGCCTCAGGGAGATGTGCGCTCTTTCATGCGCATGCGCGAAACAGCGCACTCTCGCATTTGGGGAATCTCTCCCCCCGCCCACACAGGAAGCGCGTGGCGCTTCCCGGCGGATGTCATGCTGGGCGGGCCTTAATTGGCCCGCCCACTTAAAATGGCGGCAGGGCCTGCTTCTCTGGTGGGGATCGGCTCCCCACCCGCTGGAGATTGGGTCGGGCCCGCCCGCCCGACAGGCAAAAAATTCAGCCCAAAATTTCTCTCTTTAGCATTGGATGCAGTTCAGGGTCAAACTTTGGCTGAAAAAAATCGTATTCCAGAGTTGCTGTTCAGGTGTTGTCTGTGTTAATGATGGGCTGGTATTGCCAAGAAATGTATTTTTACCTTTTTGAATTTAAAAAATGTTTTGGGCTTCTTCTGGTCTTGTTGCAAAATGCTGTTTTTTATATATTTTACACAGACCCTGTGGCAATTTTTGGTATCCTGCCTTTTCACAATGGCCCAGAAGTTGCTGAAGTAACATGTTTTGTGGCAAGCCATGTGAACTGGATTTTTTTACCTATCCCTCAGATTTGCACACCAAATGTATTGCCTGTGAATTGGTAATAGCACTGTAATGCCCACCATGCATAGGTAACCTCATGAATATTGATTCCAGTGGCCTTTCACCTTGATCAATGAAATAAGTAATAAAGAAATAAAATAAAAAGAAGAAAATAGTGTGAAATAGAATCAAATTAGATATAAAAAGAGAAAGATGAACATAAAAAGCGGAGTAAATGAGAGGAAAAAGTGACAGAAAGGATAGTAAGAAAAAACAAAAAGAACAAGCAGAAGAGGACTTTGTAATCTATTTTTCTCTTTAGTTCTGATGAAGAGTCATATGGACTCGAAAAGTTAACTCTGTCTTCCTCTCCACAGATGCTGTCAGACCTGCTGAGTTTTTCCAGCAATTTTTGTTTTTGTTTCAGATTTCCAGCATCCACAGTATTTTGCTTTTAACTTTGTAATCTAGTTGTTGATAATGTGTGAATAGTAGGGTAGGTGTATGAAATGTACAAACATTCTTATTCAACTCTAGCTCAAAATTATTTTCTGAAATAAATCTAAGTGTTAAAACAACTCAGCATTCTGAAAATAATTACCTTCTGGCACCAACAGGAGTGTCAGTGGCTGGACTGATGCACAAATATATCCGGGTCAGATAAAACAGTTTTTTAAAAAACCTCTAAGAACAGTGAGAGTCCGTGGGATGGGTTTTCATGTTGAACTTGGGAAACGTGAGTCGGGCCACTCTCCGATTTTGAAAATCCAAGCCCATCACCTCTGTCTATGACCACAGTATTTTCAAATCCTGGAAACATGGATGGGCAGTGTTTGGGTTTCTCAGCTCCCGAGGCCATGTCGGAGGAGTGTGGGTGCTGGGACCAGCTGGTTACAAGGTCCGGGTCGGTTCACTGGGGCATTGGCCATTCACAAGTCTTCAGATGCAGATGGACCAATTTCCTTGCAGGGAGATTTGCTTGTGCCATTGGGAATGGCTTAAACTAACTTGGCAGTGATGTGGAACCACGAGGGAAAGTAATAAAGTCTAAATTAGAATTACAGTGTATGTATGTGAATGCGTGGAGTGTGGTAAATAAGTCTGGCGAATTGCAGATGCAGATAACCATGTGGAAATATGATTTTGTGGCAGTAACAAAGACCTGGCTCAAAGAAGGGCAGGACTGGGTAATAAATATTCCTGGATACAAAGTTTTCAGGAAAGATAGGAAAGGAAGGAAAGGAGGAGGGGGTGGCATTAATGATTAAGAAGAACATTGCAGTGCTGGAGAGAGAGGATGTCCCAGCCTCTTATAGCAGTGGAGATGGATTGTGGTCTTTAAATGGCCATTAATTAGGCACTTAAGGGCCTCAATAGGTGGCCTAGTGGGGACTTTACCTGCCTTCACTCATATCATGAGGACTGGAGCGTGGGTGGGCGAGAAGACAATAGGCTACCTACCCATCATATTCCTCATATTTTACTTGCCTCCTCCCCCCCCACCCACCCACCTTACTAACTCTGAAAACATGTTGGATGGATGGTCATAAGTTCAAGCCCATGATGTTGTGGTGATAATGGCAACTTGGTTCAAAGGGAAGGTCTTGGTATTAAATATTCCTGGATACAAGGCATTCAGGAACATTTGCAAAGAAAGAAAATGAGAAGGGATGCCAGTATTGATTAAGGGGAACATTGCAGTGCTGGAGAGACAGGACTCCCAGAGGAATCAGTGACCGAATCTGTTTAGTTAGATCTAAGGAACAAAAAAAAAGTGCAATTACGTTGTTCGGTGTGGTCGATAACTCACCAACTAATGGGAAAGATGTAGAGGAAAAAATTTGCAAGGAAATTACAGAGAAGTGAAAGAATTATAGAGTAGTTATAGTAGGGAACTTTAATTATATGAATATAGACTGGGATAGTATTAGTGTAAAGGGTAGAAAGAGGAAAGAGTTCCTAGAGTGTGTTCAGGAAAATTTTCTACCACAATATCTTTCCTGTTTAATGAGAGAAGAGGCACTGCTAAAACTGGTTCTTGGGAATGAGGTGTGCCAAGTGGATCAAGTGTCAGTAGGGGATCATTTAGAGGACAGTGATCATTGTATATAAGATTTAGGCTGGCTATGGAAAATTACAAGGAGCAATCCAGAATTAGAATAACTAATTAGGGAAAGCTCTGTGGGGGTGGCAGGGGGCAGGTAAGCATAGATCTGGCCCAGATAAAATCTTTAAATTAGAGGGAAAAATTGATCATAGACTGCCTTTAAAGAGATAGTTCAGGTACAGTCAAGGTATACCCCCACAATGGGGAAAGGTAGGGCAAACAAATCCAGAGCTCCCTGGATGACAACAGAGATAGAGATTAAGATGAAGCAGAAAAAGTGTGCTTATGACAGATATCAGGTGGATAATATAATTGTGAACCAGGCTGAAATAGAAGGTTCAAAGGGGAATTGAAAAAGCAAATAGGAGGATCAAAGAGAGAGTATAAGAAAAGGCTAGCAGCTAACAATAAAGGGAATCGAAAAGCCTTGTATAGGCATATAAATAGTAAAAGGAGAAGTGAGCCCAATTAAGGGCCAAAAAGGACATTCATGTATGGAGGCAGGGGGTATGGCCAAGGTACTCCACTTCCACCCCAGTTCAGAAGGCAGACTGATTCATCTACACAGATAAGGCTGGGAGTCAAAATCTCCTGGACTTTGCACAGCTCAGGTCAGAATTGTTTGTCACCTGCATATGGGTCCTGTTTTTCACTTTGAATTGAAATCATGATTTCAGTGTAACAGGCTGCAAAAAAAGTAGCACTATCATTTAATATATAATATGTATAAAATGTTTTGCTGAAGGAAGAGTCTGTTACCATGGTAATTTCCCTTATCAGTAGATGTAAATTGTTTTTCCTATCTGGTGGTTTTTTTTCCCGGAGCAGTCCCCATAGTGGGAATCTGTAGGATGGCTGCCTCAAATTCTGATGTCAGATGTCTGTTTGTGTGAGGTGTTTTGGAATAAAGTGGTTCTTGAGCTCTGTGAGTATGACTCCAAGATGGTCTTGCTTCAAGCTGCTGTTCCACTGGGACTAGGGGAGCCTGATGCTGTCTGCTTTTTGGCACCTGTGAGCTCATTGGCAAGAGGGAACTGGTGTGGTATTATTATCATGAGAGACAACATCCTCCATTGCTAGCTCTGCTCAGCTCCTGATATCACTGATCTGTGAGCCATCCAAACATATGGCAAGTGACATTATGGAAGCCACTGTTAGTGTCTTTATGCATTCAATCAGACATGTGAGGGAGCCAAGATTGGCAGGTTATGTTTGTGTCCTTGGATCTGCCACACTCACTGTATGTTTTTTGTCTTGTGCATTCAAACCCATGTTTCTACACAGCAGATACTCTCGATAGGAGGTGCAGAACTGGAGCACTTCTTCGTATGCCCCTGGTAGGAGAATTGCCTCAGCATCTGTTCCAGAGTTTTTTCTCTTCTCAAGCATCCTTCGAATTGCTGGCCAAACCAAAGCTGATCCATTGATGTGTTTATGGTGCAGCACTTTGTGGCAGTATCTGGTTTGCAGGGGTTACTAGTGGGGTGTTGCAGGGATCAGAGCTAGGGCCTCAGGCATTTACAATCTACATTAAGGTCATAGACAAAGGGATCAAGAGTAAAGTATTCGCGTTTGCTGATGATACAAAGGTCATGTGGGACAGTATTCTGTGAGGACACAAAGAGTTTGCAAAGGGATGTAGTCAGGTTAAGTGAGTAGATAGCAAGAAGATGGTAGATGGGATATAAAGTGAGGAAATGTGAAATTATCCACTTTGGCAGGAAAAATACAAAAGCAGAATATATTTTAAATAGTGAAAAACTCTTAACTGTTAGGCTCAGATCTTTGTTACCAAGGTGGGTAGCTTGAGTTGGGCAATTTCCTAGCTTATTGCACCTTCCGCATTAGGAAGGCCCCTGAATAGCAAGATCTTTGCAGGGAGGGTGGAGGGCGGGTGCAGGGTAGAGTCAGGCTACCGCCCATGGGAGCAGATTGGAAACGAGTAGCTGAGTGCCGAGGTGGGCTTGTTAGAGGCCCACCTTGGTTCTCTGGGACTTTGTCCTAGTTATTTGGTTACATTTTAGGCCCTCTAGCCCTCACATCCCCCCTCACCAAACCACCTCTATACCCCATGCTCTCAATGCTAACTCATATCCTCGCATCCACCTCCAATGGACTCTCATACCTTCCATGCCAGCTCATGGGCCTTCCACGCCTATTCACCCAGTATACACTGTGAGCAGAACCAATGATCCTATAGTAACAATAGCATGTGTGAGACTGCTTAGAAAAAAAATCATAATTTTTTGAAAAAACCTGTTGTCCTTGCAACTCCACAAACGTGTCAATCAAACAGACCATTAAAGTATCAATAACAGAATCGTTAAGCACTTCACATCTCTTAATCTTGTGTAAACAAATATTGGCATCCTTAACAAAAGAAATCACAGAAGAAAAACCATTATAATCACATAATCCTTTAATGGGTCTGAGCTTTCAGTCAAGCCTCATTATACATGCTTGGCTGAAAGCTAAGACTCCTAAAAGGATTATGTGAGTGGGAGGTTGTTTACACTCCTGGAGAGAACTTTGCTTGATTGACATCTTTATATGATTATAATAGATTATTTTTCTATGATCTCTTTTGTCAATGTCTTGATTTTTTGCACAAGATTAAGAGATGTAAAGTGCTTAAAGCTACCTGCCCCTTATCCCATGCCAATGAAATTTGGGGCACCAGAAATGGGACAGGAATCCTGGAATTGGGTCCTGCCCACCATTTTCAAATGGCTCTTGAGTCCTTTCGACTTTGTGAAAATCCAGGCCTTAGTGTACGGGGGTATTTGGGTGTCCTTGTACATGAAGCACATAAAGCAAATATGCAGGTATGGCAAGCAATTACAAAAACAAATAGTATGTTGGCCTTTATTACAAAAGAGATTTGTAGTACATGCTGTACTTGCAGTTGGATAGGGTTTTGCTGAGATCACTTTTGGCTTACATTGTGCAGTTTTGGTCTCAGTACCTAAGGAAGGATATACTTGTCTTAGAGTGGGTGCAAATAAGATTTTCTAGATTGATATCTATGATGAGAGGCTTGTCTGATGAGGTGAGATTGAGTTGAATGAGTCTGTATTCCCTGATATTTAGAAGAATGAGATGTGATCTCATTGAAACATACAAAATTCTGATTGGGCTTGAAAGGGTAGAATCTGGGAGGCTGTTTACCCTAGCTGGGGAATCTAGAACAACGGGGTCAGAGTTCCACGATAGGGCATCAGCCATTTTGCACTGAGGCAAAGAGAAATGATTTCACTCAGAGGGTTGTGAATCTTTGAAGTTCTCTACTCTACAGAACTGTGAAGATTTAGTTGTTGAGTATATTCAAGACTCAGAGAAATCAATTTTGAACGCTAAGAGAATCAAGTTATACGGGGTTTAGGCAGGAAAGTGGAGTTGAGATCAAAAATCAGACATGATCTTGCTGAATTACAGAGCAGGCTGAAGGGCACATTCGGCTTACTCCTGTGTTTTTGATATTCTTGTGTCTTTAGATGCTCTGCTTGCGCCTGATGCACCTGAATCACCCTGTGGAAGGTCATTCTTTATTATGTAATACGACCAGGACTTTTATGTTTTTCCCTCAACAGGGTGCCTATTTAACACTATTATCCCTTGTTTCACAAAGTATACTTAGGACTGGATCATTTACCTGCTTCCATTGATTGTCGTAAATACTATATGCTGCTCCATGAAGTTTATCTTATCCCTGCCATGGTGGATACATAGAGGAGCAATAACATGCACACTGATGCTCAGCTTGGGTTCCATTAGGTCCACTCAGCTCCTGACCTCATTAGAGCCTTGGTTAAAACATGGACAAAAGAGCTGAATCCAAGAGGTGAGGTGGGAGTGCCTCCCCTTGACATCAAGGCAGCATTTGATCGAGTGCGGCATCAAGGAGCCCGAGCAAAACTGGAGTCAATGGGAATCATGGGAAAACTCTCCACTGGTTGGAGTCATACCTTACACAAAGGAAGATGAATGTGGTTGTCTGAGGCCATTCATTTCAGCCTCAGGACATCAAGGAGCTCCTCAGGGTTGTGTCCTAGGCCCAGTCATCTTCAGCTGTTCATGAATAACCCTCCCTCCATCATAAGCTCAGAGTGGGAATGTTAGCTGATGATTGCACATTATTCAGTACTATTTGCACCTCTTCAGATACTGAAACAGTCCCTGTCCATATGCCATCTGGACAACATTCAGGCTTGGGCTTATAAGTGACAAGTAACATTTGTGCTACACAAGTGCCAAGCAATGACCATCTCCAACAAAAGAGAACTTAAGCATCTCCCCTTGGCATTCAACGACATTACCATTGCTGAACCCTCTACCATTAACATCCTGGGGGTTACCATTGACCAGAAACTTAACTGGACTAGCCATATAAATAATGTGGCTACAGAAGCAGATGAGTTACTCATCTCTTGGCTCCCCAAACCCAGTACACCATCTATATGGCACAAGACAGGAGTGCGATGAAATACTCTTCACTGGTCTAGATGAGTGCAGCTCCAACAATACTCAAGAAGCTCAACAACATCAAGGACAAAGCAGCCCACCTGATCGGCACCCTGTCCACCACCTTATATGTTCAATCCCTCCATGATGCATAGTGGCAGCAGTGTGTACAAGACACACTGCAGCAACTCGTCAAGCCTCCTTCAACAGAGCTTTCCAAACCCTCGACTTCTACCACTTATGAGAAAAAGGGCAGCAGATGCATGGGGAACGCTACCACCTGCAAGTTCCCCTCCAAGCCTCACAGAATCCTGTTTTGGAAATATATCACCATTCCTTCACTGTTGAAACCCTGGAACTCCCTCCCTAACAGCACTTTGTGTGTGCCTACACCAGATAGACTGCAGAAGTTCAGGAGGCAATTCTCAAGGGCGATTACATGTTGCAACAAATGCTGGCTTTGCTTGCGACACTCACAGCCCATGAAAGTAAAAGAAAAGTTCCCCTCTCCCCACTAGTGTCAGGTCCTGATTCCTCTCTGGGGCTGGAGTAGGCGAGGGAATAGTGTGTTGGTCCCCTGCTAAAGCTCTAGCACTCCCTTTCTACAACCGCTTGCCTGGTCTTTCCCATTTTGATTTACCAGGCATCCCAGATGCTTGATACAACCTCAGATTGACAGACAGAAACACTTGCAGGTGATCTGGATCCCCTCCCTCACTTTGGATCAGAAGAATATCCTCTGCAACAAGTTTCCACCAATGAAACCAACTCTTGGGCATTGGGCAGGCTCTTTGACCTACACATTTCCTGATCTTGATTAGAAGGACTTCATAGCTAGCAATCAAATACTCACAATTTCACTATCCTGGGAGGGGTGTTGTCTTCATGTTGAAGCTACTGCATACGGATCAAGTGCCTCCTGGAAGATTTCTGGTATAGTCTCACTTCCAGCTAATGACCCCTATTTGGTCCCGATCATGGGGTCCCGAAGGATGTATTAAAATCCAGCCCTGTGTGTTACAGGGTCCTACCATCTCTGGGCCTCTTTTTTCCTACAAACAATAACCCTTGAACAGCACTGCCTGCCCAGAGGGAAATCGAGATAGGTTTGCATAGCGAAACTAGAGTTATGCAAATGAATTGCTTTCCTAGCATATTTCAGGGCCAACTTCTCTTGAACTTCCCATTTTTGCTTAGCTGCCGAGGGAACGTCTGCTCCTACTCCAGGTGCAATTATTGATAAAAAGGTTCTTAAAGAGCCCATGCCCTTCCTCTGGGATCAGGACCTTCATCAATTTGTGACTGACATAAAGACTCTCAATCACCCTGCTACACTTCCTACTTGCTGCCACATGTCAAAAACTTCTAGGTAGGCTTTCCCATGATTCTAACATTCACCCAAGTTAAGAATTAATTCCTCTTTTGAAATCTGGTTCCCAGATATCAGGATTCTTATTCTGCTTTGGAAATGGCCTCACCATCTGGCTAAGGGACTTTTCCTGGGCTAGCCCCATCTACTGTTGCATATGTGCTCCATAGATGGTCTCACAAGCTGCCCTCCAACAGAGACCTGAATTTTCACTCCAGGGCCATTAGTGCAGGGTCAGGGAAATTCTCAGCTCTGCAAACCCGTACCCTGAAAAACTGCCTCAGAAGTTCCGATCTTCATTGTGGGAGAATGGGGATTAATGGCTGGGGTACCCGCCACCCCCGGAAAAATTTGGAGGTAGCACACCGGCTGCCGGGTGTGGAGGTAGACTGAGCGAACGGCTGGCCTCACTGGTCCAGCACTTGGTTCCAGCTGCAAAAAAAAAACAATGAACAACCCTCTAACACTTACCCCCTCACAGCCCTCACCACGTGGACCTCACACTGCCCATGTCCCATACATGCCAACCCACGCCACCTCATGACCCCCACTCCATTGCTCCTCATACGCTCCATGCCAAGCTATGCCCCTCTACCCACTCCCCAAGGGCCCTTTTTCCCTTAATGGCAACCTATACACCCCCCCACCTACTTTTCATGCCCCCTCATACCATCCATGCTAACCTATGCATCTTTACCTCCTCTCTAGCCCCTTATACCATCCATGCCAACCTATGCCTCTCTACCAAACCCCATAGCCCCTCGTATGCTCCATGCCAACCTGTGCCCCTCTACCCACCTTCCATGGCCCTCGAACCCTCCAAGCCAACTGTTACAGACAGGAGGGGGTGTGATTTAAACAGCCCTGATTTCTTCTCTCACCATCTGTCCATAAACAGAAAGGTGTTTTTGATTTATGATTTCCCCCTTTGTAATCGATGCCGTATTTTCCAACCCCTCAGTTTTGGTGTGATCCGATTTCTATTAATAACCCCACAGAAAACTTGAAATAGGATGAACTAAAAGCGTTAGTCTATTTTACACACACTCAATAAGCAGGGGGTGTTTCCACGTAGCCCCCGGTACATTCATACAATAAAAGAGGGATAAGGGAAGGGAAGAGGTAGAGGGTAAAGACCACAGAGAAAATAAGAATTATTGTTTCATTTGAGTCCAGAATCAAAGTCCAGTTTTGTATTCTTTCAGAGTCGACCTGCTGAAGACTGATGTTAGATAATGCACTTTCCCAGTAGAGATGGTTTCCACGATGAGATTGGTCCGTAGGGATGGATTAGTCTTGTAGATGCTGGTGCAGAAGTTCTCATAGATACAGTGTAGATGAGGGCTAGGCAATTTAACTCTGGACAGAGCTCTGTTTCTGCTGCTGTTTGGTTGATGGAAGATGGCAGACCACCTTTTTTCAGCTCCACAATCAATATTACAGGTTCTAGCAGCTTGGGGAAGGTGCCATGTGACATGACTCCCACTCTTGCACCTTGGCAGGACAAATGATGTATATTCCTTGTCTGGATTCTTGAGATGTTTCATCCATTTATAATTTCAAAAAGAGGTTTCAGGGCCCTTTGTCCTCACAGATGGATTGTCTCCGTTGGCCAGAGCCTGGCCTTAGAAATTTAAGTGGTCTTTGTACAACTCCTTGGGATTTGATTTCTACAGTCACAGGGACATTCGTGCCTCTTTAGAGATAATGAGGTCGCTGCTGTTCTGAAGGCCAGACATTCCTTTTGTGTGAGTCATAGCCAGTCATGGCTTCAGTCAGTTTAAAGCCTTTGTCCAGTTTAAAAAAATAATAACTTTATAGATTAGCCAGGATGATATCGAGTGAGGTCTTACCCCCCCTGACAACAACCTATGCTTCTTTATAGTTCCAATGCCATTCTATACCGCTCTATTGACCCTCCATGACCCTTTATAGCTCCTATGGCAACTTAGTGCTAACTCATGCCAACCCATGCCCCCACCCACCACCCTTTGCCCTTACATCCATCATGCGAACTCACCCAGTATCCATCATGGGCAGACCTCAGGACTGAGGAAATAAAATCAAGTTCTAAGTGTCTAAGATCAGAGATCAAGATGTAGAATCAGTTTGGGTAGAGATAGGGGCACAAACACTGGTAGGAGTTGTTTATACACCACCAAACTGTAGTGGTAATGTAGGGCACAGTATAAATCAGGAAATTAGAGGTCATTTAATGAGGATAATGCAAGAATCATGGAGGACTTCAATCTACATATAGACTGCATAAACCTAATTAGTACTAATGCTATGGAGGATGAATTCCTGGATGTATACAAGATATTTTCTAGAACAGTATGTTGAGGAACCAACTAGAGAATGGGCTATTTTAGATCTATTATTGTACAATGAGAAAGGGCTAATTAATAATCTTATTGTAAAGGAGCCTCGAGGGAAGATTGACCATAATATGATGGAATTTTACATTAAGATGGAAAGTGATGTAGTTCAATCTGAAACCAGGGTTTAATATTCAACCAAAGGAAACTATGAAGGTATGAGGAGCAAATTGGCTGTGGTAGATTGGGAAACTACATTAAAAGGTATGAAGGTAGACAGGCAATGGCTAGCAGTTGGAGAATTAATACATGGTTCACAACAGATTTACATTTCTTTGAGGCATAAAAACCCAGCAGGAAATGTGATCCAACCATGACTAACTAACAGAATGGGTAAGGGGAACCAGTGGATGTGGTGTTTTTGGTTTCCAGGAGGCTTTTGAAAAGGCCCCACACAGGAGATTAGTAAAAAAAATTAGAGCACGTGGGATTGGGGTAATCTATGGGCATGAATTGAAAATTGGTTAACGGACAGAAAACAGACATTAGAAATAAATGGGTCATTTTCGGGTTGGCAGGCTGTGATTAGTCGGGTACAACAAGGATCCCAGCTATTCACAATCTATATCACTGATTTGGATGTGGGGAAGAATATTTCCAAGTTTTCTGGTGACACAAAACCAGGTGAGAATCTGAGTTATGAGGAGGATGCAAAGAGACTTCAAAGGGATTTAGACAGGCCAAGTAGGCTTGTGCAACTGACAGCCCATGGGCTGCATTGTGGCCCGCGAAGCCCCTCTATGTAGCCTGTTCAAAAGCTGGTTAGACAGGCTGGTAAGTTCAAAATGCAGGTTAATGAAATTCAAGATTTTGCAAGGGGCTGCTCCTCCAATCACAGACTGCTCCTTTCCTGCATTTGCTGCTGATAGACTCAGTACTGAACCTATCAGCAGCAAATGAGGGAGAGAAACAGAATCTGATTGGAGGAGCAGCAATCACTGCTGGCGGTGGCTGAGGGTTGCTGGAGTTGAGGGAGTGAAGATAAAGTGGGACCTGAGGTCGGTGAGCGAAAGTAAAGTAGGGCCGGAGCCTGGAGAGCGGACGTAAAACGGGGCCTGAGCATGGAAAGCAGAAGTAAAGTGTGGCCCAAGCCCGGTGAGCGAAGGTAAAGTGGGGCCTGAGCCCGGTGAGTGAAAGTAAAGTGGGGTCTGAGTCCTGGGAGCGAAGGTAAAGTGTGGCCCAAGCCTGGGGAGCGAAGGTAAAGCAGGGCCCGAGCCCGGTGAGCGAAGGCAAAGTGGGGCCCGAGCCTGGGGAGCGAAGGTAAAGTGTGGCCCGAGCCTGGGGAGTGAAGGTAAAGTGTGGCCCGAGCCTGGGGAGTGAAGGTAAAGTGTGGCTCGAGCCAGGGAGTGACGGTACGATAGATTTTGAACCCAGGGAATGAAAGTACGGTGGGGCTGGAGCCTAGGGAGTGAAGGTAAAGTGGGGCTGGGGCCTAGGGAGTTAAATCACGATGGGCCGTCCCAGGCAGGGCGAAGGTTTGGTAGGCTCGGGGAAGGGTGAAGATTTGGCGCAGCTGGGCAGGAGGAAGTTTTGGTGGTCCCAAGGAGGCCCAGAGAGAGAGTGTGTGTGTGTGTGTGTGTGTGAGAGAGAGAGAGAGAGAGTGCGTGAGAGAGTGAGTGTGTGGGGGGAGTGAGAGAGAGTGTGTGGGAGCGTGAGTGTTTGTGTGAGTGAGAGTGTGTGTGCATGTTGGGGGAGTGAGAGAGAGTGTGTGTGGGGGGTGCAAGTGAGAGAGAGAGAGTGTGTATAGGTGTGGGCGGAAGTGAGAGAGAATTTGTGTGTATGTGTGTGTGGGAGTGAGAGAGTGAGAGAGAAAGTATCTGCCTTACTCCCAGTCTCAGGTTTCTCACTCACTCTCACCACCACACACAAACATACACTCACACCCACTCACAGTGGGTGAGGGTGAGTGAGAGAGCACCCTGAGAATGGGAGTGAGCCATACACACACTGACCCTCTCACACTCTGGTCCTTTTTGTTAATTACTCTTTTTTAACTTAACAATTTATTGTTATGACATTGCTTTACTTTTGCTCAGGAATGGTTTCTTAATATCTCAATTTCTTTTTAAATTCAGTTTATTGTTGTGCCAAACAAAGAATGAGAAGGAATCTCACTGAAGCATATAAAATTCTTACAGGCCTTGAGAAGATAGATGCAGAGAGAATGTTTCCCCTGGCCGTGAAGGGTGGGGGGTGGTGATGAAGGGGAATGGCGGGGTCTAGAACCAGGGGACACAGTCTCAGAATGAGAGGTAGTCCATTTAGTTCTGGGATGAGGAGGAATTTCTTTACTCAAGGGTGATGAATCTTTGGAATTCTCCACCTTAGAGGTAGGTGGAGGCTCAGTCGTTGTCTATGTTCAACACAGAAATCAATAGATTTCTAGATATTAAAGATATCAAGGGATATGGGGATAGTGCGGGAAAATGGCATTGAAGTAGATCAGCCATGGTCTAGTTGAATGGTGGAAAAGGCTTGGGGAGCCAAATGGTCTACCCCTGCGCCTATTTCCTATGTTCCTATCTTGATGAACTCACTATTTAAAAAAGGCATTCATTGATAAAAAATCCATTCATTACATTTAAGTTCGTTTGGTAGTACAGAACTTGAGTATTGCTGAAGAAGACACATGCTGTTGAAGTTTTTCATCTTGCACTCATCAGGTCAGTTTTGCAAAAATGCCAATTGTAAAGGGAGCGACAATTTATACTGCATGAGAAGAAAGTGCTGATTGGTTGACGAGTGGACTCTGATTGGCAGAGGCATTGCTACGGAGAATGTACCAGGGGACAGTTAACCGCTAAGCTTTTGTTTAAATTCAAACCAGTCAGGTCGACTTCAGTTGATCTAGGCATTCCCATGGGAATGAACCAGGGAATGGCTGTCCCCCAAGCATTTGTTTAGTTGAAAAATGCTCCTTCTGTCTGCAAATCACATTGGAGACTATGGGCAGAATTTTCTGTGCCCACTTGCATCGGGCATGTCTGGCAGCGTGAGCGGACAATATGGCGAGAAGGCCAAAAATTGGTTTCACAACATCATGTTTCACAACAGCATTTATAAGGCATGCAGGTGGGCTGCACTCCGAAGGGAACTCAGAGGTGAGTGCACAGTAAAGTTGTGCAGCGCTCGCAAGGGTCACCTGTTGGACGTAAGGTTGAGGCGTACTGGGGGGGCAATAGCTACCCTGCATTTGAGGCGAGTTGGGGTGGGGGTTCAAGGGCTGCCCTGCAGTTGAGGTGAGTTGGGGTGGGGAGCAAGGGCTGCCCTGCATTTGGGACAGTTTGGGGGACAGGGGGGCAAGGGCTGCACTGCAGTTGATGGTGGTGCATAAGCACGTGCAGGGGTGGTGGGGGGAAGGGAAGTGGCCATGCATTAGGGAAACCTTGTATAAAGTGACCATTCCTCCACTACCGAGACAGTTCAGGCGCAGCCACTTTGACAAGCTTATCTGCTCACTCAAGCATGAGGCATGAAAGTGCCACCAAGTGCTCCTGAGCCTTTCACCTCTTGGGCATAGACTGCAAACTAATGAGTGTTTTATGGACTGTAGAACAGTTGGATGACTGGGTACATTGTACAATCTCCTTGCCAAAGCTGGCCATGGAGCAGTCATTGGTGGAGGTGCTCACAGCCCCTTGCAATGTCATCAATGAGGTTTGGACCAGTCTCCCCCATGGTTCAAGCTAACAGTGCAGCCTTACAGTGTGGGTTAGGAGAATGCCTGTGCCTAAGCTGAGAGCACAGCATGCAGTCCAAAGCTACTGCCAATCGGTCAGGTGGAGTGGACCAGAGGAGGGCTGGGTTTTGGGCAGCCATGCAGCGCACTAAACTCTGGCCAAGTGGTGGCCAGCGCTCTCTGTGATGCGTTAAGGGGCCTTCAGACTTAACCAGGAGAGGTTCTTATAGCACTGAAGTTAACACATGGGTCTCTTTCTTTTATCCAGCAGGAGGAGCATATCAGGAGCATAGAGCCTGGTGAACTAGCTGTATGCCTCGTGGCATACAGAGAGCAGAGATGACGGAGAAGAGAACGATGGAGGCACCTGGCTGCGCAGAGGGAAGAGCAGCACCCTCAGGAAGGTGGCTGGGGCTCCTGCCCACGCTGCCGAAGAGCCATAGCAAGCCGTCGCTGGTCGCCGCCTAGCTGGATCCAGGGTCTGTAGATGCTGCCTTTCATTCCTGCAGATGACCGAGAAACAGTGTCACTGAAGACTGTGCATGTCTAGGGAACTGGTCAGTCACATCTACCAGCTACTGCAGGATTTGGCGCCACAGGGAAATGGAGGGCATCCACTGCCCCTGGCCATGAAAATGACTGTGATGCGTAATTTTTACGGTAGTGGCTCCTTTCAAGGTCCCTCTGGGGGATATCATAAGCCTCCACCCACAATTCATCTTCATGAGGGCACACAACTTTGTGCATTTCGCCTGGGACCAGGAAAGCCAGGGTGCAAGAGTGTTGGGATTTGCCCAGATCTCGGGTTTTCCACAGGTGCAGGGTGCGATCGACTCACGTTGCACTCAAATTTTTGTTGCAACAGGTGGTCAACTATGTCAACCACAAGGGCTTCCACTCACTGAATGTGTAGCTGGTGTGTGACCACTACAAATGCATCCCTGCAGGTCTATGCATGGTTTTGAGAGAGTGTGCATAACTCCTACATTCTCAGTTGGTCAGAGATTCCTGACATCTTCCAGGGTCCACAGAAGCTGCAGGGTTGGCTCCTCGGGGACAAGGGCTACCCACAGAGGATGTGGCTGATGACACCTGTGCGGTGGCCTCAGACTGCAGCAGAGCGAAGGTATAACAAGGCTCATGCTGCAACTCGCAACTTGGTGGAGAAAACCATCGGGATGCTGAAAATGAGGTTCCGGTGCCTGGACTGGCCTGGTGGAGCAATATCGTCCACAGAGGGTGTCGTGCATTGTCGTCGCCTGCTGTGCCCTTTGTAACCTAGCGCTGCAACGGGGAGAGGAGCTGGCTGAGGAGGAGCTGGAGGTCTCCTCCGATGAGGAGGACATTGATGGGGATGAGGCTGAGGAGATCCTTGAAGGCGATGATGATGGTGATGAGGCCATCACACTGGCCAGGTGCGCTCGGGAGGCACTCATAGCTGCTAGATTTGTGGAGGATATACCATAGATCCTCAGATTGCATCTATGAACATTTGACTCCAGTCTGGCTATTTGCAGCACCATACCCTGTGTGATAATGCTCCTGTCATGGAGGATGCAGCGGAGGCCCTAATAGTTGCTAGATTCGAGGAAGATGATGATGACATGCAGTGAGGACGCTCCATAGACCTTCACATAGCCTCAGTGAATGTCTGACTCCTGTCTAGCTGAGGGCAGCTCGCCTGCACTCTGTGATCAGGGTCATATCATGGAGATGCAGCCGTGAAACTTTAAATACACCTGAGCCTTTGTCTGCCTTCAGCACCTGAGCCCTTCAGGAGCACAGCGTCACTGGTCACAAGATGGGGGTTAGCCTCACCTTAAAGGTCATGAGAGCACACAGAGAGAATGACGGAACTCTGTGAAGCCAGCCCATGACATTCTGGCAGCAATGACAAGCACCATTGAGGTGCAGGCATCAGTAATGTGCCCAGGGAGTGAGGCCGGACCATCACTTCGGTCTGAAGGCTGTACAAAGCACAGGGAAGAGGCCCTGGACTGAGACACCTGCCTTTATCTTGTGCAGAAAGGTTTCACATTTGAGTGACACGAACACTGCTCATCAGAACAAGGAGCCATTGGCAGGGAGACATTGTTAAGAGTTTGTTTACAATAGTGAACATTATGTACAAGTGATTAACACCCGTGTACAGGCTGTGTGACTACATCTTCTTAACCTTCCTAACCCTGCTGCTACGTCTTGGTGCTCCCCGGACATCCACAACAGAGGAGGCAGTCTGCTGACTGCTACGCACTGTCTGTGATGACCTTGGAAGACGTCCTCTGGAGGACCGAGACCTGGAGGCCCCCGGCATTCTTTTGGGGTGCTGCTGGGGTCACAGGAAGAGGGGTTTCAGATGGGCCAGACACTCCCAGAGTCACCTGGGTGGATGGCCCCAGGGTGTGCACCTGCTGATCCTCCTCACTATGGGTGCCTGAGAGCCCCTGGCTGACTCTTGAGGAGAAGGGGTGGCTGGAGTGAGATCGAGCTACCCCGCATCCCTCTCACGTTCGCACTGTTGGAGACCAACTATGTCGTCAGCAATGGAGTTCAACCCACGCAGCAATGCAGGAACGATGTCCTGGACCAAGGTCTCCACGGCAGCCGCCATCCTACCATTGTTGACCTCAATGCATTGGCATGCTGGCACTACCACCTCAGCCTGAAGGTGGATGGACTCCTCCAGCCTGCCTTGCAATCTTTCTGACTGCAGCGGACATCCCATCCTGATGTTCCCAAGCTTGCCTTTGCAGCTCCAGCAACTGAGACATGACTGAGTCCAGAGGCTCATCGTCTGATTCAGACTCAGCAATGTTCTGGCCTTCAGGAATCCTCCGAGTGCTGAATACCTTGGAAGTCCCGGTCACCACCTTCTGTTGTTCAGAAAGTGCGATGTGCTCACCAGATTATGATCCCGAGGCTACTCTAAAGCTAGGTCCACGTTGAGGCTTTGTGCAGCGCTGATGGAGAGTGTGTATGGAGGGTGTGTGTGAATGCTGTTACAGGTCTTCAATGAACGTGCCTTCAGATTCCTCCTATGGTTTCTTCGGGGCTTGATTGGAGGCCCTGGCTCGTGGACTCTGTCGGCTGGTCCTAGGTATGCCTGTGAAAGCAAGAAGAGATAATTAGTGTATGGCAGGGGACTGCGTAACAGGACATATCATTCACAGCATGGTTGTCTGATGGATGTTGCACTGCTGGACCCTCACTTGGTAGAGCAGCGCCGACTTCACCGTCAGCACAAAGCCAGTCCAGATCATCGCCGATCAGCTGGATGGCTCTATTTTCAAAGTTTGGGAGGACCTTGATTTCACGCATTCCTCGACCAGTCTGCAACCTCTCCCTCTGTTGTGTGCCAGCTTGTCCTGCATGAAGACAGATGGAGTGAGTGTAAGCAGGACACCTGCCAGGCCAGATGATAAGTATGTCTGGCATGTGTGGGTAATGAGTGGTCCCATGGAGGGGAAGAGGACAATGAGGGTGTGCATGAAAGCGTGAATGGTGATGTCCCTTGAACTGGCAGTTAGTGAGATCCCTGTGGCTGTGATGGTTTTGTGAGTTTGAGTGTTGACAGTGATAAGAAGAGTGACTTACCTAGCAGAACAGAAGAGATCATTCATCCTTTTTCAGCACTGGTGGCTGTCCTCTTTTGTAGGGCATTGGCACTGACCACCGCTGCCACCGCCTCCCATGTCAGATTAGTGATATTGCTGCCCATCCTGTGATCGGAGCGGAGGTAGCGGACAGCACAGCGTGCCTCCACTGCATCCAAAAGGTGCTCAAGGGACGTGTTATTAAGTCGTGGGGCTGCAGTCCTCTTGCCTTTCAGGGCCATGTCTTCTGTGTAGCAGTCCTGGGCTTGAAGCACTGAGAGGTGTGTGCGCAGCTGCACTTTAAAAATGGCGTCCAGCATGATGTATCAGTGAGGTGATGGCGTGGCGGACGAATGAGAGTCGTGTTTCCCAGGAATGCATAATTAATGAGGCAGGAATGGGACGATATGGACTAAAAAGCTGCCATTGCGGCTGGAAGGTAAAACATCCTTTTTCCCGCCCGCTACTGCACTTAGTGCAAATCTGGGATGATTCCACCCTATATTTTGAGTTTTGCAAACACATCTGGTTGGATACAGTCAGTATTTTGCCTATTGTGGATAACCGAAGGGCCATGCTGTTTGCTATAATCTGCCAGTCATTGGGATGTATGGCCTATATACCTGGCATCTACTGGTATTGAAATTCATATAACACATCGCACATTTGTGTTATAGGCAGAATGTCTTTTTGGCTTGATGGCAGCATTCTGTTAGTGGAGTATATCTCATGTTTCATAGTAGCAGAGTGAAATGGCAAGCTTCATCTGTTGCTCAAAATTTTGAGACACTTTACTCTTCTAGAGTAATCTGAGGTAGACTGGGCACTTTTCAGGACTGAAAGTGGCAGCCTTTCAACAACTGAGTCCACTTACCAACCAATCAGCACTCTGTTCTCATGTAGCGTAAATTGTTGTTACCTTTACCATTTATATTCTTGCAAATCTGTCCTGATGAGTGCAAAATGAAAAGTTTCGACAACATGTTTCTTTTTTCAGCAATACATTTAAATTCCTTCAATTGCTTAATTAATCCCTTATGGCAGCAAGCATTTCTTTTCACAGCCACACATCAAAGACTTCAAAAGCACTTGGAGCTGCCAATCAAACTGTGAACTGATAGGCATCCCACTGCAATCTGATAGGTTCTGAAATCAGTCATGCAGCACAAATCCTATAGTGGTAGCCCCCAGGCTTATGTAAACAAACAGAGTGAAACACCAAGAACTGATTTTAAAATAAAAGTTAAAGCCCAGGAGATTTAAATCCTTTGGCACCTTGACAGTTCCAATGAGTTTTGACAGTTCCCTTGACAGCTTGACAATTCCCTTGACAGTTTAACAGCTCTCTTGACAGTTCTAATCAGCTTGACAGTTCGAATGACTTTATCTACTTTTTGCACACATTCATGCTTACTTTTAGGAATTTCAAAAGGGCACCGTACCTCTCCCAAACGTATCCCTGGACCTCTACAAAGATACTTCTCCAAAAAACTCCAATAACTTTTAGATTTTCTCCTGATAGATCTAAGGTGCACAAGTCGTATTTTGGACAGCCCACTAGCCAAAATTGGATCTGACTGAAGGCAGCTGCAGTTTAACATGTGCAGCTGCCTCTTGAACCATGGAATTGCAAAGTACAAGCCTTACAAAGCTACAAAGTACAAGTACAGATAAAGAGTGCACAGGCAGAAAGGGAATGTGTGACCGCCAGATAGAGTAAAAGCACTAAGCAGGTAGTGCAGGAGTCCCCTGGGTCCATCTCCCTCTCTAACAGATTTTCCGCTTTGGATACTGCTGGGGGAGATGGTTTCTCAGGGGGATGAAGCCAAGTCCGTGGCACCGTGAGTGGCTCAGCTGCACGGGGGCAGGGGGATTAAAAAGAGTGGTAGGACAATAGTGATAGGGGATTCTATCGTAAGGGGAACAGAAAGACGTTTCTGCAGCAGCAGACGTGACACCAGGATCATATGTTGCCTCCCTGGTGCTAAGGTGAAGGATGTCACTGAGCGGCTGCAGGACATTCTGAAGGGGGAGGGTGAACAGCCAGAGGCCACAATCCATATTGGTACCAACGACATAGGTAAAAAGAGGGATGAGGTCCTGAAAGCAGGATATAGGAAGCTAGGATTACTCACATTGCCACGTGCTAGAGAGATCAGGAATAGGAGAATGGACCAGAGGAATGCATTGCTGGAGAGATGGTGTGGGAGGGAAGGATTTAGATACCTGAGGCATTGGGACTGATTCTGGGGAAGATGAGACCTGTACAAGCTGGACGGTTTGCACCCCAATAGGACTGAGACCAATATCCTCACAGCAGTATTCTCTAGTACTGTAGGGGAGGGTTTCAACTTGACTGACAGGGGGGTGGGAACGTGAGTGGGGAGACACAAGAGAGGGAAACAATGATAGGAATGAAAGACAGAAAAGTAGAACACAAAAGTGGAAGGAAGAGGAAACAAGGACTGGCAGCAAATAGGGCCATAGTACAAACAAAATGTGTAAAAATGTTAAAATGACAAAGTCTAAAGGCACTGTATCTGAATGCATGAAGCATTCACAATAAGGTAGATGAATTAACAATGCAAATAGATGTAAACGGGTAGATATGATTGCGATTAAGGAGACATGGCTGCAGGGTGACCAAGGTTGGGAATTCAATATCCAAGAGTACTTGATATTTAGGACAGACCGGCATAAAGGAAAAGGAGATGGCGTGACATTGTTCGTTCAGGATGAAATCAGTGCAATAGTGAGAAAGGATATTGGCTCAAAAAATCTAGATGTAGAGTCAGTCTGAGTGGAGCTAAGAAGCAACAAGGGCAGAAAACATTAGTGGGAGTTGTCTATAGGCCTCCAAACAGTAGTGATAAGGTAGAGGATGGCATTAAACAGGGAATTAGAGATACATGTAACAGGGTTGCTACAGTAATCATGGGTGTCTTTAATCTACAAATAGACTGGGCAAACCAAATTAGCAATAATACTGTGGTGGATGAATTCCTAGAGTGCACAAGGTGGCATTTTTAGACCAGTATGTTGAGGAACCAACTAGGAAACAGGCTATCCTAGATTTGGTATTGTGCAATGAGAAGGAGTTAATTAATAGACTTGTGGTGTCGTACCCTTCAGGAAACAGTGACCATAACACGATAGAATTCTTCATTGGGATGGAAAGTGAAGTCGTCCAATCTGAAACTAGGGTCCTAAATCTAAACAAAGGAAACTACAAAGTTATGAGGCATGAGTTGGTTAAGATAGATTGGGGAGCTTAATTAAAAGGCAATGGCTAATATTTAAGGAATAAATTTATGCATTGCAACAGTTATACATTCCTTTCTGGCACAAAAACACAACAGGAAAAGTGACCCAACCATGGCTAATAAAAGAAATTAAGGATAGTATTAGATCCAAAGAGGAGTCATATAAAGTTACTAGAAAAGTAGCAAGCCCGAGGACTGGTAGCAGTGTGGAATTCAGGGAGGACCAAGGGATTGATTAAGAGGGGAAAAATAGAGTATGAGAGTAAACTTGCAAGGAACATAAAAGCGGACTGTAAAAGCTTCAAGAAGTATGTAAAAAGAAAAGGATTAGGGAAGATGAATGTAGGTCCCTTACAGTCCGAAACAGGAGAATCTATAATAGAGAACAAGGAAACGGCAGAGCAATTAAACAACTACTTTAGTTCTGTCTCCACAGAGTAAGACACAAATAGCTTCTCAGAAATACTAGGAAACCACGTGTCTAGTGAGAAGGAGGAATTGAAGGAAATTAGTATTACTAAAACAATAGTGCTGGAGAAATTGATGGGACTGAAAACCAATAAATCGTCAGGGTCTGATAATCTACATCCGAGGGCACTAAATGGCCATGGAAATAAAATTCTCAGATTCTGGAACAGTTCTATCAGATTGGAGGATGGCAAATGTAACCCCACTATTTAAAAAAGGAGGGAGGGAGAAAACAGCAAATTACAGACTGGTTAGCCTAATCTCATGAGGAGGGAAAATGCTAGAGTCTATTATAAAAATTGTGATAACACTACACTTAGAAAATATCAACAGGATTAGACAAAATCGACATGGATTTCCGAAAGGGAAATCATGTTTGACAAACCTGCTGGAGTTTTTTGCGGGCGTAACTCATAGAATAGATAAGGGAGAACCAGTGGATGTAGTGTATTTAGATTTTCAGAAAGCTTTTGATAAAGTCCCACATAAGAGGTTAGTGTGTAAAATTAAAGCATGTGGGATTGGGGTAATATATTGGCATGGATTGAGAATTGGTTAGCAGACAGGAAACAGAGAGTAGGAATAAATGGGTCTTTTTCAGAGCGGCAGGCGGTGATTAATGGGGTACTGCAGAGATTAGTGCTTGGGCCCCAGCTATTCACAATTTATATCAATGACTTGGATGAGGGAACCAAATGTAATATTTCCAAGTTTGCTGATGCACAAAACTTGGTGGGAATGTGAGCGGTGAGGAGGATGTTAAGAGGCTTCAAGGCGATTTAGACAGGCTGAATGAGTGGGCAAATACATGTCAGATGCATTATAACATGGATAAGTGTGAAGTTATCCACTTTGGTAGGATAAACACTGGCAGAGTATTATTTAAATGGTGATAGATTGGGAAATATTGATGTACAAAGGATCCTGGGTGTCCTTGTACACCAATCACTGAAAGCAAGGACACAGGTGCAGCAAGCAGTTAAGAAGGCAAAAGTTGGCCTTCATTGCAAAAGGACTTGAGTACAGGAGGAAGGATGTCTTACTGCAGCTATACAGGGCCTTGGTGAGACCACACCTGGAGTATTGTGTGCAGTTTAGGCCTCCTTACCTAAGAAAGCATATACTGGCCATAGAGGGAGTGCAGTGAATGTTCACCAGATTGATTCTTGGGATGGCAGGATTGTTGTATGAGGAGAGATTGGGCCGACCAGGCCTGTACTCACTGGAGTTTAGAAGAATGAGAGGGGATCTCATTGAAACGTATAAAATTCTGACAGGGCTGGACAGGCCGGATGCAGGGATGATGCCTCCTCTGGCTGGGGGGTCTAGGACAAGGGGTCACAGTCTCAGGATACGGAGTAGGCCATTTAGGACTGAGATGAGGAGAAACTTCTTCACTCAGAGGGTGGTGAACCTGTGGAATTCTCGACCACAGAAGGCTGTGGAGGCCAAGTCACTGAATATGTTTAAGAAGGAATAGATAGATTTCTAGACTCTAAAGGCATCAATGCGCATGGGGAGAGGGCGGGAGCATGGCGTTGAGATAAAGGATCAGCCATGATCATATTGAATGGTGGAGCAGGCTTCAAGCGCCAAATGACATACTCCTGCTCCTATTTTCAATGGGCAGAAATTTTTGCTCGCCGGTTGGTGCATGCACAACCCGCTTCAGTGTGGAATGACATGCATTGATGTCGGCCAAGCGTGCCAACGTCAACGTGCAGTTGCGCGATAGTTCAATCGGTGAGCGCGTGCTGGAGCCATCAGCACGCCTGCCGACAATTAAAAGGCCTGTTAAGGCCATTAAATAATCAATTAACTTAAATTTTTTGCTGGCCGTCCAACCTAATGGTTGGTGGGCAGGTGAAAAGAACAAGCAGCCTTTGCATTTTGTTGGCAACCTTGTCCACAGGCGGGATGAGGTTTCCAAAAGCAAATAAAAATAAAATGTGAGTCACATGAGGGGACATGCTTCATTACATTTATATTTAAAAAATTTTTTTTCATGCCTCTTCATCTCCTTGAGGCATATCTGTACCTCAGGGAGATTATGAAGCGCTCACACACGCGCATACGTGAAGTTCGCGCGAGGGCCATTCGCCCTCCTACCCACACCTCCAGCACAGGCTGTCGTTTGCATTTCACACTGGGCAGGCCTTAATTGGCCCGCCAACATGAAATTGCAGTTCGGTGCCGATTGCAGGCAGCGGTCGGCTTCCTGACTGTCTCTGCCCACCCCCACCAAGCCCGCCCGCCAAGGGCAAAATTCTGCCCTATGTTTCTATGATGCCAGTACTAAACTCACCTGAGGCCTGGGATTGTGGTTGGACCCAGGCACAGCTGAGTGATGGCTGGATGGAGTTTGCGGGGTGGGACTTGTGGCGGAGGGTGGATTAGGGGGATTGACCACAAGGGTAGAGGGTGGTTCTCTGCGGCACCAAAGCCAGAGCCCTCAATCAGGCACTGAGTGCCTTTGAACGAGTGCTCCCTCCCCCACCCCCTCCACCGTCCGTTCTCTAACCCCCCAATCCCCCAAGAAGCTGGCAAGAAACTCTGCACGTTTGCTTGTCGTGCTGCCTATATCGTGAGACCCCAGCCACTGCTGGGTTAGTGCTGGCGACAGCGGAACCAGGCCCTTAATTAGCACCAGTGCCTCACGACATCTGCAGCTTCCTGGAACAAGATCTATTTCCCAATGGAGCAGGTGGGCATGCATTGACAATGACCAGACAAGGTCAGTGGAGGGCCACCCCACCCTGGCTCTCCACCTCTCCCAAGGTAGTGTGCTCTCATCTTCCGTGAAGGGAGAAAACAGAGAGGCCGTAATGGCTTGAGTGGAAAGGAAGGGAGGTAGTGAAGAGGCAGTAGGTGGAGTGTGGATGTTTGTTGCCTGGATGGGCATGTGAGGTGCCTGGACAGAAAGAAATGATTACATGATGTGTGCTGTACAGGAGAATGCTGGATCAGTCAGCAAGTTGGAGGGAGCACGCTACTGCTGTTGGCTTCCTTGGCCTCTTCCATCCACTCCTGCGTGGTTGGAGAGGTTGTCCTCTTCCCCCTGTCCTTGGGAGATCTCACCTCACTGCAGTCCCTCAGATCCTGCCGCAGAGATCCATGGTCAGAGGGGGAAACCCAAGCAACCCAGGTTGCTTCTCTATTCCTGTGGTTGTTTTTACCTGGAAAATCCAAGTGCTGGTGTGCCCTTGTAACTATGCTATTTACTCCCTTTAATTAGATATCCTTCCTTTGACAGAATGGACATGTCATCCCACCTACCTTTCCCGATTGGTTGGGGAGCCTGGAGGTGGGATGATAATTACTTTGCTCTGGGAAAGAGCAACAGCAGGACAAGCCAAACAGTCATTGGCTTCCCGTCCTGAATGTGACCAGCTGTTGCAGGAGGGACCAAGGTGAGAAGATTCCATCCAATATTTAGCCAAAGCAAAGCTTCTGACAACATATTTGCTTTGAGAGCTAGCACTGCCTGATTATATTGCGGGTATTCTCCAATTCATTTAGATGCAGGTTTTTCTCCAATTCATTTAGATACAGGTTAAAAATGTGTGGTTACCAAAATATATTATAAGGTTTAATTTATATTCTTCCCTTCATATGATGAGACCAGAAGTGTAATCACTCTCAATGTTTTATGCCTTTTAAAGTGTTTGTTCATCATTTACAAGAAGCGTAAACTCTTTTAATTCAATTACTTTCTGAGTGGTAATTGACAGATCAACAGTTTGGAATACCATGGAGAAAGTAATTTGCTGAGTAGTATCTTCAAATATAGTTATATCAGTTTTCATCAGAAAAACAGCAGCCCAGCAGGGATTTAAAATTGTTAATTTGATGAATATAGGCACAAAAGAACAACTAGGAACAAAACTGTTAAAACAACATTTTATCACAAGTTTCAGATGACCAAATGCCTTAAAGTTAATTTTGTTGTTATCTAATCCTGTAGCTGCATTACCTAAAGTTTCCAGCTCTGGTTAGATGTATTCCTGGGAGTTTGATCACATACAGTTAATACCGTAGCATTTAATCACATGACATGTGGTCATCTGATATCTGATCACATGATGCTTGTCTGCAGTTTATAGATGTTATTGCATTTAACTTATGAAGGTTTACTTTTAATTGAGTCTCTCTGCTGGTGGCTTTGCTCTAGCATCTAACACATGAGAATTTTAGAGAACTGAAAGCAAGAACTGTGAATGCAAAGTGTGAACTCCACATTAGTCTCAGGTTGCCAGCAGCAGTGTCTGGGTTATTCATCTTCCATTTTGGAAGACCCCTGGACAATCTTGGAAGGTTGTCAACACCACTGAAGGGTGAAATAACCTGTCAGCATTCTCTAGTCAGGCACAGATGCAAAGAATATTCATTAGATTAGGATAATGGGGCCAATGGTTAGTTCATGTGGGCCAGATTGCTTAAGAGGCAAAAACATTTCCTAGGAAAAGAGATAGCAATCAACAAGAATTTGTACCTTGGTGTTATTAGTGGAAAAGCAAACCTCTGCCACTAACTGTGATTAAAACATATTCAATGGCCCAGGTTTTGAGGGTGTAATGATGGTGAAACTGTCAGCATTTGCCATTTGTACTACTTTTTAAAAATTATGCTTCCTTGGGATGCACACATCATTGGCTAGGTCAACATTTGTTGCTCATCCATTATTGCCCTTGAGCTACCTTCTTGATCCTCTAGAGTTCATCTGGTGAAGGGAGTTCCAGGATTTTGCCCCAGTGGAAGTGAAGGAATGGTGATATAGTTCCAAGTCAGGATGATGAGTGGCTTGGAGGGGAATTTGCATGTGGTGGTGTTCCCATGCATCTGCTGCCCTTGTCCTTCCAGATGGTAGAGGTTGTGGTTTAGAAGCTGCTGTTGAAGGAGTCTTGGTGGGTTGCTGTGATACATCTTGTAGATGGTACACACAACTGTGAAACTGACACTAGATTCTGGTATCCATACATCCAGAAGTTGCTGTCAGTGATTTCCTGCTTCTCCACAGGTTGCCCCCACAAAGGAAAACCTTTAGAAATCACTTCAATTGATGAAAACGTTTATTGCTACTTTATTAGTCTCACTATAAAAATCAATAAATTTCATGCTTATGGAATGTCAAATTTCTCCCGTTAGGACAAAAATTAAGCTTTTTAATTTTTTTGATAGCTCAGCTTCTACCTTAATCCTGTGTATATCCCAATCTTTATTTGATCTGTAAAGTGATTGAAAGGAGTAGGATAATGAGTAGCTTCTACTTGCTGGTTTGCTGTCCATAAGAATTTCTAAATGATTGGCTGCTTAGTCTGCTTGATGACACCATTGTTGCTGGACATGAGAGATCCGCTTGAGCTGGGGCCACAATGAAAGTAACATCGAAAAAGGATAAATCCGCATGACAGAGATGACTAGGTCTTTGTGAATAGCTTTCTTTGAGATCAGTGCTGAAAACTGTAACTTTGCCGCTGAGTGTGAAATCTGAGCCAGTATGCTGAAGAAGAGTCATACGGGCTGTTTCTCTCTCCACAGATTCTGCCAGACCTGCTGAGTTTTTCCAGCACGTTTTGTTTTTATTTCAGATTTACAGCATCTGCAGTATTTTGCTTTAATGCTGAAGAAATTAGTCACTTAAATACACGTATGCAGAAAAGATGCAATGAACGAGTGTCATGTGCTCAAAGATCAAAGTCTTTCTAGTGTGTTGTCTTTATTGAACTGAATGTATCATGGCTGCCCCCAGACATTCCCTCATGGCAAAGGTCACATGACAATGGCAAGCCAGGTAGGACATGTAGTAATGACTGCATTTAAAAACCCAAACATCCCCTTTTCCATAACAAACAACAGACAACTTTGCATGCATTATCATGTGAGTTACCCAAATGACCCATTATACCACAACTGTTCTCATGCATTAACGAACTGTTTGTTATTCTCGTTAAGCTCTGAAACTACATTGCATACATAGTCATTAAATCGTGCAGGCCTCTTAATGGTATGCGTGCACATTGTCATTGGCTGTTCGTCTCGATGAAGTTCCTTTTCTGGGGTGTGTCGTTTCCGTGGCACTTGTTTTTGCCGTGGTAACTGTTGCTGAACCATTTCCCTTGTTGGCAACCAGTGGACCACTGGGAATGATGGTCGTTCTGTACTCTGTGCAGCTGGTGAGGTCCCATCTTCCTGAACGGCCACCAGCAGTGAGGGAACAGCTTCTCCAGTTGTTCATATATGCCTGCGGTTGCGCAAGATGTCATGGACAGTTGACAGTATCGGTAGGAGTACAGTCATTGTGGAGACAAAGTCCCGCCTTCACATTGAAGATACCCTCCCTCGTGTTGTGTGGCACTACCACCATACTAAATGGGATAGATTTCGAACAGGTCTAGCAACTCAAGAATAGGCATCCATGAGGCGCTGTGGGCCATCAACAGCAGCAGAATTGTACTCAAACACAATCTGTAACCTCATGGCCTGGCATATCCCCCACTCTACCATTACCATCAAGCCAGAGGATTAACCCTGGTTCAATGAAGAGTGCAGGAGGGCATGCCAGGAGCAGCACCAGGCATACCTAAAAATGAGGTGTCAACCTGGTGAAGCTACAACACCGGCTACTTGCTAAACAGCATAAGCAGCAAGTGATAGACAGAGCTAAGCGATCCCACAACCAGCGGATCAGATCTAAACTCTGCAGTCCTGCTACATCCAGTCGGGGAATGGTGGTGGACAATTAAACAACTCACTGGAGGAGGAGGCTCCACAAATATCCCCATCCTCAATGATGGAGGAGCCCAGCACAGCAGTGCAAAAGATAATGCTGAAGCATTCGTAACAATCTTCAGCCAGATGTGCCAAGTCGATGGTCCATCTCGGCCTCCTCCAGAGGTCCCCAGCATCGCAGATGCCAGTCTTCAGTCAATTCGATTCACTCCACGTGATATCAAGAAACGGCTGAAGGCACTGGATACTGCAAAGGCTATGGGCCGTGACAATATTCCGGCAATAGTACTGAAGACTTATGCTCCAGAACTTGCCGTGTTCCTAGCCAAGCTGTTCCAGTACAGCTACAACACTGGCATCTACCTGTCTATGTGGAAAATTGTCCAGGTATGCCCTGTACACAAAAAGCAGGACAAATCCAACACGGCCAGTTACCATCCCACCAGTCTACTCTTGATCATCAGTAAAGTAATGGAAGGGGTCATCAGCAGTGCTATCATGTGGCACTTGCTTAACAATAACCTGCTCACTGATGCCCAGTTTTGGTTCTGCCAGGGACACTCAACTCCTGACCTCATTACAGTCTTGGTTCAAACATGGACAAAAGAGCTGAACTCTTGAGGTGAGGTGAGTGACTGCCCTTGACATCAAGGCCACATTTGACAGAGTGTGGCATCAAGGAACCCTAGCAAAACTGGAGTCATTGGGAATCAGAGGGAAAACTCTCTGCTGGTTGGAGTCATGCCTAGCACAAAGGTTGTGGTTGTTGGAGGTCAGTCATCTCAGCTCCAGGACATCACTGCAGGATAGTGTCCTAGGCCCAACCATCTTCAGCTGCTTCATAATGACCTTCCTTTCATCATAAGGTCAAAAGTGGGGATGTTTGCTGATGATTGCACAATGTTCAGCACCATTCGTGACTCCTCAGATACTGAAGCAGTCCATGTCCTAATGCAGCAAGACCTGGACAACATCCAGGCTTGGGCTGACAATTGGCAAGTAACATTTGCATCACACAAGTGCCAGGCAATGACCATCTCCAACAAGAGAGAATCTAAGCATCGCCCCATGACATTCAAGGCATTACTATCACTGAATCCCCCACTATCAACATTCTGTTACCATTGACCAGAAAATGAATTGGACTAGCCATATAAATGCTGTGGCTACAACAGCAGGTCAGAGGCTAGGAATCCTGTAGTGAGTAACTCACCTCTTGACTCCCAAAACCTGTCCACCATCTACAAGGCACATGTCAGGAGTGTGATGGAATACCCTCCACTTGTCTGGATGAGTGCAGCTTCAACAACACTCAGGTGGCTTGACACCATCCAGGACAAAGCAGCCCACTTGATTGGCACTCCATCAATAAACTCCCTCTACTACCAATGCAGTCTGGCAGCAGTGTGTACCATCTACAAGATGCACTGCAGAAACTCACCAAGCCTCCCTCAACAGCACCTTCCATGTATGATCTAGGACAAAGGGAGCAGCCCATGGGAACACCACCACTTGGAAGTTCCCCTCCAAACCACTCATCATCCTGACTTGGAAATATATCACCGTTCCTTCACTGTCACTGGGTCAAAATCCTGGAACTCTCTCCCAAACAACACTGTGAGTGAACCTACACCACATGGACTGCAGCAGTTCAAGAAGGCAGCTCACCACCGCCTTCTCAAGGGCAATTAGGGATGGGTGATAAATGCTGGCTTAGCCAGCGATGCCCACATCCCTTGAATGAATAAAAAGTAAATGAACAGATTGAATAGCAGCATGGAGACTTCAGTGAGTAAAACTGTGAAGTGATAAATTTTTCAAGTAAGAATAGAGAAAGGAAATATACCTAAGATTTTAACTTTTTAAATAGTAGAGGAGTAGGGAGGCCTTTGTGCACGGACACAGAAGGTGCCATACAGAAGATAAAGCAGCAAAAAAGAATTCCTTGCTTTTGTATCTAGAGACATAGAAAGAAAGAAGGTAGTGTTGAACTTGTACATGGCTCACTTTTAGAGTACTGAAATGATTTTGGAAACTTCATTTTGAACAAGATACATCAAATAGAGAAAGCACAGCATGGATTCAGTTGAAGGTTACATCAGAGGAGAGGTTATTTTTATGAAAAGAATTTCAAGCTTGTTTCACTCAAGTGAGAGGTTAGGCTTTGCAGGATTACGGTCAGGTAAATAGTGAAAACTTGTTTCCACTGATCAGCAGGATAGTAATGAATGGGTTCATATTAAAGATAAGCACACAAAAAGAAGGCATTACTAAAGATCCTTTAGTCTGAAGTTGGAACTTGGATATTTCTATCATAAGCTATTGTTGAAGTAAGGTTTTTTCCAATAGATTGTCACTTGTAAAGAGGTTGGGAAATTATCAAGAGCGCGTGAGTAGGTTGGATGCCTTGAGTGAAGACAAACACTGGGACAGACTTGATAGGCCAATGTTCAATTTATTTACTTTAATATTCTGCAATTCTATTATGGTGCTCACGTTGATTTCAAATAATTTACTTTTACATTCCAGTGTAATCAAATTGCATGATCAACCTTTTTGTCATGTCATGGACTAATTATAAGAGCATCTATAACAACATAAAACAAATATGAATAAACGGGGAACAAGACCAGTCGAATATATAACAGACTTTTTTTATATATACCACTGTTCCAAATTCTGTTACAAACTCTGTGTACTTGGTAAGACCATGTTCAAGGTTAATCATAAGAAAATTTAGCGTGGGCAATATAGGTTAAAAATGTGTTCTGAACTCCAGATCAGACCTGGGATTAGTAATATTAATGAAGAGAAAATTTTGGAAATACCACCAAAGCATGATGTCGCTCTGGGGCCATTGTCCTTTTATAATCAGTAAAATGAATAGTAAGAAGTACAGCAAGACCACTTTAAAATATCCCATATATAAATCTAATGTTCTTTAGTGGTAGTGGTGGTGGCCGCAACAGCAGGCCAGAAAGCTGGGGATAACCCTGCCTCGAACATTTCTGGAAATCCCAAAGCGCTTCTGTGCCCATCAGGCAATTAACTGCCTGGTGTTGGGGCTTCCATCCCTTTGGATGAAGATCCCACTTCAAGAACTATCAGCCAATCTCAAATACTGTGTGCAGTTTTAGTCGTCTTATTAAAGGAAGGAGGCGGGTCAGAGGTGGTTTACTCGATTGATATCTGGAATGAGCGGGTTGTCTTATGAGGAAAGGTTAAACAGACTGGGCTTGTTACTACTGGAGTTTAGAAGAGTGAGGGGTGGCTTGATTGAAAGATTATAAGATCCTGAACGGTCTTGACAAGGTGGATGTGGAAAGGGCATTTCCTCTGGCGAGTGAGTACAGAGCTAGGGGGCACTGTTTTAAAATTAAGGGTTGCCCTTTTAGGACAGAGGTGAGGAGAAATTTTTGCTCTGAGGGTTGTGCGACTTTGGATCGCTCTGCCTCAGAAGGAAGTGGAGGCAGGGTCATTGAATATTTTTAAGGCAGAGGTAGATTGATTCCCTCGCCCAACAAGAATCTAAGGTTATCGGAGGTAGATGGAAATGTGAAATTCAAAACACAAACAGTTCAGCCATTATCTTATTGAATGGTGGAGCAGGCTCGAGGGGCTGAATGGCCTACTTTTGCTTCTATTTCGTATGTTCATTTGTATGTTCATTAGCAGGAAGGTGACAGGAACTCCACCCCACCTTCCCTCCTGAATATCAGGCAACCCAGCAAACTCTGCCCCCACTACCCTGCCTCCAATGGGCTTGATTAATTCTGCCCATGAGCATGGAGCTGCCTCAGGGAGATGAAGAATATATTGAAAAATTATTAAACGTCAGAAAAAGTTAATAAAACATGTCCCCTCATGTGACTCTGTCACATGATCAGGGACATGTTTTTTATTAAAAATTAAAGTTTTTATTTCATTTGTATTTGTATCCCGCCCATGGCTGAGGTTTCGAAAAAGATGCAAAGGCCGCTTGGCCTTTTCGCCTGCCTGTCAACTGGAGCCGGCGCGTGCCCGCCAACCGACTTATCACACAACTGCACGCTGACATTGGCATGCTCGGCCAACGTCATCGTGTGTCATTTCACGCTCGGTCGTGTCGGGCACGCGCCCACCCGCCGAGCTAAATATTCTGGCCCATTTGTGTGCCTTACAGAACATTCACATGGAATATATATATTTTGGAAGCAGAGTTTTTCATGTGTAAGGGTGGACAGAATGTGGGGGGAGGGGAAACAAAGGGGTCTGAAGACCTTGGGGACGGGGGCCCTCAATAGGCACAGAGGGCCAATAAAGGTGGCATCTCACCCCCTTGACAGGCCACCAGCTGGCCCAGTGAATCCTGCTGGGCTGGACGTTTAAGTGCCAGTCTACCCTCATCGCAGGTAAAATTGAGGCAGCGATGGATGGTGGTTCAGTAATTGACCACTTTACGGCCATATTTGGTCCGTGGGGTGGGTGGGGCCGTGGGGCCCCCAACACCTCTCCGGTCATGTGTAAAATTGCAACAGGGATGGGGCCAAGTGAGTAGTGCCCAGCAACTGCATTCAGGCTCAAAGCCCTATTTTGTGGCCCCCTCCCACCTGCCATTCTGCCCCTGGAGGTGGGGGGGGGGGGGGGGGGGGGGGGGGTGTCAGGGGGCTATAAAATCTAGCCCATGATCAGTGTAGTTCTTCTTACAATGTTATTTAACATCATGTTATTGAGTTTATTTTCTTTAACTGTCTACTTTTTGCTACACATTTTAGACAAATTAATCAATTAAATTTCCCAATCCTTGAAGCTTTCAAATCTAGCCTTCTCAGTAAATTTCAGAAATGTCAGATATGGACATGGTTGAGATGTTTTTCTATCGTTATGTATCACATTAGTACACACATTAGAGTGATGTTTTAGGTCAGCACTTTGGTAATGGCTCACATAATTCATTTCAAACTGCAAGGCACTGCATGAGACTAAAAGGTGAACTGCCTAGTAACAAAAGAGGAGGTATACAAAAATAACATGAGTAAAGAGCTGAGTTTGACATTTAACATAGCTTTTCATGTCTTGTACGCATAATTTCTGACAGAGAAAAATGTGATTTCATTTTGGAGGAACTTACCTTGAGGCTCCAATAAAAAAAAACATGCAATGGCAACTCTTGAAGGCTCCCTCACTGCCAGCAGAGATGTTGAAATGGTGAAAGTAATGGAAGAGAGACTGCTTGCACAAAGAAAGAGTTGTATTAATATGGGCCCTTACTTTTTCTCATGTGTTTGTGTGCAATAAATTACTTTGAACTGCAGTGATTGCTGGAAATGCAGCAGCCATTTTGCACCTAAGATCCCACAAACAGCAATGAGAGGAATGACCAATTAATCTGTTTTGGTGGTGTTGATTGAGATGGGAATTAATACCAGGATAGTGGGAGAATTACTTGCTCACCTTCAAATAGTGCCATGCCATTGACATCAGCTTTGGGAAGCGACCTCGCAGAGTGCAACACTCCCTCAAGTACGGTGCTAGAGTTGCAACCTAAATGATGCGCTGAAAAGCTGGAGTGGGGCTTGAGCTATAGCCATCTGACTCGGAAGTCAGTTTAAATGAAACCAAGATAATACCCTCAGTTTTGGAGGGAAAAAATAGGCCTGGTTCCTGCTCTTAATCATTGCCATGCACTTCTATTGGAAAATGCAGGTGAGATAACTTCTCAACACATTATTTTGATTCACACGTGAAGAATGACACGCGATTCCAGGCTATGTTTAGTTTCCATTGACCAATACCACAGCACTTTAGTTGAAAGGGAAATAAAGTTTCTGAAACTTTCTCTCTATTCCTTTCCCTTTTCTATTTCTCTCTCTGCCTCAAAATGCAACCTTTTAATTACTGTGCATGTATATGTGTATACATGTGTATATATATGTATCTATATATTGTTATTGTTTGGTGTTTGTTTCTTCTCTGTGAAGCAGAGGGAGGAATCGTCCCAGATTTGCACAAATTGCAGTAGCGGGTGGGAAAAAGGATGTTTTACCCGCCGACCGAAATGGCGAGTTTTGGTGGCGTATCGTTCCACTCCCGGCACGTCCTGCCTCATTAATAATGCATTCCCGGGAAACACACCAGATCACTAGCGGGGGCGGCCTCTGATTAGCCCATTCCACCGTCACCTGAGGCCTTCAGTAGTCCAGAGTGCACTTGTACAGAGCTAACTCACTCTAAGGCGTCAGAAGCTGCTGCAAAGTCATGGCTGCCAAAGGGAGGAAAGCCCAAGTTTAGTGACGTCTCCCTCGGGTGCCTACTGGACGCAGTGGAGGCCCGCAGTGAAGTCCTGTGCCCCTGCTCTGGGTGAACAGCAGCAAGCAAGGCCACCAATCCTGCATGGGAGGCGGTGGCAGCAGTGGTCAGCGCCAACACCCTGCAAAAGAGGATGGCTCTCCAATAGCGAAAGAGGATGAATGATCTCTGTTCAGCCAAGGTAAGTCAGTCTTCTTATCATTCTCAACTCACACATACAAACCCATCACACATCCACAGGTATCTCACTCACTGCCAGTTCAAAGGGCATCACCATTCACTATCTCACACATATCTTCATCTGCCCTGAGGATCGTGTCCTCATCCCATCCATGCAGCACTCATCACCCACACGTGCTAGGTATCCTTCTTATCTGGCCTGGCAGACGTCCTGCTTACACTGTCTCCATCTGAATTCATGCAGGACAATTGACATGCAGTGAAAGGGAGAGATCGCAGACTGGTGGAGGAATGCTTGACATCAAGGTCCTCACAGTCCTTGAAAATAGAGTCATGCAGCAGGGTGGTGAGGATCTGGACTGTTCCTGTGCTGACAGTGAGGTTGATGGTGCTCAACCTAGTGAGGATCCAGCAGTGCAACATCCATCAGACAACCATGCTGTGAGTGAGTTCCCCTGTTCCACAGTCCCCTGACATGCACTAATTATCTCAACTTGCTTTCGCAGGCACAGCGGTCCACAAGCCAAGTCCTCGACTCAAGCCCCAAAGACACCTCAGAAGAAGAATCTGATGACACCCTAATTGAAGATCCTTCAAATTGCTCACTCACACCTTCCACCAGTGCAGAGACATACATCTCGGTGGGACCTAGTTCTAGAGTAGCCTCAGGATCACAATCTGGCGCACTGTCTGATCCACAGCAGGCAGTGGCAGAGACTTGTCAGGTTTCCGGCACTCAAAGGACTTCTGGAGTCAGATGAGGAGCCTTTAGACTCGGTCTTACCTCAGTTGCTGGAGCTGCATAGGCAACTCAGGTACTTCGGGAAGGGACATCCACTGCACTCCTCAGATTGCAAGGCACGATGAAGGAGTCCGTCTCCCTTCAGTCTGAGGTGATAGCGCCAGCATGCCAAAGCACCGAGATCAAAACTGGTAGGATGGCAGCTGCTAGGAGACCTTGGTCCAGGACATCGGTCCTGCACTGCTGCGCGGGCTCAACTCCATTGCTGATACCATAGTTGGCCTCCAACAGTGTCAACGTAAGAGGGGTATGGAGCAGCTCAATCTCACTCCAGCTTCTCCTCAACCAGTCAGCCAGGTGCCATCGGGCATCCAGAGGGAGGTGGATCAGCAGCTGCACACCCCGGGGCCATCCACCAGCTGACCCTGGGAGTGTCCAGCCCATCTGAATCCCCTCTTCCTGTGATCCCAGCAGCCCCAGCTCCAGAGGTTGAGGAGGGTGTCACTGCCACACAGCAGGACCCCAAAATTAGGCCGTGGCCCTCCAGATAACGTCCGTCATCACAGACAGGGCATAGCAGTCAGCAGGCTGCCTCCACCTCTGCTGTGGTTGTCCGGGGAGCACCAAAACAGGATTAGGAAGGTCAAAAAGATGTAGTTGCATAGCCTGGGCACGGGTGTTAATCACTTGTACACAATGTTGACTATTACAAAAGCACTCCCAAGAATGTCTCCCTACCCATGGCTCTGTGTTATGATGAGCAGTGTTTGTGTAACTCTGATGTGAAACCTTGGTTCCTGCACAAGATAAAAGCAGGCGTCTCAGTCCAGGGCCTCATTCCTGTGCAGTATGTAACCTTCAGGCCAAAATGATGGTCCGGCTTCACACTCACTGGATGCATTAGTGATGTCTGTACCTCGATGGTGCTTATCATTGCTGCCAAAATATCATGGGCAGGCGTCATACAGTTCCGTCATTTTCTCTGTGTGCTCTCAGCACCTTTAAGGTGAGGCTGGCCCCATCTCGTGACCAGTGATGTTGTGCTCCTGAAGGAATCAGATGCCTAAGGCTGACAAAGGATCAAGTGTATTTAAAGTTTCACAGCTGCTTTTCCCATGATATGACCCTGATCGCAGAGTGCAAGTGAGCTGTCCTCAGCTAGACAGGAGCCAGATATTCACAGAGGTGATGTGAAGATCTATGGAGTGTCCTCATTGCGTGTCATCATCATCTTCCTGGAATCTAGCAACTATTAGGTCTGTATCTTTCTGAGTCTCCATGACATGAGCCTGAGCACTGAGGGTATGTGCACTGCCATCAGCCACACAGGTTCAAGTGTTCACAGATACAAGGTGAGGGTGTCAGGACTGTCCTCGCTGCATCTCATCATCATCCTCCAAGAACCTTGTGGCTATGAGAGCCTCCTGAGCATGCCTGCCTTGTCTGGCTGGCATCCTTGTGTTCAAGGATCTCATCATCATCATCCTCTTCGATACCCTCCTCATCAGAGGATACGTGCAGCTCCTCCATCTCCTCCTCAGCCAGGTCCTCCCTCTGTTGGACCAGGTTGTGGAGCGCACAGCAAGCAACGATGATGCATGACACCCTCTGAGGACTGTATTGCAGTGCTCCACCGGACCTGTCGAGGCACCAGAACCTCATTTTCAAAATGTCTATTGTTTGCTCCACTAAACTCCAGGTTGTGGCATGAGTCTTGTTATACTGCCACTCTGCTGCAGTCTGAGGCTGCCGCACAGGCGTTATCAGCCATGTCCTTTGTGGGCAGCCCTTGTCCCTGAGGAGCCAACCCTGCGGCCTCTGTGGGACCTGGAAGATGTCAGGGATCTGAGACCTGCTAAGGATGTAGGAGTCGTGGACACTCCCTGGAAATCATGCGCAAATTGTCGGATGCATTTGTGGTGGTTGCACACCTGCTGAACATTCAGTGCTGGCTGACGTAGTTGGCTACTTGTTTCCATGGAGATCTAAGCACCACATTGAAGGCACACTGCACCTGTGGAAAACCAGAAATCTGTGCAAATCCCAGTTCTCTTGCTTCTTAGCTTTCTCAAGGGGATTGTACAACTTGCCCAGTCAGCCAATTGCTCTGCTGTCCCCTAGAACGCACATTAATTTGCAGTCTGTGGCTGTGAGGTGAAGACTTTTGGAGTATTTGGTGGCACTTTCATGGTTTTGCATTACTTGAGTGGGCAGAAAAGCTGCAGAGGCCCGACTCCAAGTATGTCAATGGAACTGCTGCTGAACGGTCTCAGCTGCGGAAGAATACTCACTTTTAACAAGCTTTTCCAAGTGCGTGGCCACTTCCCTCACCCTCCACCCTTCCCCCCAGCCCCCTGGAATGTGCTTGAGTATTTCCTTCAGTCTGTGCTGCCTTGCCCCCACCACACCCAGCCTGACCCACACTGCAACCCCTGCCCCGCCACTGCACTGAAAGCCAAAGGTAGCCCAGAAAAAGCTTGCCTGTGTGAATCCATGAATGTTTCCTTGATGTCCTATGGGCTATGCTCGCGAGCCCTGCGCAAGGTTGTGTGCACTCACCTCCGAGTTCCCCTTGAAGTTCAGGTCGCCAGGTGCATGCTTTTTAAAGACAGTCGTGAAGCATGGCGTTCTGAAGTCACGCCAACAGGGGCGGTAAATTTGATGTGGGGGGATGATTCTGGTGAGCAGGGCTTATAATTAGATGCAAATGTATTAAAATAATCTTCCCGACATGAGGCGGTGGGAAACAGAGACAGGTGGAGCAGACGTTCATAAACTGGGGGTTTCACGACAGCATAAAACCAATTTTTGGCCTTCTCTCCATACTGTTTCCCACCCTATAGAAGGGTTCTGTAGAAGGGTTATGTGGACTCGAAATGTCGACTCTTTTCTTCTCCACCGATGCTGCCAGACCTGCTGAGTTTTTCCAGGTAATTCTGTTTTTGTCATTGTATGCATTGACAGATACAAGCATTGTAATGATGCACATGCATTATGTGATGAAATTAATAAAATGTACCCAAAAGGATGAAAATAGCAAACAATGCAATGCACACAAAATGCAGTGCATTCAATTATTCTGATATCCCAATGTTGTAAAGGAGAAATGTGAACTTTAAAGAGGTCTCTGCAGGGACCATCCTAGTCCTACATGAAGGTCAACATAAAATGACTTTACATCTTAGCAACCAAGAGCATTTCTCTTCTAATGTATATATAAAAGTTTCTCTAAATTAACAATTGTTGTGTATCACTGAAGCACTCACAGAGGTAAAATAATAACCTTGTAATTTTGTTGCGCAAAGTTTGATTTCTGCATAACTTACTCATTTTTTAATGACATTTCCCATTAAAAGAAAGATCTGCATTTATATAGCACTTGACCAACCGATGTCTGAAAGTGCATGACAGTCAATGAAGTACTTTTATGTGGTTCATGGAAATGCATGCCATCCACCAGTGTGGACCAAAATTCTAGATGTGCTATTGCCTCTGTTTATTAATAAGTTGTGTTTACATTTTGTGCCATAAATGCTTTATTTCCCAGATTGTAGTAATATATTTTGGCCTCTAAATCATGCTGTGTGATAATCAGTTTAATTAAGTATTATGGTATTAGGTTAAACGTCTTTATCTGAAATTCTGTTTATAGAAGTTGGGTTACTATCTCTGCTAAATAGTGGAGAGAGGAATTTCACTTATTATCCCATGGCATAATTGTGTTTATTTTTAACTGCTGGTTGCTTGTCTGGAAAGCAAAGTTGCTGGACAGAACAATCTCTTATACTCATGAATCTTATCTCACTCTATTCCAGATCACAGCTTTGAATGGTGACACTATGAAGCAGATAGTTTTAAATGTCAGTACCATGCAAGTCTCTTCTTACACTGCACACTGCTCTGATTGTGTAAGCTAGTTAGTGGGATAATAAGGTTTTTTGCGGCCTTACAAGTATAATGTTAGTTTTATTTATTAAACATCAAATATAATTCCTGTTGTGATACCGACCTCCTGTCCTCGCACTGCACCTGCTGACACAAATACCAACAGCATTCGTGGAGAGATGCGAGTGGAAAAGTCATGGTTACTGTGTCCACATACGTTATTGTGGAGCATGGACTGGAGAAGTTCCAAATAAATGCCCTGTAACATATGCATAGAGCATTATTTACTAATCTCTTTGAGTGACAGTGAAAATTTTCAAACAAAAGAGCTGGCAAGACAGACAATCACCTTCATCATTAAAAATAGAACAGTATACCATTTTAGTACAATTTTTAAAAAGTTAAATGTACTCTTTGGTAGGATTTATACTCGACTTGTGCAAAGCTAAAATGATGCTCTTTGTGGTATTCTTTAAGGTATCTTGTTTGCCCTAAAATCTTTCTACACCATCAGCTTTCTATTAATCTAAAAGATGTAATCAGACCTGGTGGGCTGGCTTTTTGCTACCAAGGGAGGTGGCTCAAGTAGGGAAATTTCCCAACTAGGCAGACCCACCACGGTAGAAATTGCTCCGTTGGACCCAATCTTTGCTTTGGAGAGACAGGGGTGGGATAGAGTTGGGTCTGCTGCCTCCAGAAGCAGATTAGAGGTGGCCAATGGGGAAGTCGAATGTGACGGCTGGCTGGCTTGCTTCTCTGGAACTTCTTTCCAGTTATTTGCTTATATTTTAGGCCCTCTAGCCCTCACAACCCATCGACCCCCACCTTCTCCCTTCCACCTCCATGCACCTCATACCCTGTATGCTAACTCATCCCCCACCCATCCCCAAAGGTCCTTCATACTCATCTTGCCAACTCATGCCCCCACCTACCCCAATAGCCCCTGAATACCCTCCATGCCAAATCATGTCACTTCCATGCCCAGTCACCCAGTACACACTCTGTAGACAACCAATGCCTCCTATAGTAACAATGGCACATGAAGAACTGCTTAAAATAAAGCACCCTTTCATAATTGTCTTTTTAAAAACTGCTGTTGCTATAACCCTATAAAAGTGTCAATCAGCCAGACCTTTTAAGTATCAATAACAGAAGCTATAAGTACTTGATACCTTGTTAGCTTCTGTAATTAAACATTGAGCCATTGACAAAAGAGAACACAAAAAAGCTTATTATAACATTATTAAATTGTCAATCAAGCAGTTTTCACTTCTCTGCACCTGTGTCACCAAAGTTAATCCTTTTTGGGCATCTGGGCTCTCGTCCAGGCCTCATTATACACATTTGTAGCAGCATCAGTTTTTTTTAAAGAAAATTATGAATGGCTGGTTGTTTTTTTTTCAACAATTCCACACATGGTTTAAAATTGTCTATTGGTTTGGCTATTGTACTTGCAAAACAGAAAAGGGTTTTTTGTCCTTCCTTGGGCTTCTCCTGTAAATGAAATTCACTGTGGGTTTTTTTCTAGGGCAGTACATCAAAGAAAAGCATGAATGCATTAGTGCAGATTTCCTGACTCCAGGCACACAGCATGTAGCCCCATTAACTTGGGTTTTTGTGATCAGGACTTTAACAATCAGTGACAGGACTTTCTCCTCAACTTGTCTGTGATGCAGCTGACAGCTCTGCTCTCATTTTTCTGCCTGATTGGATTCTAGACCTAAATTGTTTTTATATCCCTCCCCACAACAAATTCCCCTGCTGTAAAAGCCAAATTAATAATATGTATAAGTTAGCTAATATCAAAGCTTCCACATTGAGACTGTGATCGTACAGCATTTTTTTTTATCCCACTAACTTAGTCCTTTCCTGCATGATGTTCCCTCCCTCAGCTATGCAGCAATTGGGATTGTACCACACAGTACAATTAATAGGCAATACATATGGAACTATGTCTTTAGGATGAGTGGGTGAGTACCTGGACACACAGACACTTAACAATTGAGAATGTGCCATGCAGTCTATAAACGGACCATGAATAACAAATAAAATTTAGAGAGAATATTGCTGCTGAACTGTTGTCAGTCACCCTGATCGTACATTGTTCTTGTGGACATTCTTCATGCTAGAGTGGGTGTCAGTATGCCATCGAACTTTGTATGTGGGCATGGGCGTATGTGTTGTGTTCATGTGTGTTTGAAACTCTGTGACACAATGTACAAGTCTTTATGTATTTAGGTTTGTTTGTGTCTAGAAGAAATGCAGATAAGTCTCATCTTGCCATTCCTTGATACTAGAAGTACTGCTATTGCAGCACAGAGTCCGGGATCAAACTTGGGTCATTCTGGATCTGTATGACTTCATTTCACAAGAGGCAGCAAATGTACGAAATGAGCTTTTTAGGCAAATTTAGCAATGCAGTATACTGACTACAATATTCTTAGGATCATATTTTTGTTGTGATTTTTTTGACAAAATATCAAATGTCATTCCATTAATGAGCAAGATTAATAGAAATTGGTAACTTACTTTTATTTTTACTATTATACTGAACAAAAACTTTGTTAAAGACCAGTTGCCAGATACTTGAGCAGAATAGTGCAAGGATGGAGGGAAAAATACCTGAAATCCATAATTCACAAGCAAACCTGAGAGTTCTTTTGAGAAGGCAAAATTTTGCTAACAATATATTTTTGTTTAAAATAAAGTTAAATTGTCCGATTTAAAGCATCTCCCTAACAGGGCAGGACTTCCAACTGAAGATACTGGCGATGCACTCCTAACTCTGATCAATATTCCAGCAACAGGCCGTTTTAAAAAATTAATTCTAGGGATATGGCAACACTGACAAAGGAAGCATTTATTATTGATTCTTTGTTGTGCTTGAGAAGATGATAGCGCACCTTCTTCTTGTAATACTGCAGTCTGTGTGGTGAAGGTGTTCCCACAGTGCTGTTAGGCAGGAATTTATCCAGGATTTTGACCCAGTGACAATGACTGACTGGCAATATATGGCAATAAATGAGCATGGTGTGTGATGGTGAGTGGGGGAGCATGGAGATGATGGAAATTGGTTCCTTGACTTCCTTTGGACAGCTGTGCAGAATGCAGGTTTATAAGCTACTGTGGTGTGGCAAGCCTATAAAAGTGTCCTCTGAGCACCTTGAAAAAATTCAAAGATTCTGTGCCCTCTGTGGCTTAGTTGTAGGAGACAGCGGGTAGATGACAGTTGTAGATGACAGAAGGCTGCTTCAGTGACTGGAAGCCAGTGTCCAGTGGCGTACCACAGGGATCTGTGCTGGGTCATCTATTGTTCCTCATTTATATAAACGTCATAGATGACTATGTGGGGGGCAGGATTAGTAAGTTTGCGGATGACACAAAGATTGACCAGGTGGTTAACAGTGAGGTTGAATGTCTTGGCTACAGGAAGATATAGTCAAATGGGCAGATAAGCGGCAGATGGAATTTAACCCTGAAAAGTGTGAGGTGAAACACTTTGGAAGGAGTAATTTGACAAGGAAGTATTCAATGAACGGCATGACAATAGGAAGTTCTGAGGAACAAAGGGACCTTGGCGCGTGTGTCCATAGATCTCTGAAGGCGGAGGGGCATGTTAGTGGGGGGGTGAAAAAGGCACATGGGACACTTTTGCCGTTATCAGTCGAGGCCTAGATTACAAAAGTAGGGAGGTCATCTTGGAGTTGTATAGAACCTTGGTGAGGCCACAGCTGGAGTGCTGTGTGCAGTTCTGGTCGCCACGTTATAGGAAGGATGTGATTGCACTGGAGGGGGTGCAGAGGAGATTGACCAGGATGTTGCTTGGGATGAAACATTTAAGTTGTGAAGAGAGATTGGATAGACTTGGGTTGTTTTCGTTGGAGCAGAGAAGACTGAGGGGCGACCTGATCGAGGTGTACAAGATTATGAGGGGCATGGACAGGGTGGATAGGGAGCAGCTGTTCCCCTTAGTTGAAGGGTCAGTCACGAGGAGACACAAGCTCAAGGTGAGGGGCAGGAGGTTTAGGGGGATGTGAGGAAAAACATTTGTACCCAGAGGGTGGTGACGGTCTGGAATGCGCTGCCTGGGAGGGTGGTGGAGGCGGGATGCCTCACAGCCTTTAAAAAGTACCTGGATGAGCACTTGGCACGTCATTGCATTCAAGGCTATGGGCCAAGTGCTGGTAAATGGGATTAGGTAGGTAAGTCAGGTGTTTCTCACGTGTCGGTGCAGACTCGATGGGCCGAAGGGCCTCTTCTGCACTGTGTGATTCTGTGATTCTTCCTGCAACTCTGAGGATGAATGCACAGTTCCCTCTGTTTCAAAAAACAAATCTGAGGCTCTTCTTTGGTGTTTGAGTGTTGAATGCCAGGAATGAACAGCCTTCTGTCCAATGTTCAAACAGGGAAAATGGTCGAAAATATGCTTTCAGCCTCTCACCGACACATATGAGCATGCAGATTGTACACTAGAGGCTCAGGCTCCAGCAAAGAGAAGGGAACACTTTCCAGCTACAACCACTCAAGATGCTAGAAAACATAGAAAATAGAAGCAGGAGTAGGTCATCCAGCCCTTCGACCCTGCTCCATCATTCAATATGATTTTGGCTGATCCTCTATCGTTGAGCTATACTTCCGCTATCTTTCCATACCCCTTGATGCCTTTAGAGTCTAGAAATCTATCTTGTTAAGTATATTCAGTGGCTTGGCCTCCATAGCCTTCTGTGGTAGTGAATTTCACAGGTTCACCATCCTCTGACTGAAGAAGTTTCTTCTCATCTCAGTCCTAAATGGCCTACTCCGTATCCTGAGATTGTGACCTCTTGCTCTAGACTCCCTCAGCCAGAGGAAACATCATCCCTGCATCCAGTCTGTCCAGCCCTGTCAGAATTTTATGTTACAATGAGATCCCTTTCATTCTTCTAAACTCTAGTGAATATAGGCCTAGTCCACAAGACCATAAGACGCAGGAGCAGAAGTAGGCCATTCGGCTCATTGAGTCTGCTCTGCCATTCAATGAGATCATGGCTAATCTGATAATCCTCAACTCCACTTTCCTGCTTTTTCCACATAACCCTTGATTCTCTTACTGATTAAAAATCTATTTCGGCCTTGAATATACTTAACAACTCAGCCTCTACAGCCCTCTGCAGTAAAGAAATCCACAGATTTACCACCCTCTGAGAGAAGAAATTCTTCCTCATCTCTGTCTTAAATGGGTGACCCCTTACTCTGAGATTATGCCCTCTGGTCCTAGACTCTCCCGCAAGGGGAAACAACCTCTCAGCATCTACCCTGTCAAGCCGCCTAAGAATCTTAAATGTTTCAATAAGGTCGCCTCTCATTCTTCTAATCTCTAATGAGTACAACCCAACCTATTCACCCTCTCCTCATAAGAAAATCCCTCTATACCTGCGATCAACCTAGTGAACCTTCTCTGGACTGCCTCCAATGCCAGTATATCTTTCCTTAGATAAGGGGACCAAAACTGTTCACAGTATTCTAGGTGTGGTCTAACTAGTGCCTTATCTAGTTTTAGCAAGGTTTCCCTATTTTAATACTCCATTCCCTTTGAAATAAAGGCCCACATTCTATTTGCCTTCCCCATTACCTGCTGAACTTGTATTTAGTGTTTTGTGATTCATGGACGAGGCCGCCCAAATCCCTCTGTGCTGCAACTTTCTGCAGTCTTTCTCCATTTAATTAGTATTCAGCTCCCCTATTCTTCATGCCAAACTGCATAACCTCACATTTTTCTACATTATATTCCATCTGTCAAACCTTTACCCATTCACCCATTTACCCAATGTCCCAGATTTCTGGGACATTGGGACCGTTTCTGGGGGCGATGGGACCTGTACAAGGCGGACGGGTTGCACCAGAACCAGAATGGGACCAACATCCTTGCGGGGAGGTTTGCTAGTGCTGTTGGGGAGAGTTTAAACTAACCTGGCAGGGGGATGGGATCCTGAGAGGAGGTTCAGCCGGGGGGAGATGCACAGTCAAAATTAGAAGAGAGAGCAAGTGAGTCTGGAAGGCATAGAAATTATAGGCCAGTTAAGGCACAAGGGAATTTGGCAAGGTTGGATGGTATTTATTTTAATGCAAGGGATCTGACAAATAAGACAGATGAGTTGAGGGCACAAATTAACACATGGAAGTATGATGTTATTGCTGTCACAGAGACATGGTTGAGGGGCAGGATTGACAGCTCAATATTCCAGGATATAGGGTCTTCAGGTGAGGCAGGAAGGAGGTAAAAGAGGAGGGGCTATTGCAATATTGATCAAGGAATCAATTACAGCAGTAAGGAGGGATGACATCTCAGAAGGCTCCTCAAATGAAGCCACATGGGTAGAACTGAAAAACAAAAAAGGAGCAATCACATTGCTGGGAGTGTACTATAGGCCCCCAAACAGTCAGAGAGAAATAGAAGAGCAGATATGTAGGCAAATTTCAGAGAAGTGTAAAAATAATAGGGTAGTAATAGTGCGGGATTTCAACTTCCCCAACATTAACTGGCTTAGTCATAGTGTGATAGGTTTAGAGGGAGCGGAATTCTTAAAATGCATCGAGGAGAGCTTTTTAGCCAGTAGGGAGAAGGTCCTACAAGAGAGTTTAGGGAATGAAGCCAGGCAAGTGGTAGAGGTATCAGAGGGGGAGCATTTTACAGATAGTGATCATAACTCCGTTAGATTCAAGGTTGTTCTGGAAAATGACAAGGATGGGCCAGAAATCAGAATTCTAAATTGGGGGAAGGTCAATTTTAATAAAATCAGATATGATTTGGCCAGAGTGAACTTGGAGCAGCTACTTTTAGGTAAATCTGTGTCAGAGCAGTGGGACTCATTCAAGAAGGAAATAGGGAGAGTACAGGGCCAACATATTCCAGTAAAGACAAAGGGTGGGTCCAACAAATCCAAGGAACCCTGGATGTTGAGGGATATACAGGATTGGTTAAAGAGGAAAAAGGGAGGCTTATTGCAGATACCGAAGCTCAAAACAGCAGAAGCCCTAGAGGAGTATAGAATGTGTAGGGGGAACTTGAAAAGAAAATTAGGAGAGCAAAAATGGGGCATGAAAAAACATTGGCAGGTAAAATAAAAGAAAATCCAAAGTTATTTTACAAGTACGTTAAGAGTAAGAGGATAACTAGGGAAAGAGTAGGGCCCATTAAGGACCATAGTGGTAATTTGTGTGTGGAGCTGGAAGGCGTAGGTAGGGTTCTAAATGAATACTTTGTGTTAGTGTTCATAAGTGAGAGGGACAATGTGGGTATGGAAATCAAGCAGAAGAACTGTGATATAATTAAAGAAATTAGCATAGAAAGGGAGGAGGTTCTAAATGGGCTGGCAGGCTTAAAAGTAGATAAATCTCCAGGCCCGGATGAAATGTGTCCCAGACTGTTGAGTAAAGCAAGGGAGGAGATAGCAGGGGCGCTGGCAATAATTTTCAATACCTGTCTGGCCACAGGAAAGGTGCCAGAGGACTGGAGGACAGCCAGTGTGGTACTGTTATTCAAGAAGGGAGGAAGGGATAAACGAGGGAACTACAGGCCAGTCAGTCTAACCTCAGTGGTGGGGAAACTATTGGGAGCAAGTCTGAGGGACAGAATTAATCTACACTTAGAGAGGCCGGGATTAATCAAGGACAGTCAGCATGGTTTTGTTAAGGGGAGGTCATGTCTGACCAATTTGATTGAATTTTTCGAAGAGGTGACCAGGTGTGTAGATGAGGGCAAAGCATTTAACGTAGTCTACTTGGGCTTCAGCAAGGCTTTTGATAAGATCCCGCATGGGAGGCTGATAACGAAGGAAAGAGCCCATGGGATCCGAGGCAATTTGGCAAATTAGATCCAGAATTGGCTGAGTGGCAGGAAGCAGAGGGTGATGGTCGAGGGGTGTTTTTGTGACTGGAAGCCTGTGTCCAGTGGGGTTCCACAGGGATCGGTGTTGGGTCCCTTGCTGTTTGTGGTATATATAAATGATTTAGACTTGAATGTAGGAGGGTTGATCAGTAAGTTTGTGGAAAATTGGTGGGGTGGTAAATAGTAAGGAGGATAGCCTTAGATTACAGGAGGATATAGATGGACTGGTCAGGTGGACTGATCAGTGGCAAATGGAATTTAATCCAGATAAGTGTGAGGTGATGCACTTGGGCAGGACAAACAAGGCACAGGAATACACGATGAATGGTAGGGCCCTGGGAAGTACTGAGGATCAGAGGGACCTTGGTGTGCATGTCCGCTTAAGGTAGCGGGACAGGTAGATATGGTGGTTAAGAAGTCATATGGGATACTTGCCTTTATTAGCCAAGGCATAGAATATAAGAGCAGGGAGGTTATGCTGGAACTGTATAAAATGCTGGTTGGGCCCCAGCTAGAGTATTGCGTGCAGTCCTGGAATCTACATTATAGGAAGGATGTGATTGCACTAGAGAGAGTGCAGAGGAGATTTACCAGGATGTTGCCTGGGCTGGAGAGTTAGTTATGAGGAGAGATTGGACAGACTGAGGTTATTTTCTTTGGAGCAGAAGAGATTGAGGGGGGACATGATTGAGGTATATAAAATTATGAGGGGCATAGATAGGGTAGACAGGAAGGAACTTTTTCCCTTGGTGGAGGGATCAATAACCAGTGGGTCATAGATTTAAGGTAAGGGGCAGGAGGTTTACAGGAGATGTGAGGAAGAACTTTTTCACCCAGAGGGTGGTGGGAATCTGGAACTCACTGCCTGAAAGGGTGGTAGAGGCAGAAACCCTCATAACATTTAAGAAGTATTTGGATGTGCACTTGCGATGCCATGGCATACAAGGCTATGGGCCTAGTACTAAAAAAATGGGATTAGAATAGTTAGGTACTTGTTTGACTGGCACAGACTCGATGGGCCAAAGGGCCTTTTTCTGTGCTGCAAACCTCTATGACTCTATGACATCTAACCTGTCTATATCCCTCTCTGGACACTTAGGGGAGAATTTTCAGGTCGGCGTGCAGGGGTGGACCCTGCATGCGTCCCAACATCACCACGCATCATTCAGATCATCCGTTCGTCATTATCAACGCTGCCCGTCCAACCTTAAGGTTGGTGGGCAGGCGAAGAGCCCAAGCGGCCTTCGCATTTTTCATGAAACCTCATCCACAGGCGGGATGAGGATTCATGAAGGTTTTATGAATAAATAAACTTTGCTCAATTCATAAACATGTCCCAGCTCATGTGACACTGTCACATGAGGGGACATGTCTGAATAATTTTCAAACTTTTAATCTGAACCTAATCTCCCTGAGGCAGCTCTGTGCCTCAAGGAGATTTCTGCGCTCTTTTATGTGAAAGAGCACAGGCCCCAACTCTCCCTCCTCCCCACCACCCGCACAGGTAGCACTGAGCGCGCTACTGGGTGCGCGCCACGCTGGAGGCCCGCCCACGTAAAATGGAGGTGCGCAGCCGATCACAGGCGGCGATTGGCTCCGTGCCCGCTCCTGACTGGCCCGCCTGCCTTAGTGTCCTCTTCACCCCTTGCCTTCCCACCAATGTTTGTGTTACCCTCAAACTTGGTGATAGTACATTCGCTTCCCTCATCCAAGTCATTAATATATATTGTAAATAATTGTGGCCCCAGCACTGATCCCTGTGGCACTCCACTAGTTACAGGTTGCCATCCTGAAAATGCCCCCTTTATCCCAACTCTCTGTCTTCTATTAGTTAGCCAATCCTCTATCCATGCTAATATACTACTCCCAACAACATGGGCTCTTATCTTATTAAGTAGCCTTATGTGCAGTACCTTATCCATAGAGTGACAATTAGTAAACCCAGTTCAACTGTCCGAATGAATTGGGAAACCCAGCTGTCAACAGCCACAAAGTTGCAAATACAGAGACCGTTGAAATGTTTCTACATTTATTCAGATAATAATGTCATATGTATGAACGTTCATGTCCATTGCAACGATGGCCAACCAGGAATCACATTCAGACAACAATGCAGTCAAGATTGAAAGTCATGGTGCAAAGCAGAAGCTTATCCTGAAATTAGACGTGGCATGTGACTCACAATATAATGGAGAGTTCCAAAGTAATAGCATACCGGATGTGGCAGACAGGGCCCTGGGCCGAGCTAAAGAGTTGGGTTTAACTAACACTGATGGGTGTTTGCTTCTGATGGCACGCACACACTTCAAACTGGGATTGAATATTTTTCAGGCAAAGTGACATTTGCATCAGATTAAGACCATCGGACACATTTGACCTTTTAATCTGACCTAACATTCTCTTTCTCTCTCTAACATGTTTGTGAATAGAGGGACATTGGAGTGAATGTCCACTGATTCAGAGGGATCTGGGTGTCCTAGTGCACGAATTACAAAAGGTTAGTATGCGGGTACAGCAAGTAATTAGGAATGTTATCATTTATTGTGAGGGGAATTGATTACAGAAGTAAGAGGTTATGCTTCAGTTGTACAGGGCATTGGTGAGACCACATCTGGAGCACTGTGTACGGTATTGGTCTCCTTATTTAAAGAAAGATGTAAACTGGCCCAATCTCTCCTCATACAATAATCCTGCCATCCCAGGAATCAGTCTGATGGACCTTCGCTATACTTCCTCTATGGCAAGTATATCCTTTCTTAGATAGGAAGACCAAAACAGCACACAATACTCCAGGTGTGGTCTCAATGAGGCCTTGTATAGTTGCAGTAAGACATCTTTGCTCCTGTATTCAAGTCCTCTCGCAATGAAGGCCAACATACCATTTGCCTTCTTAACTGCCTGCTGCACCTGCATGTTTGCTTTCAGTGATTGGTGTACAAGGACACCTAGGTCCCTTTGTACATCAACATTTCCCAATCTATCACCACTTAAATAATACTTTACCATTCTGTTTTCTCTACCAAAATGGATAACTTCACACTTATCCACGTTATACTGCATCTGCCATATATTTGCCCACTCACTCAACTTGTCTAAATCGCCTTGAAGCCTCGTAATATCCTTCTCACCATTCACATTCCCACCTAGTTTTGTATCATCAGCAAACTTGGAAATATTACATTTGGTACCTTCATCCAAATCATTGATATAAATTGTGAATAGCTGGGACCCAAGCACTGATCTTTACGGTACCCCACTAGTCATTGCCTATCATTCTGAAAAAGACCCATTTATTCCTGCTCTCTGTTTCCTGTCTGAAAGCCATTTATTACTACTCTCTCTTTTCTGTCTGGTGAGGTCATGGGGGTAATGAAAACTGTCTTCAACAGTAGCATGCAGCATACTCATTGCGATACAGCAACACATTTTACACAGCATCAGGTTATTTTTTCCACAGAAATAGTTGGAGATTAGAAACCATTTTCACTCCCAGGAAGCCTAGGTTTAGGGGTGTTCCTGCTCTTGCAGCTCCACAGAAATGCTTTAGCATCATTAGCCATAGAAGGAAGCCATTCAGTCTACTGAGTCCATGCCATCTCTCTGTACAACAATCCAACCAGTCCCATTCCCCTCTCTATCCCCATAGCCCTGTAAGTTTATTTCGCACAACTGCCCATCCAATTTCCTTTTGAAATCACTGACTGTCTCCACTCAGACCACCCTTGTAGGCAGTGAATTCAGTGAGTCATTACCTTGCTGCGTAAAAATGTTCTTCCTCACAGTCCCCCTGCATCTCTTGCCTAAAACCATAAACCATAAAACTTAGTCCTTGTATGATCAGCTAATGGGAACAACTTTTCGTTGGGCAGAATTTTTACCTCAGTGGGCGGGTGCGCGCCCAACCTGCTCGAGCATGAAAAGACATGCATTGATGTCCGGCGAGGACCCTACGTCAATGAGCAATGGCACGACAGTTCAGTCGGCAGGCGTGCGCGGGATTCGGCAGCGCGCCCACCGACAATTAAAAGGCATGTTAAGGCCATTAAAGTATCAATTAAGTTAAACTTTTTGCTGCCCGTCCAACCTTACAGTTGGTGGGCAAGCAAAAAGGCCAAGCGGCCTTTACATTTTTTGGAAACCTCATCCACGGGCAGGATGAGGTTTCCAACATCAAATAAAAATAAAATAAATGTTTTTAAATTTCACTTATAACATGTCCCTATTCATGTGACAGAGTTACATGAGGGGACATGTTTCATAACATTTTTCTAATCTTTATTATTTTTTTTGAAAACTCCTCATCTCCCTGAGGTAGCTCTGTGCTGAAATTCCCCACCCCGGAACCATTCTGGGAAATCTCCTCTATACCTTTTGGAGGACCCTTGCAACTTCCTAAAGTGTGGTGACCAGAACTGGATGCAATAATTTAGATGTGGCCTAACCAGAACTATATAAAGCTCAGCATAACTTCCTTGTTTTTGTATTCAATGCCTCTATTTATGAAGTCCAAGATCCCATATTCTTTGCTTATTACTCTCTCAACATGCCCTGCCACCTTCAAAATTCTATGTACATGAAGTCCCCAGATACCCCTGTCCCTGTACGCTCTTTAGAACTGTGTGATTGGGCTGAATTTTCATCCTAGATGTGGATGCATCAAGCAATGTTTTCCATCTGGCACAGGTAATGGACATCTGGGCTCTCAGCTATAAGAACACATAATAAGACTTGGCTGAGAGCCCAGACATTCATTAGTCTGTTGAAACAGCTGCATCCAAGGGAAAGCATTGCTTGATTGACAGCTCTTGCCCTGTGATCTATCAATTGTAAAGAGGTTTCAAGTCCTTGCAGTTGATGCTATTTATATGTTAAAGGGTCTGGATGATTGACACTTCTTTAAGGCTGTGGTGAAAGGAGTTTTTTAACGAAATTAGAAATTTATGAATGAACGACTTTTCAAAAAGCTTTTTCACACATACTACTGTTACTATACGGTTCATTGGTTTTGTACAGGGAGTGTAGTAGGTTAATGGGCATGGAAGTACTATATACCTTTGCAAGAAGCATACGAGGGGCCGTGGGGGTGAGTGGAGGGGTATAGCTTGCCAACATACTATTCAAAAGGTTCCCTCATCCAGACTATGGTTGACAACACCTCTGAGGGACCACAAGTCCTATAAAAGCTGGCCCAACTCCATGAAAACTGGGGGGGACCAGGAGATGCCTATCCCTGCTAAGAAGCCAGCCCAGTTGGAGTTCAGGGTGTGAGCCTGCGATCTGCACCACCCTGCATCCCTAACCCGTGCTGTTGAAAACTGGGGTTGCCAGGAATGGGGTAGGGAATCCCAGAATCGGGTCCTGGCCACCAGTTTTTCACCTCCATACAGTCTCCCCAACTGCATGAAAATCCAGCCTATTAAGTCTATGTTGCCTATCTCTTCTGTCAAAACGCATCACCTCACACTTTTCTGTATTAAATGCCATTTGACGCTTCCGTCTGCCCAGTCTGCTCACCTATCATTAGGACAGGACGTTGCAAAATCATCCTCTTTCCTGTCACACCTCCAAGTTTGGCACCTGTGCCAAATCTTGACATTTTACTCTGAATTCCAATCTCCAAGTGATTTATATATATCAAAAAAGCTGTGGTTTCTAACACTGACCCTTGGGTAACATCACTGTCTACCATCCTCCAGTCTGAAAAGCAACCATTTATCACGATTCGCTGTTTTCTAGCCTTAAGCCAATCAATTTTTTATTCTTTTGCACAGTAATTCACTCTTTCCTCCTCCAGGTACCATGTCCTAAGAGGACATGGGCAACCATGGACTTCCATTTGATTTGTCCATGATTATGCAGTATAACTGACCAGGAAATGCATCTGCTCATACCACCTGCCATTGGGCATGTTGGAAGGATTTACAGGCTGATAACCAACCTATATGGCCATATGGCCACCAAGTCCTGAAGTGGGTAGGTGCTATGCCCACCCAAACAAGCCTGAAACTCTTTTGAGTTATCAACAGTCACAGATTGCAACTCTTTCAAGTACAATCACAGTTCTTGGTTTTCCAGGAGTGGGACATGAACCCACAACCCTCCGATTCAAAGGCGAGGGTGCTATGAACTGAGCCACAGCTGACAAGTGGGATTTGAGCTTCTGGCCCAGAGATAGGGACACTACCACTGCACCACAAGGCCTCCTAGCCTATTTTTTATCCAAGCTGACACTAATCCTCCACTTCAATTTTGTTACCAGCTTTTTATGTGATACTTTGTCAAACACTTCTTTAAAATCCATTTTGACAACATCTACTGCATTCTCTTCATCAACCTTCTCTGTTATCTCATCAAAAAGCTCCTAGCGCTTGGCAGCCATTGAGGATTCCTGAGACAGTTTTCTAGAAGAAGTCTTTAACAGATGTTATTACCTCTTGTTTACATATTCAAAAAGCCTAACACCTGTTTTAGGCAAATACTTAGTATGCCTAAAAAAATTGAGCCCTACAAATTTAACGATGGGAACCAATGTGCAGGTTGTACACTGATCGTCTCACTACAAAATTGATATGCTTTGCTTCTGTTTTATTGCTGAGAAATGGACGCAATGTATACCAATATCAACCCCATTGTGTCCCAGCTGACATCTATAAGCAAATAGGGCAAATTTCTCTTGCATCTTTCAGTCAGTAACTTTTGAACTCTGGAAAGCCATGATACTGCACCTCCACATCATAATGGCTAACCCATGGAAAATACAGCTCACTAAATACCCAAATGATTTGCCAACACAATATGAAGGTGTGAGTTCCAAGGTTATTCTCTATGATACCTTCAACACATCTCTGATGAAGACATTGAAAAGACATGCAGAGTTAAAGGTCAAGTGGCAGGATGGATAATTAGTTGGCTGCAAGGCAGAAGCAGAGAGTAGGGTTAAAGGTTAACTATTCAGAGTGGGAAAAGGTGGGAAACATAGAAACAAATAAAACTTATGTCACAGAAGGAGGTCATTTGGCCCATCGAGTTTGTACTGGCCACCAAAAAGGATATGCTGCCTAATCCAGCTTTCCAGTTCTTGGTTTGTAGCCCTGTAGCTTATGGTACTTAAAAAGTACTTAAATATGCAATTGAAATGTGATAAGGGTTTCTGCCTCTATCAGCCTTTCAAGCAGTAAGTTCTAAACCACCACCACCCTCTGAGTGAAAATTTCTTCTCAATTTCCCCTGTAGTCCTTGTGAACTATTTGAACACATGCACTGTAGCTGTGGTCTAACCAGAGGTTTATACAGTTCCAGGATGACCTCGCAGTTCTTATATTCTATGCCTTCTTAACCACTTTGGGCAGAATTTTTCAGATGGCATGGTTTAATGCCCTGCCACCCGAAGAGTCAGCAGAAAACACATCCCCACTGATACCAGCTGCTCTGCAGCCATTTGACATTCTGTAACTGTTAATTTGAATGTTTGGAAAATCAATTGCAACAGCACCTAAATTTCCAGTATATACTTGTGGGCTGAATTTATGGCCGAAATGGCAGGCTGGAAAACCAGGGGAAGCCCCGCCTCGGCCATCTCTGGGAGCTCAGAACTGATTTTCTGGCCATCAGGCAATTAATTGCCTGGTGGTGAGGCTCCCGTCCATTTAAGGGTGGAGATCCCACCTCCAAAAGCAGCCGGTCAATCCAAGGCATCATGGACAGCACCCTAGAACCAAGGTAAGTGGAGTTGGGATCACTGGGGCCAGTCACGTAAGTCTCTTCGAGTGGAGTTGGGAGGGCTTGTTAGTGAGGGTGACAATGTGTTTCTAAGCAGGTGCCACTAGGGGAGCCCTCAGTAGGCCAATGATTGGAAGCGGTTCCCCCACAAAACCTGCAGGGAGGAATGCCAGCGACAGGGGGATGAAGCCCTTAAGTGGTCCTTGATTAGCCACTTAAGGGCCTCAAGTGGCTTCTGGGCAAAGGCCGTCCTCGACCTCACCCACTGTGGACATAATTTCATGGAGACAGGAAAACAATGGGCACTCCATCTCCTGCCTTCCCTCCTGATTAGACAGCCCCCCTCACCTTGGAACCTGCTCCTGTGGGCAGAATTAAATTCTGCCCCTGGTGTGAGGCTTCCCACCAACATAGCAAATTACTTCTAAGAGCCACTGAGATGAGGAGACTGGTGTCACTCACCCCTGCGCTTGCTGACTTGGCTCCCAGTTAAGCAATACCTGATTTTAAAATTCTCATCCTTGTTTTCAAAACCATCCTTGCCTCGCCCCTTTCTATCTCTTTAATCTTCTCCAGCCTCACAAGCCTATGTGATATCTATCATCTCTAAGCATCTTGCCTCTTGAGCATCCCCAATTTTAATTGCTCCACCATTAGTGGCCACAGCTTTAGCTAGCTTGGCCCTGAACTCTGGAAGTCCCAACATAAACCCCTCTACTTCTCTTTCTTCCTTTAAGAAACTCCTCAAAATCTGCCTCTCTGAGAAAGCTTTAGAACATCAACTGTAATATTTCTCTTTGTGGCTTGGTGCCAAATGTTGCTTTATAACACTCCTGTGAACTGCCTAGGGACATCTTATTATGTTACAGGTGCAGAAGAAATACAAATTTTTGAAGAAGAAATTAGTTTGCACCGTCCCCAGCTCTAGGTAATGTGGGTATATCTGAAATATAGCAATAACTGACACTAGAAGATAGACTAAGGTCAGTGGATGAGCAGTGGCAGACATTTAAGCAGACATTTCATAACGCTCAGCAGAAATTTATCTTGGCCAAAAAGAAGGACTCGATGAGAAGGATGAACCACCCATGGTTAACAAAGGTGGTCAAGGAGAGTATCCAATCAAAAACTAAGGCATACAAAGCGGCAAAAACTAATGGTAGACCAGAGGATTGGGAATTTTTTAGGAACCAGCAGTGGATGACTAAAAAGCTAATAAAGAGGGAGAAGATTGATTATGGGTAGAATCTTACCTATGTCGGGTGGGCTGGGCAGGAGCAGGCACTCAGTGCTACCTTTGTGGGCAGGGGGAGGACGGAGAGTTGGGGCCTGCGCGCAAAAGAGTGCAGCAATCTCCCTGAGGCACGGAACTGCCTCAGGGAGATTAAGTAGATAATATAAGTTTTTACATAATAAGGTAAAAAATTATTTAATCATGTCCCCTCATGTGACCGTGTCACATGAACTGGGATATGTTTGTGAAGTTTACAAAATGTATTTATTAATTTTAATTAATTTTATAAAACCTTCATCCTGTGGACACCCCCACATGCCGACAGCAATATTCTGCCCGTGGCAAGAAATATAAAAACAAACAGCAAGAGCTTCTATGGGTATATAAAAAGAGAGTGGCGAAAGTGAGTGTGGGACCCTTGGAGGATGCGACTGGAGAATTGATAACGGCGAACAGATATCACAGTAGATGTTCTGAAGTCCTCTCAGAGAGGCAGGTTTTGAGGAATATCTTAAAGGAAGAAAGAGAATTGATAATGGGGAACATGGAAATGGCAGATAATTTAAAACAATATTTTGCATTGGTCTTCACGGTGGAGGGCACTCTAAACATCCCAAAGATATCAGATAAGCAAGGAGCTAATGGAAGGAAAGATCTTGTAACTGTCTCTATCACGAGGGACAAGCTAATGGGACTAAAGGCAGACAAGCCGCCAGGACCTGATGGCCTGCATCCAAGGGTTATAAAGGAAGTGGCTGCAGACATAGTGGAGGCATTGATCGAAATATTCCAGAACTCACTGGATTCTGGGAGATTGGAAAACCGCTAATGTGACGCCCCTGTTCAAGAAGGGAAGGAGGCAAAAAGCAAGAAACTATAGGCCAGTCAGCCTAATATCTGTCATTGGGAAAATGCTAGAGTCCATTATTAAGGAAGAAATAGCAAGACATTTAGAAAAGCTTAATGCAGTCAAACAGAGTCAACATGGTTTTGTGAAAAGGAAATCATCTCTGACAAATTTGCTAGAGTTCTTTGAGGATATAACAAGCAGAGTTGATAAAGGGGAACCAGTAGATGTAGTGTATTTGGATTTCCAGAAGGCATTCGATAAGGCGCCACATAAAAGGTCATTGCACAAAACAGGAGCTCACAGCATTGGGGTAATGTATTAGCACGGATTGAGGATTGGTAACACACAGAAGACAGAGAGTTGAGATTAATGGATCTTTTTCAGGTTGGAAAGATGTGGAGTGCCACAAGGACCAGTCCTAGGACCTCAATTATTTACTATCTATATTAATGACTTGGAGGAGGGGACAGAGTGTAATGTATCCATAATTGCTGATGATACAGAAATAGGTGGGAGGACATGTTGTGATGAGGACATAAGGAATCTGCAGAAGAATATAGACAGGCTGAGTGAGTGGGCAAACACTTGGCAGGTGCAGTTTAATGTAGGAAAGTGTGAGGTCTTGCACTTTGGTAGGAAGAATCAAAAGGCAGACTATTATTTAAATGGGGAGAGATTCCAAAAAGAGGGATCTGGGCGTTCTTGTGCATGAAACACATGCAGTTAGCATGCAGGTGCAGCAAGTAATTAAGAAAGCAAATGGAATTTTGGCCTGTATTGCTAGGGGGTTGGAGTTTAAAAGTAGGGAAGTCTTGTTACAACTGTACAGGGTGTTGGTGAGGTCGGACCTGGAGTACTGCGTACAGTTTTGGTCCCCATATTTAATAAAGGATATACTGATATTGGAGGCAGTTCAAAAGAGATTCACTAGGATGATTCCTGGGATGAAGGGGTTGACATCAAGAATGGCTAAACAGGTTAGGCCTTTATTCATTAGAGTTTAGAAGAATGAGGGGTGATCTTATTGGAAAGTACAAGATTCTGAGGCTGCTTGACACGGTAGATGTTGAGAAGATGTTTCCACTAGTGGGGGAATCTCAAACTAGGGGACATAGTTACAAAATAAGGGGACACTCATTTAAAACCGAGATGCGAAGGAATTTCTTCTCTCAGAGGGTAGTGAATGTCTGGAATTCTCTACCCTCGAGAGTTGTGGAGGCTAGATCACTGAAAGTATTTAAAGAGGAGGTAGATAGATTTTTGAAATATCGGGGAGTTGAGGACTAAGAGGAGCTGGCACGAAAGAGGAGTTGAGGTCGGGGCAGATCAACCGTGATCTTATTGAATGGCGGGCGGGGCAGGCTTGAGGGGCCGAATGGCCTACTCCAATTTCTTATGTTCTTATGTAAACAAGCCACCAAATGGCTGACATAGAAATTGAAAATATTGCGCTGGTACATTGGGAATGCTTTTCTGTGGTCCAGGTGAAAACATATTATTCACGCAGAGCAAAGGGAGCAAGACTCTGTCAGCTTTTGTTGTATTTACCCTGTGAACACTTTGGATGTCAGCATTTAAGATTGCTCAGTTTCCAAGCATTCACATCCCTTTATAGTGATGAGCAAAAAAGTGCAAAGAAGGAAACTTTTGTGAGAATGAATTTGTATTTAATGTCAGTCAGCAAATAATCATGTTATTCCTGCAATATCTGTAATTTATATATCAAGACCAGTGAGTTTCCTTTAAATCAAATGTGTTTTTACTTAAGTTTCAAGACTTATGATAGGCCATATAGATGCTGATTTTTAAATGAAAATGGTGGAGACTTCGAGACAAGTGTCAGCAGTGTGAAATATCAAGTTTATTAATAATGCCAGTTTCTGCTGTTAGGAGTTTCAGATCTCGTTAATTAAATCATAATATCAATGGGCATATAAGGGCTAATCTTTACTCCCAGTGGGGAAGCCAGACATGAAGGGAAGGTCAGGGATGAGTCTAATATGGTTAATTGGAATGTGCTTCGCAAAATTGATTTCAAATACTTTAAGCCAAATAATAATATAACTTGAAACATTAAGCAAAGTGTTGCAGATACTGGAAATCTGAAATAAAAACAGAAAATGCAGCAAACACTCAGCTGGTCAGGCAGCATCTGTGGAAAGAGGGAGGCAGGGTTAGTGGCCCTGAATTTCTTTGAGACTTACACTATTGGAATAACGCATCTATAAAAGTCTCAGGAAATTATGGTGTAAGTGATTTATGACAATATTTATGCTCTCGCTGGGACTTTTGCCTCATTCCACCAAAACCTTCCATGAAATAGTGCAATAATGACTGTCAGTTCTGCCCCCAGTTAAGTAAATGGCAATCTCAAATTTCCCAGATAAGCCAATTTTTTCATCACGGCCACTTAGGCTGAAAAATAATGACATATCTAAATGTGTTTAAATTCATGAGTTCAAAATAATTGATTAAGATAAACTGTAATCCCTGCTCTTTCTTGCTATTTTTAAATCTTAACTAACCCCATCAAAACACTTCTTAGTGTATATTGTGTAGGCCACTGAAATGCCTACACATGCTATTGATGAAAATAAGAGTGGAGAAGAAATTGGTTTAGGCTTATTTTTGGGCCCAAAATTGCTGCACACTTAGGGCATGCACAATAAACCAGAAGCTCTTTCGAAATTGGACCTTCAGCTTAACCTCAATTGTTCTGCTGAGCTGTAGGTATCTGATGGATCACCTGAGGGAGCATGCTGCTCTCTTTTAGACCAATTTAGGCTAGCTGTGCCCTGGCAACAGACCTCAAGTAGGATCCGGGCAGCCTGGGAGGCAAATAGGAAGGGGGTTGGCAGCAAGCATGGGCTAGCAGTGATCTGCAGTTCTGGTACTTAGTGAATAGCTTTTATAAAGAGCTAGCACAGGCACCATAGGCAAAATAAAGTCTAATTTTGGCCCCATTTTGCTTCACCTGAAACTTTTAAAGCAGTTTAATTTACAAATGCTGGGGGAAAAATTGGGCTCAGTTATACCCAGTTTTTTGGGTGTCTTAAGGTTTCAAAACGGTGGCCATAAGCACATGCAGAAAGTTCTAACACGAAATGCCCAGATGCCGTATTTGAAAGGGATTAGCATGCGTGCAGTTAACATCTGCTGGAAGCATGCAGAGCAGGTAGATCATGACTTCAATCAGCGTACAATGCTGATTTGATGTCATCACTGCTGTTTTGGAGCTCCACACTCTATCTTATGCTGTCTTACAACTGAGAATGTAACTTGTAGAGTTGATGAGGGGGAGCCAGTGGATGTGGTTTATTTGGACTTTCAGAAGGCTTTCGACAAAGTCCCAAATAAGAGATTAGCGTGTAAAGTTAAAGCGCATGGGATTGGGGGTAGTGTATTGAGATGGATAGAAAACTGGTTGGCAGACAGGAAAAAAAGGGTAGGAATAAACGGGTCTTTTTCTGAATGGCAGGCAGTGACTAGTGGGGTACCGCAGGGATCGGTGCTGAGATCCCAGCTATTCACAATATATATTAATGATTTAGATGAGGGAACTAAATGTAATATCTCCAAATTTGCAGATGACACAAAGCTGGGTGGGAGGGTGAGCTGTGAGGAAGATGCAGAGATGCTTCAGTGTGATTTTGACAAGCTGAGTGAGTGGGCAAATGCATGGCAGATGCAATATAATGTGGATAAATATGAGGTTATCCACTTTGGTAGCAAAAACAGGAAGGCAGATTATTATCTGAATGGCTATAAATTGAGAGAGGGGAATGTGCAACGAGACCTGGGTGTCCTCGTACACCAGTCGCTGAAGCTAAGCATGCAGGTGCAGCAGGCGGTGAAGAAGGCAAATGGTATGTTGGCCTTCATAGCGAGAAGGTTCGAGTACAGGAGCAGGGATGCCTTGCTGCAATTATACAGGGCCTTGGTGAGACCACACTTGGAATATTGTGTGCAATTTTGGTCTCCTTATCTGAGGAAGGATGTTCTTGCTATAGAGGGAGTGCAGCAAAGGTTTACCAGACTGATTCCTGGGATGGCGCGACTGACATAATAGGAGAGATTGAGTCGGTTAGGATTATATTCGCAGGAGTTCAGAAGAATGAGGGGTTCTCATCGAAATCTATAAAATTCTAACAGGACTAGACAGGGTAGATGCAGGAAGGATGTTCACAATGGTGAGGGAGTCCAGAACCAGGGGTCACAGTCCGAGGACATGGGGTAGACCATTTAGGACTGAGATGCGGAGAAATTTCTTCACCCAGAGAGTGGTGAGCCTGTGGAATTCGCTACCACAGAAAGTAGTTGAGGCCAAAACATTGTATGCTTTCACGAAGGAGTTAGATATAGCTCTTGGGGAGAAATGGATCAAAGGATATGGGGTGAAGGTGGGAGCAGGCTATTGAGTTGGATGATCAGCCATGATCATAATGAATGGCAAAGCAGGCTCGAAGGGCCGAATGGCCTACTCCTGCTCCTATTTTCTATGTTACACAGCTTAACAGCATGAGAGACCTCCACCAATGCCTCCATCAATAACTTACCGTTTGATTGCTTCTGTTGGCTGTTGCTGTAATTCTACACTTTGGGGTATTTTTCAATACTTATTAAAAGTACAGGAAGTGTTTGGCTGGTGCTTTTTTGGTAACTTTAAAGCTTGTGCACATTCGTATATATTTTACTGCTTTACATTATTTCAGCAGATCGTCCGGTCCCGCCGAAAGTCAATGGACTTTTCTTTTCTTCCTACCAAAATATACTGTCTCACATTTATCTGTGTTGAACTTCATTTGCCAAATATTTACCCATTCTTCAAGTTTATTAACGTTGTCCTGTAATTTGTTAAATCCTTCTCAGGATTGTGTCATCCACAAATTTGGAAATTGTGTTTTTGATTCCAAAGATCAAATCATTAATGTAAATTTTGAACAACAGTGGTTCCAGCACTGATCTTTGTGGAACACCATTTCCCACCTTCTGCCACTCAGAATAATTAACCTTTACTCCACTTTCTGTTTTCTCTCTTGAAGCCAGATGGCAATTATTCTGCCACTTGTTCCCTGACTCCACATTCTCTGACCTTATTCATTAGGGAATTATGGAGCTCTTATCAAAGGTCTTTTGAAAATCCAGATAAATTACATCTACTGCAGTGCTATTGTCTACGCTCTCTGTTATCTCCTCAAAAAATTCAATAAGATTGGTTAAGCCAGATTTTCCCTTTTGAAATACATTCATTTTTTTTTTGTTTCTAAATGTTCTTCTAATCTCCTTTATTAAGAGTTCCATTATTTATCCTGCCATCGATGTGAAGCTGACTGGTCTATTATTCCCTGGGCATGTTCTGTCCCACTTCTTAAATAGAGGAATTGCATTAGTTATCCACCCATCCTCTATCACACCTTTTTCTAATTAATGATTAAATACGTGTGTAGTAATGCACCTGCTATCACTTCCTTTGATTTTTTTAAGTATGTGGATACAATCCATCCAGACCAGGGATTTTATCCCTTTTGAGTTTATTTAGTTTATTCAATACATCCTTTTTTAAGATTAAAGGCACTTACCTCATTGCTCATCTCATCACTCAATGTCATGTGTCATGTTGACTAGTTTTATCTCCCTGGTAAATACCAAAGCAAAATTAATTAGTTAATATTTCTGCCATCTATCATTACCTGTGGTGTAGGCCCATCCATTCCTTAATGGTCCTATTCCCATCACAACCTTTCTTTTCTATTAATGTGTCTGTAAAATATTTTACCATTTGCTTTGTATTCCTTGAATATTTAATTCCATAGTTCCTCATTGCCTTCCTAACTGTTTTCCTTAACTTCTCTCCTAATCTCTTTGTAAATCCTCTTATCATGCATTCCCCTGCTGTCTATGTATTTAATACATGCCTCTTTCCTAGCCCTCAGTCGTTCCCTTTATGTCTGTATTCATTCATGGAGTTTCATTAGTGTTTAGTTTGTCCTTTTTAGCAGAATATATTTTACATGCGCTCTGTTGAACAGTTTTAAATGTTTCCTCATTGTTTTCCCCAATATTGTTGCCTATTTTATTTTTCTAAGCTCTATTTTTAACCCCTCAAAATCAGCTATTCTCTGATTTATTAACCTGATTTTGTCATGCTTATGTTCTTCTCTGTCATCATCTTAAAGCGTATTATGCTGTGGTCAATATTGCCTAGATGTTCCCTGAATTTTACTTCTCTTGTCTACTCCTGTTTATTCCGCATTACTAGGTCCAATAGCGGATTGTCCCTTGTTGAGCTATTTACATATTGGCTTAGAAAGGAGTCCTTTAAACTTTCAGGAATGAAGTTAGGAAACACTTCCAGATGCAAAGTTTTGTAGAAGTTTGAAACTCTTCCACAGTTGATGTTGATGTTGGGTCAATTGTTAACTTTAAATCTGTGATTGATAGATATCAAAGATATGGGTAGAGGTTGGAGCATTAATGGCTGGTACAGCGCCTTAGCAATCTTAATAATCATTTAGGACACAGCTTGCTGGACTGCTTGAAGAGCCCGCAAGCCCCTTTGAGCACTGCATCCACAGACATGATGGCAGCTGCCTGAGTCTGCATGGTACCAAGCATTGATCACATGACTTCAGTCTAAGCTTCTACAACAATACTGGGACATTAGCTGATATCTGCATCTGCTGCAAGAGAAGCTGATTCACCTGTTACCAGACTCTGCATGATGGGTGGGACAGCAAGTGCTATCATGGAGTTGGCCGCCACTTCCATGCTGGAAATGAAGGGCTCCAAGCTCTGCATGAAGCACTGTGCCAAATCTTTCATAGTTCTTCACAGTGATAAGAGGCTCTGTGGTTTGCCAATGCACCAAACATCTCTATGTGAATGGCCATCACATTCTCCTGTACACTGCCCATCTAAGTCCATATCTGAATCCTTTGAAGCACAACTCTTTCGCAATCTCATCCTTTGGCGAGCTGCTGCGTGAACTATCCTGTGTGGCCTACCTGCAGCCCACTCATGCCTAGTGACTTAACACATGCCAATCTCAACACTGCAGCTCTAGTAGCTGAGCTGATTGTCAGATCAAGTGATGGTGCTTCTTCTTCAGAGGTCTCGTGTTGCTCTCGCTATTCATGATAAGATTGTACTGGCTGGCCAGGTGGCAAACCTTGGGTCTCTGAAAGCAGAAATGCAGAAGGGATGGGTTGGGATGAGAGAGGGGGGTTGGGTTAGAAAGCAAGAGGTCCATGGTTCATCTCAGCTTGCACATCATGCCTGTTAGTATGATGAGGGTGAGGTGGGATTTGTAAAGATGCAGGAACATACCCCCATCCTGAATGTTCTCAGTGGCACAAGATGCAATGGCTCAGTCACAGCTGTCCCCATGATGCTGACTACCCTCCTCTTCAAAGTAGTCTCTCATGGCTCTATTTGAAAAGGAGCAGGCACATTCTCCACAGCATCCTGGTCAATATTTATCCCTCCCCCAAAATCTCTAAAACAGATTATTTAATCATCAACACACTGCTGTTTGCTGAACATAGCTGTGTACCCCCAATCAGATGCTTTTTTTTTGTTACGATAGTGACTCCACTGCAAAAATACTTTGTTGTCTGTTAGGTGCTTTGGGACACCCTGAGGTAAGAATCTGTATAAATGTAAGCCGTTCTTTCTTTTATTAGATGACAGTTTATGCCCCTCAAGTTTCTGTCTTTTGCCTTCATGCACTCATTGACCAGTAGCAAATTTCCAGCATGTTTTGTTTACAATTTAAAATTCCAGTGGTCTTCCTCTTATCACTGGTAGACTTCAATTGTCTGTATGATAAAAGATTTGTAATCACTGAAGATAAGAATCTGTGCACTGTTGCTGCCTACCATTAGCATGAGGCTGACAGACAGGTGTACTAGCTGTGGTAGGATCAGTTGAGCAGAAAACGCATTGGATTAGTTTGTAATGTAGCAAAGCAAACCCATCTGGCAATTGTTAATGCGGGCATTCATCATCAAATCTGCAGATCTAGGATCAGTTTCGAATATAGATACAGAATGAAAAGAAATAAAATGAATAAAAAAATCTAGAACCACTGCATAACTGTGCTATTCACTGCTTTTATGTGTATTTCCATTTCTGTGGCATTGTCTAACTTTGACTTTACCTCATCCGAACTGCTTTGAAAACCCTTATCCTTACTTTAATGACCTCCAAGCTTAACTTCACCGACACATTGACTCCAACGTTCACTCATGCGAACCTGTACCATACACATCCAGTCCAACACTAAGGCCTAAAGTTCGGCGCAGTCGGAAGGACCTTATCAAAATGGCGCTGGAGCCCCGAATCCGGAAGTCCCGCCTACAACCTTGTCGCGCGCAATTTGGAGGGGTGGGGGAAACGGGGTCAGGATAGAGTTCGCACATGCACGTTTCACGAAGGCAGCGGCACATTTAAAAGTGCTGCTGTCTGCAATTGGAAGTGATTTTCATCGGAGGGAGTTCTAAGACACGACTTTTGGGCTTTACACGTTTGAGGGAAAGGTCCGGTAATCCCTACAGCTAGGGTACCCTTCTGGAAACCTTTAAAATGTTTAACGAAGTGTAACAGACTTGCAAGAAAATCAAACATCGCTGACACCCAGTGGAGTTGGAGGGTGGCGCCTGTGGCCTTGGAAGGACAGATATTTTTGCCCCTCGTGACTTGGGCACCCGGGCGGGGTGGAAGGAGAGTGTGTCAGAGAAGTGGAAGAGTGCACTTCGTGAGGGTGACAACTTCGTACATTCATGCCATAAAGGCACATGGTCGGGAACAACATGCGGCCAGAGGGAGGGGGACAAGGCCAGGAGCTGGAGGCAGCGCAGTGCTCACCAGGCTGGAGGAAGTCTACCTGCTTTACTCTTGAGGTAAGCATCTACCGACTGTGCATCTTGCTCCAGTGGAAAACACAACCACTACTAAGTTTCCTGTCACTTAGCCAACTTTTTGTCTATGCTGCCACTTTCCCTTTTATTCCATGGGCTTCAGCTTGGTTGGCAAAGCTATTATGTGTAATTTCATCTAACACCTTTTGGAAGTCTACATACAATGCATCAACCTCATTACCCTCATCAACCTTCTCAGTTATCTCATCAAAAAACTAAATCAAGTTAAACACAATTTCTCCTTAACAAATCCATGCTGGCTTTCCTTAATGAATATGCGCTTGTCCAAATGACTTTTAATTTTGTCCCAGATTATCATTTCTAAAAACTTTCTCACCACTCAAGTTAAAACTGACTGGCCTGTGGTTGCAGGGTTTATCTTTGCACCTTTCTTGAACAAGGAGGTAACAATTGCAATTCACCAAACCTCTGCCATCACCCTAAGGAGGGTTGGAAGATTATGACCAGGGCCACTGCAGTTTCTACCTTTACTTCCCTCAGATGCATCTCATCTGGTCCTGGTGACTTAGCAAATGAAGTACAACCAGCCTTTCTTATAGCTCCTCTTTATGAATTTTATGCCCATCTAGTGTCTCAAATAGCTACTCTTTCTGTAAGACTTTGGCAGCATTTTATTCCTTTGTAAAGACAAATGCAAACTATTAATTTAGTACCTCAAACATGCCCCTTGCCTCCATAGATAAATTCCTTTTTGGTCCCAAGTAGGCCCCACCAACCCTATTCCTATTTCTATGCCTAGAGAAGACTTTGAATTACCTTTTATATTAGCTACTAGTCTTTTCTCTTGCTCTCTGCCTTTCTTATTTCCTTTTTCACTTCCCCTCTGAACTTTATTCAGCCTGGTTTTCAACCTGACATCTGCCATGCACTCTCTTTTTCTGCTTCTTACTGTACCCAAATCATCTCTTTAAAGACAGCCCATTGATCTGTTTTGACTGCCATTCTTTGATTCCAATTTACCTGGGACCATTCTAATGCCTCTGAAATTGGTCCCCCTCCAATGAAGTATTTTTACTCCATATTGCCCTTTGTCCTTTTCCATGGCTAACCTAAATGCTGCTATGATGACTGTTACCTAAATGTTCCCCGACTGACATTGGGTCCACTGGACCCACCTCATCCCCCAGAACCAGATCCAGCAATGCCTCTTTGCTCATTGGGCTGGAAAAATACTTTTCAAGAAAATTCTTCTAAATGCACTTTAGGAAAGTGCATTCTCCCCCCCCCCCTCTGCCCTTTATACTATTACTATCACAGTCCATATTGAAATAATTGAATTCCTCCATTATCACTAGTTCTTTCACCTTTCTGTAGTTTCGCATCAAATTTGCTCCTCTACATCTTTCACACTAGTTGGTGGCTTATAGAATATACCCAGCAGTGTAATAATACCTCCTATTGTTTCTTAGCCGTAACCAAATAGATTCTGTCCTTGACCTATCCAGAATAGTGCCTCTCTTCAGCACTGTAATATTCTTCTTATTCTGCCATCCCTCTTTTTCTCCTTCCCTGGCTTTCCTGAAAGCAAGTGAGAAAGGCTGAATTCATGAGGTAAGCATCTTGAGGACAAGGAGGACTGTAAGTGTTTACATCAAGCCCAATAAGCTACCCGATAAAACCCCCTTGCCCCCAACTCTGATCTGCCTACTCCCTATCCTGACCATGAGCAGACTCCCTGGACCACCATCTGACTCTCCCGCTCATATCAGACCCTTGCCACCCTGCAAGTGGCATGGGATCTGTTCTTCCAGTTGAATCCCCATGGAAAATCATCAGAGCCCCATCCATGTGATTGGAATCCCCAATATCCAACATCCTATCTGCGATTGTGAAGCCCGACAATCTGGACTCCCTGGTGATCTAGACCCAGCATCACCCCGACCCACCCTCCCAGTTCTGATTCATGCCCTCCCCTCCCACCATCATCTGCACTGACCCCCACAACCTCTTTCACTCCCCCAATACACCTACCTGGTTTCAGCCCTGTGAAGCAAGTCTCCCCACAGAAAAAAAGCCCTGCAGTTATATTGTACAGATTATTCATGAAACCTGGCATTCTGTGTTTCCTAATCCCACAACAACCTCACCACCCTGGCATAGAACTCACCTCCAGGCTAAAAGCTAGGCCAGTATTTCATGGTCATGCCAGGAGATAAATCGTTTAAAGCAGTCAGCGGTATAGACTGACACAAGTTGAAAGGTATGAGGAAGTTCATTGAGATAAAACTGAGGGGGAGAAATTCAGGAGGTGTTACACAGATTTACATTGATTTCCCAGGGGCAGACAGTTCCACGAGCTGCCCTGTGTGGCCCACACAGTGTTCGCCATTGATATCATTGAAGAACATGGTGTAGGCCGCAAATGAATTTCTCCCACTCAGTCGTATCTCTTTGAACTCTGAACCCCTTCAAATTGTGCCTATCTCTATTGCCTGATGTGGCTGATGCAGAGTGGTGTGATACATGTGGCAACCCTGCAGTTAGCAAATTTGTTTTACCTTGGCCTCTTGGCCTGAACATTTAGATAAAGCAGATGCACATGTTATACATGTAGTTGCTCAAATGACAGTACCTGTAATGTTCTGCAGCAGAATACAAGCAATACTTTGACTGTGATGTAACTGAAAAGCATTTCTATGTGTTTATCATTATAGAAATCAGGAGTGTTATTGCCTCCACAAATGTCAGATTAGTCCCAGCCACTGTATCAGAGCCTTACCTATGTAGTCTGTAATGGGTTCCTCAGAGCAGGTAATGGGTTCTGCCGAAGGGTCATGAGGACTCGAAACGTTAACTGATTTCTTCTCCACCGATGCTGCCAGACCTGCTGAGTTTTTCCAGGTAATTCTGTTTTAGTTTTGGATTTCCAGCATCCGCAGTAGCTTTTAGCTTTTTGTTTTTATATTATAATGGGTTCTGTCATATCACTGTGCTGGCACATGATATCTGATAAAGGCTGTCTTTTTCTGAAAAAATGCATTGCTTTGAGGTGTAATTTTGCAGATTTTTTTATAGTACGACCAGGCATGATAGCAGTACATATGAATTATCTTGCTGACTGAAGGTCAGAGTGAATACCTTTACTCATTTAGTTCCAGTCTATGTAACAGCATAACTGGTGAGCGATCTCTGTTACTTCTATTTGCTAATCACGTGTCTCAGAAAAGTTGCAAAACACTTAATCTGTCATGAATTATGTTGAAGTGCAATGACTGTTGTTATGTAGGTACTGCATAGTATAGAGCTGTTGGTAAGCATGATTGCCCTTTCTAGCCTGTTTTGATACTTTGGAAACAACATTATTACCTCTGTTTTGTGTTCCACTTACATCAAGGTACTGAATATATTCCGGTTAACAATAGTTTGTGTGAAGCTATTCATATAAGCATATCACCTCCTTACATAGATATATTTACCATTGCACAGTGTCTAACTATAGCAGTATAATATGATTAACAGTCATATTAAACAGTAACAGTGATTGTGATCCTTGATGCTTACCTTGGCATTTTTCTTTGGATTGGATATCTTATACCTCGTATATATCAAACTGCAGAAGGTATTGTGTTGACCTCCAGTGATATATTGAGTGTAATATGTTCTGCATGTTGTTAATATATTGAGTTGAAAGGGGTAAAAGTGGTTTATAGCAAGGTTTTTTTTCAGCTATGTTAGGAATCAGAGGGCTATTAAGGACTGTTAGGCCATTGTAGGATTCCCCAGGACAGATTCCAATGGAACCACAAGATATGGCAGAGGTTTTGAAGGGCTACTTTGCGTCAGTGTTCACTACAAATAGTGCCGCAGAGTTACAAATGATGAATTGTTGGGTGGATGATTCAGTTGAAAATGTCAGCATCAATAAACCCAGCAACTACAGGCCAGACAGTTCAACTTTGGTGATGAGGAAGCTTTTCCAAATGATCATTCAGGAAAAATATAATAGTCACTTCGACAATTGTGGGTTAATTAAGAGAAGCCACCATGGAAAATCGTGGCTGGGATTTCTGGCCTCGTCATGGTGGGATCCACTGCAGGAGATTCAGCGGCCCAGCCAAAAGTCCATTGAAAAATCCCACCCCATATTTAATTAATTTGCTTGAGTTTTTTTGAGATAATAGAGATGGTTTATGAGAGTAATGCAGTTGATTTGGCGTACATTGACTTCCAAAAAGCATTCAGTAAAGTGCCATGCCAAAGACCTGTGAGCAAAGTTAGAGCTCATAGAATAAAAGGGACAGTAGTGACGGATACAAAATTGCCTGAGTGCACTGTTACGGGCAGTGTTTGTATTTTCCTACTGTCCATGATCAAAGTATTTTTGTGTGAGGTTAGTTTGTGTTCTTACCGTTAGTGGTTTATCCCAATTTAAATATTTCCAGCAGTAAGCTTTTATGAATTTAAAAATAAAGATTATTTGTTATCACACTCTTGCCCTGGAGTTTTTAATGCAACGTCTCACACATACCATCACACACACACACACACACACACACACACACAATAGATACAGATAAGAAAAAAACAAAACAACACAATTACAAGTTGAAATGATTTCAGTTTCTTCTGTAACAGGCCTGTAGCTCCTTAACTGAATTGATGCTGCAGCTGCAGTGGAGGTCAGGTAAAAGAGGGTTCTCAGTGAGCTCTCTTGTAATTGAATTGCCAGGAGGTTGGCTCTCTGGTGAAATTGTACATGAAAAAGGGAGAAGGAATCTCCCTCCAACCTATTCCAAGTATATTTGTTTTACCTTAGCTGCATTGTCTTGCAGCTGGTTCAATGACTTTTTAGATGTCTTTCAGTTGGAATCTCTCATCGTGTTTCTCCGATCAGAATAGTTTCTGCTGTAACTTTTAAAAGCAGGTGAAAGCCTGTCTGCCTTAACCATGTGACCTATGCAAGTCCAAAGACCTTTCCCAAGTAAGGTTGGGCCGATATACATCCTGTGTTGTGGCCTTTCACGCTTTGAGTGTTTTGAGATGAGGGACCATTGCAATACAATGAAAGGTCGATGATACTCATTTCATATTTGTCTAACACTGAGTATCGACATCTCTGTTGTCTGTGGTGAGTCAGGAAGACAAATCAGCTGGTATATCATAGTCATGTTTGTTTACAGTCCACACTTACAAACGGAGTTGAGAGTTTCACAAATGGCTGGGATTATTCATATTTCTGAGGTATTTGATTGAGTTTTGGGTCATGCCTGGAGGCGATATTGCCAAAGTCACATGATGTGTTGTCAGCCATCTTAAAAACCATTGTGCCCATTTAGAAAAAAATACAGCTTTCAAATTTGTAATATCTTCAAATGTCATATGGTCTCGAAACGTTAACTCTGTTTTTCCCTCCACAGATACTGCCAGACTTGCTGAGTTTTCCAGCTATTTTCTGTTTTTATTTCAGATTTCTAGCATCCACAATATTTTGCTTTTATTATATTGTAATATCTTCATGCCTGTACTGGGCATAACAGAAAAGAAATAGAAGGTGAATGGTTGTTTTTCAGCCTGGAGGAAGGTTTAATAAGGGGGTGAAAAGTTATCAGGGGTAGGCAGGCAGTTACAGTCAGATTAGCCATGATCTTGTTGAATGGTGGAGCAGGCTTGAGGAGCCAAGTGACCTACTCCTGCTCCATGTTTATAATGGAGTCCCCAAGGGGTCAATGTTAGGAGCCCTGCTCGTTCTGATATATTAATGACCTGGACACAATTTCAAAATTTGCAGATGACACAAAACTGGGAAGTATTGTGAACTGTGAAGAAGATGGTGTTGAACTTCAAAAAGACATAGGCAGGCAGGTGGAATTGGCAGATAAGTGACAGATGAATTTTGATGCAGATAAGTGTAAGGTGATTCGTTTTGGTAGGAAGAATATGGAGAGCCAATACAAAACAAAGGGGTGCAGGATCAACGGGACATGGCTGTATATGGGCGCAAATTATTGAAGGCAGCTGGGCAGATTGAGAGAGCAGTTAATAAAGTTTATGGCCCCCTGGGCGTTATCAGTAGGGCCCCAGAGTATAAAAGCAAGAAAATTTTGATAGACGTATATAAACCACTGGTTCAGCCTCAACTGGACACCACACATTGGGAAGGATGTGAAGGCACTTGAGAAGGTGCAGGAAAGATTCACGAGAATGGTTCCAGCGGTTTACAACTTCAGTTACATAGATTGGAGAAGGAAAGGTTGAGAAGAGATTTGGCAGAAGTATTTAAATAATAAGAGGACTGGACAAAGTTAATAGGGAGAAACTGTTCCCATTGGTGGAAGGATAGAGAACCAGAAGGCAGAGATTTTAGGAAATTGGGAAAGGAAGTTGACATGAGGAAAACCTTTTTTACACTAGAATCTAGACATGAGAATCTAGATTGCACTGCCTGAGAGTATGGTTGAGGCAGATTCAGTCATGGCATTCAAAAGAGAATGGGATCATAATCTGTGAAGGAAAAAGCTGCAGGGCTACTGGTTAAAGGTAGGGAGTGGTTCAAGGTGAATTACTCTTGCAGAGGGCCAGCAGGGACAAGAACGTCCTTCTGTGCTGTAACCATTCTATGATTCAATACGGATATACTCCTGGCTAGAATAAATTATCTCAAAAAGATCAACAAGACTGCAGGCCCTAAAGGTACTCACTCAAAGGTGCTCAAATGCAAGTGGGGTTGTGCTCAGCAAGCTCCTTGCTGATATATGTAGTAAATCATTGGGGTTGGAGATTGTTTCCATTTATCGGAGAGACCCACATGTTCATTCAAGGCAGTAAGTTTGAACCATGAAATTACTGTTATATTAACTTGACTTTGATTATATAGGTAAGAGGCTTGAAGGGGGTCATTAAAGGTACAATATACAAGGCTTATTAAAGAGAATCAACAAGGCTTCTAGAAAGGAAGGCCATGACTCTCCAACCTGGTTTAATCACTTGAGGAAATCTAAATTGATTTGTGCAGATAACCCACAAAAATTGCAGGGCCTGAATTCAACATTCTTGTACCTGCTTTACAGATGTGATAGTTCAGCATTGTGGAATCATTTGCCATATTCAAACAAATACTTGATTTTTAAAAAAATTCACAGGGCATTGCAGGTGAATTGCACGTGGTGTTCCCATGCATCTGCTGCCCTTAACCTTGTAGATGGTAGAGGTCCTGGGTTGGAAAGTGCTGTCGCCTTGGTGAGTTGCTGTAGTGCATTTTGTAGATGGTACATACTGCTGCCACTATCCATGGAGGGAGTGAATGTTAAAGGTGGTGGATGGGTGCCATCAAACAGACTGCTTTGTTCTGGATGGTGTGGAGCTTCTTGTGTTGTTGGAGCTGAACTCATCCAGGCAAGTGGAGGGTATTCCATCACACTCCTGACTTGTGGCCTGTAGATGGTTTACATGCTGTGGGGAGTCAGGAGGTGTGTTATGCACCCCTGACCTGCTCTTTTAGCCACAGTATTTATATAGCTGTTACATATTGTTAAAATTTTCCAAATATGTATATTTCTATGCACCCTATGATATAGGAGCATGGGCTGGAGAATTTGGGAGACAGTGTTATAATATATCTTCATGCTTGCAGGAGTCCAGATGGGAGTTTAAATTCGAAAGGTGAAAATAGCATTAAAGTTGGAATATATGCCTGAATTTACTCATTCCAATAGTAAATGGGAATGGAAACATTGGTTGCTTTTCTGTGGAACAGCAATGTTTGGAAACCGTATGCTAAACACTTAACTCTTTAGAATTCCTAAAATGATTAAGTACTGTAAGAAGAATGAGAAGATACATTTTATAGATAAGCCAAAAGCAAAACACTGCAGATGCTGGTAACCTGAAATAAAAATAGGAAAAGCTGGAAACACTCAACAGGTCTGGCTATAGGGCACTGACAATATTCAGGCAATGGTACTGAAGACCTGTGCTGCAGAACTTGCTGCGTCCTGAGCTAAGCTGTTCCAGTACAGCTACAACACTGGCATCTACCCGGCAATGTGGAAAATTGCCCAGGTATGTCCTTCACAAAAAGCAGGACAAATCCAACCAGACCACTTACCACCCCATCAGACTACTGTCGATCATCAGTGAAGTGATGGAAGGGCTCATCAGCAGTGCTATAAAGCAGCACTTGCTTAGCAATAACTTGCTCACTGATGCTCAGTTTGCATTCCGCCAGGACCATCAGCTCCTGACCTCATTACAGCCTTAGTTCCAACATGGACAAAACAGCTGAACTCCTGAGGTGAGTGACTGCCCTTGACATCAAGGCAGCATTTGACTGAGTGTGACATCAAGGGGCCCTAGCAAAGCTGGGAATTGGGGGGAAAATTCTCTGCTATTTGGAGTCATACCTAACACAAAGGAAGATGGTTGTGGTTGTTGGAAGTCAATCATCTCAGTTCCAGGACATTACTGCAGGGGATTCTGAGGGCAGTGTCCTCAGCCCAACCATCTTCAGTTGTTTTATCAATGACCTTCCTTCCATCATAAGGTCAGAAGTGGGGATGTTCCCTGATGATTTGTTCAGCTCTATTTGCAACTCCTCAGATACTATAGCAGTCTATGCCCAAATGCAGCAAGACCTGGACAATATCCAGGCTTGGGCTGACAAGTAAGTAACATTCATGCTATGCAAGTGCCAAGCAATGACCATCTCCAACAAGAGAGAATCTAACCATTGTCCCTTGACATTCAATGGCATTACCATCACTGAATCCCCCACTATCAACATCCTGGGGGTCACCATTGACCAGAAACTGAACTGGACTCACCATATAAATACTGTGGCTACAAGAGCAGGTCAGAGGCTAGGAATCATACGGTGAGTAACTCGCCTCCTGACTCATCAAAGCCTGTCCACATCTACGAGGCACAAGTCAGGAGTGTGATGGAATATTGCCTGGATGAGTGCAGCTGCTGCAACACTGAAGAAGCTGGACATCATCCAGGACAAAGCAGTCCGCTTGATTGGCACCACATCCACAAACACTCACTCCCTCCAGCACTGACGCACAGTAGCAGCAGTGTGTACCATCTGCAAGATGCACTGCAGGAATTCACCAAGGCTCCTTAGACAGCACCTTCCAAACCCACGACCACTACCACCACAAGCGCAGCAGATAGCTGGGAACACCACCACCTGGAAGTTCACCTCCAAGTCACTCACCATCCTGACTTGGAAATATATCGCCGTTCCGTCACTGTCGCTGGGTCAAAATCCTGGAACTCCCTTCCTAACAGCACTGTGGGTGTACCTACACCACATGGACTGTAGCAGTTCAAGGAGGCAGCTCACCACCACCTTCTCAAGGGCAACTAGGGATGGGCAATAAATGCTGGCCCAGCCAGCGAAGCCCACATCCCATGAATGAATTTTTAAAAAAGGGTCATGACCTAAACCTTTAACTCTGTTTCTCTTTCCACAGATGCTGGCAGACCTGCTCAGTATTTCCAGCATTTTTGTTTTTAATTTACAAATAAGCCATTTGTTTTAGTCATGTCCATGAAGGAGCCTTGTCAATAAAAACATGCTGACAGCTTAGATACACACGTGATCGTTTGTTAATTGCTTAAATAACTTACCACCGCTTGTTTTCAGATCATGCCTTATGTTCCAAAAGATTTATTGAAAAGATTGCAAGAGTCACATTGGAATGAATAAGTCATTGGGATCTCTTGCAGTACGTCTGCTCCATTATTGATAATTGTCGCTTGTCTGCCTCAAGACTCAAAGCAGATTATCTTTATTTCTTCCATTCTCTGTTGATTATGTGCATTAATCATGTTAGAAGTAGAAACGGGTAATAGCTAATTAACAACCTTTTCTTCAAGCATGCTTGCTATTCTTCTCCATTGAATTCGATGAACACTGAGATTACGCAGCAGGTGCATCAGCATCTGAAACTATAGTTCAACATTTTAGGGTGCAGGATTTTCGTTAGCACAAGTTGCTGCCCAACCAGCTGTGTAGTTCCAGCACTTCATCTTCTATTACAGATCACCAGCATTAACAATATTTTCGTCAGATCATATCTCAGCAAAAAAATAAATTGAGTGTGATGCGGGGTTTCTGCTTCATAATCAGATTCACTTTCTCACTGTGATTCCACATTAATACATTTGCGTAGAGTGAATGTAGGGAAATTGTAACTGTGCAGCCTACAAGTTCCTGAGTTTAGGTCACTGGAAGCATTGGAGCAGCATTATAGGAAAATTAAGCTGCTGCTTTTCCTGGTATTATTAATGAGTTTAACAATCTGAAGTATCAATCTTTTTGCAGAAGTGTTTCAGTGGATGCACGATTGCAGGAAGTCATTTCTGAAGCAGTTGAGTGCTTCATCCGAAACATCCCTTGTTAGGATGTTCTAATTAAAATATGTGACTTATGTTTCAGCTAATGCAGAATTGGTCAGACTGCACTGAACTTGATGCATAGCTATGTTGAGATAGAAAGATCAGAATGAGCAAATGTAAAATATATGATTGACTGGGCTATGTGACATTCTGCACTTAAAATGGTTTCAACAGAGCAATGTTGAAGGTTCTGATGTGAAACTGGCAAGAATTGTGGGATATTCGCCCAGATTCTAAATTTTATCATGAAAAGAATACTTTCACAGCACCTTTCACAACCTCTGGACATACCAAACTTCTTTACAACCAATTAAATACTTATGACGTGTAGTTGCTGTAGAATAGTACAGTGCAGAAGGAGGCCATTTGGCACATCAAGTCTGTGCTGTCTCATTTTAAGAACACTCCTGAAGGATTAAATCTCTATGCAGAACCCTATCAGACAGTGCCTTCCAAATCCTAACCAGTCATTGCATAAAATAAGATTTTTTTTCTCGTGTCACTTCTGGTTGTTTTGCCAATCACATTAAATCTGTGCCATTAGGCTACCCCCACTTCAGCCATTGGAACAATTTCTCCTTATTTACTCTATCTAAGCCCTTCATGATTTTAAACACTTGTATCAAATCTCCTCTGAGCCTTCTCTGCTCAAAGGAGAACAATCTAACACCTCCAATCTGGCCGCATATTTCTGTAATCTCTCATCACTGAACCAATCTAGTAAATCTCTCTTGTAACCTTTCCAAAACCTTCATGTTATTCCTAAAGTGTTGTGTCCAGAATTGTACTCCAGCTGGGGCTGAATGAGTGTTTTATATAGTTTTGGCATACCCTGACTTTTGTACTCCATTACTCTCTTTAGAAAACCCATTTATATGCTTTACTAACTGATATGTTAACCTGTCCTACGCCTTCAAAGATTTGTGCACAAATCTCTTGGGTCTCTTGTATTCCTTTAAAATTGTACCACTTAGGAAGTATTATCTTTCCTTGTTCTTTCTAGCAAAATGTATCATGTCACATTTTTCTGTATTGAATTTCATCTGCCATGTGTCCATTAATTCCAGCTGCCAATATCTTCTTGAAGACTATTACTATCTTGCCCACTGTTTAAGTCTCATGCTATCTTGAAATTACAAAATTGTGCTGTAGATCCCAATTTCAAGTTATTAATGCAATTAATATTAATTAATCAAAAGCAGCACTGGTCATGGTAATGAACCCTGGGGTGACAGCCTTACATCTCATAAGACAATGGCTTTCGCTATGGTGGACAACTGTTATGCATTGCCTGGTGTGACTTGGGAGCCCCGCTCTGACACGGCAGTCTTTGCTGCATTTTCAGAGAAGGAAGACAATGAGCTGGAAAGGTGCAAAATGTGTTCTCTGTTTTGTTCTGGGTCCTCTTCTCAGCCAGCTGGGGTTCCCATTTCTGCTTGCCTACTCCAATGCCCTTGCAAATAGTCAACCTTCAGAGGTCCCAGCCTTCAGCAACTGTCTCCCAGTTGTCAGTGCCATATCCTGTTTGCGGAAGTGTGGATTCCCAGGAGGTCATGACCCAGCGGCAAGTTCAGCATTCAGAAGGCCTTTGGGTATATGGTCGTCATCTATCCGATGAATGTGGCTGGAGACAACACAAACATTGTTGCTTGAGCAATGAGTGTATGCTGATGGATTAGCATGCTCCAGGATCTCTGAGTTGGTGACTTTGTCCTGTCAAGAGATACACCTGAGACGGCGAAGGTGTTAAGCCTTTTCTCCTGCCTAGCATATGTTGTCCAGGTCTCACTACTGTAGAGGAGTGCACTGAGGATGCAGACCCAGTAGACTCGTAGTTTGGTGTTCTCAATCAGGCTGCTGTTGTTTCATACTCCCTTACTCAGCTTGAAAATAACAGCTGCAGCTTTTGTGATGAGTGTGTTGATTTCAGCACAAGTGACAGATTGCTGGTGATTGTGGAGCTTAGATATGTAAAGCTATCAACAAGCTCCATTGCCACATTATCAACACTGATCATGATGGTATGGCAAAATTCTGGACCATGACATTTGTCTTCCTGATGCTTTTGTTTAAAAAAACAAACTCTTTATAGGCATGTGAGAGTCTGTCCATTTGCCACTGAAGGTGTTCCTCGGTATGGAATGCTAGTATGGCATTGTCGGTGTAAAGCAACTCTGAGGACCTGGTGCACCTTTGGCTTGGATCTCAGGCGATCAAGGCTGAACAGCTTTCCATCAGTTCTGGTATGTAAGTAGATATCCTGCGTAGATGACCTGAAGACATATGACAACAGCAAAGAGAAGAATATGTCAGTTGGAGAATGCTTCTGTATACCTCCCTGCATGTGGCTTTAACTCTACATTCCTGCCTACTCCCGATACCCTTTGACTCCCTTGTTAGTCAAGAATCTATGTACATCTGCCTTAAATATATTCAAAGACCCTGCCTCCAACGCGCTCTGACAGAGAATTTCAAAGATTCATGACCCTCTGAAAGAAGAAAAATTATCCTCTTAACTGCCTATGTTGCAGTCACACCCTCCTGTTCCTGATTACAGACCAAATCTGAAGTAGCTAGCCTAAGAGGTGTGACTGCCTCCTGGAACTAAGTGTCCAGGTAGTTTTCCTCCTCCCTGATGCATTGCAGCGTCTGAAGCTCAGACTCCAGCTCATCAACTCAGAGCCAAAGTTTCTCAAGTTGCAGAAAACTTACTGCAGATGTTGCCATGGATCTCACAGGTGTCCACGAGACCCACATGCTACAGCTGCAACACATCATCTGCCCTGCCATCGTTACTGTGTTTTATTTAACTAAGTATGTTTCAAGTTTAGAAATCTCTCTTATCGGTTATCCATAGTTATGTTATAGATTTTAACTAATTGTGCTATAAATTTATTGTAATACTTAAATCTCCCAAGTACCAGTTTAAACTACTTTCCCAATTTTGAGTTGTAAAACTAAAACTCACCAATCACAGAACATCTCACTTAATTAATGCCTCCGGCCTTCAGGCCTAGGATCTCGGTGTTTCCACCTCCCGCTCTTGGATCACTCCTTTTTTGTAAAAGGCCAGAACAGCACCTTGTCTGTCACTGCAGTGAATTCCCTCAGTTACCACAATCCCAGAGTTAAAAGCACTTGGTCTCACTGAACTCAGTATCGAGTTGTACCTTGATGCGATTTACCATGTGCATTTGCTAAACCTCCTGTATTTATACTCGCTCAAATTCCAGTGAGCTAAGTCAGCCACTTTTGGCTAATGGTCCAACTATACATATTGTACACTGGATGAGTGGCTATGCAGGATACATAGGATGCATGGAGGGGGCATGGGCTAGTAGGGGGATCTGAGGGAGTGTAGAGGGACATGAGGATATGAGGTGGCATGGAAGGGCATGGGAGATATGAGGGGGCGTGAAGTGAGTATTGGGGTTGGGTGTGGGGTGAGCGATGAAGTTTAGGGGGCCTTTAAACAATGTTGGGAGCTGGGGTGCTGTCTCAGAACAGAGATGGGTCTTCTAATCACCCTGCCTCTGCACTTGCACTCCTCCCACGCACCATTGCAAGCTGCACAAGGAACCCGTACCCTGCATGAAAATACAAAATTCCCGGTCAAGTCTCTCATGAGTCACCTGCATTTTGGAAGTCAAGAAAGGGCCCACCTCATGTTTTGCATGCCTGATACGAAAATTTAGCCCAATACTTCTAACAATGCCTCAGTACAACACTGAAATATCATTCTAGGTTATATGCCCAAGTCTCCAGAATGGGACTCGAACCGACAACCTTTTGACTCAGAAATGAGAATGCCAGCTGCCAGCTCTAAGTCGCAGGACATATTGGCCCAGTTCTCCAGATAGTTGGAGACCAGTCATGTATCTCCAAGATATGCTACAGGACCCCTTGGAAGTCCCAATGCACTGACTCTGTGGAAATTGCCCTGCAAGTTTGAACTTACGATGGGCAATTACCCTGCTCCCTGAACCCTCTGCAAAAGTCTCCCGACTCTGAGTTAGAGTCGGAAATGCAGATGGTTCTGACTTACCTACCTGGATAGTTACCCAGGAAATGTTAGATTAAAACCTGATCTGACATCCTGGTAACAAAAAATACTGGCCCACCCAATCACTCTCACTGACCACTCAACTACCCCCTGGACTCCCCGACTCCCACCCTGACCCACCAACTCCCCTCCAAATCTGCCCTGACACCTGCAGATTTCCCCCCTGACCCGACCTGAGTAACCTCCATCATCTGACAACCCTCTGCCTCCTCTCTGATATGGCCTGACCAGCCTCCACCACCCAACTCCTCCTGACCTGATCTGACACGACCTCACCACCCTACCCCCTTTCTCCGCAGTGCTCCCTCTGAGGTTTCCTGTGCTGACTAAGTTCTGCAGGATCCTCCATTGAAAGGTTGGCTAAAAAAATCAGGAAGGTAAGTAATTTGTGCCTGTTCAAGGTCAAAAATGTGGGTTCGGATCCTGAAAGGAAGATTCAGGCTATTGTATATAGTGACAATGTTTATACTTATGATTTTGAACTCCAAGAATAATTTGCAAGTTGTGTGATTGACACAGAACCAATAACCTTTCTGCAATTGGAGTTTTTTTAAACTAGGCTACCATAAGATCAGCTGGAACAAAGTAAAAATGAAATTATAAAAGACAGTTTCTTGGTTTTTAAGTGTGATGCAAGCAACAGTTAGATTTGTCTTGACTTGTGTTTTTTTAACATTTGAGAGTGGCTTTAGGAATCTATCCAAACACCTTATCTCATTCTTTGGCCAATAAATACACAATCTTTTGCATACCTGTTGTGCTTTCTAAACCTAGTAAAACCCATTGTTTTTGATGAATGCTAGATTTGGATATTTTAAAGAGGAATTCCATGATTTTTTTTGTTACAATGAATATTGGTAGTTGAAGGTTCAGGAAGAATATCAGGGATAAACTAGTACGTTGCAGTTCCAACAGTGTATTCCAAAAATGAATGATTAAAATGGTTCACTACTTGAAGCAGTAACAGTGGCATATCAACATGAATCATGGCTAACATTTGCAACAGAGCACAAATGTTAACTACATAGAAATTGTTCTATTTTAATATTATTGTGTGGTCTCTTACTGATGCAGTCATTTTCTGAATACCATGTTTACAGCTAGGTCATACATTAAGATTCAGTATGGTACAATGTAGATACCCTTTTACTTTCCAGAAATCCCCAAATGCCTCAGTCATTGTGATCTCAATGCAAAATTTATTTGTGCCTTGTTTGGTCACATATACAGATGTACTGTTTAAAATGTATCATGCTATTATTCATCAAAGGGCATTCTTAAAAGACAAAGCAATATCATTGAGTTTTTCAATATTTAGTTTTTTGCAAATTGTATAATTCTGCCAGTCTCCAATGTTATCCAAGCTTGCTTACAGTAACAAAAGGAACCAAACCAGTAATCTTTCATCCAAAAGCGAAATATTGTGTATCCCGGAAATCCAAAATAAAAACAAATTGCTGGAAGTATTCAGTAGGTCTGGCATCTGTGGGAGAGAAACAGAGTTAACATTTCAGGTTGTGACCTTTCACCAGAGGTTGAGTATTTGCAGCACTTTCTGTTTTCTTTCATGCCTGTTCATTTATTTATCTCACTGCCATGGACAAGAGGTCAAACTACAAATGGGCAGCATGGCTGCTGTTCTTTCTGCAAAAGTCATTCCAAAATAGTTGTCTTGGCAGAGGAACTGGAGTTGACTATTACTTGTTGCTAAATAGATTACAGTACTCTGAAAATGAAACATGTCAAAACAAATTTCATTTTGATCATATGCAGGATCATTTGTTTATTATAAGTTTTGAAAACATTTCATTCTCAATAACCTTATTTATATAAAACTGCCTCTAGGTGACTAGTACATTATTGCCTATCCTTTCACTTAATTTTTCCTGAGCTGGTGCTTGGATTGTGAAATGTTATGTTGAAGTGGCATAAGTGGAATCATTTTCCAGCTAAATGATTATCGTAGGGGACATTACAACAACAACTTACAGCCTTTAACACAATTAAACATCCCAAGGCCGTTCATCGGAGCATCAAATAACCAACCATGACACAAAAGGAATCGCAAGGAGGTATTAAGTCAGATGACCAAAAGCTTGGTCAAAGAGGTAGGTTTTAAAAAGTGCCTTAAAGGAGGAAAGTGAGTAGAAATTAGAAAGGGAAGGTATTCCAGAGTTTGGGGCCTAGGCAATTGAAGGCATGGCCACCAATGATGGAGCAATTATAACTGTATTTATAATTGGGAATGCACAAGAGGCTAGAATTAAAGGAGCACAGAATCTCAGAGGGTTAGAAGAGATTAGAGATAAGAATGGGCAAAGCCATGGAGGGATTTGAAAACAAGGATGAGAATTTTAAAACCAAGATGTTGCTTATCTGGGAGCCAGTGTAGGTCAGTGGACACAGTGGTGTTGGGGAACAGTACTTGCTGTGAGTAAGATACAGGCAGCAGATATTGTCTTCCCCTGTGCTGATAAAGCAAGTGCTTAAGTTGGTTCTTGTCAGATATCCTCTCTTTCAGCATTACTTTATTGAACTGAAAGCATCCTGTTTTGATCTACATGAGATCAGTAACACTGGATTACCATGAAGATGCAAAAGTGTTGTAGTCACCAATCACCTCTTTTGCTGAGGGAGTGTGCTTTGAGCCTTATGCAGTCTGCACTATTAAAAGATTACATGAACAGTGGTCAAATAATGTATGGGGATCATGCATGGCTGTACAGATATAATGGGCCAGATTTTGCTGTATAGGTTATCTAAAAGCTTGCCTTTGCATATTCAAGTTTAGTAATTTTTTTCCATGGCATGTTCCTAAAAGTGCGAGCTGATAATGATGCAGTGAAGGAAGCAGGACACCATCAGTTAACAGGGCTAGCAACTGCATATCTCCTTAACCAATCAGTTTGAAAGATCATTAAAATAAACAGAACAAAGAGTGAGAAGGCAGGGTGGGTGAATTTAATGTCAAAACAGGTACAGGAAAATAAATAGCAAGAAAAGTCACATTAAGAGTGAGGAAAAAAGAGAAATGAAAGCAAAAAAAGGAAAAGTTTTAAAATTGTCAACAACAATTACTATCTGAATGAATGAGACTCCATATTTATCATTCATTTTCAGTATTGGGGAAGTTGATTTGCAATAATTAACACCTTCCTCTTTGTTAAAGGGGTACTTAGACTTGTGTGACAATTTTTTAATGATTAGTTTAGCTGTGTCTACTGTGCAAATACAGCAGTGTTCTCTTACATTGAGGTCCTCAGCTGAGTTCCCGATAGCAAAACTTGAATATAACATCATCATCTTCTGGTGAGCTGGCAACCAAACCATCCTTTCACCTTGGCCTGGCTGCTGTTACTCAATGTACTGGGACTTATGTACAGATCCTAACTCCATACTAATCTCCAAGGTATATTGTTATGATCCTTGGCTAGACCCCAGGATGTGGAGGAGGTCTGGTTGGGGACCAATAACGTTTTGCTTAAAGTAGATAAAGTTTGATATTCAAGATGCTTACTAAGTGAATAAAGCCATAAGATTCCATGGGTATTCAACAAACAAAAATAAACTTTACTAATATTTATCTTATACTTATCCTGAATGTTAGAGTATGAGGTACATGTGAATTAACAGGTGAACTGTGGTAGGACACATCACTTACACAATAGATGACAGATGCGACCAATCCAGATTCCATGGATTTCTCAACAACCCACCCAGACGTTTGTCACATTGTGAACTAGCCAATCTCACTAAAACTTGGTCTTTCTCACAAGGGTTTGCGATCTCCACAGATAAAGGTCTCACCTTGGAATCCTCTTCAAAAGTCTCGGACATCTTCAACAATGACCCACCTTGCAGGGTTTCAATCTCACCTTCTGAGATTCTTTTACCCTGGATCTCCAAGTACACTCCAGTTTCACCTTCCACGTACGATCTCAGATCTTCGGCCGTGCCAAGCAGAACACTGCTCCAAAGGATACCTTTGCCCCAATGGCCTGCAGCACGGAGTCATCAATCTTCTGCCTTCCCAGGTCTTCAGGCCTTCTCTCATGCCCACTTTGCTCAACGTCTGCTCCCTTATGTTTGTTCTTTATTTTGTAGACTTTTCCTCTGCTCCTTTCTTCTAACTTCACTAAGGGACCTATTCCTGTATCCTGTCTTCATCCTTTAGCTGGGATTACCTTTTGGGACCTCCTTGTCCCCCTCCTGTGTCCTGCTCCCTGGCGCGCGCGCACTATGATGGTGCTCCCTATCATGTCATCTGACCTGCATCTTCATGCCGTTTTCTCTTTTCCCTTGTGTGCAGGGCCGGTCCCTGGCCTGTAGAATGTTTATAAAAAAAAAAAATTGCACATGTCTGTGGGACAGCTCTCCCAATTTTGGCACAATTCCCCAGATGCTTAAAAAAAAAATCTGGTTCACTACTGTCCTTCAGGGAACGAAACCTGCCTTTCTTACCTGGTCTGGCCTACAGGCAGACAGTTCAGGAGTCCCATGGAATCCCGCTCGCAAATCCGTATTCCATTTTGGAGGCTGATGAGGACGCTGGTTCCTCCAGGGAGTGCACACAGAGCCAAGCTTCTGGCACCACAAACAGCCTGTCTGTACAGGACGGGAGGAAGAGCAATAGTAATAGGGGATTCTGTAGTCAGGGGAACAGATAGGCTGTGGCTGTCAACGTGACTCCAGGATGGTGTGTTGCCTCTCTGGTGCCAGGGTCCGCGATGCCACTGAATGGCTGCAGGGCATTCTGAAGGGGGAGAGTGATAAGGCAGAGGTCATGGTACATGTTGGTACCAATGACATAGGTAGAAAGAGGGATGAGGTCTTGAAAAGCAGGACCTCTCGCGTTGTAATCTCTGGATTGCTCCTAGTGCCACGTGCTAGCGAGCACAAATAGGAGAATAGAGCAAATGAATACGTGGCTTAAGATTTGGTGCAGGAGGGAGAGTTTTAGATTCCTGGATCACTGGGACCGTTTCTGGGGAAGGTGGGATCTGTACAAGTGGGACAGTCTACATCTGAACCAGAACGGGACTAACGTCCTTGCGGACAGGTTTGCTACTGCTGTTGGGAGGAGTTTGAACTAATTCAGCAGGGGGAGGGGACACAGAATGTTAGCAGAATAGGGACACATCATAATACAGTAAAACAATCAAGTCAGAGGGAGTACAGCTGCATTAAGTTTCAAGGGAGTAAAGCAAGGCTGGATGGCCTCTAATGCCAGGAGTATTACAGGTAAAATGGATGAGTTAAGGATGCGGATTGACACATGGAATTGTGATATAGTAGGCATCATTGAGACGTGGTTGAGGGAGGGGCAGGATTGGCAGCTCAACATTCCGGGATATAGAATCTTCAGGGGAGGGGATAAAAGAGGAGGAGGCATTGCATTATTAGTTAAGGAGTCAGTTACTGCAGTAAGGAGAGCTGATACCTTGGAGGGGGCATCGAATAAAACTTTGTGGGTAGAGCTTAGGAATAAAAAAGGGGCAGCCACATTGTTAGATGTTTATTATAGACCCCCAGATAGCGGGAAATTTGAGGAGCAAATGTGCGCACAATTTGTGGAGGTGTGTAAAAACAATAACAATAGGGTAATTATATTCGGTGATTTCAACTTTCCCAACATTAATTGGGATAGACGTAGTGTTAGGGCTTGGATGAAGTGGATTTCTTGAAATGAGTACAGGAGAACTTTTTAGGTCAATATGTAGAGGGTCCAACAAGGGACGGCACAGTGCTGGACTTATTCTGGGAATGAAGCGGGACAGGTGGCTGAGATGGTGGAGGGGGAGCATTTTGGTGATAGCGATAGTACAATTTAAGCTCGTTATGGACAAAGAAATAGACAAGTTGCAAAAAAAAATGTTTTTGATTGGGGAAGAGCGGATTTTAGTAAACTAAGGCAGGATCTGGCCAAGGTAGACTGCGAACAGTTACTTGTGGGGAAATCTACAGAAGAGCAGTGGGGAGTGTTCAAAAAGGAAATGGGGAGGGTACAGGCTCAACATGCTCCCTCTAGGGTGATTGGAAGGAGTAACAAGCCCAGAGAACCATGGATGACCAGAGATATTCAGGATACGATGAGAAGGAAAAGAGACGCTCTTAGCAGGCACAAGGGGAGCACATTAGTGGAGTACAGAAAGTGCAGGGTGGAGCTTAAAGTAATTAGGAGAGCAAAGAGGGGACATGAGAAAGCTCTGGCTGTTAAAAGTAGGGAAAATCCCAAGATATTCTAAGTATATCAATGGGAAGAGGATAACCAAGGAAAGAGTAGGGACCAAAGGGGCAATCTATGGGTGGAGCCAGAGGACATCGGTAGAGTGTTGAATGAATACTTCACATCCGTCTTCACCCAAGAGAATGAGGATGAAGGTGTGCAACTCGGGAAGAGAGACTACGAGGTTCTTGAGCAAATTGATATCGAGAGTGACAAGGTGTTGGCAGGCTTAAAAGTGGACATATCTCCAGGTCCGGATGATTTGTGTCCCAGACTGCTGAGGGGGGCAAGGGAGGAGATCGCAGGTGCTCGGATCCAAATTTTTAATTCCTCTCTGGCCACGGGGGAGGTGCCAGAGGACTGGAGAACAGCTAATGTGGTTCCACTATTTAAGAATGGTTGTACAGAGAAGGCAGGGAACTACAGACCAGTGAGTCTCATGTCAGTGGTAGGGAAAGTATTGGAGAAAATTCTGAAGGAGAGAATCTATCTCCACTTGGAGAGGCAAGGTTTGATCATGGATAGTCAGTTGGAGGTCATGCCTAACAAATTTGATTGAATTTTTTGAGGAGGTGTGCGGGATTGAGGGGCACGGACAGGGTGGATAGGGAGCAGCTGTTCTCCTTGGTTGAAGGGTCAGTCACAAGGGGACACAAGTTCAAGGTGAGGGATAGGAAGTTTAGGGGGATGTGAGGGAAAACTCTTTTACCCAGAGGGTTGTGACGGTCTGGAATGCGCTGCCTGGGAGGGTGGTGGATGAGGGTTACCTCACCCTTTAAAAAGTACTTGGATGAGCACTTGGCCCATAGCCTTGAATGTTATGACATGCCAAGTGCTGGTAAATGGGATTAGGTAGGTAGGTCAGGTGTTTCTCACATGTCGGTGCAGACTCGATGGGCAGAAGGGCCTCTTCTGCACTCTGATTCTGAAGGTCATTGATGAAGCAGCTGAAGATGGTTGGACCGAGGACACTACCCTGAAGAACACCTGCAGTGATGTCCTGGAGCTGAGATGACTGACCTCCAACAACTGTAACCATCTTCCTTTGTGCTCGGCATGACTCCAACCAGTGGAGAGTTTTCCCCCTGATTCCCATTGGCTCCAGTTTTTCTAGGGCGCTTTGATGCCACACTCGGTCAAATGTTGCCTTGATGTCAAGGGCAGTCACTCACCTCACCTCGGGAGTTCAGCTCTTTTGTCCATGTTTGAACCAAGGCTGCAATGAGGTTAGGAGCTGAGTGGCCCTGGCGGAACCCAAACTGAGCATCAGTGAACAGGTTATTGCTAAGCAAATGCTGCTTGATAGCACTGTCGATGTCCCCTTCCATGACTGATGATTGAGAGTAGACTGATGGGGCAGTAATTGGCTGGGTTGGGTTTGTACTGCTTTTTGTGTACAGGACATATCTGGGCAATTTTCCACATAGCCAGGTAGATACCAGTGTTGTAGCTGTACTGGAACAGCTTGGCTAGGGGTGTGGCAAGTCCTGGAGCACCAGTCTTCAGTACTATTGCCGGAATATTGTCAGGGCCCATAGCCTTTGCAGTATCTAGTGCCTTCAGCGGTTTCTTGATATCATGTGGAGTGAATCGAATTGACTGAAGACTGGCATCTGTGATGCTGGGGACCTCTGGAGGAAGCCGAGATGGATCATCCACTCGCAACAATCTTCAGCCAGAAGTGCCGAATGCTTCAGCCTTACCTTTTGCACCGATGTGCTGGGCTCCCCCATCATTGAGGATGGGGATATTTGTGGAGCCACTGCCTCCAGTGAGTTGCTTAATTGTCCCCCACCATTCGTGACTGGATGTGGCAGGACTGCAGAGTTTTTAGATCTGATCTGTTTATTGTGGGATTGCTTAGCTCTGTCTATCAGTTGCTGCTTATGCTGTTTGGCATGCAAGTAGTCCTGTGTTATAGCTTCACCAGGTTGACACTTCATCATGCCTGATGCTGTTTCCAGCATTCCCTCCTGTACTCCTCATTGAACCACAGCTGATCTCATGATTTGATGGTAATGATAGAGCGGGGGATATGCTGGGTCATGAAGTTAGATTGTTCGAGTACAATTCTGCTGCTGCTAATGGCCCACAGTGCCTCATTGATGCCCAGCCTTGAGTTGCTAGATCTGTTCGAAATCTACCTCATTTATCATGGTGGTAGTGCCACACAACACAATGTAGGGTATCCTCAATGTGAAGGCGGGATTTCGTCTCCACAACGCCTGACTTCATGGGGTCTGGCGTCAATGTTGAAGGAGGACTCTCAGGGCAACTCCCTCCCGACTGTATACCACTGTGCCGCCACTTCTGCTGTGTCTGCCCTGCTGCTGGGACAGGACATATGCTGGGATGGTGATGGTGGTGTCTGGGACATTATCTGTAAGGTATGATTGTCAGGATGACTATGTAAGGCTGTTGCTTGACTAGCCTCTGGTCATTCCTACCGATACTGTCATGGACAGATGCATCTGTGGCAGGCAGGTTGGTGAGGATGAGGTCAAGTATGTTGTTCCCTCTTGTTGGTTCTCTCACCACCTGCAGCAAACCCAGTCTGGCAGTTAGGACTTGACGAGCTCAGTCAGTAGTGGTGCTACCGAGCCACTCTTGGTGATGGACATTTGAAGTCCCCCACCCAGAGTACGTTCTGCACCCTTGCTACCCTCAGTGCTTCCTCCAAGTGACGTTCAACATGGAGGAGCATTGATTCATCAGCTGAGGGAGGGCGGTACGTGGTAATCAGCAGGAGGTTTCCTCGCCCATGTTTCACCTGATGCCATGAGACTTCATGGGGCCTGGAGTCGATGTTGAGGACTCCCAGGGGAAATCCTTCTCAACTGGATTGGCTGTACCTGCACGAATTGAGGAAACCGATTTGCAGGTGCCCACCGAAGAACCTGATGTTCAGACAACACCAGAAATGGAGATTACTGACAAAACATCCAAAACTGTAGAGCGGAGACATTCTACACTTATAAGGAATCCTCCAGAAAGACTGAATTTGTAAATTACTTATCTGTGTAAATAATTTGATATTTTGAGAAGAATTGTGATTGTAACTGTAAAATATATTTGAGTAAAGGATGAGGAATGTGGTAATCTGATGTGTAATATATTTTTAAGAAGAATGTTATAATAGATCACATGATCTTAGTATCCAATAGCAGAGTAGCGCGAGCTACCTTCATAGTCTGTATTTAGTAGTGAGTAGTCTAGAGTAAGAGTCTGTAATGTAGAGACAGGGTTTGAGTTGTAAGTAAACAAGTGTAGCTGCTGAAACAAAACCAAAATGCTGGAAAAACTCCGCAGGTCTAACAGCATCTGTGGAGAAAAAAAAGAGTTAACGTTTCGAGTCCTTATGACTCCTTTGCAACAGCAGCGCTGATTGTTCAGCAATTTGTGATGATTCACAGCTGATGGGGTATCACTTCCTTGCCACAAATTCTTCTATGGTTTACACAATAATAACTGTGCATTAAAGCCACTGTTTTTCTCAGCAAATTCTAGACCAATATGTTTGGAAGTAGTGTATGTTTGTGTATGTAACAAAATGAAACTACATTTATGGTAAAGATGAGCTTTGGCAAAAAGAAGTTTGTCACGATCCTTGTGGACTGATAAAGTTGGAAAAAGAAATTTGAACTTCCAGTTCATAGCTGAACAGGATGACACAAGATTTAATGTTTAAAGATTTTTGTAACAGATGATTAAAACACTTAACTGAACAGTATTTTTGTAGGCAACTTATACACTAAACTACGGAAAGGGACATTCCTCTTTTATACTTGTCACGCATCACACTCCACAGAATTACAGCCCTTATGGCAAACAGTTTACAGTTGCTTTCAATAGGTTCACGTTTTCCCATTTCACTGAGTAATAACTTTGACCATCTCCATGCACTTCCCTCAGTTTTCGGAGAATTTTCCAGTAGTGAAGTTTGCTCTGATGATTCTTCCCTCTCTGACCACACCAGGACGAATGCCCTAGATTCCTTAGATGGCTGCAGAATGTGTCTCTTTGACAAGAGACCGTCTCCCTCCTGCATCTGGCTTCAGTAGCTCACAGCTTATCTGTAGCCTCTTCTCTCTGCTTACCACACCAACTGCTGTTTTTTTTTCTTCACTCTCTTCTCCCTTTGCCCCAAAAGCTTGAAGCTGGCAAGTCTATTTACTGTTAGCATAGCTGCTCTTGCCTTTTGTTTCCAACTGCGAGAACTTTGCATGTTGCTCAGAGGGTCCCTTGACTTAGCTAGGATTATTGTCAGGCAGAAATGGAAATAGTCCCACCACCCCCTTCATTTTAACCTAAATTTAAAGAAACAGTTCAAAACATCATAATCTTATAAATCTCTTAATTGTAATACACTTATATAGTATGTTTCATAGCCACATGACATCCCTAAAGACTTTACACCTATTGAAGTACTTTTGGAATGTAGTCACTGTTGTAATGTATGTGGAAGAAATAGATCAAAATCAATAAAGGGAATTTTCAGTGAACCAGCCAAGAATTAATTTTTCTGTAATTTGGCAGCCACCTGTTCATAACATTTAATTATTTTTAAAGAATAAACAGCCCAATGGTGTTTACCAGCGATTATATGTTGCGAAACATACTATATAAGTGTATTACAATTATTTATTGTTTCCATCATTCATTGTGATTCATCAGGGTAAAAAACTTGAACAATTTTATTACAGTGGGACCCACTTCACTGCATCACAGCTGGCCTTGAAAATTGTATATAATTATCTGGGCAAGTTGATTAAAATAACAAGATGCTAAACCAATTGAATAAAATGACTAACACATTTAACCACATACTGTTGTTTTCCAATATTTTTGCAAATTAGTATCACTGTCAGCAAATGAATTAACCTGACTGAAAATGCTCAAAAGGTTGCAGAAGATACTGTAGATCATGCAAATAAGTATGTGGTAATGGTTATCTGGTAATCTGTTTGTGATTTACACGCTCTGTGAAAAGTAGCAAGTGGGGCGAGTTACAAACACATTCACATTTGTGGTAAAGCCATCAGTTACAAGGGCAACCATGGATAATCATACAGTGGCATTATCAATTATTTATACAATACCTGCAAAACTGAGAAGGAAGTACTTTTTAGTTAGCTTTTGTTTGATTGTTTTGCTTACAAGATAAGGGCTCCAAATTGTGCAAGATCAATTGAGCACCTACAAAAGGGTGTACGGGATCAGAGGTGAGCTGGCAAGATGGATACAGAACAAAAACAGAATTACCTCGAAAAACTCAGCAGGTCTGGCAGCATCAGCGGAGAAGAAAAGAGTTGACGTTTCGAGTCCTCATGACCCTTCAACAGAACTGAGTAATATTAGGAGAGGGGTGAAATATAAGCTGGTTTAAGGTGGGGGGGGGTGGGAGAGAAGTTGGGGGGGCGGGTGGTTGTAGGGACAAGCAAGCAGTGATAGGAGCAGACAATTAAAAGATGTCACAGACAAAGGAACAAAGAGGTGTTGAAGGTGGTGATATTATCTCAGCGAATGTGCTAATTAAGAATGGATGGCAGGACAATCATGGTACAGCTCTAGTGGGGGTGGGGTGGAAAGACTGACAGGGCATTACAGGTATAGATTTAAAAATAATGGAAATAGGTAGGAAAAGAAAAATCTATATAAATTATTGGAAAAAACAAAAGGGAGAGGGAAGAAACGGAAAGGGGGTGGGGATGGAGGAGGGAGTTCAAGATCTAAAGTTGTTGAATTCAATATTCAGTCCGGAAGGCTGTAAAGTGCCTAGTCGGAAGATTGAGGTGCTGTTCCTCCAGTTTGCGTTTATATAGATTTTTCTTTTCCCACCCATTTCCATTATTTTTAAGGTATAGATTTAAAAATAATGGAAATGGGTGGGAAAAGAAAAATCTATATAAACGCAAACCGGAGGAACAGCACCTCATTTTCCGACTAGGCACTTTACAGCCTTCCGGACTGAATTTTGAATTCAACAACTTTAGATCTTGAACTCCCTCCTCCATCCCCACCCCCTTTCCGTTTCTTCCCCCTCCCTTTTGTTTTTTCCAATAATTTATATAGATTTTTCTTTTCCCACCTATTTCCATTATTTTTAAATCTATATCTGTAATGCCCTGTCAGTCTTTCCACCCCACCCCCACTAGAGCTGTACCTGGAGTGTCCTGCCATCCATTCTTAATTAGCACATTCTCTTAGATGATATCACCACCTTCAACACCTCTTTGTTCCTTTGTCTGTGACATCTTTTGATTATCTGCTCCTATCACTGCTTGCTTGTCCCTACAACCACCCCGCCCCCCCAACCTCTCTCCCCCCACACCACCCACCCCCCCCTGCCGCCTCCTCACCTTAAACCAGCTTATATTTCACCCCTCTCCTAATATTACTCAGTTCTGTTGAAGGGTCATGAGGACTCGAAACGTCAACTCTTCTCGGCCGATGCTGCCAGACCTGCTGAGTTTTTCCAGGTAATTCTGTTTTTGTTTTGGATTTCCAGCATCCGCAGTAGTTTTTTTGATTTTAAGATGGATACAGAATTGGCTTGGTCATAGAAGACAGAGGGTAGCAGTGGAAGGGTGCTTTTCTGAATGGAGAGCTGTGACTAGTGGTGTTCCGCAGGGATCAGTGCTGGGACCTTTGCTGTTTGTAGTATATGTAAATGATTTGGAGGAAAATGTAACTGGGCTAATTAGTAAGTTTGCAGACGACACTAAGGTTGGAGGAGCTGCAGATAGTGAAGAGGATTGTCAAAGGATACAATGGGATATAGATCGGTTGGAGATTTGGGCGGAGAAATAGCAGATGGAGTTTAATCCGGACAAATGCGAGGTAATGCATTTTGGAAGGTCTAATACAGGTAGGAATTAAACAGTAAATGGCAAAACCCTTAAGTGCATTGACGGGCAGAGGGATCTGGGTGTACAGGTCCACAGGTCACTGAAAGTGGTAACGCAGGTGGATAAGGTAGTCAGGAAGGCATATGGCATGCTTGCCTTCATTGGCAGGGGTATTGAGTATAAAAGCTGGGAAGTCAACCTTAGTTAGGCCACACTTGGAATATTGTGTGCAATTCTGGTCGCCACATTATCAGAAGGATATGGAGGCGTTGGAGAGGGTGCAGAGGAGGTTTACCAGGATGCTGCCTGGTCTGGAGGTTATTAGCTTTGAGGACAAGTTGGAGAAACTCAGATTGTACTCACCAGAGCGACAGAGATTGAGGGGCGACTTGATAGAAGTTTACAAAATTATGAGTGGCACGGACAGAGTAGATAGTCAGAAACTTTTTCCCAGGGTGGAAGAGTCAATTACTAGGGGACATAGATTTAAGGTGAGAGGAGAAAACTATAGAGGAGCTGTGTGGGGCAAGTTTTTTACACAGAGGGTAGTGAGTGTCTGGAATTCGCTGCCAGAGGAGGTGGTGGAAGCAGGTACGATAGTGGTGTTTAAAAGGCAGCTTGATAAATACATGAATAGGATGGGAATAGAGGGATACGGACCCCGGAAGTGCAAAATGTTTTAGTTTGACAGGCAATATGATCGGCGTAGGCTTAGAGGGCTGAAGGGCCTGTTTCTGTGCTGTTCTTTGTTCTTTGTAAAAGGTGGGACTCATCTGTTGGAATAATCTTATATAGAAAATTGGAAAAATCTGGAAATCCCTGATTTATTATAACCCTCCCAACAAGGAAGCAGCAGGTTTGGGTAAGAATTTCATGTTCCATTGATTTCAGTTTGTTTAGTTCAGTGGAGTATGAAAATGGACAAGGGTGTAAATCGGGCATTTGAGCTGAACCCCACATGGCCCTGAATTTTCAGCTCGGTGGGCGGGTACAATCAGCAGACCCAGGAGTGCTTGGGAAACAGAACGCCAACTGCAAACATTTCCCAACTGTGATTTTACAATGGCTGACCAATTAATGGCCAGCCAGCATGAAACGTGCGCTGAAAAGTTCAGCACTGCCGGGGTTGGGCCGGGAGGACGGCAGGCGATGATGCTTCTGCAGGTGCGGGCAAGCGCTGCGAGAAAGCTCCCTGAAGGCAGAGACCTGAACATATAGATGATAAAAGTGCTGTCCATAGATTTTTATTTTAATTAATAACGGAAATTTCATCCCGCCCTTGGATGAGGTTTAATGAGGTTTCAAAGTTCAAAGTTGTATAATAGGAGGACAAAAATGAGCTTTGTAGCATACTGCTGCTCCACGAAGTGTCTACAGGTCTTTGACGTGCTCAGCTGACATCTCGTGACACGAAATGAACTGCTGCCAGAACTTGGACGATACATTGGAAGGTGTGATGGCTCTGTTGAACCTGGCAGATTCACCCGCCTGCCAACCGTAAGGTTCGGACCACAAAGGATCGGACACAGTTGTGCCATTAATGGGCTTAATTGCCCTCTTAATTGTCAGTGGGCATGCTTCTGACTTCTGCGAGTGCCCGCTGAGTGAAATATCACGCGAGCGCAGTATGATTTCGGGACGCTCACCCAACATTTTGCGCGATTTTAAACCTGATCAGGTCGGGCGTGCGTCTACTCGCGAGACATAAAATTCTGCCCTCAACATGCCTATCAGGCATATGCAAGAAACGACACAAGAACGTTAACAAGCCTCCTCCACCTATGAATGTGAGAGACACAGAATAATAATCATCAATAAAATGAGATTGGCATCATTCTACCCAATCAGTAGAGACTAATATTGGATGAGGTGGAAGTCCATCATTATACTGATGCTTTAAGTTTCTCGATTGAGTAAAATTGACCTGGGCCGGGATTTTCAGGTCCTGCCCGCTGCCAGGATGTTGCGGTCCTGCCGAAAGTCAATGGACTTTTGGCTGGTCAGTTGCATCTCCAGCCGTGGGTTCTGCTACGGCGGGGCTGGAAAATATGGCCCTAGTCTTAGTATCTTGTCTTCTCCTGTCCAGAAAGACATGTGTTACACTAAGCGCTGCTTCACCTGAAAGGAGTGTTTGGGCCCTTGGGCGGTGAGGAGGGGGGAAGTTAAGGGGCAGGTGTTGCACCTTCTGCGGTTGCATGGGAAGGTGCCTTGGGAGGGGGCTGAGGTGTTGGGGGTGATGGAGAAGTGGACCAGGGTGTCCCGGAGAGAACGGTCCTTACGGAATGCCGTCTGGGGGGGGTGAAGGGAAGATGTGTTTGGTGGTGGCATCATACTGGAGCTGCCGGAAATGGCGGAGGATGATCCTTTGAATGTGGAGGCTGGTAGGGTGAAAAGTGAGGGCAAGGGGGACCCGATCATGGCTCCGGGAGGGAGAGGAAGGTGTGAGGGCAGAGGCGCAGGAGATGGGTCGTACACAGTTGAGGGCTCTGTCAACCACCATGGGTGGAAAACCTTGGTTAAGGAAGAAGGAAGACATGTCAGAAGCACTGTTTTGGAAACTGACATCATTGGAACAGATGTGACGGAGGCAAAGGAACTGAGAGAATGGGATGGAGTCCTTACAGGAAGCGGGGTGTGAGGAGCTGTAGTCGAGGTAGCTGTGGGAGTCGGTAGGCTTGTAATGAATATTGGTGGACAGTCTATCACCAGAAATTGAGACAGAGATCAAGGAAAGGAAGGGAAGTGTCAGTGATGGACCATGTGAAAATGATGAAGGGGTGGAAATTGGAAGCAAAATTAATAAATTTTTCCAGGTCCAGACAAGACCATGAAGCGGCACCGAAATAGTCATCGATGTACCAGAGAAAGAGTTGTGGGAGTAGGACTGGAACAAGGAATACCCCATGAAGAGACGGGCATAACTGGGGCCCATGCACGTACCCATAGCTACACCTTTTATTTGGAGGAAGTGAGACAAGTTTAAGGAGAAATTGTTCAGTGAGAGAACAAGTTCAGCCAGACGGAGGAGAGTGGTGGGGATTGTTTGGGCCTCTTCAAGAGAGCCCTCAGACCATCCTGGTGGGGGATGGCGATGTAGAGGGATTGGACGTCCATGGTGAAGAGGAGACGGTTGAGGCCAGGGAATTGGAAATTGTTGATATGATGTAGGGCATCAGAGGAATCGCGGACGTAGGTGGGAAGAGACTGGACAAGGAGAGAGAATGGAGTCAAGATAGGAAGAAATTAGTTCCGTGGTTACCTTCTCTGCTCTCATAAAGAGAGTTTCTCCAGTCTCTTCTCATGACTATAGCCCCCATCCCTGGTGTGGTGTAAATGAATCTCTTCTGTGCTGCCTCCGTTCTATAGTCCTTCCTAAAGTGAAGTGTCAAAACTGGAGGCAGTATTTAAACTGTAGTCTAACCAGTAATTTGTATAGGTTTAACCTTTTTGCTTTGATGCTTAATTGGATTAAGACTCTCCAAGCCAATCTCATGGGGAACGCTTAGGGTGGAATCGTCCAGGCCAGTTGGTGGCAGGTGTCATGGCGGGCATGAGCGGACAATATGGCGAAGGCCAAAAATCGGTTTTATGCTGTCGTGAAATTAGATTGCGATTGTCCGCTCCACCTGTCAAATGGCGGGAGATGTTTCCGGCCGCTGCAAATCCAGAACCGAATTCCAATACTTTAGCATCTCATTATAAGCCCTGCTCACCAGAATCATCCTCCCATGTCAAATTTACCACCCACATCAGCATGACTCCAGAACGGTGTGCTTCATAACTGCCTTTAAAAGGCATGCACCTGGTGAGCTGAACTTAAGGGGAACTTGGAGGTGAATGCACATAGTGTTGAGCAGTGCTCGTGAGCATCGCCTGTAGGACATCAAGGAAAATGTGCCACACATTCCGGAGTGGGGGGAGGGCAAAGGCAAGTCACTTTTTCTTGGCTGGCTTTCAGTGTGGTGCCAGGGCATGGGCTCCAGTGTGAGTGAGGCTGGGGTGGGCAGGGGCAAGGCAGCATAGAGTGAAGGAAGTTCACAAGCACATGCCAGGGTGGGGGAGGGATGGTGAGGGAAGCAGCCACGCATTTGGGAAAACTGGTCAAAAATGAGCATTCTTCCCCAGCTGAGACCATTCAGCAGCAGCTCCATTGACATGCTTGGAGTCAGGCTTCTGAAACTTCCCTGGCCACTCAAGCAACGCAAAAGAATGAATGTGCCACCAAATGCTGCAGAACCTCTTGCCTCTCGGGCGCAGACTGCAAATTAATGTGCATTTTAGAGGGCAGCAGAACAATTGGCCGACTGGGCAAGTTGTGGAATCTCCTTGCAAAAGGTGGCCATGGCGCAGTCACTGGTGGTGATGCTCACAACCCCTTCCAATGTCTTAATTAAGGTTTGTCCAGTATCCCTCATGGTTCAAGTTAACAGCTCAGCCTTACAGTATGGGTAAGGAGGATGCCTGTGCCTGAGCTGAGAGTACAGCATGTGGTCGAGTGGCCAATGCTGCCGTCAGTCTGTCAAGTATAGTGGGGCAGGGTGGGAGGTATCAGACAGCCAGGAAGCAAACTACACACTGGCCATCTAAGTGGTGGCCAGCACTCTCCTGCATGCGTGAATAGGCCTTCAGACATAACCAAAAGAGGTTCTTAGGAGACATACGCTAAGCCACGCATCTCTCTCTTTGATCCTGCAGGAGGAGAACATTAGGATCATGGAGATAAAAACAAAAAACTACTGTGGATGCTGGAAATCCAAAACAAAAGCAGAATTACCTGGAAAAACTCAGCAGGTCTGGCAGCATCGGTGGAGAAGAAAAGAGTCGACGTTTCGGGTCCACACGACCCTTCAACAGAACTGAAGTATAGTTAGGAGAGGGGTGAAATATAAGCTGGTTTAAGGTGGGGGGCGGGGGGACACAACTTCTCTCCCCCCCGCCCCCCACCTTAAACCAGCTTATATTTCACCCCTCTCCTAACTATACTTCAGTTCTGTTGAAGGGTCGTGTGGACCCGAAACGTCGACTCTTTTCTTCTCCACCGATGCTGCCAGACCTGCTGAGTTTTTCCAGGTAATTCTGTTTTTGATTAGGATCATGGAGCCTGGTGATTTAGCGGTATGCCTCATGATTTACAGGGAGCAGAGAAGAAGAGTGCGCTGGGGTGTCTGGCTCGGCAAAGGCAGGAGCACCACCCTCAAGGTGGCAGTGCCTGCTGTGCACACAGCTGAAGATCCACAGAGAGCTGTCACTCATAGGCACTTCACTAGACCCAGGGTCTACTGGTAGTGCTTGTCAATCCTGAAGATAACTGAAAACCCCCGTGTCGCCTAAGACTGCTCATGTTTAGAGAACTGGTCAGTCACATATACTGCCTGCTGCAGGATTTAGCGCCACAGGAATATGGAGGGCATCCACTGCCAGTGGCCGTAAAAGTGAACATGGCACTCAATTTTTATGTTAGTGGGCTCCACAGGTGCCCTGTATGGGATCTCGCAAGCCTCCACGGATAGGTTTATCCAGGAGGTCACAGACACCATCTTCACGAGGGCACAGAACTTTGTGCATTTCAACCGGGATCAGGAAATCCAGGAAGCAAGAGTTTGTGCAGATTTCAGGTTTCCCACAGGTGCAGGGTGCCATCCGCTGCAGTCATGTTGCACTTGGATCTCTGTGGCAACAAGCAGTCAACTACATCAACCACAAGGGCTTCCACTTGCTGAATGTTCAGCAGGTGTGCAACCATAACAAACGTATCCCACAGGTCTACACATGATTTCCAGGGAGCGTCCACGACTCCTACATCCTTCGCAGGTCTCCAATCCTTAACATCTTCCAGGGTCCACAAAGGCTGCAGGGTTGGCTCCTCGGGGACAAGGGCTACCCACAGAGGGCGTGGTTGATGAGCCTGTGCGGCAGCCTCAGACTGCAGCAGAGCGACAGTATAACGAGGTACATGCCGCAACCGGAACTTCGGTGAAGTAAATAATAGGCATCTTGAAAATTAGGTTCCAGTGCCTTGACAGGTCCGATGGAGCACTGCAATACAGTCCCCGGAGGGTGATGTGCATCATTGTAGCTTGCACACTACACAACCTGGCGCTGCAACAGGGGGAGGATCTGGCTGAGGAGGAGATGGAAGAGCTCCGTGTCTCCTCCAATGAACATGTCGAAGGGGAAGACAGTGATGGGGTCCGCAAAGGCGAGGACGCCGGCACTGAAGTCATTGCACCTGCCAAATGAGGCAGGAGCACTGGGGCTGCCCTCATAGCCGCATGATTCATGGAGGAGGATGATGAGCTGCAGTGAGGACAGTCCTGACATCCTCACCTTGCATCTGTGAATGTTTGACTCCTGATGGCAGTGCACACGCACTCAGTGCTCAGGCTCGTGTCATGGAGACGCAGCGGAGGCCCTAATAGTCACTAGATTCCAGGAGGAGGATGATGACATGCAGTGAGGACACTGCATAATCTTCACATTCTCTCTGAATGTATGACTTCTGCCTGGCTGAGGGCAGCTCGCTTGCGCTCTGTGATCAGGGTCATATCATGGAGATGCAGCCATGAAACTTTAAATGCACCTGATACTTTGTTAGCTTTCAGCACCTGACCCCTCCTGGAGCCCAGCGTCACTGGTCACAGATGCTGAAGAGATGGGGGCCAGCCCCACCTCAAAGGTGCTGAGAGCACACAGAGAGAATGACGGAACTCTGTGATGCCTGCCCACGATATTCTGGCAGCAATGATGAGCACTGTTGAGGTGCAGGCATCAGTAATGTGTCCAGGGAGTATGAATCTGGAACATCGCTTTGGACTGAACGTTGCACAAAGCACAGGGAAGAGGCCCTCGACTGAGGGACCTGCCTTTATCTTGTACAGAAACCAAGGTTTTACATCAGAGTGACACGAATGTTGCTCATCATAACAAGGAGCCATAGGCAGGGAGACATTTTTGGGAGTTTACTTATAATAGTGAACATTATGTACAAGTGATTAACATCTGTTCCCAGGCCATGCAATTATATCTTCTTAACTTTCCTAACACTGCCGCAATGTCTTGGTGCTCCCTGGACATCCACAGCGGAGGTGGAGGCAGCCGGCTGAATGTGATGTCTGTGATGACCTTGTTCCTCTGGAGGGCCCCGGCCTGCTTTGGGTATCCTGCTGTGGGTTAGCTGCACCCTCCTTGGCCTGTGGAGCTGGAGCTGCGGGGTTCACAGGAAGAGGGCATTTGAATGGGTCAGACATTCCCGGAGTCACCTGGGTGGATTTCCCCAGGATGTGCACCTGCTGATGATCCTCCCTATGGGTGCCCGATGGCACCTGGCTGATTCCTTGAGGGGAAGGGGAGGCTGGAGTAAGATCGAGCTGTCCTGCACCCATCTTGCGTTGACACTGTTGAGGCCAACTATGGTGTCAGCGATGGAGGTTCAGCCTGCGCGGCAGTGCAGGACCGATGTCCTGGACCAAGGTCTGCAAGGCAGCTGCCATCCTGCCAGTGATGACCTTGGGCGCGTTGGCATGCCGGTGCTATCAACGTGGACTGAAGGTGAACAGACTCCTCCATTGTGCCTTGTGATCTGAGGAGTTCACCAGACATCCCTCCCTGATACTTACGTGATTTCTTTCAGCTCCAACAACCAATTGAGGACCGAGTCCAGACACTCCTCACCTGACTTGGACTCAGCAGATTCCTTGCCTTGAATTTGGGCGGGGGTGGCGCTACATTCTTCTTGGCTTTTGAGGCCATATCTTCAGCGGAGTTGTCCTGGGTTGCAAGTATTGACAAGTGTGCGCACAGCTGCATTTTAAATATGGCGCCTGGCGTGAGGAAGCGGTGAGGTAATGGTGTGGCAGGCAAATCAGAGGCCTTCTGCCAGTGATCCGGAGTGTTTCCTGTGATTGCATAATTTATTAGGCGGGAAGGGGACGATACAGTGCGACAAAACTCCCATTGCAGCTGGTGGGTAAAACGTCTTTTTTCACACCCGCTACTGCACTTAGTACAAATCTGGGATGATTTCGCCCTTAGATTTAGCAAACACGAGATATTCATCAGCTTCCACAGGTAAAAGACCGAACTTTGAGCTTCTATACTACCTAGTTCTCCACTCCTTTATCTTCTACATTTAAAAAGCATCACCAGGAAATTGTGTAAACGTTAATACGTGGGCTAAAAATAGGAAATTCACCTCATAATAACTTAGTTTTCCACCATTTCCAAAAGAGCTTAGTGAAAAAATGACACACAAGCAGTGCGTCATTATCATATGTATATGTTTTTTAAAAAATGCCTCACATTAGTTGAAAATCAAATCCTCTTACACTGTGCTTTTGTTAATTCTGACAAGTGTAATTACCTCTGACACTGCACATACATCACTTTGTATTATGGGTGTATATGGAGTACATTAAACATGTTTGAAACGGGAAATGGATCTGAAAAGCATGCGCCATAAGTGAATGAATGAAGCTGTGAGGGTGGCCCTGGTGTTGTTGGAACATTGCAAAGTCATCTCCTCCACAGTATTTGAAGATGCAATAAGCTACAGAAGTAATAATCACATTCAGAGACTACTTAGCTTTCGCAGTTAGCATGTATTAAATTAATAGATGTATCAGATTTAATGCAAACCCTCTGTTACAGTTATCGCATCAGTCACAGAATATGAAGGGAAAGTTGTTAACAACACTGCAATTGACTTGCTTCTATGCTGTTTACAAAGGCATTCATCACAGATTACTGTGTGACCAGGTTGAGGATTCACAGATTACTGTGAGACCAGTTCCAGAACATTCATCACAGCTAACTCTGTGACCTGTTTGAGAACGTTCGTCACAGATTACTGTGTGACCAATTCGAGAACATTCATCACAGATTGTGAGACCAGTTCAAGAACATTCATCACAGATTATTGTGACTAGTTTGAGAACATTCATCACAGATTGATGTGACCAGTTCTAGAACAGGACTTTTTCAAATTAAACAAGGCAGGTGACCAATCTATACTGAATAGTATATCTAACTTTTATTGACAATTATTTTCAAAATCTTAAGAAATTTACTTTTTTAATACATGGTGTTCCAGTTGTACAGAGAGAGAGATGTAGAATTCCAGAGGCAATATCAATCCTTAAGAATGCATTTGAAATTTCCCATGAACAGGACATGGTATGGTTCAATTTAAAGAAGAATAATTTCCTCTCTACACTCTCATGGTAATGTTTCAGTTGATTCCAGAATAGTCATTTGGAAAGTGTAAAACGTTCAGTGGTCTCATCAACATCTGTTCATTTCCTTCTGGGATACAAGTAAAAATGTCCTCAGCTCCCTAGTGGTTTTAGTAAATAAATGTATCACATAACCTGGTGCTGAACTCTACTGACCATGAAAACACCCAGGTTTAATCCCTGGTCTGTGTTCAGTTTGCTGATCTTAGCCAGTCCAACTGCCAGGGTTCTATGGAAGGAATTTAATGTAGGCCGCTGGAGTGGGAACCATGGCGAGGGTGGTTGGGGTCCATAGAATCAGACGGGGGTGGGGGGCATGCGTCGGAAGCCCAACTCAGGGCCAAATCACCTGGGTGGTGGGGAGGCAGCCTCATAAAAGCAGCGGGAAGGTAATGGATATTGAATTAATATTCCTCTGAAATGAATTAAATGCTGCTCTCCAAATGTAACAAGCAGTGAATGGGGATTAAGGGCCATCAAATCAATTAAGAGGTGGCAGTTTCCAGGCAAAGTCTTCGTCACTGAAAGGAAGGTCAGCCATTCTGAAGCTGTCTTCAACTAGAGTGCAAACTTTTGCTGAAAGGGAGAGAAGGCCAGTGAACATGTGAAGGGGAGGGGCAGCTCTGAGAAACTGAGGTGCATCTGGACACTGCACCCAAGGGCAGCAGCCAGTGAAGGGGGTGTCATTCAAAATTGGGACTCTTCACCCAGTTTTCCTGGTTCCAAGAATGGTGGGGGAGAGGAAGAATGCACCAGGCCACAGAGCCAGCATTACTGTGGCAGCAGGAGCAGCAAGAGATGCACCCTGCGGCCAGGCAGGCCACACCAGGATACCTTGCGGAACAGCAGCAGGAGAGAGGCCAAAGATGGCTCATGCTGCGTACCAGTGTGTTCAGAAATCACATGAATTACCTGCAGATGTCACAGTACCAGTGCCAGAAAGATTATGCCTCTCAAAGGGGAGGTGGCATAGTGGTATAGCATACTGGACTAGTATTCCAGAAGACCCAGGGCAGAATTTTTCCCTCGTCGGGCGGACGTGTGCCTGACCCAAACAGGAGTAAAAAAGTGCACAATGACATTGGGTGAGCATCCTGACATCATCGCGCGCATGCGTGATATTTTACTTGCCGGGCATGCATGAGGGGCAGAAGCGTTCCCACCAACAATTAAGAGGCCTATTAAGGCCCTTAATCATTTATGTAATTTATGGGCAGGATGAGGTTTCGACCAGTGATTTAAAAAAAAAACTTTTAAAACTTACATGAGGGGACCTGCTTCCCTTATTTTTCCATTCTTTATTTTTCATGTTAAAAATCTTAAGCTCCCTCAGGCAGCTTTGTGCCTTCAGGGAACTTTCACTGAGCGCACCCATGTGGGTGCACTGACTTCCACGCTTGCCCTCGCCCCGCACCCCCACCCTCACCCAGGTAGTGTGAATGTTTCAACATGTGATTCATGCTGGCTGGCTGTAAATTGGCCAGCCAGCATGAAATTGCAGTTGGGGCCCTATCGCCGGTGGCTGACCATTGCACAGCCACTCCCAGGCCCGCCCACTGTGCCCGCCCGATGAGACGAAAATTCTCGCCCAGGTTATTGCTCTGGGGACCCGGGTTTGAATCTCTCCATAGCAGATAGTGAAATTTGAATTCAATAGAAAAATCTGGAATTAAAAGTTTGATGATCACAAAACCATTGCCGATTGTCATAAAAACCCATCTGGCTCATTAATATCCTTTAGGGAAGGAAATCTGCCATCCTTAGCTGGTCTGGCCTACATGTGACTCCAGACCCACGGCAGTGTGGTTGATTCTTAAATACTCTCTGAACAAGGGCAATTAAGCCTAGCCCATATCCCATGAGCAAAGTTAAAAAAAAATGTCCATCACTGACCACTGCACAATGCTGCAGGATGACCTGCGACCAATGGGACTGGGATGGGCTCCCAATGCCCATGGCACTGAAATCTACACCTCTTTGAGGAAGGGAGTTCCAAAGAATTCTCATTTCCATCTTAAATGAGCAACCCTTATTTTTAAACAGTGACCCCTGGTTCTAGATTCTCCCACAAGAGGAAACATCCTCTCCACATCAAGACACCTCTGAATCTTATATGTTACAATCAAATTGCCTCCTACTCTTTAAAATCCAGTCGATACAAGCCTAGCCTGCAATCTTTCCTAGTAAGCGTTCTCTGAACTGTTTCCAATGCATTTACACCCTTCATTAAATAAGACTAATACTGTACACAGTATTCCAGATGTGCTCTCACCAGTGTCCTGTATAACTAAGCATAACCTCCTTTTGTAATCAGCCCCCCTCACAATAAGCGATATCTTTCCTAATTACTTGCTGTACCTTTTGCGATTCATGCATGAGGACACCTAGATCGCTCTGTAACTCAGAACTCTGAAATCTCTCATCATTTAGATACAATGTTGCTTTTTTATTTTTCCTTCCAAAATGGACAATTCACATATACCTATATTATACTCCATTTGTCAGATCTTTGTCCACTTAGCCTATCTATATCCCTTTGTAGCCTCTTTATGCCCTCTTCACAGCTTACTTTCCTACAAATCTTTATGTCATCAACAAATTTAGCAACCATACCTTCTATCTCTTCATCCAAGTCATTTATATAAATTGTAAACAGATGAGGCCCCACCACTGATCCATGTGGCACACCACTCATTACATCTTGCCAGCCAGAAAGTGATCCATTTATGCCTACCCTCTGTTACCTATTGGCTAGACAATCTTCTATCCACGCCAATATGTTACCCCCATACACCATGAGCTTTTATTTTCTGCAATAACCTTTGATGTGGCACCTTATCAAATGCCTTCTGGAAATCTAAGTACAGTACATCTGTGGTTTGCCTTTACAACAAGCACATGTTACTTCTGCAAATAACTCCAATTAAATGGGTAAACATGATATCCCTCTCACAAAACCATGTTGACTCTGCCTGATTACTTTAAATTTTTCCAAGAGCCCTACTATAATGTCTTTAATAATAGCTTCTAATAGTTTTTGCTATCACATATGTTAAGCTTGTAGTTTTCTGCTTTCTGTCTTCCTCTCTTTTTGAATAAAGGAGTTACATTTGCTATTTTCCAATCGAATGGAACCTTCACCAAATCTAGGGAATTTTTGAAAACTAAAGCCAATGCATCAACTATCTCACAAGCTACTTCTTTTAAACCCTAGGATGAATTCCATCAAGACCAGGGGACTTCTCAGACTGTAGCTCCAACAATTTGCTCAGTACCACTTCTCTGGTGATTGTAATTTTCTTGAGTTCCCCCTCCCTTCCATTTCCTGATTTACAGCTATTTCTGGGATGTTACTTGTATCCTGTATAGTGATTACTGATGTATATCTGTTTATCTGCCATCTCCTTACTTTCCGTTATTAATTTCCCAGACTCACTTTCTATAGGATCAGTGCTCGCTTTGTTACTCTATTCTTTTTAAAATATCTATGGAAACTCTTATTATCTGACTTTACATTTCTAGCTAGCTTTCTCTCGTACTCTAATGTTTCCCTCCTTATTAATCTTTTAGTCATTCTTTGGTCAGAATATAAAAAACAGCAATCTTCTGACCTGCCACCCACCTTTTTACAATTATATGCTTTTTCTTTAAGTTTGATACGATCTTTAACTTTTTTAATTAACCACAGATGGGAGGGTCCTTCTCTTGGAATTTTTCTTTCTCGTCGGAATATATCTATTATCCCTGTAAGTGTCTGCCACTGCATTTCTACTAACCTATCCCTTAACCTAATTGCACTAGCACTGCTTTTATGCCCTCATAATTGGCCTTATTTAAGTTTAAAATACTATTCTTAGACCCACTCTTTGCTCCCTCAAACTGAATGTAAAATTCAATTATATTATGATCACTGCTACCTAGGGGTGCCTTCACTATGAGGTCATTAATTAATCCTATCTCATTGCACAATACCAGTTCTGGTATAGCCTGCTCTCTGGCACCAGAACATGCTGTTCTAAGAAACTATCCTGAAGATAGTCTATGAATTCCTCATCTAGGCTACCTTTGCCCACCTGATTTTTCCAGTTCAGATATAGATTAAGTCTAGTTTCCCTCCCTTCTCTGCACAGTTACAGTACTTTTCATACTTGGAGGAATTGCAATTCTGTACACCACCTTCAAACTAGAAATCAGCAGAAACATCGCTTCAGAAAATAGTTACTTAAAGATGCCTGGCCAAAATATATTTGATTTTTCTGGATTTCAATTGAAAAAAATAAATTGCTTTTATTAGAATAAGTAAAAACCAACCTACACCATCTTATTAATTTAGTGATTTTTCAGTTTTTCTTTTAAGCTTAGTTGCTTTTTTTTGCAATTAACTTGTATGAAATCTTTTTCAAAAATTATTGAAATAAATATTCTACATTCATTATCCTCCACACACTGTGACTTTCCAGCAAACCAGATTATTATGAGGTTTGCTTATAACTTCCTCTACCTGTGAGCTTTATCTCAATTCTACCCTTTCCATCATTTTGTACAACTACCAACCAAATAGGAAATAGAAGAAATTTTCTATTTAAGGTCAAGATAGAAAATTGGACGGCAGGAGTAATTGTCTAACTTCATGCTGGCGCTGGGATCTTTGCCCACTGTTAGCAGGCATCTGACATTCAGACATGGCAAAGTTGCCTGACCGTGATAAAAGTCACATTCTCATCTGTGGGGAAGATATCATTGTATTTTGTGAAATTGAAAATTGGCTCTTTACATATGCATTTGCAGTTCCCTGCACATAGAAAACAGAGGAAATTTCTATATAACACTGTCCATCTTCATCAGGGTGCATAAAGCTGTGATATGAGCATTATAATGGGTAATTGCACACTCCCACTTGGCAGCTGCATTTGCAAGTAGTATATGCTATAGAATGGTGGTTACATTGTTGTAGCCTGTCCAGTGGAAACTGGAAGGGAGGGCAGTTAAAATGCCCTTGGTTACTTACCTGTCGGAAAGGCACCTTTTGATCCTAAACAAAAATAAAAATACCTGGAAAAACTCAGCATCTGCAGAGAGGAACACAGTTAACGTTTCGAGTCCGTATGACTCTTCAACAGAACTAATTAAAAATAGAAGAGAGGTGAAATATAAGCTGGTTTAAGGGGCGGGGTAGAGCTGGATAGAGGGCCAGTGATAGGTGGAGATAGCCAAAAGATGTCATAGACAAAAGGACAAAGAGGTGTTGAAGGTGGTGATATTATCTAAGGAATGTGCTAATTAAGGGTAGAAAGCAGGACAAGCAAGGTACAGATAGCCCTAGTGGGGGTGGGGTGAAGGGAAGGGATCGAAATAGGCTAAAAGGTAGAGATAAAACAATGGAAATACATTTAAAAATAATGGAAATAGGTGGAAAAGAAAAATCTATATAAATTATTGGAAAGAAAAGGGGGGGGGGGGCGATGGAGGAGAGAGCTCATGATCTAAAATTGTTGAACTCAATATTCAGTCCGAAAGGCTGTAAAGTGCCTAGTTGGAAGATGAGATGATGTTCCTCCAGTTTGCGTTGAGCTTCACTGGAACAATGCAGCAGGCCAAGGATGGACATGTGGGCATGAGAGCAGGGTGGAGTGTTGAAATGACAAGCGACAGGGAGGTCTGGGTCATGCTTGCGGACAGACCGAAGGTGTTCTGCAAAGCAGTCACCCAGTCTGCGTTTGGTCTCTCCAGTGTAGAGGAAACCGCATTGGGAGCAACGAATGCAGTAGACTAAATTGAGGGAAGTGCAAGTGAAATGCTGCTTCACTTGAAAGGAGTGTTTGGGCCCTTGGACGGTGAGGAGAGGGGAAGTAAAGGCCTTGCCCTGCTGCATTGTTCCAGCTCAACGCAAACTGGAGGAACAGCACCTCATCTTCCGACTAGGCACTTTACAGCCTTCTGGACTGAATATTGAGTTCAACAATTTTAGATCATCCTCCATCCCCACCCTCTTTCCGATTTTTTTCCAATAATTTATATAGATTTTTCTTTTCCCACCTATTTCCATTATTTTTGAATTTATTTCCATCCATTGTTTTATCTCTACTTTTTAGCCTATTTCGATCCCTTCACTTCACCCCACCCCCACTAGGGCTACCTGTACCTGTTTGCCCTGCTTTCTACCCTTAATTAGCACATTCCTTAGATAATATCACCACCTTCAACACCTCTTTGTCCTTTTGTCTATGACATCTTTTGGCTATCTCCACCTATCACTGGCCCTCCATCCAGCTCTACCCCCCACCCCTAAAACCAGCTTATATTTCACCTCTTTTCTATTTTTACTTCGTTCTGTTGAGGAGTCATACGGACTCGAAACGTTAACTGTGTTCCTCTCCGCAGATGCTACCAGACCTGCTGAGTTTTTCCAGGTATTTTTATTTTTGTTTTGGATTTCCAGCATCTGCAGTTTTTTGCTTTCACCTTTTGATCCTGCTGTGTTTGACTACTGAGCAATTGGCTGTAGCTGTAGCTGGCGGGGCCTTTCTGTAAACATGTAAACAGAGTCCAGCGACATCAATTGACTCGAGGCATTTTAAATGTGCCCTGAGTGAAGAACCTCAGTTCATAGTTTGAAGTAAGTTAGAAGAGGATTGAGACATTAAGAAGGCCTGAAAGATAAGGTTTTCTCTTTCCTTTTTGGGGCCAAAAGGAACACTAATGCTCCTCCAATTTAAATAAGTAGGTTTTGCCTTCCTTGCCTTGGAGTCCCCACTCCACGTTCTTACCTGTAAGACCCTCCTGAATACCCACACTACAACTAACTGCATGTTGGCATGCAGCCACTTCCTGCCCACTTCTCACTCTCCTGGAAACCCACTGGGAGTTAAAATTCACCCTGCCCCTCCAGCTGCTCCAACCTGTCCTGCCTTCAATCACAGCTTATCTATTGGACATTGTGTCGTTAAAAACCCCCCTTTTGTTTCCTCTTAGAATTCACATTTTGGAATAAGCCTCTGACTTCCTAGATGCAGAATGGGTTATGAGCCTGCTATATTAAATTAATGAACACTTGCTTTTCCTCCACATTTCCTGAGAGCCTTAATTTGTTCTGAAAGATGAATTTACTTTCTAGCCAAATTACCACTTTGATAGCTCTGGTTTCAGTTATGAAGGTGTGTAAAATGTGCACTTTTGCTTGCTGAACAAATGGCATGAAGAGATCCATATTCTGAGGAACCCGTTTTTGGAAAATTTGAAGGACATTGAATTTTGGACATTCTCCTGCCTGAGTTTTTAAAAGTTTGCAATATTAATTCGAGGTTGTGAATATGCCATTCTTCAAAAAACGACGGGTCAAGATAGATGTCCAGTGGAGAACACCTGGAAAGAGAAGAGATACTTTGTATATCTAAGTAAACAAAGAACTGCTGTTGTCAGGCTAAAGACTCTTGCTGATTGGTTAAAAACACCTGGCCTCAGAGGTATTCTTCTGAACATCTTGGTCAGTAATGCATAACCTAGGCTAGTGAGTGGGCCGCATAGGTGGCCCTCCCTCAACTCATTGGGCCACAAGATTGAAATCGGGCATGTGGATTAACCATGACCCCGTGAATTAGATTAAATACATTTTAATACATGCTGAATAGTTATAGAAAATGATTAATCATTCATATACTAATAGAATTGTCATCAACTTCAAATGGTAAAAACAAAAATATTTATGCTTCCCTTATATCATACTCAGTGCAACTTCTGGTTGGATCTGTCTTTCTCAAGCTTTCTTAGATTAGGACTTGGGGATGTGCAGATGTTTCACAATTCAGCACTGAGGTTTCCATCTGTTAGTCTGTTGCACTTCTTGCATTTGATGTGTCCCATAGCAGAAAAAGTCTGCTCGCATGTGTATGTTGATCCAAAGATTGACATCAGCTTTGCAGCGCAATGCCAGAGAACTGGACCGGGGATATTCAACCAAAAGTTCTCGTATACCTTTCCTCTCTAGCTGGTTAATTTTGTCTTCATCCAGGGCACAAGAATGAATTAATTCCTCCTCAAACTTCCTTTTATTAACCCCAAGGGCAGGATTTTATGTTCTGCGGGCAGGTGCGTGCCGGACCTGATCGAACATAAAATAGTGCGCGATGATATTGAACGAGCGTCATCGTGACATTTGCGTGATATTTCAGTCGGCAGGCGTGCGCGAGAGTTGGCAGTGTGCCCGATGACAATTAAAGGCCTTTTAAGGTCCTTAATCAATTCATTTAAACCTATATTTTGCTGCCCATCCAACCTTATGATTGGTGGGAGGGCGAATTGGCCAGGCAGCCTTTGGACTTCTTAGGAAACCTCATCCAAGGGTGGGATGAGGTTTCCAACATTAATTTTAAAAAATAGTAAAACTTTTTTGACATTTTTATAACGTTTGTACTCATGTCAGTGAGTCCTATTTGCGGACATGTTTTTGCACATTTTCATAATCTTTATTTTTGATTTTAATATTCTTCAGCTCCCTGCCTTTGGGGGGCTTTCAGTGTGCGCACTCTTTTTTTGTGCACTCGCACTCCTCCTGCCCCCACCCCCACCCCAGCAGCGTTGAGCTTCTTAGTGTGCTCTTGGCGGTCGGAGGACGATTGTGGGCGGCGGACCGTTTCCTGGCCACTCCCGGGCCTACCCATAATGCCCGCCTGACGACCCGAAAATCCTGCCTCAAGCCTTTGACATAACATGCCACATTTGCTCAGATTAAATTCAGATGGATTTGAGAGCAACAAGAGGAAGGGCTTCAGATTACTAAGAAAAGCAGCGCTCAAAACGCTCTGCCAGTGTAGATAGCACTTGTAGATGAACTGATGGATCATATTCATTTCCTTGATCAGAGTGTTTTCCCAGCATTTTTTTCAAATTTGGGTATCGTCACATGAAGGCAACTGAGTGGACATTAACTGCAGATGTAGCATGCTTTTTCTGACACTAGCAAATAGTGCGGGCAAAAAGTACTTTTTTTCCCCCTACAATGACTCGTTCAATGCTTTCAGGTGACCAGTGATGTCGGCAAGAAAAGCCACATCCAAGATGTAGTTTTCATCTTCTAACCCTGGGTATATTTGAGAATCTGAGCAAGAATCTGCTTGATTTCTGGTAGACGTGCCAGGAAGCGGTCCAGTACTTTACCATGGCTTAGCCAGTGCACTTCAGTGTGCATGATGAAGTCTCCATATTCTGTTTCAATTTGGTCCACAAGTTCCACAACCTGACAGCGATGCAGGGGGCAACCGCATATGAAGTTAACAATCTGTACCACTTTGTCCATTGCAGCTTTCAGTCTGTCTCCTTTGTCAAGTTTAGCGCAGAGCACTTCTTGGTGTATTATGCGGTGCACACCAAATATGTCAGGTACTCAAGCTTTCAACAAAGCTACAAATCCACGGTGTGTTCCTGTCTCGGAGGACCCAGGCCCGCACACTGATGTTGGCATTACAGCCAGGTTCTGAAGTGGTAGAATGGTTCTTCTCGCTTTCCGCCTCTTGATTGACTGTTTTTAAAAGCATTTGCTTGTCAATTCAATGAGTGTTTAACTGTTTAAGTGCTGTGACTGTTAAAGATACACAGGTTTTCTTGTAAGTTTTTAAAAATAAGAAATAGTGTTTGTTCTTAATACCAGATAAATAAAACGTAAAAACGCTCTAACTCTCACTCACACATGCACCCAATAGACTCTCTCACACAGAAGTAGATTACAAAGAGGGAGAGTAGGTTAAATTATTTAAGAGTGTCCTAAAGAAAGTCAGTCATATAAGTTGATACATTGGATGGTTTCAGGCCTTATTTGGTGATTTTTTCTGGATTCTGCACAGAGACTATTTAAAGTCTTAATGGACGATCTCTGAAATCGACAGCTGTTTGGTTTATGTTGAATACACTGCCTACGGTATTTGCCTGGTTATATACAGGCAGGGCACACACTTGCAGAACAGCTGGAGAGAGAGAGTTAGAGAGCACAAGTTCTCTTCTTGCTGTTGCTCACTCAATCACTGTCTGTGATGCACTCACTCTGCAAAAGCAGTTTCTTTTGAATGCAACGGGTTAGCTTGCTACCAAATGACCTCTATTCACAATCCAGCCAGTTACTAAATATGGTCACAGCTGGGAAACCCTAATTCCATGTCCATTGTTTGTGTTAATTGCTTATTGTAGTGAGTTGTCTAAATGATCCGGGGTGGATAACCTCCTCAGCTGGGGTCCATTGTCTAAAGTGATCATATTGAATGGTCGTTAGAGCCTCCTGTTGCCCGGGGTCCATTGTCCAAAGTGATGAGTTTAACTGTTTGGTCCGCACCCACCTGAATAAACAGATTATGCCTGGATGTCTGAGAGTAGTTCAGGGGATGGGCCATTCATAATCCTTTAAACTGATTGTTCTGGTGGCCCACTTCCAGACAACACATTTCCTTTCTCAAACTTTGTAATTTGCAAGATAATGTAAATGTTTGACCATTTTAAGAACTGTGTTTCAGCCACTTAAAAAGTACTATTAGTCTTTTTAAAACTTATCCTGTGGTTTCAGTCCACTTAATAAATGTAGTCATTTTTTGATACAGACATGTTTTATAAAAGTGGTATAAGACATGGGTATGAGTGAAACATTGTTGTTTAAATGCCACTTCAGTTGCTGCTTAGCCATATTTTTATGCAAACAATAAGAATGAAGTACCAGTACTACTTAATGGGATAATAGAGAGTACATTTGTCATTTATTTTTTTGTAAATTGTCTAAAAATTAAGCTATACTTGCTGAATTTGCCACTATTCTCCCATTTAAATTTGTTAAATAAGAAATTTATGCATACCTTTTTCTTACATTACCCTAGTACTGAATGCAATACACAGGCAGAGAGCCATGGAATGTAGAATTTCACAGAGAAGAAATTATGTCATGAGTGAGCTATCAAGGCTAACCAGTAGAATAAATTCATAATTTTCCATTGAATTAAGAACACAGGTGATTTTAAAAAAACCTTGCATTACTAAAGACTATCAAAATGCACCAAGTGCTTTCATACTTCTGAACAGGATTTTGAAATTATGGTAAGATTTTAGTGTAATGCAGGAAGAAAACATAATGCATGAAGGTTCCAGTTCAGCGATTATTTTATTCCACTGGCACCAAACATATTGGCCCATAACTTCTGAGCTCGGGGTGTCGTACCCTGGGGGCGGTGGGGGGGGGGCAGATAAGGATTGCTCAAAAATTCCTTGAAGTTCAAACTTCCATTGGGCAATTGCCCTGAAAGTGTGATGGAATGTTCTACACTTATCTGAAAGAGTGCAGCTCCAACAATGCTCAAGAAGCTTGACACCATCCAGAACAAAGCTGCCTGCTTGATTGGCACCCCATCCATAAATATTCACCCTCTCCACCTCCAACGCACAGTGGCAGCAGTGGATACCATCTACAAGATGCACTGCAGGAACTCACCAAGGCTCCTTAGACAGCATCTTCCAAATCCATGACCGCTACCATCTACAAGGCCAAGGGCAGCAAATACATGGGAACACCGCCACCTGGAAATTCTCCTCCAAGTCATTCACCATCCTGACTTGGAAATATATTGCTGTTCCTTCACTGTCGCTGGGTCAAAATTCTGGAACTTCCTCCCTAACAGCACTGTGGATATACCTATATACCTACACCACATGTACTGCAGTAGTTCAAAAAGGCAGCTCACCATCGCCTTCTAAAGGGCAATTAGGGATGGGCAACAAATTCTGGCCCAGCTGGTGAGGCCCACATCCCATGAATGAATTTTTTTTTTTAAAAGTACTGACACCCCCTCCCCCAAACAAATCCACCCCACGACCCAACATGGGACCACCCCCCCCCCACTGACCACCCAAACCCCCCAACCAACTGCTCCCAAACAACTCCCCCCAACTGACAACCCAGACCCCACTGATCACCTGACCTCCCCTCCCACTGACCACCTGAACCCCCACCCAACCAACTGATCCCCCAACTATCCAACTCACCCCACCCTATTCCTGCCCACTTACCTTAACCTACCTACCTCCATGGCTTCTGAAAGTGGCTGGACCTTTAAACTTACCTGCTTTATGGCAGCTAGAGCTGTAAAAGAGGGTGTGTGGCTTTCTTACATCTGACTCTGTAGTCCTCGACTGAAGACCTCAGGAGCACGCTGCTCTTCACGGTTCTTACCCGGCCTGAGTTGAAAGGTCGGGTGAGAAAGGAGCGGTTGGATTTCCAAGCAAGTAACTAGGAGCCAAGTGACAATCTGATTCTGCCACTCCATGGATGTTCAGGCCCAATAATTAAGTAAAAAGAGAGATATTAAAGTTACAAAAGAAATTAAGTATGTTGAGAGGTTACCCCTGATCCGAATAGCAAGCCCTCTTGCATGTAGATTTTCTGCAGCCTTGGCTAGCCCTGTGCCAATGTCATCATGTCTTCATCTGTGATCTTGCTACATTGACCAAAATGGAAATCCAAGACATCTGACATTCTTCTCCCAGAGGTTTCTCTAAAGTCACTGCTCAAGTCACTTTCCTTGTAGAAAAGTTTAGGTCTTGAAGCCACCAGAGGGCTTGACTCCTCCTATGCTCAACAACCTCTCCAGGTTACCTCCAGACAGTTAAGAGTTGGCCTACCATCTGCTTTGTGCCTGCTTCGCTGGCTCTGACCCTTTGACCATCCTCCCCGCAAGCCTGCCAAAACTGCTCTCCAATCCCGAAGCCGGCAGGGCTGCACCAATTTGGCTGACAGCCACCACACCAATCACGGGGTCCAGCATCAAGGCCCGTACAGAGAATACTCTGCGGAGCATGTCCCACAGGAGTCAGAAATCATGGCGACATTACGACTCCCTGCTACATTAGCATTGTGACTTAAGTAAAGCAATTCTATAGAATTGAATCAATTATCATAGTGTACAATAGGATAAAAGTCGAATTAAAATATTTATTTTACATTATCTAGTCAAAACTGCATGGGCTATACCTTTACAGGAAGTTCCTATTCACTAAGGAACAATTAAAATCAGCCTGAGCATGAATTTGACAAATTGGAGGCGATTGTCAACTTTTAATTGCCCGTTTCTCATATAAAAATAAGACAGTTGGCAGATGGACATTGGTGGGGTGGACACCTGATGTAACTTTTAAGCAGACTTGTAAATGTGTGAGCAGCCTGCCCTCCTATTTTGATCATAAGGCTTCTCCATATACAAATTTAGGATTCTACTTCAGTAATCTGACTCTGTTTGCAATTTCCAGCTACAAATGGGGGAGCGGGCACCATGCACACTCTGCCAATTTGTAACAGGTGATGAGCGATGGAACGAATGGCCATTTTAAGAGAAAGAAGCTGGTGGCTGCCAGAAGGTACGCCCTGAATGTTTCTTTGGAAACATTTTTGTGGGGCAGAAGGAGCAGGAGTGCTCCTTGCGACTCTGTGAAAAGAAAATGTCTGTTGTCAACCTGACTTGGCCCAGTCCCCTGGAGACAAAATATTGACTTACTGGCTGATTCAATGAGGGAGTTGGATAATTGTTTACCATCCAATAACTGGCGAGCTACTAAGGATTGTCCATTTGGTGCTTGCTGCTCATTGGTGGCATTCAAATGAGGTCAGAACCCAAAAATAATTCAGGCTGCTGATGCCATCTTTGGGCAGATGCTGCAGCCATTCTGCTTACTTCATTAAGATAAAGGCAAAATACTGCAGATGCCGGAAACAAAAACAGAAAATCTTGGAGAAACTCAGCAGGTCTAGCAGCATCTGTGGAGAGAAAGACAGTTAACATTTCGAGTCCGTATGACTCTTCAGAGCTAAAGAGAAGTAAAAATGTGATGAAATTTATACCATTTAAGGAGGTGGAGCAGTGCCTCCACCTATCGTCACATCTTTGTTCATCTCTCCTTCGCCTCCACCTATCGCTGGTCTTCTATCCATTTTCACCTGCCTTACCCCCCTTAAACAGTATAAATTTCATCACATTTTTACTTCTCTTTAGCTCTGAAGTCATACGTACTCGAAATGTTAACTCTGTCTTTCTCTCCACAGACGCTGCTTGACCTGCTGAGTTTTTCCAGCATTTCTGTTTTTGCTTCTTCTTACTTCATCCCTGTTTTAGGTCGATGTTACGTTTTTTCACCACGGAGTTTTCAATATGACCTCATAGTTCTGAGATGTGGAAAAAAATCTATTTTAATAAATTACCATCAATAAATGTTGGTTGGGTGCTTGCTTTATGACAGAGGACTTTGATAATGTGCTACATAACAAGCTTGTCAGCAAGGTTCAAGCTCATGGAATAAAAGGGTCAGTAGAAACATGAATACAAAATTTGCTGGGGAAGAGGAAACAGAGAGTAGTGGCGAATGGTTACATACGAACAGAAATTAGGAGCAGGAGTAGGCCACTCGACCCCTCGAGCCTGCTCTGCCATTCAATAATGTCATGGCTGATCTGATTTTAACCTCAACATTTTGGGCAATGGGAAGGTATATAGTGAGGTTCCCCAGGGTTTGGTGTTAAGACCCCTCCTTTTCTTGATATTTATTAATGATATAGACTTGAGTACACAAGGCACAATTACAAAAACTGCCAATACACAAAACTTAGAATTACTGCGAACTGTGACAAAGATAGTAATAAATTTTAAGAGGACATAGGCTGGTGGAATGAGCGGAGAAATGGCAGATGACGTTTAATGCATAGAAGAGTGAAGTGATCCAATTTTGTAGAAAGAATAAAGAAATACAATATAAATTAAAGGGTGCAATACTAAAGTGGGTGCAGAAGCAAAGGGACCTGAGGATATATGTATATAAGTCATTGAAGATGGCAGGGCAAGTTGAGGAAGTGGCTAATAATGCATGGAGGATTCTGGGCTTTATAAAAAGGGGCATAGAGCACAAAAGCAAGGAAGTTATGATGAACTTGTATATAACACTGGTTTGAGCTCAGCTGGCATACTGTGTCCAATTCTGGGCACCAAAGGGTGGGCAGAATTGTCCCAAATTTGCACTGTGTGGTTGCGGACGGGTAAAATGAACTTTTACTCGCCAGTCACAATGGTGGGTTTTCATGCTGTATCTTCCCAAACCTTCTGCATTACTTATGCATTCATGGGAAACACGCTGTTTCCATGGTGGGCAGGCTCTGATTCACCTGCTACACTGTCACCTCGCCACATCATCACGCCAGGCACCACATTTAAAGTACAATCGGCTCAGTGCTCCCAGCCCAGGACTGCAGCAAAGAAGACATGGACCCGAAACGTAAGAAGACTGTAGCCATCGACCGCTTTTTGGATGCCGTGGAGGCCCACTGTGATATCCTTTAACCCCTGCTGTGGCCTCAGGAGGGGCAGCTACATTACCACTCCAGCTTGGTAGGTGATGGCAGTAGTGATCAGTGCCACTGTTGCACAGAAGAGGTTGGCCATCCAATGCAGATGGAGGATGAATGATCTCACCTGTGCAGCTAGGGTGAGGCAACCATCTCATCACTCTAACCTCACACACTCAAGCCCATCGCACATTCACTGGCATCTCACTCACTGCCAGCTCAAGGGACATCACCACCCATTCTCACAGGCATACCTTCACATGTTCATCTGGCCTCATCTCTTCTGGAGACTGCCTCCTCAGCCCTCACCATCTTGAGGCCACTTGCACAGATCAACATGTCCCCCCACACACACCCTGGGATACCCTCCTTCCCCAGTACAGCTCTCGTCCTGTAGCCTCTTCCCTTCCCTGAGGCCACTTCTCCCCCTTCCCCAAGCAAGCCCTTGCCCTGCAGTTGTTGATAAGCCACCCACATATGACTGATCTGGTAGGTAGAGACCTGCCCGTGAGCCCCACTAAAAGTGATGTGGTGCTGTCTGTGAAGCCTGGCGCTGATGGCTGCCAGTGCTGACTGAAGCAATGTAGGCAAACAAACCTTGAAGTCCCGAGTGAAGTGCAGCCTGTCAAGTGCATGCTTTATATATGCTGTTGTGAAACACGTTGGCGCGTTTTCCCGCTGACGTGGGTGGACAATCCATCGGGGGGGTGGGGGTGGGGGAGTGGGTGGTGTGGATGAGTCTGGCAGGCTGGCCTTATAATGATGTGCTGATGTATTATGATGAGGTTCCCGATGTCGGATGGTGGGGGGCCCGCCATCGGCAGACAGAATAGACAGTCGCAAACTGGTTTTCATGTCGTCATGAAACCGACCTTTGGCCTTCTTGCCATATTGTCTGCTCATGCCACTGAACACGTCCAACGACGGTGAGCATGGAAAATCCTGGCCGATGTGAAACCGTGATAGCGGGTGCCAAAAAGATTCATGAGAATGATTCCAGGGATGTTGAACCTCAGTTATGTGTTTAGATTAGAGAAGCTGAGGTTGTTATCCTTGGAGAAGGCAAAAGGGAAGATTTGATAAAGGCATTCAAAATTATCCAGGGCCTGGACAGAGTAGATGGGGAGAAACAGAAGTATCGAGATCCAGAGGGCAAACTTAAGGTAATTGGCAAAATAAAAAGCAATGGCAACATGAGGAACACCATTTTTTATGCAGCGAGTGGTTAAGATCTGGAACGTACTGCTAGGAAGTGTGGTGGACTCAGATTCAATCAAAGTCTTTAAAAGAGAATCGGATGATTGTTTGGAGGGAAAAAATGGCAAGCCTATGGGCTAAAGGCAGGTGAGCTGGACTAGATGAGTTGCTCTTGCAGAGACCTGGCACAGACGCAATGAGCTAAACAGCCTCCTTCAGCGCTGTAACCATTCTATGATTCTATTATTCTGAGAGAGAATACAATTGTAGCATTAGCTTTGGATAGCTCCAGCATGGAGTTTCCATAGGCCAAGTAGCAATTTCTGTGCTGTAAGCATAGATGGTTCTTTAGTTTGCATTTAATTGGTCTGCCATGACATTTAATCAAATGAGACCTGAGCGGTGCTAACTGCTTTTTTTCTTTAATTTCTCTATTAAAGGTACGATCAGTACTGTCAGTGCCATATTCGCAGCAAGTAAAATCACACTTGAAACTTCTTATATAGTCCTGTGCCCTGAACATTTGCCAAGATAACATTGGTTACGAACTGTATGCATTGAAGTTGTTCATTTCTTTTGTCAATCAAAAAAGACTTAATATTTGAATTTCTGAAAAATTTAGATGCTTTCATTGTTATTTCACTAGATAGAAAAGGTGTTGTTAAGTTCTACTTTATCATGATGCTAGACATCTTTAATATTCCAAATGGAAATTACATTTTCATTTCTTCAAAGCCACAAAAGGCAAGATAAGAAAAAGAAATCATCCATTATAGGACTGTAGTAATGCAATGCATTCAATAATCAAGTACTGTATTACACTTTTCCAAGGCATTTATTGCACTAAATACATTACTGCCATTTCCGTTACAGAATGCTTATTCAGATGCAACAAGTAATTGATTCAATAATCTCTATTTTGCACCCATTAAATGAGGTAGAATGTAGTGCAGTAATGAAATGTACTGAATCTTTTTTAAGCCAGTTGATTGTTCGGATGATATCCTAAAATATGCAAGAAAGAGAAGCCTGAAGAATTCATGTTTCTGATCTGTACCAGATTAAATTACTGTTGTAAATCTGCGAAACAATTTTACAAGTCTATACTCACCGCCTGACTGTATATCAGAAATTCCGACATGGTTTTCTACAGCTTTCCATCCATTCATTTTAATAGTCAGACTATCCTGAGCAGTGGTGCTAAAATCTCTGAAATAAAAAAAGACTTGCATTAATATAGCACCTTTCACAACCTCAGAATATCTCAAAGTGCTGAAAAGGAATGAGTTACATTTGAAGGGCTGTCACTGTTCTAATGTAGGAAATGTGGTGACCAACTTGCACATAGCAAGCTCCCATTAATAAAAATGGAATAATGACCAGATAATCTCTTTTAATGATGCTGTTAATAATGTTAAGGGATAAATATTGGCCAGGACACTGGGATGGACTCCTCTGTTTTTCTTCAAAAAATAGTGCCATGTAATTTTTTTTACATTTTCCTGAAAGAGAAGCTGGTTTCTCAGTTTAATGTCCCATTCCATTTGCAGTGCAGGTATTTATCCATTGTTTTGGGAGATTATGTAAGGGGAGTCAGTTGCTTTTAAGTTATCATGATGAGAATTATGGACTACGTCATAATGAACCTCAGATAAAAGCAAAATATGATGGATGCTGGAAATCTGAAACAAACACAAAAATTGCTGGAAAAACTCAGCAGGTCTGACAGCATCTGTGGAGACAAAGACAGAGTTAATGTTTCGAGTCTGTATGACTCTTCTTCAGAACTAAAGAGAAGTAAAAATGTGGTGAAATATATACTGCTTAATGGGGTTTGGACAAATGAAACTGGATAGAAGGCCAGTGATAGGTGGAGGCAAAGGAGAGATTGCATAAGATGTCATAAACAAAAAGTTGAAGGGGTGTTGATGGTGGTGATACTGGCTAAAGGAGGTGCCAATGGTGACATTAAGAGTAGAAAGCAGAATGAGTAAGTGACAGATGGCCCTAGTGGGTGTGGGGTGGGCGTAGGTGACAGGGTGGGGTGGGGGTAGGTGAAGGCGTGGGAGCAAATATCGAAATAGGCTAAAAGGTGGGGATAAAAGAATGAATGGAAATAAATTTTAAAAGTAATAATAATGGAACTAGGTAGAAAAAAATATATATAAAAATTAAAAAATAAGTATTTGAAAAAAGGGGATCAAAAAGGGATGAGGATGGAGGAGAGAGTTCATGGTCTGAAGTTGTTGAACTCAATGTTAAGTCCAGAAGGCTGTATAATGTCTAATCGGAAGATGAGGTGCTGCTCCTCCTGTTTGCCACCAACGCAAACTGCCAAATGCAAATGATTCCTTTTTTATCCCCTTTTTTCAAATATTTATTTTTTAATTTTTATATATAGATTTTTTCCCCACCTATTTCTATTATTATTATTTTTGAAATTTATTTCCATTCATTGTTTTATCCCCACCTTTTAGCCTATTTCGATCTTTTCTTCCACACCGCCCCCTGCCCCCATCCCCAGTAGGATCATCTGTCACTTGCCCATTCTGCTTTCTACTCTTAATGTCACCATTGGCACCTCCTTTAGCCAGTATCACCACCATCAACACCCCTTTGACCTTTTGTTTATGACAGCTTTTGCAATCTCTCCTTTGCCTCCACCTATCACTGGCTTCACCTGTCCCACCCCCCTTTTTTTACCCCATTTTTACTTCTCTTTAGTTCTGAAGAAGTCATACAGACTCGAAACGTTAACTCTGTCTTTCTGTCCACAGATGCTGTCAGACCTGCTGAGTTTTTCCAGCAATTTTTGTTTTTGTTTCATAATAAACATCACTGAGCTTCAGTTTTATGACACATGATTTGCACTATAACCAATTACTTTTAATAATGAAGTGATTATCAATTTATTACCATGCATACACTTTAACATGCTCTGAGACAGATACCATGCTGAAATTCCCTCTAGCATTCTGGTTGTGATCTGAAATCTCAGACTTGAAATAACACCTAATGGACTAAATTTTATGGCACCCTGGGGGCACATAGTGGAGGGGCACATAAAATTGGTTGGCATGGCAGCGGTGCAATGCCCATCACTTGCCTTACCCCATGGAAACTTTAAGGAGGGGCAGGTATCTGGCAGCTCATTCCCCTGTGGGCTAACTGAGGCCCTTAAGTGGCTGGCAGCTGCTGGGATTTTACCTGCGGTGGAAGAGGCTGGCACCAAGTGTCCACACAGTTGGTGGTATTGTGACTGCCAGGAGGGCGCCTCCTGTCCGTGCACCCTGTGTCCATCAGGAGCTGCCCAAAGGTATTCCCCTTGCTTCGCATTCCACCACTGCCTCCAGTATAACGGAGTATTGGTAGACTAAGTCCCATTAAGGATTAACTGTAACAGCCTGTGATGTGATGGAAGAAAGTGATGTGCACTCATTGGGACTTGAGGAGAATAAGCTAGTGTAGGATGTTCTCATAACTGTAAATGTGTTACAGTAAATTTAGAGTGTTTTTAAGCGAGCAGCCTTTGAGAAACTACTCCAATCCAACAACACAGTAATATATGGTAACAGCAGTAAAAAAAAAACCTGGCAATAGAAAAACCTCTAACTCTACCGGAGTGCTTCATAACGGTCTCAGGTCTAAATCAGACTGAAGCATAGAGAATTGGAGATTCACTCAATTTGACACCGCATTGGGCCTCACAGCGAAGCCAGACTGACTTGTATGCAGGCCAATACAGTATTGTATGAAATGGGTGACCATGCAGACAACAATCCTGGTTACCCTAGGGATTGAGGGTAAAGCCAAGGTTATTCACACATTGGAGACATATTTCAATCTCGGCAAGAACACTATCATGGAATGCGCAAAATTCAATAAATGTATCCAGAGACACGGGGACAGAATCGACATATTTATTAATGATTGGTACTGATTAACAGAAGACTGAATTTAAATCTGAAAGAGGAGCAAAGTCACAACACGATAATTGTTTGAGTAATGGCTGATGCATTATCAGATAATTTGCAGTCCCGAGGTGACTTGACGCTGGCAAAGACAATTCAATTAAGTCGACAGGCTGAGATCAGGAGGCAAAAGCGACTGGTAATCAGAGAAAGAGAGAGAGAGACAGCCTGAATCCCAAAGTAACAGATACAGTTGAATTTGTCAGACATGAAAAAGGGAAAATAGCGAGAAGAAGAGACGTGCGGCAAGAAAAGCAATTAATGGCGGTAGCCCAAACTAACTGTTGCTGGTGTGGCAGAGAAAGACATGAGGGTGGCAATTGTCTCGCCAAAGACACACAATGCAGTTGCTGTAAAATGATTGGGCATTTTCAGGCAGTATGTCGCAGTAGAAAAAATTGGCAGAGCACTCAAAACAAAAACTGCTTTAAAGGAAACATTGCCCATGAAGTAGAAGGTTCACAAAACATTGAGATACCCTTCTTAGGAGGGATTAAAGAATTAAGCAGAAATTATTGGAGTGCAGAGATCTTGGTAGGAGGCTACAAGAAACACTACACGAGCAGAAGTTTCAGTTCTTGCAGATACTGAACCATGGTTAAACAATAGAGATCTTCAACCATCCTGCAAAAAGCTACATGGACCAGGAGGAGCAGAGCTGAAGGTTCTGGGAGAACTAACAGCTACTTTAAAGCACCAAGAGAAAGTAATTACTGAAGCACTGTAAGTAACTCCAGATCAGAGTGTTTGCTCTTAAGTAGAAAGGTATGTATGAAATTCAATCTAATTTGTAGACTTGAAGAAATAAAGAATGGTGAAGATCAGTCAGGAGCCTCCAGAGCAGAATTTAAAAAGATTGGGAAAGCTGAGTACAGTGTATCGTATAACACTAAGCTCAGAAGTGAAACCAATATGCTTATATACACCCAAAAAGATTTCACATCCATTACTTCCAAAAGTAAAGAAAGAGATTGACTTAATGGTAAGACAAGGAGTCATTTCACCCATAAAGAGCCAAAGGGTTGGTGCTCAGAGATGATACCATTTCCAAAACCAAACGGTTCCATGAGAATAAAAGCAAAATATTGCAGATGCTGGAAATCCGAATTATTTCAGTTCTATAAGAATATGTGTTGATCTCACACAATTCAATAAAGCTGTGGGAAAAGAAGTTCATCTAATGGTATCAGCTTATGAGAGCTTAACATAGAAAATAGAGCAGGAGTAGGCCATTCAGCCCTTCAAGCCTGCTCCGCCATTCATTATGATCTTGGCTGATCATCCAACTCAGTAGCCTGCTCCTGCTTTCTCCCCATATCCTTTGATCTCTTTCACCCCAAGAGCTATATCTAACTCCTTTTTGAAAACATACAATGTTTTGACCTCAACTGCTTTCTGTGGTAGCGAATTCCACAGGCTCACCACTCTCTGGGTGAAGAAATTTCTCCTCACCTCAGTCCTAAATGGTCTGCCCCATATCGTCAGACAGTGACCCCTGGTTCTGGATACCCCCACCATCGGGAACATCCTTCCTGCATCTACCCTGCCTAGTCCTGTTAGAACTTAATAGGTTTCGATGAGATCCCCCCTCATTTTTCTTAGCTCCAGCGAATATAATCCTAACCGACTCAATATCTCCTCATATGTCAGTCCCGCCATCCCAGGAATCAGTCTGGTAAACCTTTGTTGCACTCCCTCTGTAGCAAATACATCCTTCCTCAGATAAAGAGACCAAAACTGCACACAATATTCCAAGTGTGCTCTCACTAAAGCCCTGTATAATTGCAGCAAGACATCCCTGCTCCTGTACTTGAATCCTCTGGCTATGAAGGCCAACATACCATTTGCCTTCTTTACCGCCAGCTGAACCTGCATGCTTACCTTCGATGACTGGTGTCTGAGGGCACCCAGGTCTCATTGCACATTCCCTTCTCTCAATTTATAGCCATTCAGATAATAATTTGCCTTCCTGTTTTTGCTACCAAAGTGGATAACCTCACATTTAGCTAAATTAGAGAAGAGCTCAGTATTCTCTAAATTAGATGCTAACAGCGGATCCTGGCAAATATCACTAGAAGAGGAATCCAAGCTTCTTACAACTTTCATAACACCATTTGGAAGATTCTATTTTAACAGGTTACACTTTGGAATAATTTCAAAGATGTAAAAGGATGGTCATTTTCAGGCAGTATGTTGCAGCAGAAAAACGGGCAGAACACTCAAGAAGATAATGCTTTAAAAGCAAACAGAGTCCATGAAGCAGAAGGTTCACAACCTTCTACTTGATTGGTAGCACCAGAGATCTTTCAAAGAACAATGTCAAATCTTCTAGAGGGCTTATACGGAGTTGTTTGCCACATGGATGACATGTTGATACATGGATCCACTCAATATGAGCATGACATGAGACTGAGAGCAGTGCTGAGAAGACTACAAGAGGCAGGATTGATACTCAACAGTAAGAGTGAGTTTCCACAGCCGACAATCAGGTTTCTTGGTCACATAGTGAGTGCATCAGGAATAAAAGTTGATCCACTGAAGACCAGAGTCATAAAAGTATTTCCAGCTCCAAAGAACATTACAGAGTTACAAAGGTTGATGGGAATGGTGAATCAAGTAGCAAAACTTCTAAAATATTTAACAGAGCTCAACGAGCCATTATGCCAGTTGTTATGCCAGGACAATGCATGTTGGGAATGTTGGTGTTGGGAATAACCACATCAGAAATCATTTGAAAAATCAAGGAGAGATTGATGTCATCAGAGACATTGACATATTATGATCTGGAGTCCTACAATTATTTTAGCGGATGCATCCTCGACAGAATTGAGTGCAGTACAATTTCAGGTACAAAGCGATGGAAAATGCAGACCAGTCTATTGCATATCACGGTCATTAACAGAGAGAAGAGATATGCAGTAATTGAAAAGCAAGCATTAGCGGCAATGTAGGCATGCAAGAAATTTGCTGACTGCATTTTAGGTCTTCGCATTACGATAGAAACAGACTACAAGCCTTTAGTCGCATGATTGAATCAAAAGCTTGCAGCGATGCCATCAAGAGATCAAAGATTTAAATTAAGATTGATGAGGCTTGATATTCATACGGTACATGTTCAAGGGAACAACAAAGCAGAGCAGATGTGTTATCACTCATTGAAACAGAAAATCCAGAAAAATACAATATTGAATTTGTGAGAGAAGTTGAGGAGTTTACTATAATAACAGTCCATGCATTACCGGCAACTACACAAGGATCGAGTGAAATCAAAGAAGCTCAAAAATCAGACGAGGAATGTGAGCAGATTGGAGAATTTTGTTTTAGTGAATGGTTAACATATGTACCACGCAGTCCTATCTTGAGACCATATTTCCAACAGTGAGCACATATGACAGTGATCAATGATTTACGGATATATGATGATAGAATAGTAATCCCAAGAGCATTGAGACTTGAGATCTTGCAACGCCTACATCAAGGTCATTTAGGTATTACCAAGTGCAGAGTTAAAGCATGGTTTTTGGTTTGGTGGCTGGGTCACTGAAACTCATTGGAAGAAATGATATTCCAATGTATCACGTCTTCAATTCATAGAGGGGAATCAAAAGAACCACTCGTATCATCTTTTCCAAGACCATGGAAATGCCTAGGAATGGATTTATTTGAGCATCAAGGGGAAGTGTTCATAATAATAGTAGATTACTACTCAAAGTGAATTGAAGTAAAACAGTTACATGGTCACATATCTGAAGCAGTGATGACATCACAAAGAGATATTTGCAGACCATTGGATCCTGATATTGTGATATCAGGAAATTCACAAATATAGAATTTCAGGAATTTGCAGAATCATTTGGATCATTAGCCCTTACCACTACCATTAACAACCACTTTGTCCTTTTGTTCATGACACCTTTGTCAGCCTCTCCTTTGCCCCCACCTATCGCTGGCCTTCTATCCAGCTTCACCTGCTCCACCCCCCTTAAACAGCACAAATGTAATCACATTTTTACTTCTCTTTAGCTCTAAAGAGCCATACGGACTCAAAACTCAAGACTCTGTTTTTTCCTCCACAGATGCTGTTAGACCTACTGAATTTTTCCAGCATTTTCTGTTTTTGTTTCAGATTTCCAGCATCTGCAGTATTTTGCTTTTATACAAGACTGAAGTGTTGGGTTTCCAGGAACATCCGAGAATGTTGAAGTCTAAACAGAGACTTGGGGGGAGATGTAGTATAATGGAGTATGTTAGACTAAGTCACATTAAGAGTTAACTGTTGCAATCTGTGATGTCCTGGAAGGAAGTGACATGCACTCATGTGATCTGGGACTTTATAGTAAGCATGGTCAAAGGTTAGTGTAGGGTGCTCTTGTAACTGAAAATATGTTACAATGAAATTAGAGTGTTTTGCAGCCAGCAATCTTTGAGAATTTATTGAAACTACTTCAACCCAATAACACAATAATATACTAAGCAAAGGATTCAGTTTCATCCCCTTATGTCCTCACCTCAATGAATTCCAGGCTCGGCATGATGCTGAAATCTTTTTCCATCGCCTTCGTCTCCATGCTCACTTCTTCGGGCAGGAGTCCTCACCCCGTTCAACGGATTCTTTCACCTGCCTCCAGTATTCTCCATCGACCTGGACCCCTCCCTCTGGCCTCTTACCTGCTCTTGATCTTTTCATTGAGAACAGTCGGATTGATATCGGCCGTCTTAATTTCTCTGCTCCTCTCACCCATTCCAACCTGTCTCCTTCTGAACTTGCTGCACTCCGTTCCCTCAGGTCAAATCTTGACTTTGTTATCAAACTTGCCGACAAGGGTGTGCTGTTGTTGTCTGGCATTCAGACCTCTAACTTGCAGAGGCTGAGCGCCAACTTTCAGACACTTCTTCCTACCTCCCCCAGACCATGACCCCACCATGAACATCAATCCACTGTTTCCAGGACTGTCACTGACCTCGTCTCTCCTGGAGATTTTCCCTCCACCTCCTAGTCGCCCATCCCCGACAGCCTGCTTCTACCTCCTTCCCAAAGTCCACAAACAGGACTGTCCTAGTAGACCCATCGTGTTAGCCTGTTCTTGTCCCACGGAACTAATTTTTTCCTTTCTTGACTCTGTTCTCTCTCTCCTTGTCCAGTCTCTTCCCACCTACATTTGAGATTCCTCTCATGCCCTACATCATATCAACAGTTTCCAGTTTCATGGCCCCAACGGCCTCCTCTTCACCATGGATGTCCAAGCCCTCTATACCTCCATCCCGCACCAGAATGGCCTGAGGGCTGCCCACTTCTTCCTTGAACAGAGGCCCGAACAATCCCCATCCACCACCACTTTCCTCTGTCTGGCTGAACTTGTTGTCTCACTGAACAATTTCTCCTTTAACTTGTCTCACTTCCTCCAAATAAAAAGGTGTGGCTATGGGTACCCGCATGGGTCCTAGTTATGCCTGTCTCTTTATGGGGTATGTGGTTGGTTAGAGTCATATCTAGCACAAAGGAAGATGGTTGTGGTTGTTGGAGGTCAATCATCTCAGTTCCAAGACATCACTGCAGGAGTTCCTCAGGGCAGTGACCTCGGCCCAACCATCTACAGCTGTTTCATCAATGAACTTCCTTCCATCATAAGCTCAGAAGTGGGGATGTTCGTTGATGATTACACAATGTTCAGCATCCTCAGATACTGAAGCAAACCACGTCCAAATACAGCAAGACCTGGACAATATGCAGGCTTGGGCTGACAACACTCGCACCACACAAGTGCCAGGCAATGACCATCTCCAACAAGAGAGAATCTAACCATCACCCCATGACATTCAATGGCATTACCACTGTTGAATCCCCCACTATCAACATTCTGGGGTTACCATTGACCAGAAACTGAACTGGTCTAGCCATATAAATACTGTGGCTACAATAGTAGGTCAGAAGCTAGGAATCCTGCGGTGCCTGACTTACCGCCTGACTCCCCAAGGCCTGTCCACCATCTACATGGCACAAGTCAGGAGAGTGATGGTATACTCTGCACTTGCCTGGATGAGTGCAGCTCCTACAACACTCAAGAAGCTTGACACCATCCAGGACAAAGCAGCCGGCTTGATTGGCACCATATCCACAGACATTCACTCCCTCCACCATTGACGCACAGTGGCAGCATTGTTACCATCTACAAAATGCACTGCAGGAGCTCATCAAGCCTTCTTAGGCAGCACCTTCCAACCCCATGACCGCTACCATGTGGAAGGACAAGGACAGCAGGTGCATGAGAGCACCATCACCTAAAAGTTTCCCTCCAAGCCACTCACCATCCTGACTTGGAAATATATTGCTGTTCCTTCACTCGCTGGGTCAAAATCTTGGAACCCCCTCCATAACAGCACTGTGGGTGTACCTACTCCACACGGACTGCAGCGGTTCAAGAAGGCAGCTCACGACCATCTTCTCAAGGGCAATTAGTGATGAGCAATAAATGCTGGCCTAACCAGTGATACCGCATCCCATGAATGAATAAAAAAAAGAAAAACCTTAACCTTCAAGTTCTAATGTCCCCACCACCCTTCAGCTGCTAGATTTCCCAGCTCTGGAAAAATACAGCTTGAAGCTGTTAAATCTAAATGGCTGCTAAAACCTGACACATGCAACTTCATTTAAACATTATAATTACTAACCCACCTCTTGCGAGTGGGTTACTTGCCTGAACCCCCCAAGTACTCTGATTAAAGCAGAGGTAGGCCCATTCTCTGCGGGTTAAGGTTGGGTTTCCCATTCTTAAGAATGCTGCCCACCCTGTGGTGGGGAGGGAGGAGAGGAAACATTTCCTTCATAGGTTCCATATTGGCCTTTGACAATTTTGGAGTAACTGCAATTTGTTTGGTGCTGAATTGCTTTCCGTTGACAGGATTGTATTGCACCAAGAACACAAATGGGGTTGTATAAGTACTAGCTACTGTGAGAAAGGGGAACTTGATCACATATTAACCAAAGCTGATGTCTGAGTGAAAAGCCACCACTACCTACAGGCCTGAAATGGTTTCTTTTCTCCAAGCAATGGCAAGGAACTATCAAGGAAAGGAGCAAAATTGATTTTGAAGTTCAAGTATCAATAAGTCTATTTTGCCTAACTGATGGCTCAAGGATATCTAACATTGTTGTGTATTGAAAGGCTAGAATTTTTGGGGGTTATTTGTATAATTATTCATAACTGCCTTTGTAGCTTTGGCACGATGACAAGCAAAAAGGTCGGAAATAAATTGTGCTGAGTAATGTTACAACTTGAGTCCTCTTTTGACACTTTGTATTCATATTTGCAGGAAAATTCAGTCTCCCCAGGAGGCATCATCCTTCAATCATCAGAAATTAGTAAATTTAATCATCCTGTGGCGAGGAGGGGCAAACATAAAGTTGACGATCACTCTTTGACTGAGTTGTACTACAATGGGGAATATACTGGGCTGCCCACCACAGATTTTTGTTCTCCCTGAGAAGCAGACGGGGAGGTGGTGGCTGGAGTGGTATTGTCACTGGACTGGTAATCCAGAGACCCAGGGTAATGCCCTGGGAACCCGGGTTCAAATCCTACCATGGCTGATTCGATAAAAATCTGGAATTAAATTTAAAGCTGACCAGGAAATCATTGTCAATTGTCGTAAAAATGTACCTGGTTCACTAATGCCCTTTAGGGATAGAAATCTGCCGTCCTCACCTTGTCTGACCTACATCTGCAGTAATGCGGTTGACTTGTAAATGCCCACTGAGATGGCCTAGCACTCATTTGTATCAAACCGCTAAAAAGACACTTGGAGGAAGCACTGAGGGCGCAAGGGCGCAGAATGTACCCGGGCTGGGGACTTCGATGTCCATCACCAAGAGTGGCTCAGTAGCACTGGGTCTGCGACAGGTGAGGGAACCAGCAAGCGGGAAAACCATATTTGACCAGCCTGCCTGCCGCAGATGCATCTGTCCATGACAGTATTGGTAGGGATGACCTCCGCACAGTCATTGTGGAGATGAGGTCTCGACTTCACATTGAGGATACCTTCCATCGTGTTGTGTGGCACTACAATTGCTACATGGGATAGATTTTGAACAGATCTAGCAACTCAAGACTGGGCATCCATGAGGCGCTGTGGGTCATCAGCAGCAGAATTGTACTCAACCACAATCAGTAACCTCATGGCCTGGCATATCCCTGCTCTACCATTACCACCAAGCCAGGGGATCAACCCTGGTTCAATGAAACGTGCATGAGGGCATTCCAGGAGCAGCACCAGGCATATCTAAAAATGAGATGGCAACCTGGTGATCATATAACACAGGACTACTTGCGTGTCAAAACGCATAAGCAGCAAGTGATGGACAGATCTAAGCGACTCCACAACTAACGGATCAGATCTAAGCTCTGCAGTCCTGCCACATCCAACATGACTGGTGGTGGACAATTAAACAACTCACTGGAGGAGGTGGCTCCACAAATATCCCCAACCTCAATGATGCAGAAGCCTAGCACATCAGTGCAAAAGATAAGGCTGAAGCATTTTCAGCAATCTTCAGTCAGAAGTGCACAGTGGATGATCCATCTCAGCCTCCTCTGAAGGTCTCCAGGATCACAGATGCCAGCCTTGAGCCAATTCGATCCACTCCTTGTGATATCAAGAAATGGCTGAAGGCACTGGATACTGCAAAGGCTATGGGCCCAATAATATTCTGGCAACAAAACTGAAGACCTGTGCTCCAGAACTTGCTGCGCCCCTAGCTAAGCTGTTCCTGTGCAGCTAAAACACTGGCATCTACCCGGCAATCTGGAAAATTGCCTACGTATGCCCTGTGCACCAAAAGCAGGACAAATCCAACCCAGCCAATTACCGTCCCATCAGTCTACTCTCCATCATCAGTAAAGTGATGGAAGGGGTCATCATTAGTGCTATAAAGTAGCACTTGCTTATCAATAATCTGCTCACCGATGCTCAATTTGAGTTCCACCAGTGTCACTTAGCTCCTGACCTCTGTACAGCCTTGGTTCAAAATTGGACAAAAGAAGTGAATTCCAGAGGTGAGGTGAGAGTGACTGCCCTTGCATCAAGGTAGCATTTGACCCAAGTGTGGCACCAAGGAGCCCTAGCAAAACCAGAGTCAGTGGGAATCAGAGGGAAACCTCTCCACTGGTTTGAGTCATACCTAGCACAAAGAAAGATGGTTGTGATTTTTGGAGGTCAATCATCTCAGCTCTAGGACAGCACTGTAGGAATTCCTCAGGGTAGTGTCCTTGGCCCAACCATCTTCAGCTGCTTCATCAATGACCTTCCTTCCATTGTAAGGTCAGAAATGGGTGATGATGATTGCACAATGTTCAGCATCATTCATGACGACTCAGATACTGAAGCAGTCCATGTCCAAATGCAGGACGATACAAGGCTTGGGCTGACAAGTAGCAAGTAACATTTGCGCCACAAGTGCCAGGCACTGACCATCTCCAACAAGAGACAACCTAACAAGTGTTTTTTGACTTCTTAACAATTAAGAATACACACATACATACACATACACATACACACACAAACACACACACACAAAAACACAGCTATCTGCTTCTGAACCCCATTTTCCTTTGTAAAAAAACAGAAGGTGCCTTTATTCCTTATTCTACACCAGAGGGCAATACATCCGGGACTTAGCTACTGTCAGGTTTTTTATTAAATACTTCTTATTAATTAAAATGTCCTTTTACAAAAAGCATAAACCTTAAATACAAACATCACATCTCCTTCCCCTTTAGCCAGGAACAAATCGGTCAGGCGGTTTGCAGATTCGCTTTGGTCTAGAGAGGAGTGTTGGCTTAGGTATCTCAGTTTGTTTGCTTAGAAATGGAAGGTTCTGCTGTTCCATGTTCAGGTTCAACAATTGCAGCTACAGGTGCTACAGGTTTGTCAGTTGAAACATGTCGGGTTTCACCAACTGGAGTGGATTTTTCCCAGAAATCTTCCACTGTGACTGAAGATCCCTGGAAATTTGGTTCCTTGTGTTTGGCTTCTCTAATCTGGTCAGTGTGTCTCTTCCAGATTCCACAGGAAGATTCAACATCATAGATCAGTGGTCCTTGACGCTTGATGATTCTTCCCAGGAGCCATTTTGGTGTTGCGCAGTAATTACGGATCCAAACAGGCTAATCCATATTAAACTCACGAGCTAGTTTACTTGTGTCATGTGACCTTTTCTGATCAAATTGCCTTGAACCAATCTTTCCTGTCAAATCCAGACACAGCAAATCCATTCTGATATGCAGTTGTCTTCCAAACATCAGCTCAGAGGAGATATGCCTGTTTTTTTTTCCCCCTCCTTCACCGTTTTGCTCCTTGCCCAGTTCTTTTGGGGATTCTCTCAGCTCCTGCCTCTGGTTCACTTTGCTGCCCGGTGGCCGGATCAGCGCCTGCCGCCAGCTCCTTAGCCGCTTTCCGGGGCCACCTGCCCGCCCAGCCTCCAAGATACGCCTGTTGTTTAATGTGGAGTGTTATGATACATCATCAAAAAGTTCTTCACCATCAACTTCCAATCTGTTTGCATTCTCCGCTTCAATATGGCCATTTTGAATGCCTGGACACGCTTCACAATTTGAGGATGGGAGGTAAGGCAAGATGAGAATCTGTTTGATCCCATTGTTTTTCAGGAATGTTTGCAATTCACATGATGTGAACTGTGTGTCATTGTCAGACACAATCTGCTCCAGCAATCCAAAAGTAATGAATACATTCCAGAGAGCCCCAATGGTCTTTGCTGAAGTAGTCGACCTCATGGGAATAAAATGAGGTCACTTTGTGTGGGCATCTACCACAATCAGGAATGTATGTCCGAGAAGTGGTTTGGCAAAGTCCACATGAAGCCTCTGCCATGGGTGGTCAGGCCAAGCCCACAGCTGTAATGGGGCATTAAATGCCCCAGTTTCTTGTCATGGAAGGTAATCGCTGACCATGCCTTCAACGTCTTTATCCAGGTATGGCCACCATACATGTAGACGAGCTAATGCTTTCATTTTGACGATTCCCATGTGACTGAGGTGAAGTTCTTATAACACTCGTGTTTGGAATTTTGGAGGAATAACACCTCTGATTCCCCGTAACAAGCTAATGTCTTGCAGAGTCAGCTCAAATGTACGCATGTAGTAAAGCTTAAGCTCAGTAGCCATTCCTTGAGGTACATACCAACCCTTCTGTGTGTACAGGTAAACTTTGGAGAGCACAGCATCCCTCTGCATTTCAAGTTGAATTTGATCCGCTTTAACAGGTAACATGTCTATCTGGTTCACATTGAAAGCAGTGACTTCATTTTGGGTTGTGGAGCTGTGATGTAACTGAAGTCTGGAAAGTGCGTCCACATTTCCATGATTCTCAGTCGAGTGAAATGTAATTCTGTACTGGTAAGCAGATAAAATCAATGCCCACCTTTGTAGGCATGTAGCAGAAAGTGTCGGGATTTGTGACTTGGGTTAAACAACCAGATCAAAGGCTTGTGGTCCGTAATTACCGTCATTAACGTGAATTTACGCCCATACAAATATTGGTGGAACTTCTTGACTCCATGACCAGGATTTTCACCTTGTCAAGTGGGCGTGGTGGGCGTGCCTGGGAGCGGTTGCGAAGACGACCACCGCCCACGATTGGGCCCTGACATCCATTTAGTGCTGTTGGGCCAATTAATGGCCAGCCAGCATGAAACACGCGCTGCAGCGCTTAGTGCTGCCAGTGTGGGGACGGGAGGAGGGTGAGCACAGAAGTTCGTGCATGCGTGTAAGTGCGCGCAATGAAAGCTCCCTGAGGCACAGAGCTGCCTCAGGGAGTTGAAGATTTATAAACTCAAAAATTAAAAACTTGAGCAATGTTAAAAACATGTCCCCTCACGTGACTCTGTCACATGAGCAGGGACATGTTATGAAGGAAATTTTAAAATGTTAATTTAATTTTTATTTGCTGTTGGAAATCTTGTCCCATAAGTAGGATGGGCAGCAAAAAAATTCATTTAATTATTACTTCAATGGCCTTAATAGGCCTATTAATTGTTGGTGGGCACGGTGCCGACTCCTGATTGCACCCACCGACCAGAATATCGCGTGAGTGCGCGATGATGTCGGGATGCTCGCCCGACGTCATCGTGCGTAATTTTATGCTCATTCAGGTTGGGCACATGCCCACCCGATGAGCGCAATATTCTGCTCCGTAGATTAGTCCAAGAGCTTCCTTCTCGATTTGGGCATAATTTTGTTCTGCCTTGGTCGATGTGAGTGAGGCGTATGCAATGGGCCTTTCACTGCCATCAGGAAAAGTGTGGGAGATGACAGCTCCAACACCATATTCAGATGCAACACAAGCCAGGCTGACAGGTAACTTTTCATTGAAATGTGCCAGGACTTTAGCAGAAGTCAGCTCTTGCTTGAGTTCCTTGAAACTTTCCTGACAGGCTCGTGACCAATCCCATTTTGCATTCTTCTTCAGATTATTTTGGTAGCCAAACTGGAAATGAACTTGCTGTAGTAACTCATAAGCCCCAAAAACGAACGAAGCTCCTTGGCATTTTTGGGCTGTGGTGCATTCACCACTGCCTCTACCTTTCTGGGTGAAGTTGAGAGGCCAGTTTCATTGACCACATGTCCCAGGTACTCCACTGAGGGCTTCAGAAATAAGCATTTGGATTTCTTACAGTGGATGCCGTATTTTTCCTGTCTACGCAGGACCCTCCCTAGGTTCTCTAAATGAGTTGGGAGGTTTTTCCTGGTAATGAGCATGTCATCTTCACTCAGCTGCATTTTCAAAAATGCCTGTGATAGGTCAAGTTTTGTGAATAATTCACCTCCATTCAGAGCAGCGAACAGGTCCTCAATTTACGGTAGCGGGTACTGATGCACTTCCAGGAAAGAATTAATGGTGATTTTATAGTCACCACATATTCTAATAGACCCGTCATCCTTCACTACTGGGACTATTGAAGCTGTCCACTCCGCGTAATCAACTTTCTCAATTATCTGAAAGCTTTCAAGCTGTTCTAGTTCGATTTTCTGTCATATTGAGTAGGGAATTGAACGTGGCTAGAAGAACCTTGGAGGAGCTTTGGCCTTCACAGCAAGTTTGGCTTCAATGTCTTTAATAACTCCAAGACCTTCTTTGAAGTCATCAGTATGCTTGTCTAACATGGACTACATCATTGGGTTGCAATGCACTTTATTTATTTTATTCCAGTCCAGCCGAATTTCTTTTAGCCAGTTCCTGGCCATAAGAGATGGATGACCCCCTTTCACAATGATAAGTGGCAACCTTGCTATTTGATTTCCATATTTAGCTTGAACGGAGTTTTTCCAAGTATATTCACAGTTCCACCAGTATAGGTGCTAAGCTGGAGGAGGGTTTTCTCCCATGGGCATTTCTTGAAAATTTTCTCCCATGTCTTCTCTGAAGCAATAGAAACAGATGCTCCAGTGTCAACCTCCATTTCAATCATTTTACCATTTAAGACAATGCCAACTTTTAGTCCTTCTTCTAGTTTCAGATCAGACTGAATGCAATACAATTGCTCTTCTGCATTGTCGCTGTCAGTTTCACTTTCTGTCTCGTCTGGACTCGCGTTAGTTTTGTATTTTGTTTCCAAGTAATGCGTCTTTTTAAACTGCCTGTTTATTTTCAAGCACGACTTGTATGTTTGCTCCTTGAGATGCCCTTTCCTTGGCGGTACTGCTTCACTGTGATCAGCCTTTGATCTACATGCACACTGTATGTGTCCTTTTTGGCCACAGTAGCGACAATCAGCGGTTTTCCACTTACAGGCTTCTGCATTATGCCCTATTCCATTAAAGTGATCAAATGTTTGAAAGCAAATATACCCTGACTTTACTATTTTAACTTCAGCATTGTTAGAATGCGCTTTCAAATCTCCAGCTTGTTTCTCTGCCATTTCTACGTTTTGTGCAATTTCGAAAGCTTTCTTCAGTGTCAACTCTTGCTCTACTAACAATCTATGCTAAATTCTTTCATTTCTTAGTCCATAAGCCACGTGATCATGCAACGCTTCTTCCAGATAACCTTTAAAGTCACAACGTTTAGCTAATTTTCTCAACTCAGCCAGGAACTGGGAAACTAACTCACACTCATGCTGTTCTCTTCGGTGAAACTTGAATCTCTCGGCAATAATCGCTGGCCTGGGATCAAAGTGCTTTTTCAAAACATCCACAAGCTCTTCAAAGCTTTTATCTGCTGGCTTGTCAGGAGCAATGAGATTTCTCAGTAAAGTGAAATTTTTCATTCTAATGACTGTAAGAAACACTGAGGCTTGTTTTTCCTCTTCAATCTCATTCGCAATGACAAACTGTTCCATTTGCTCGACATAGACAGCAAAGTCCATAGTAGCTGGATCAAAAGCCTCCAAAGCCCCTAATAATGATGATCCCATCCTCGTTGACATTTGAAGTGTTTTGTCACTTCTTAACAATTAAGAATACACACATACACAGAGCTATTTGCTTCTGAACTCCAGCTTCCTGTGTAAAAAACAGAAGGTGCCTTTATTCCTTATTCTACACCAGAGAGCAATACATCCAGGACTTGGCACACCCTACTGTCAGTTTTTTTTATATAACACTTCTTTTTAACTAAAATGTCCTTTTATAAAAAAGCATAAACATTAAACACAAACATCACATTAACCATCACCCCTTGACATTCAATGGCATTACCATCGCTGAATCCCCCACTATCAACATCTTGGGGGGTTACCATTGGCCAGAAACTGAACTGGAATAGCCAAATAAATACTGTGGCTACAAGAGCAAGTCAGAGGCTAGGAATCCTGTGGCGAGTAACTTCTTTACTCCCCAAAACGGGTCCACCATTTACAAGTTACTAGTCAGGAGTGTGGTGCAATAATCTCCACTTGACTGGATGGATGAGTGCAGCTCCAATAACACTCAAGAAGCTTGACACCGCCCAGGACAAAGCAGCTTGCTTGATTGGCACCCCATCCACAAACATTCGCCCCCTCCACCACTGAACAGTGGCAGCAGTGTGTACCATTGACAAGATGTACTACAGAAACTCACCAAGGCTCCTTAGGCAGCATCTTCTAAATCCATGACCATTACCATCTAGAAGGACATGGGAACACCATCACCTGGAAGTTCCCCTCCAAGCCACTCATCACCTGACTTGGAAATATATCTCTGTTCCTTCACTGTCGCTGGGTCAAAATCCTGGAACTCCCTCCCTAACAGCACTGTGGGTGTACCTACACTACGTGGACTGCAGCGGTTCAAGAAGGTAGCTCACTACCACCTTCTCAAGGGCAATTAGTGATGGGCAATAAATTAGTGATGGCCAGCCAGCGACGCCCACATCCCATATAAAGTGTGATTCTAATATTGGATTGTGTCCAGATCCCACAAGTTATGGTGGGATCATACCTTCTGTGGAACTCTGCCAATAGTCCTGCTGATGCTCTTAAAATCAAGTTTTTGGTGACCTGGAGGCTAATTGGCAGGGCCCCTCTTTGCTAAAGAGATCCAAAATACTGCCTGGTGGGGGGGCAGGGAAGAAATGGAGGGGGCATGCCGTGTGGGCAAGGAGTACATTGGAGAGGGGTTATTAGATGACAATTCTGGAGGAATTCCCGTTTTGTCTGGTGAGACCAGCGATTGAGCAATTTCAGGTTCATTGTGTTTCATTTTAATTTACTTATTCCACATGGAGAATATGAAATGATTCCATTCAGAAAACAGCTGATACAATTAGATTTTAAAGTCATAATATAAAATTTAATGTTCGTGGATCACAGAGGTTTTACAACTTGAGGTAAGGGGACCGCTCTGCTTCCCTCATAAAGGTTTAGTTAAAGGTCAGTCACAGGACACAATCACACAATTTCACTTCGCTTCTCAAAGAATCACATTGTAACATTAATCAACTCAACAGAAGAAAGATTTCATCACTTCATTGCAGCAATGACAGGATGTCATACTGAACAGTTACAGCCCCAAAAGGGCAGATGCAGCAGTCACTGCCAGGTTTTTGCTCAAGGAGGAGTAGTAGAGAGTAATTTTAGAACACAGCAGGCAGAAAGGGTTATAACTTGCAACAGAGGCAGCTCTCTAGATCTGACAGAGGAACCGTGCCTTATTAGACTCAAGACCAGCAGGGCTGTTTTAACTGAAGTCATGGAATCATTGAATCATAGAAGGTTTACAACATTGAAGGAGGCCATTTGGCTTCTTGTGTACGTGCTGGCTGTCTGCCACAGCGACCCAACTAGACCCACTTTGCTGCCCTTTCCCTGTAGCCCTGCATTTTTTTTATCTTCAGGTGCTTATCCAGTTGCCATTTGAAAGTCTTGACTGAATTTGCCTCCTCCACACTCTCAAGATATCCATCCTGGATCCTAACAACTCACTGCGTTAAAAACATTTTTCCTCATGTTGCTGTTGCTTCTTTTGTCATTCACCTTGAATCAGTGTTCTCTGGTTCTCGACCCTTCTGCCAATGGGAATAGTTTCTCTGTTTAGACCCTTTATTATTTTGAACTCCCCTATCAAATCTCCTCTCAACTTTTCTTTAATGAGAACAACTCACCTTTTCCACTCTATCCACATAATTGAGATCCCTCATCCCTGGAGCCATTTTCATAAATCTTTTCTGCACCCTCTCTAAAGCCTTCACTTCCTTCCTAAAGTACACTTCCCAGGACTGGACACAGTACAACTACAGTTGAGGCCGAACCTTACTTTAAGTCTTTATTTATAAGGTGCAGGATCCTATATGCTTTTTTAACCATGTTTTCAACTTGCCCTACTACCTTCAATGATTTGCATGCCTATACCCTCCACTGCCCCCCATAGAATTGTCCAATTTTATTTTTCCTCTCGTCATTCTTCCTACCAAAATGTATCACTTCATACTTCTCTGCATGAAATGTAATTAAATCTCATATGATCCATAAAGGCTACAGAACATACAGAACACTCAACGATTTACATAGCAGTAGCAGTGGGAATGACAATCACCCATGCCCTCAATCTCTATGAAAATGTTTCAACTGGTAACTGGTTTTTCATTTAATTATCTGTGGATAACTTGGGTGCTGTTTTTCCTAGTACATACAAACATACGAATTAGGAACAGGAGTAGGCCACTCAGACCCTCGAGCCTGCTCCACCATTCAATAAGATCATGGCTGATCTGATTGTAACTTCAACCCCACATTCCTGTCTACCCCTGATAACCTTTCACCTCCTTGTTAATCAAGAATCTATCTAGCTCTGCCTAAAAATATTCAAAGACTCTGCTTCCACTCGCCTTTTGAGGAAGAGTTCTAAAGACTCACAACCCCCTGAGAGACAAACATAACAATGGTACATAACAATGGTGAAGTAACTTAGCATTTATGAAGCTTTTTGGCGTGCCCTGATAATGTAACGAGCTACAAAGGGTATGGACTGCAAGTTTCAACTTCACTAGGACAGTGTAATGAGTGACTTAGAATGGTTGGCCATTTTTTTCTCCATTGAAATAGATACTTCATTTACACAGTGAATAAGGAGACCCTGTTTCCATTGGCAGGAGGGTCAGTAAACGGGGACACAGATCTAAGGTAATTGGCAAAAGAACTAGGTGAGAATAAATTTCTTAAAGCAGCAAGTTGTTATAATCTGGAGTACACAACCTGAAAAGATGGTGGAAGCAGATTCAGCAGTAATTTTCAAAAGGTACTTGGATCAATATTTGAAAAGGAAAAAAAAATGCAGGACTATGGAAAAAGCGTCAGAGAGAGTGACTAATTTGATGGCTCTTTCAAAGAGCCAGAACAGAAATAGTGGTTCAAATGCCTTCCTTCTGTGCTGTATGAGTCTATAATTCTATTCTGTAAATCAATGGAAAGGAAAATTAGGTAGGATACATAGCAGGAATTTATTCCAGGGAGCATGACAAATGATAGCAGTATGCTGCGTGATGCACAATATTGCTGTAAAGTAAGGTCGCTTCAAGGACTTGGTCTTTGAATATTGGAATAATTTATTTCTGTCTGTAAGGCAGTACAAGTGCTATATAAGGGATCTACAGTGACATGCTAACTCCAGTTCCTTAAATCCAGGTTTTAATGTCATTCAATCATTTATTGATGGAATTGGAAAGCTCAGAAAGTAACTGAACCCGGATTTGAGGAACTGAAGATACCATCCCACTGTTATCTCTAGATCTCTTTATAAATGTCAGTTTTATTTCCTCACCTTAACAATAGAGTGAATAGGCTGCCTTGTGGGAAAGGGTCACAGAAAAATAAACATTTCTTTGTGAATGATGCTGCCAAATAATCTCTGGAGTCAGAATATGCATCTATGTTTCCAGAACACATCTTTAAAATATATTTTATTTTCATTGATGGACGTTGTTTAGATGCTGTGTAACTCTGGTTATATCTGGTTATTTGTAGTATGCTTCTGAGTTCTTTGATAATCTTAGCACTCCATAGCTAGTGTCATATGTATGTTTTTGATTTTTTTTGATTGAATGGTGTGGTCACTTGTGATCTATAAGTAGAGACTCCAGGTGGTCTCTGAACTTCATGTACTTGCCTAGAAAAATTGAGGTAATGCTCTAGCTTAACAAACATCCAAACACCCACACCAGAACTGCCGTGAACAATCTGAAGAGGAGAGCTACAGTGTGAACAATGGCGGATGTGCACACAAGTGTCAGCAGGTTCGAGACATTGTACAATGCACCTGCCACACAGGTTATCGATTAATGGAGAGTGGAAAATTGTGCCAAGGTAGGACCCCAAAATTGTAACTTTTTTCTTAAGGGTCTGCTGAATTCCCTCAGCAGCTAGCCGTGGCAGATCATTTAACAGGTCTCTGTTGAACAATAAGAGTGAGCAGTGAGAGGGGATTTGAGGAAAAAATGTTTTCACTCAGAGGGTGGTTGGAATCTGGAACACACTGCCTGACGGGGTGGTAGAGGCAGGAATTCTCAAAACATTTAAGAAGTATTTAGATGAGCACTTGAAACTCCATAGCATACAGGGCTCCAGGCCAAGTGCTAGAAAATGGGATTAGAATAGATAGGTGCTTGATGGCCGGCACAGACACGATGGGCCAAAGGGCCTATTTCTTTGCTCTATGACTCTATGACTGTGAATACTGAATTGCCCATCATTAACTAGGTTGAGCTGGTGTCGGGAGCACGAGAGGAGATACGGAAATGCTGGCCGTCCTGACACAAGGGGTACTCGATCACAGCAGCTACAAGCTGATTACTGATAAACTTTTCATCTAAGATTAATTTCCTCTGGTTAAAGTTCAAGTAGCAGTCTTTGATTTATGGAAAGTTAATTGACGTGCATTCAAAAAATGGCGTTGCTTCATAAGGGGTCAACCAGCTTATCAAGCAAATGTTCAGCCTTTGTATCAGATTGTCAGCATTCCGTTAATCAAAAGACATTGTCAACCCCAATAAGCAGTAAAAGAAAAAACAATGTTAACCATTCAGATCAGCTGGACCTATACAACTGGAGACTGTATGAACAATAATATCTATGAAAATCTCCCCAACTGGTTGTTGCAGTTACAGATTTCCAAAAGAAGGAGGTATCAGCTTGAAAAGCAGAATTGTCATAGGCTCCGAAATACCAGAAAAGTATACAAAATGGAGTGTCAGAAGCCAAACCCTTCATTTGGACGGAAGGTGTGCGGGGGATGGTACAGTTGTTCTGACATTGAGAAAATACATCTCAAATCAGTACTTGCATTCTCCTCCAGCCATTTCTACATTCACCACTTTTTGCACTTGTGGAGTTTTCTACTATAGTTAAAATGATCAAATGGTTGGTATATCTGCAACTTGAGTTGTGGCCTCTTAATATCCTGCTTCGCTTTCAGTGCAACCTCTTGTCTTCACGTGTCATAAAGCATTAACTCAGGACTCTTTTTCAGTTGTCAGCTTCTCCAGAAATGTGTCAACTTTAATGAAGGTGCTGATTAGCTTTTGTTGGTTTCCTAGGTTGTTTGTCCATAGCATACAGGGCTACAGGCCAAGTGCTGGAAAATGGGATTAGCATAGATAGGAGCTTGATGGCTGGCATGGACATGAAGGGCCTGTTTTTGTGCTGTATAACTCTATGACTCTATGACATGCTAATTCTTCCAAACGTGTGTTTCTGGTGCAAAGCCTACCAGCCACACAGTGAGAATTAAACCATTTTTTTTCCATGATTTGCCATGCAATGTCATTCGTGGAGAATAATTATTATATAAATTTGTGTGTGGAGACTCGAAATTTCAGTGAGTTGTTAAAATGGTGGTCAGAAAGATTCCTGTGGGAATGCTGTATTTTGAAGGCCTGACCCCATCCTGCTTTTGCAAGGTTAGGAGTGACACCTCATTTCTTTCCTCAGCTATTGTTCCTGACGCGTTTTCCTCCTGCTGAAGCAGTTTGCTGAGATAGTGGAGAACTAGCATTACCAAGCCAATGAATTGCTATCAATTGTTGTCAGCTGTTGTTCTGCTCTACCAGTACTATGATATTTAACTACAATTTTTTCCCCTGATTCCTAATGCTTATTTAAAATGAAAGGGAGTGCAGCTGGATATAAAGGGGAGGGAGATTTATACTTAATAGTAGTAGCCAAGACTGATGCTGGGAGGGATAGTTGCCTTTTAAATGTCATAGCACTGTTCGAGTAGAGCAAAAGCTGAGAGTGTACTTATGGTGAGGATTTTTGATGGAGAGAAGCATTGTAAGGTTGGCCCTCTTATACAAGAGTCATGGGCATTATTGGGTGGGATTTGCATGTGGATCAGCTTTTGTGCACACGCAAATGCATGTAACGTGTAGAGCTTTAGCAAACATGTTAGTATCTTTTAGAAAATTGTACCTGACAATTTTATGTTCAACAACTGTGAAGAGGATTTGTATTCCATTACTGGATTAAGTGGATCACTGATTTGATAGTTTCTTGTTATTCAATGCTACTTAGCAACTTTTGGGTGGGGAATTTCTAAACTTGAGTCCTTACAAATGGTGTGACTGATTAGAGACATTAACTGAACGTGATTCATTTAATTGCGGCTCTATAAATCAGTTTAATGGGCTATTTCAAAAAAATACAAGACTACAGGTGTTTATTTGAAAGAGAAAAATGAATCAGGTGAGTGATTTTCAACGGAATTGATGCATGAAAGTTCAGCTCCCTCACTGACACATTAAGGAAGATAAATGCAACTTTACCCTGTTTTGAAGTACTTGAAGGAAATTGAATCTATCATCCATGCTGGCAGAAAATGAATTCTTTTATACTTTCTTGGTAGATGTGCTTCAAGAAGCTGATTTGATTATTCCGACAGGGGGAAATTGGTGACAGCATGCTGAGAAATATCCAGATTCCCTGATAGCTTTGATACAATTGCTGGAAATTCATGTTTTGTAGGTGCTTCAAGGTGACTATGAAATAAACCCAGTCATATTGCTCTGATTAGTGTGATTGACTACTATTCAGGAGGATTAAATGTAGATTCTCTAATTTTTTACTTCCGATAAAAGAACGTAAAGTGGGTCTGACTGATTACAAAAATGGGTGGAGATCTTTTGCATGGGATTTCTGGCATATTATTAAATTTTGGATGGAATGCTGTACAAGGTGCAAGGCACCAACCGGTTTGAAATGTAGGAACATAAGGATTGTCATTACCTGGTAGTCACATGATACAACAATAATGGAGTTGTTGACTAATCATATCAATCAATCTCCGTAAATTAGTCTACAACAAACCATGACATGAGGCAAGAATATGAGGTGAAGAGCTTTGGGAACCATAGGATCAGAGTTATCCGTTTCTACCAAGCATACTGCACTTATCATGTCATGACATAAGTTATTCACATGATATCTCAAAATTTGATTTTCAGAAACAAAATTTAATTTGATTAGAATTACTCAATACATTTGGAGTTAGTTAAATTAAATTATATCCAGACAATTTCCCAATATTTACTATTGCACACCACTCCATCATCCACCCCCTATGTAAAACTGGCACTTAGGGCTGCTATAAGCTGTGCTATTTAAGAATGTAAATTTAAAGAGGCCTATAGTAAATTTTATATCAGTATCAAGGGGCCTTTCTGAACCTTTCTTTTTGCTTTTATGTTTGTTCCTTTCCTTTTCCTGTTTAGTTTGCCAAGTATTTTGGCATTGTCATGTTTTGGTATGTCCACAACACTAGTAGAACAGGAAGAAGACAAGGAACAATGAAGTGACGGAGTCAAAATAGGACACAACAAGTTTGCTCTGATCCCTCAATATGCTCACAGCTGCAAAGCAGAATCTTGAAGAAAGTTGTACCAAAAATGGTATTAGCACAATTTATCCGAATTAAAATGTATCACCTTTGAATTATCTAAAAGCACTTATGGGAGTCATATTAATAATAACTTTTAAAAAGAAATTACTTGTTGCAGAACTGATTGATATTCGTTTGTCAACGCTATGAACAGCTTGAGCTGAAATTCGTCTGCATGTTATTGTAGAGCGCTGCCTAACACACTTACGTGGAAGTCCTCTATGTTATTATTGTGAACTGACTAACACAGTTACATCAAATTCCTGTTTTTCACTAAACTGCTGACCTCCCCTCCTGGTTCCCATGCTAACCAATGTTGTTAACAGTTCTCTGTCTTCAGGTGTTGCCCTTCCCTCCTTTAAATCTGTTGTCATCACCCGCTCCTCAAAGAAACAACCCTTGACTCTACTGTCCTTACAAGCAGCCACTCCATCTCTAACCTCCCTTTCCTCTCCAAAGTTCTAGAACATGTTGTCACCTCCCAAATCCCGCCCATCTTTCCAGAACCTTCATGCTTGAATCCCTGCAATCAAGTTTCCACCCTTGCCACAGTACCAAAATAACTCAAGTCACAAGTGACTCCTATATGACAGAAGTGTGACAGAAGTAAACTTTCCCTCTTCATCCTTTGTAACCAGTCTGCAGCCTTTGACATAGACCAAACCATTCTACTCCAACTCCTCTCCTGTTGTCCAGCTGGTGGGGCAGGGGGACAGCAATCAACTGGTTCCACTCACTCGAAATGACTTCCCTTCCTGCACCTGCACTGTTACCTCTAGTGTCCCCCAAGGAACTATCCTTGGCTCCACCCACATGCTGCCAGGGCAGGGGTGTAGCTCTCAATAGCTCCCCAGCTCCCACCTCTGCCCGATACAGGGTATCTCAATCAGGCACTGAATGTCTATGAACAAGGGCCTCTTCCTTTCTTGACAGGAGAAGACATAAGGCAAATGTGCTAGGGGTTGCTTCTTGTGCCCCCCCCCCCCCCCCCTCCATATGGCAAGCCCCTGCCCATGGCTGGGTTGGCAACATTATTTGAAAGCGCAGCATTAATTTTCATATATACGCTGAAGACTTCCAGCTCTACCTCACCACCATCTCTCTTGACCCCATCACTGTTGATAAATTATTAGATTGCTTAACTGTTGTCCAGTATTGGATGAGCAGAAAGCACCTTCAATTAAATGTTGGGAAGACTGAAGCCATTGTTTCGGTCCCAGCTCCAAACTCCCTTCACTAGCTACTGACTCTATCCCTTTTCCTGACAACAGTCTGAGACTAAACCACTCTGTTCATAACCTTGGTGTCATATTTGGTCCTGAGATGAGCTTCTGACCTCATTTTCATGCTGTCAATAATACCGCCTATTTCCATCTCCGTAACATTGTCCAACTTTGTCCTGCCTCAGTTCATCTGCTGCTCAACCCCTCATGCCTTTGTTGCCTCTAGACTCAACTATTCCAATACATCCCTGGCTCGCTCCCTCATTCTAATCTCCATAAACTTAAGCTCATCCAAAACTCTGCTGCCTGCGTCTTAAGTCATACCAGATCCCGTTTAACTATCACCCCTGTGCTCGCTGATCTAAACTGTCCCCCAGCCAAGCAACATTTCAGTTGTACAATTCTCATCCTTGTTTTCCAATCTCTCCATGGCCTCACCCCTCTCTATCTCTGTGATTTCCTCCAGCCCCACAATCCTCTGAGATATATGTGCTCATCTAATTCTGGCCTCTTGGGCATCCTGAGTTTTAATAGCTCCACCATTGGTGGCCATGGCTTCAGTTGCCTAGACCCAAAGCTCTGGAATACTCTCCCTATATTTCTCCGCCTCCCTATCTTGCTTTCCTGCTTTAAGATGCACCATAAAACCTACTTCTTTGTCCAAGCTTTTTGTCATCTGATGTAGTGGTTGGAATGTTGTGAAGAAGATGGGCTGCTGGCTGGAGAGCTGGTGAAACCCCAGCATCGCCTCTTTCTGGGAAGGTCTGCCACATCTTTTGCAAATCAGGTACTAAAGAGGCAAACAAAAACAGAAAATGCTGGAAAAACTGAGCAGTTCTAACAGCATTTGTGGAGAGAGAGAAAAAAAAAGAGTTAATGTTTCGAGTCCGTGTGACTTGTCTTCAGAGCTAAAGAGAAGTAAAATGTGATGAAACTTATTCTGTTTAAGGGAGTGTGGAGTGGGTAAAGCTGGATAGAAGGCCAGTTATAGGTGGAGGCAAAGGAGAGATTGCCAGAGATGTCATGGACAAAAGGACAAAGGAGTGTTAATGATAGTGGTGCTGGAAGGGATAAAAAAGGGGACAGTGGGGTCAAGGGTTGTTTCTTTGAGGAGAGAGTGATGACAGCAGATTGATCCCCTTTTTTCAATATCCATCTTCATTTTTTAATTTTTATTTTATCATTTGTTCATTCTTATTTTTGATCCACTTATTTTTATTTTTATTTATTTTCATTTTTATTCATTGTTTTATCCTCACCTTTTATTCTATTTTCAATCTTTTTTCCCACCACCGTTCCCTCTCCCCATCCCACCCCCACAAGGGCCATCTGTCACTTCTTCATCTTGTTCTTTCTAGAGTGCTTAGGAGTCCTGCTATTATCACATGCTGCTTTCTGACCTTAATGCCACCATCAGCACCTCCTTTAGCCAGTATCACTATCATTTACATCCCTTTGTCCTTTTGCCCATGACATCTCTGGCAATCTCCCTTTCGCCTCCACCTATCACTGGCCTTCTATCCAGCTTCATCTGCTCCACCCCCCTTAAACGGTATATATTTTATCATATTTTACTTCTCTTTAGCTCTGAAGAAGAGTCATATGGACTCGAAACGTTAACTTTTTTTTTTCTCTCCACAGATGCTGTTAGACCTGCTGAGTTCTTCCAGCATTTTCTGTTTTTGTTTTAGATTTCCAGCATCCTCAGTATTTTGCTTTTGCTAAAGAGGCAAAGGTGGGCCTTCCCCGGGATCAAGGATCCTGGGGGTAGACGCCCCACCCTCCGAGAACTGTTGGTCAATTAGAGTCCACCAGCTCTATTGGATGGCAGTGCCACTGGGGAGGTCGCAGGATGTCACTGGATCCCAGGCCAGAGGTGAGTGATGTCAGGAGGGGGTGTCGCAGGGGATGGGTGGGGAGTGGATCAGCAACAAGGGCTGGGGGTGGGTATCAGCAGCTCCCACCCTTCCCAATGCAGGGTCTCTCAATCAGGCACTGAATGTCATTGAAAGAAGGATCCCCCCAGCCGCTCATCCTCCCCCAGGAGCCATCACGCAAACGTGCTAGGTAGAGTTTGCCTCACGTGATCCCCACATGGCATGCCGCTGCCTGCAGCTGGGTTCACCCTTGTGGTGTCAGGTTGAGTCCCTTAAATGGCCCTTAATTGCCCACTTAAGAGCCTCGATTGGTGGCAGGGCAGAACGACCGGCCACGGGCTTTCCTGTGACAGACTTCACAGAATCACAGAAGCGCACAGTGCAGAAGAGGCCCTTCGGCCCATCGAGTCTGCACCAACACGTGAGAAACACCTGATCTACCTACCTAATCCCATTTACCAGCACTTGGCCCATAGCCTTGAATGTTATGACGTGCCAAGTGCTCATCCAGATACTTTTTAAATGATGTGAGTCAACCCGCCTCCACCACCCTCCCAGGCAGCGCATTCCAGACCGTCACCACCCTCTGGGTAAAAAAACCTTTTCCTCACATCCCCCCTAAACCTCCTGCCCCTCACCTTGAATTTGTGTCCCCTCGTGACTGACCCTTCAACTAAGGGGAACAGCTGCTCCCTATCCACCCTGTCCATGCCCCTCATAATCTTGTACACCTCGATCAGATCGCCCCTCAGTCTTCTCTGCTCCAACGAAAACAACCCAAGTCTATCTAACCTCTCTTCATAACTTAAATGTTTCATCCCAGGCAACATCCTGGTGAATCTCCTCTGCACCCCCTCCAGTGCAATCACATCCTTCTTATAATGTGGCGCCCAGAACTGCACACAGTACTCCAGCTGTGGCTTCACCAAGGTTCTATACAACTCCAACAGGACCTCCCTACTTATGTAATCTATGCCTCGATTGATAAAGGCAAGTGTTCCACATGCCTTTTTCACCACCCCACTAACATCCGCCTCTGCCATCAGAGATCTATGGACACACACGCCAAGTTCCCTTTGTTCCTCAGAACTTCCTAGTGTCATGCCGTTCATTGAATACTTCCTTGTCAAATTACTCCTTCCAAAGTGTATCACCTCTCACCTTTCAGGGTTAAATTCCATCTGCCACTTATCTGCCCATTTGACCATCCTGTCTATATCTTCCTGTAGCCCAAGACACTGAACCTCACTGTTAACCAACTGGCCAATCTTTGTGTCATCCAGACACAGACTTAACTGGGTGAAAGTGGAAAGCCAGCAGTGCTGCCAGCCACCACCCTCCCGCCTGATCAAATGCCCCTCCACTACCAAATTTGCCATGGGAGAGGGCACAAGATTCCACCCATTATCTCCTTGTGTGGTTCAGTGTTATATTTTGTTTTATAATGCTCCTGTAAAGCACCGTGGGACATTTCATTATGTTAAAGTCAATGTACAAATTTAAGTTATTGCTGTTGTAGTGCAGTGACTAATACACTTGCATCAAATTCTGTTTTGACGAAAGGTCATCTCAACCTGAAACATTAACTCTATTTCTCTCTACCGATGGTGCCTGACCTGCTGAGTATTCCCAACATATTTTGGTATTTTTGGTCTTGCATCAAATTCCTTTGGGTATTATACAAAGTTGTTAATGCAACCGTTTATGTGGCATGTAGGAATTAGTATTAGTGGAATGTAATTTTGAATTGTTGACATCCTTTGGAACTGACTATTCCTAAATTCCAGTCTTTTTTTTGTTCCAGGTGACAAGTGTAAATTGATTGAATACAGTAAACTGAAAAACATGCTTCTCGATCTCCAGAATCAAAAATACATCCGACAACGAAATAACAAAGAGAATGAAGATAAAATGTCTCTCAAAAAGTTGCTGGTGGATAACATGTTCGAATATTTTGATTCAAATGACGATGGACATGTTGACAGCAATGAATTGGCTCAGGTGGGTGGAAGCATCCAAGAGAATGAAATCAATAATAGGTATTATGAATTCACACTTACAGGTATAAATGTAATGAATTATAGCAGACAAGAGATCATTCTCTTTTTAGACCTTTTGCAAGTTTACTGGCTTGAGAGAACTAAATCTGAAACCCAATCTAATGGTGAATCCCAGCAATAAAATTTTACAGCCCCACCACTTAACATGGTCCACAGTTACCACAGGTAGCCATATGTATTGGGCAAATACCACTAACTATTTGCCAATAGCATAGGAGTCAGTTACAACTGTGACACTGAAAACATACTAAGTGCGTTGGCTATTTCAGACAGTTCAATTAGTTCTTCACACCTCATTAATCTTTTGTATTTAAATTTCACCATGCATCAGTCTGTGGCTGTTTTTAGCTCACAACTTCTTTACTGTTAATGCCACTCATTCTGAACCAGATTTCACATCCATGGTTTATTTACAAGTAACTGCTGCAGAGAGCCAAAAAATTCTGTTCATCCTGCACTTCACATAAATTACCAGTTTAGAAGGGAGTGAATGTTTTGGATGTGGTGCCAATCAAGCAAGCTGCTTTGTCCTGGATGGTGTCAAGCTTCTTAGAACCATAGAACACTACAGCACACAAAACAGGCCATTCGGCCTTTCTAGTCTGTGCCGAAATATTATTCTGCTAGTCCCATTGACCTGCACCTAGTCCATAACCCTCCAGACCTCTCCCATCCATGTATCTATCTAATTTATTCTTACAACTTAAGAGTGAGCCCGCATTTACCATGTCAGATGGTAGCTCTTTCCACACTCTCACCACTCTTTGAGTGAAGAAGTTCCCCCTAATGTTCCCCCTAAACCTTTCCCCTTTCACCCTAAAGCCATGTCCTCTCATGTTTATTTCTCCTAATCTAAGTGGAAAGAGCCTACTCGCATTTACTCAGTCTATACCCCTCACAATAAATTCTGATTACTTAATCAATAATTTGGGAACAATGAAAAATCTTAAATCCCGCACAAGCCATTTGTTGATCCTTTTCCATGTTAAGTATTGTTAAATAGCAGTGAGACTGGAATGGAAATTAATATGCCATTTACCTCCCACTCTGTCCCTGTTGTCCTTTGGTGTCGCTAAAAGATGATACACTTTTCAATGCCTGTAGCGCATTAATCACATTAACACCAAGGCGCCCACCATAAGGAAACTGCAATTGTCATTTTGTTCTCTATAAATCAGGAGTTTTATCTTGTCCCTGTATATATATTTTTTATTCATTCGTGGGACGTTGGCTTCGTTGGCTAGGCCAGCATTTATTGCCCATCCCTAGTTGCCCTTGGGAAGGTTATGGTGAGCTGCCTTCTTGAACCGCTGCAGTCCATGTGGTGTAGGTACACCCACAGTGCTGTTAGGAAGGGAATTCCAGGACTTTGACCCAGCGACAATGAAGCAACAGCAATATATTTCCAAGACAGGGTGGTGAGTGACTTGGAGTGGAACGTCCAGGTGGTGGTGTTCCCATCTATGGCCTTTGTCCTTCTAGATGGTAGTGGTTGTGGGTTTGGAAGGTGCTGTCTAAGGAGCCTTGGTGAATTCCTGCAGTGCATCTTGTAGATGGTACACACTGCTGCTGCTGTGCGTCGGTGGTGGAGGGAGTAAATGTTTGTGGCTGTGGTGCCAATCAAGCGGACTGCTTTGTCCTGGATGGTGTTGAGCTTCTTAAATGTTGTTGGAGCTGCACTCATCCAGGCAAATGGGGAGTATTCCATCACACTCCTGACTTGTGCCTTGTAGATAGTGGACAGGCTTTAGGGAGTCAGGAGGTAAGTTACTCGCTGCAGGATTCCTAGCCACAGTATTTATATGGCTCGTCTAGTTCAGTTTCTGGTCAATGGTAACCTGCGGGATGTTGATAGTGGAGGATTCAGTGTGGTAATGCCATTGAACATCAGGGGGCAATGATTAGATTCTCTCTTGTTGGAGATGGTCATTGCCTGGCATTTGTGTGGCGCACATGTTACTTGCCACTTGTCAGCCGAAGCCTGGATATTGTCCAGGTCTTGCTGCATTTAGACATGGACTGCTTCAGAATCTGAGGAGTTGCAAATGGTACTGAACATTGTGCAATCATCAGCGAACATCCCCACTTCTGACCTTATGAAAGAAGGAAGGTCATTGATAAAGCAGCTAAAGATGGTTGGGCCGAGGACACTACCCTGTGGAACTCCTGCAGTGATGTCCTGGAGCTGAGATGACTGACCTCCGACAGCCGCAGTTATCTTCCTTTGTGCTAGGTATGACTCCAACCAGTGGAGAATTTTCCCCAATTCCCATTGACTCCAGTTTTGCTAGGGCTCCTCAATGCCGCACTCGGCCAAATGCTGCTTTGATGTCAAGGCAGTCATTCTCACCTCACCTCGGGAGTTCAGCCCTTTTGTTCATGTTTGAACCAAGGCTGTAATGAGGTCAGGAGCTGAGTGGCCCTGGCGGAACCCAAACTGGGTGTCAATGTGCTGGTTATTGCTAAGCAAGTGCCACTTAATAGCACCGTTGATAACCCTTCCATCACTTTACTGATGATTGAGAGTAGACTGATGGGGCAGTAATTGGCCGGGTTGGATTTGTCCTGCTTTTTGTGTACAGGACGTACCTGGGCAATTTTTCACATAGCTGGGTAGATGCCAGTGTTATAGCTGTACTGGAACAGCTTGGCTAGGGGCACGGCAAGTTCTGGAGCACAAGTCTTCAGTACTATTGCCAGAGTATTGTCAGGGCCCATAGCCTTTGCAGTATCCAGTGCCTTCAGCCGTTTCTTGATATCACGTGGAGTGATTCGAATTGACTGAAGACTGGCATCTGCGATGCTGGGGACCTCTGGAGGAGGCCGAGATGGACCATCGACTTGGCACATCTGGCTGAAGATTGTTACGAATGCTTCAGCATTATCTTTTGCACTGCTGTGCTGGGCTCCTCCATCATTGAGGATGGGGATATTTGTGGAGCCTCCTCCTCCAGTGAGTTGCTTAATTGTCCACCACCATTCACGACTGCATGTGACAGGACTGCAGAGCTTAGGTTTGATCCGTTGATTGTGGGATCGCTTAGCTCTGTCTATCACTTGCTGCTTATGCTGTTTGGCACGCAAGTAGCCCTGTGTTATAGCTTCACCTGGTTGACACCTAATTGTTAGGTATGCCTGGTGCTGTTCCTGTCATGCTCTCCTGCACTGTGCATTGAACCAGGGTTGATCCCCTAGCTTGATGGTAATGATAGAGTGCGGGTTATGCCAGGCCATGAGGTTACAGATTGTGTTAGAGTACAATTCTGCTGCTGCTGATGGTCCACAGCGCCTCATGAATGCCCAGCCTTGAGTTGCTAGATCTGTTCAAAATCTATCCCATTTAGCATGGTGGTAGTGCCACACAACATGATGGAGGGTATCCTCAATGCAAAGGTGGGACTTCATCTCCACAATGACTGTGCAGTGGTCACTCCTACCGATACTGTCGTTGGCAGATGCATCTGCGGCAGGCAGGTTGGCGAGGATGAGGTCAAGTATGTTTTCCCTTCTTGTTGGTTCCCTCACCATCTGCCACAAACCCAGTCTAGCAGCTATGTCTTTTAAGAGGTGTTGAGCTCTTTGTCCTTTTGTCTATGACATCTTTGGCAATCTCCATCTATCACTGGCCCTTTACCCAGCTCTACTTGTCCCCCCACCCCCCTTAAACCAGCTATTATTTCACCTCTCTTCTATTTTTCCTTAGTTCTGTTGAAGAGTCATATGGACTCGAAACGTTAACTGTGTTCCTCTCCGCAGATGCTGTCAGACCAGCTGAGTTTTTCCAGGTATTTTTATTTTTGTTTTTGTTATGTATTGTAAATAGTTATACTTCTTTGGAAGGGGAGGAAAGTATCTTCAAAAAAAAATGTTGTAATATCCCCTTAAGGCATTCTAGTGTGACATCACTAGAAAGGAAGTGTGTCATGTGATCCAGTTTTACTTTCACTATTGCTTTTAAGCAGAGCACACAGACAGTTCTGCTACTAATGCGTCTTTGAGCTTTATACCTTTGCATATCTGTTCACATGTGTCTAGAATTAATAAATGAACCCACAACATGTTTATTCAATCCCTTATGAGTGATTGGTGCCTTTAATGTCATTATAAAACACAACAGTTTATACCCCAGTGGGGGGAAAAAATTCTACTTGCCAAAAAATCATTGCCGATTGAGAAGATAACAAGCAACATGGATCTAAAAGAAAATGCATACACAAATATAAAAAATAGCATACATCCTAGCAAAGAGGAAAGATAAAACGAATAACAAAGGGTGACAAAACAAATAAACACAAAAAGGAGGATGAAAAGTAACCTGCAAAGGATATCAAAATCAACTCCACACATTGCTACAATAGCATTAGGGAAAAGAGGGTGATCAGGAATGATGTATCCCGATTTACAATTGATAGCAGTGGCATTGTCAGTGAAAATAAAGAAATGTGGATAGGTGGAATTACTTTGCATCGGTATTTATGGAAGAGGGCAGCATGCCAGACATCCCAAGGAAACTAAAATTGAATCACGGATAGGGACTTACCAAAATTAGCATAAGCAAACTGACAACAATGAAGAAAAAATTGATACTATAGAGTGACAAATTCCCATGACCAGATGGTTCCCAGTCCAGGATTTTAAGAGAAGTAGGTGAGGACATTGCAAATGGCCTAACTATAATCTGCCAAACTTTTTTGATTAGAGAACCTCCCCTTTAGATTGGAAAATTGTGTATGTTACTTTGGTATTTAGCTAGCCTAACATCAGTTGTTTGGAAATTTCTAGAGACTATTAAGGATAGGGTAACTGGATACCTTGACAATTTTCAGCTAATCGGAAAGGGGCAGCTTGGACTTGTAGAGGGTAGGTCATGCCTGATGAAACCAAATGAAATTTTTGAAGAGGTTGCTGAAGTAGTGGACAAGTGAATGCCTATAGATGTTACTTATACAGACTTCCAGAAGGGCTCTCACGATAAAGTCTCTCAAAAGAGACTGTTAGCTAAAGTTGATATTGAGGATAAATTATTGATCTGGTTATGAAATTGACAATGTCAGGAGACAGAGTTGAGATAATGGGCAGGTACTCTAATTGGCAGAATATAACACTCATGGTGTACCACAAGGATCTGTATTGAGGTTGTTACTAAACACTATTTACGGTACAGATGATGGAATGGAGAGCCACAACAGCATATATATGGCGTGCAAAACAAAATAAAAACAGAATTACCTGGAAAAACTCAGCAAGTCTGGCAGCATCGGCGGAGAAGAAATCAGTCAACGTTTCGAGCCCTCATGGCCCTTCAGCAGAACTGAAGCATAGTTTCAACAAGGGAGAAATATAAATTGGTTTAAGGTGGGTGGGGGGGAAGAGACACATTGAGGGTGTGGTGTGAGCAGATAATCAAAAGATGTCAGAGACAAAAGGGTCAAAGAGGTGTTGAAGGTGGTGGTCTTTGTCTGAGAAAAGTGCTAATTAAGAATGCAAGACAGGATATTCAAAGTACAAAGTACTTTGAATATCCTGTCTTGCATTCTTAATTAGCACTTTTCTCAGACAAAGACCACCACCTTCAACACCTCTTTGACCCTTTTGTCTCTGACATCTTTTGATTATCTGCTCACACCACACCCTCAATGTGTCTCTTCCCCCCCACCCACCTTAAACCAATTTATATTTCTCCCTTGTTGAAACTATGCTTCAGTTCTGCTGAAGGGCCATGAGGGCTCGAAACGTTGACTGATTTCTTCTCCGCCGATGCTGCCAGACTTGCTGAGTTTTTCCAGGTAATTCTGTTTTTATTTTGTTTTGGATTTCCAGCATCCGCAGTAGCTTTTAGCTTTTTGTTTTTATATATATGGCGTGCACCTGGCGAGCTGAACTTCGAGGGGAACTTGGAGGTGAGTGCACAGTGATGTTGCGCAGCATTTGTGAGGGTCGTCTGTTGGACTTCAAGGGCTGCACTGCAGTTGAGGGGGCTTGGTGGGGGCAAGGGCTGCACTGCATTTGGTGTGACTTGGGGGGGCTGGCAAGGGCTGCACTGCGGTTGATGCGAGTTGGGGGGTGCTGGCAAGGGCTGCACTGCAGTTGATGCAAGTTGGGGGGGCTGGCAAGGGCTGCACTGCAGTTGATGCGAGTTGGGGGGGCTGGCAAGGGCTGCACTGCAGTTGATGGTAGTGCACAAACACGTGCAGGGTGGTGGTGATGGGAAGTGGACACGCATTAGGGAAACCTTGTATAAAGTGACCATTTCTCTGCAGCTGAGACAGTTCAGATGCAGCCATATTGAAATGTGTGGAGTCGGACCTCTAGCTTATCTGTCGACTCAAGCAACGCAGAGGCATGAAAGTGCCACCAAGTGTTCCAGAGCTTTTCACCCCTCAGGCACACTAATGAGCATTTTAGTGGACTGCAGAACAGTTGGAATACTGAGCAAGTTGTACAATCTCCTTGCTAAAGCTTGCTGTGGAGCTGTCACTGGTGGAGGCGCTCACAGACCCTTGCAATGTCATCATCCCAGTGTGGACCAGTTTCCCCCATGGTTCATGCTAACAGTGCAGCCTTGCAGTGCAGGTTAGGAGAATGCCTGAGCTGAAAGCACAGCATGCAGTCCAGTAGGCGAAGCTGTCACAAATCGATCAGATGGAGTGCAGCAGAGTTGTTTGGGGTCTTGGTCAGCCATGCGGTACACTAAATTCTGGCCATCCAAGTGGTGGCCAGCACTCTCCGGGATGTATAAAGGAGCCTTCAGACTTAACCAAGAGAGGTTCTTAGAACACAAGCTAACCCACACGTCTCTTTGTTTCTTCCTGCAGGAGGAGTACATCAGGAACATGGAGCCTGGTGACCCAGCTGTATACCTCATGGATTACAGGCAGCGGCGACGAAAGAAAAGAGAGCAATGGAGGAGCCTGGCTGGTCAGAGAGAGGAGCAGCACCCACAGGATGAAGGGGCAGCTGGTTGGTACCTAGCTAGACCCAGAATCTACAGACGCCACCGTTCATTCCTGCAGATGACCGAGAACCAGTATCGCCGAGGACTGCGCATGCCTACGGAACTGGTTGGTCACATCTGCCAGCTACTGCAGGATTTGGCGCCACTAGGACATGGAGGGCATCCACTGCCAGTGGCTGTGAAAGTGACCGTGCCATATAATTTTTACGCCAGTGGCTCCTTTCAGAGCTCCACAGGTAACCTCTGTGGGATATCACAAACCTCCACCCACAAATGCATCCATGAAATCACAGACGCCACCTTTGCAAAGGCACACAACTTTGTGCATTTCGCCCAGAACCGGGTCATCTAGGATGCAAGAGCGCTAGGATTTGCCTAGGTCTCAGGTTTTCCACAGGTGCATGGTGCCATCGACTGCACTCACATGGTGCTCAGGTGTCCATGGCAACAAGTGGTGAACAACTATGTCAGCCGCAACGGTTCCAGCTGGTGTGTGACCACCACAAATGCATTCTGGAGATTTGCGCACGGTTCCTGGGGAATATCCACGACTCCTACATTCTCAGTCGATCTCAGATCCCTGATGTCTTCCAGGGTCCACAGAGACTGCAGGGATGGCTCCTTGGGGACAGGGGCTACCCACAGAGGACGTGGCTAATGACACCTGTGCGGCGGCCTCAGACTGCAGCAATATGAAGGTCTAATGAGACTCATCCTGGAACTCGCAACCTGGTGGAGCAAAACATCGGGATGCTGAAAATGAGGTTCCATTGCCTGGAGTAGTCTGGTGGAGCCCTGCAATAAGATTCACAGAGGGTGAAATGCACCGTCGTTGCCTACTGCGCCCATCAGAACCTGGCGCTGCAATGGAGAGAGGAACTGGCTGAGGAGGAGGTGGACATCTCCTCTGATGAGGAGGATATTGATGGGGATGAGGGTGAGGAGGTCCCTGAAGGCAAAGATGATGGTGATGAGGCCAACAAACTGGCCAGATGAGGCAGATGCACACAGGAGGCCCTCATAGCTGTTAGATTTGTGGAGGATGATGATGACATGCAATGAGGAGGCACAATAGATCCTTACATTTATCTGTGAACGTTTGACTCCAGTCTGGCTGATGGCAGTGCACATACCCTCTGTGATAAGGCTCCTGCCATGGAGCCGCAGCAGAGGCCCTAATTGTCACTCGATTCCAGAAGGATGATGACAACATGCAGTGAGGACTCCATAAATCTTCACAGCCTCTATGTATGTCTGACTCCTGTCTGGCCAAGGGCAGCTCTGTGATCAGGATCATATCATAGAGATGCTGCCATGAAACTTTAAAAGCATCGGATCCTTTGACCACCATCAGCACCTGAGCCCTTCAGGAGCACTGCGTCACTGGTCACAGATGCTGAAGAGATGGGGGCCAGCCCCAACTTAAACGTGTGCTGAGAGCACACAGAGAGAATGACGGAACTCTGTGACGCCTGCCCATTACATTCCAGCAGCAATGAAAAACACCATTGAGATGCAGGCATCAGTAATGTGTCCAGGGACTGTGAGGCTGGACCATCACTTTGGTCTGAAGGCTGCACAAAGTACAGGGAAGAAGCCCTGGACTGAGACACCTGCCTTTATCTTGTGCAGGAACCAAGGTTTCACACCTGAGTGACATGAACGCTGCTCATCAGAACAAGGAGCCGTAGGCAGGGAGACATTCTTGGGAGTTTATTCACAATAGTGAACATTATGTATAAGTGATTAATACCCGTGCCCAGACTGTACAATTGCATCTTCTTAACATTGGTAACCCTGCTGCTACCGTCTTGGTGCTGCCCTGACATCCACAATGGAGGTGGAGGCAGCCAGCTGACTGCTACTGTCTGTGATGATCTTGACGGGTGTCATCTGGAGGGCCGAGACCTGGGGGCCCGGGCCAGCTTTCGGGGTCCTGCTGTGTGGCAGTGCCACCCTTCTCCGCCTGCACAGCAGGAGCTGCTGGGGTCACAGGAAGAGGGGATTCAGATGGGATGGACACTACTAGAGTCACCTGAGTGGATGGTTCCGGGGTGTGCATCTGTTGATCCTCCTTGCTATGGCTGCCCAAGGGTCGCTGGCTGACTCCTTGAGAAAAACAGGAAGCTGGAGTGAGATTGAGCTGCCCCATACCCCTTCGTGTTGACACTGCTGGAGGCCAACCATGGTGTCAGCGGTGGAATTCAGCCCACGCAGCAGTGCAGAACTTCTCCAACGTGCCAAGCAATCTGAGGAGTGCAGCGGACATCCCTTCCTGATGTTCCTAAACTTGCCTTTGCAGCTCCAGCAACTGGGGTATGACCGAGTCCAGAGGTTCGTCATTTGGCTCGGATTCAGCAAACTTCTGGCCTCCAGCTGTCCGCCGAGTGCCGGAAACCTGGGAAGTTTCTGCCTCTGCCTACTGTGGATCAGACAGTGCAATGCACTCACCAGATTATAATCCCAAGACAACTCTAGAACTAGGTCCCACTGAGGTGTGTGTCTCTGTACTGGTGGAGGGTGTGGGCGAACGCTGTGACAGGTATTCAATGAGGATGCCTTCAGATTCTTCTTCTGATGTGCCGTCACAGAATTGTTATGGTGTAGAAGGAGGCCATTTGGCCCATCGTGTCTGCACCAGCTCTCTGAGCATTTTAACTTCGTACCAATCTCCTGCCTTTTCCCTGTAACCCTGCACCTTGTTTCTATTTAAATAATCATCCAATGCCCTCTTGAATGCCTCAATTGAACCTGCCTCCACCACACTTCCAGTGAGTGCTTTCCAAAGCTTAACTACTCGCTGTGTGAAAAAGTTTTTTCTCACCTCGCATTTGCTTCTTTTGCAAAACACTTTAAAACTGTGCCCTCTGGTTCTCGATCCGTTTATGAGTGAGAACAGTTTCTCCCTATCTACCCTGTCCAGACCCCTCATGATTTTGAAAACTTCTATCAAGTCTCCTCTCAGCCTCCTCCTCTCCAAGGAAAACAATCCCAACTTCTCCAATCTTTTCTCAAAACTGAAGTGTCTCATCCCTGGAACCATTTTTGTAAATCTCTTCTGCACCCTCTCCAATGCGTTCACATCCTTCCTATAGTGTGGCACCCGGAACTGTACACAATACTCCAGCTGAGGTCTAACCAGTGCCTTATATAAGTTCTTCATAACCTCCCTGCTCTTGTATTCTATTCCCCTATTAATGAAGCCTATAATACTGTATGCTTTAGAAGCAGTTCTCTCTACCTGTACTGCCACTTTTAATGACTTATGTACATATACACCCAGGTCTCTCTGCTCCTGCACACCCTTTGGAATAGTATCGTTTATTTTATACTGTCTCTCCATGTTCTTTGCACCAAAGTGTATCACCTCACACTTCTCCACATTGAACTTCATTTGCCACCTATCTGCCCACTCCACCAATGTGTCAATGCCCTTTTGAAGTTCTACACTGTCCTTCTCACAGTTTACAATTCTCCCAAGTTTTATGTTGTGCGCAAACTTTGAAATTGTCCCTTGCACACCAAGATCTAGATCATTTATATATATCAGGAAAAGCAAGGGTCCCAATATCGACCCTTCAACTACAAACCTTCTTCCAGCCCAAAAAACACCCACTAACCATTACTTTGTTTTCCATCCCTCAGCCAATTTTGTATCCATGTAGCTACTGTCCCTTTTATTCCATGACTTTTAACTTTCCTCACAAGAGTGTTCTGTGGCACTGTATCTAACGCCTTTTGGAAGGTCACATGCACCACATCAACGGCCGTGCCCTCATCAACCATCTCTGTTACCTCTTCAAAAAACTCCAACAAGTTAGTTAGACATGATTTTCCTTCAACAAATCCATGCTGACTCTTCTGAATCAATCCACTTTTTTTTCCATGTAACTATTAATTCTATCCTGAATAATTGTTTCTATAAGTTTCCCTACCACCGAAGTTAAACTGACTGGTCTGTAATTGCAGGGCAGATCTTTACAACCTTTTTTGAACAAGGACGTAATGTTTGAAATTCTTCAGACCTCTGGCACGTCCCCCGAATCCAGGGAACATTGAAAGATTGTTGCCAGCGCCTCTGTAATTTCCACTCTCACTTCCTTCAATCTTCTTGGATGTATCTCATCCGGTCCCGATGCCTTAGCAACTTTAAGTACTGACAGCTTATCGAATACCTCCTCCTTATCAATTTTAAACCCTTCTAGTGACTGAGTTTCCTCCTCTGTCACCATGGCCTGGGCAGCATCCACCTCACAGGTAAAGACAGATGCAAAGTATTCATTTAACACCTCAGCCATGCCTCTTACCTCTATGTTTATATCCCCTTTTTGGTCCCTAATCGGCCCTACTCCTCCTTTTACCACCCTTTTACTATTGATGTGTTTATAGAATACTTTGGGATTTACTTTTATGTTAGCTGCCAGTCATTTTTTCATAATTCCTCTTTGCTTCTCATATTTGCTTTTTCACATCCCTTCTGAACCTTCTATATTCAGCTTGATTCTCAATTGTATTTGCTACCTGTCGTAAGCACACTTTTTCTTAATTTCTATCTTCTTTGTCATCCAGGAAGCTCTGGGTTTGTTTGTGCCTTCGGGGCTTGATTGGAAGCCCTGGGTCATGGACTCCATTGGCTGTTTCCCAGATGTACCTGTGAAAGCAAGGAGAGATTATTGGTGCATGGCAATGGCCTGCGAAACAGGACACATCACTCAGAGCATGGTTGTCTGATGGATGTTGCATTGCTGGAGTCACCGCCGACCTCACCATCAGCATAGGAAAGGTCCAGATCTTTGCTGGTCAGCTGAATGGCTGTTTTCAAAGTCCATGAGGACCTGGGTTCCGGGCATTCCTCCACCAGCTTGTGACCTCTCCTTCTTGTGTGCCAGCTGGTCCTGTATGGGCTGAATTTTCACCTCGGTGTGTGGGCGCGCATGAGGGTGAAAAAGCGCACGATGACATTGGGCAGGCACCCCGACATCATCGCACACTCGCGCGGCAGCGTGCGGGAGTCAGCAGCACGCCCGCCGACAACTAAGAGGGCTGTTAAGCCCATTAATCGATTAATTAAATTAGAGTTATTCCCGGCCCGTCCAACCTTACGGTTGGCAGGCAGGTGAGTAGGGAAAGCGGCCTTTTGATTCCTGAGGAAACCTCGTCCATAGGCGGGATGAAGTTTCCAATGTTAATTAAAAATAAAATAAAGAACTCATTTGCAACATGTCCCTGCTCATGTGACAGAGTCACATGAACATAAGAAATAGCAGCAGGAGCATTTGGCCCCTCAAGCCTGTCCCGCCATCAACTCCCAGGCCTCAACTCCTCTTTCGTGCCAGTTCCTCATAGTCCTCAACTCCCTGATATTTTAAAAATCTATCTACCTCCTCTTTAAATACTTTCAGTGATCTAGCCTCCACAACTCTCTAAGGTAGAGAATTCCAGACATTCACTACCTTCTGAGAGAAGAAATTCCTTCGCATCTCAGTTTTAAATGAGTGCCCCTTATTCTGTAACTATGTCCCCTAGTTTGAGATTCCCCCGCTAGTGGAAACAGCTTCTCAACATCTACCCAGTCAAACCCCCTCAGAATCTTGTATATTTCAATAAGATCACCCCTCATTCTTCTAAACACTAATGAATAAAGGCCTAACCTGTTTAACTGTTCTTGATAAGTCAAGCCCTTCACCCAAGGAATCAGCCTAGTGAACCTCTTTTGAACTGCCTCCAATGCCAGTATATCCTTTCTTAAATATGGGGACCAAAACTGTACACAGTACTCCAGGTATGGCCTCACCAACACCCTGTACAGTTGTAACAAGACTTCCCTATTTTTAACCTCCAACCCCCTAGCAATACAGGCCAAAATTCCATTTGCCTTCTTAATTACTTGCTGCACCTACATGTTAAACTTTATTGTTTCATGCACAAGAACACCCAGACCCCTCTGTGCTGGTCTTTTTTGGAGTCTCTCTCCGTTTACATAGTAGTCTTCCTTTTGATTTTGCCTACCAAAGTGCATGACCTCACACTTTCCTACATTAAACTGCAGTTGCCAAGTTTTTGCCCACTCACTCAACCTGTCTATAACCCCTTGCAGACTCCTTTTGCCCTCATCACAACATGCCCTCCCACCTATTTTTGTGTTGTCAGCAAATTTGGATACATTACACTCTGTCTCCTCCAAGTCAATAATATAGATAGTAAATAACTGAGGCCCTAGGACTGACCCATGTGGCACTCCACTAGTTACGTCTTTCCAAACTGAAAAAGACCCATTAATCCCGACCCTCTGTCTTCTGTGTGTTAACCAATCCTCAATCCATGCTAATACATCACCCCCAATACCGTGAGCTCCTATCTTGTGCAATAACTTTTTATGTGGCAACTTATCGAATGCCTTCTGGAAATCCATATACACTACATCTACTGGTTCCCCTTTATCAACTCAGCTTGTTATATCCTCAAAGAATTCTAGCAAATTTGTCAAACATGATTTCCCTTTCACAAATCCATGTTGACTCTGTTTCTTAATGTTAAGCTTCTCTAAATGTCCTGCTATTTCTTCCTTATTAATGGCTGTTAGGCTGACTGGTCTATAGTTTCCTGCTTTTTGTCTCCCTCCCTTCTTGAACAGGAGCATCACATTAGTGGTTTTCCAATCTGCTGGGACCCTCCCAGAATCCAGTGAGTTCTGGAATATTTTGGCCAATGCCTCCACTTTTTCTGCAGCCCCTTCCTTTAAAACCCTTGGATGCAGGCCATCAGATCCTGGTGACTTGTCTGCCTTTAGTCCCGTTAGTGTGTCAAATACTTTGTCCCTCTTGGTGTCAGCTGTGGCTCAGTTCATAGCACCCTCGCCTTTGAATCAGAGGGTTGTGGGTTCATGTCCCACTCCCGGAAAACCAAGAACTGTGATTGTACTGGAAAGAGTTGCAATCTGTGACTGTTGATAACTCGAAAGAGTTTGATAGAGACTGTTACAAGATCTTTCCTCCCATTAGCTTCTTGCTTGCCTTATATCTTTGGAATGTTTATAGTGTCCTGCACCGTGAAGACCAATGCAAAATATTGGTTTAAATTATCTACCATTTCCCTGTTCCCCATTATAATTTTTCCAATTGCATCATCCAAGGGTCCCACACTCACTTTAGCTACTCTCTTTCTTTTTATATACCCGTAGAAGCTCTTGCTGTTTGTTTTTAATTTTCTTGCCAATTTATTTTCATAATCAATTCTCTCCCTCTTTATTAGCTTTTTAGTCAGCTGCTGCTGGTTCCTAAAAAATTCCCAAACCTCTGGCCTACCACTAGTTTTCGCTGCTTTGTATGCCTTAGTTTTTGATTGGATACTCTCCTTGACTGCCTGATGAGGGGACATAGAACCATAGAACACTACAGCACAGAAAAACAGGCCGTTCGGCCTTTCTAGTCTGTGCCGAAATATTATTCCGCTAGTTCCATTGACCTGCACCCAGTCCATAATCCTCCAGAACGCTCCCATCCATGTATCTATCCAATTTAATAGAACCATAGGGACATGTTTTCCTTATTTTTTAAAACTTTATTTTTAATGTGGAAAATCTTCAGCTCACTGAGGCAGCTCTGTTCCTTCAGGGAGCTTTCTGTGAGCGTACCCACACACATATCAACTTCCACACTCGTTCTCCTTCCCCCCCCAACCCAGGCAGCGCTGAGTGTTTCAGCGTGCGATTCACGCTGGCTGATCATTAATTGGCCAGCCAGCATGAAATCACGTTTGGGGCCCAATTGCGGCTGGTGGATTGTTGTACAGCTGCTCCTGAGCCCGTCGAGGCGAAAATCCTCACCCATGAATACAGATGAAGAGAATGTAGGCAGGATGCCTGCCAGGCCAGATGATGAATATGCCTAGCATGTGTGAATGGTGAGTAGTCCCATGGACAGGATGAGGACAATGGAGGTGTGTGTGTGTGTGAGAGAGTGAATGGCGATGTCCCTTGACCTGGCAGTGAGTGAGACCCTGTGGATGTGTGATGGGTTTGTGAGTTAGAGAGTTGAGAGTGATAAGAAGAGTGACCCTACCCTGGCGGAACGGAGGAGATTATTCATCCTCTTTCTGCACTGGGTGGCTGTTCTCTTTTGCAGGGCGTTGGCACTGACCACCGCTGCCACTGCCTCCCTTGCTGGATTGGTATGTTGCTGACCATCCTGTGGCCAGAGTGGGGGTAGAGGACATTATAGTGGGCCTCCACGGTGTCCAAAAGGCACACGAGGGACGCATCACTAAACCGGGTTGGGCGGGCTGCTGTCTTCTTGCTTTCAGGGCCATGTCTTCTTTGCAGCAGTCCTGGGCTGGAAGCACTGAGAGGTGTGCACATGGCTGCACTTTAAATATGGCACCCGATGAAGCAGCGAGATGATGGCGTGGCGAGTGAAGGACAGCTTGCCCACCATCGAAACAGTGTGTTTCCCGGGAATGCATGATTATTTGAGCCGAGACTGGGATGATAATGTGTAAAAATCTGCCATTGCAGCCGGCACATAAAACGTTCATTTTCCCAACGTTACCGCAGTTATTGCAAATCTGGGATGATTCCATCCATAGATCATTAAGGTGTCATGAACAGGCATAGAAAATAATCAAAATGGCTCATGAAATACTGGCCTTCCAGTCAAGAGGGCAAGAATACAAGGAGTTGGAAGTCATTTACCAGAATGATACTTCAGCTCCAAGGGTTAAATTACCGGAGCGATTAGACAAACTAGGGTTGTATTCCCTGAAATTTGCAAGGTTTAGGGGTGATTTGATCAAAGTTTTCAAGATATCAAAGGGAACAGATAGGGTAGATCGAGAGAAACTGTTTCCACTGGTTGGGGAGACTAGGACCAGGGGACGCAGTCTAAAATTTGAACCCTTTCAAGGGTGAAATTAGGAAACAGTTCTGCCCAAAAAGGGTGGTAGAGGTTAGAAATTTTCTTCTTCAGACAGCAATTGATGTTGTATCAGTTGTTGTTTTCAAATCTGAAACTGGTAGAATTTTGTTTACCAATGGTATTGAGGGATATGGCCAAAGGCAGGTATATGGAGTTAGGGAGATCAGCCACGATCTCATTGAATGGTGAAACAAGTTTGAGGGGCTAAATGGCCTACTCTTGTTTCTATGTTCCTTTTTTTCTTGCAGTAGGTGTGTGCTAGAGACTGATAGAACTCAGGACCAATAGCTTTGTGATCTTTCACGCACTCAGTTTAATAATCCATAAGTGACATGCTTTGTGTTTTGGGATTTATCAACAGTTCTTACACTATAGAGATGAGGAATAAAATTTGCTACATGAAGTCTTCACGAAATTGAGCTGCTAACAGGTCCCAGCTTACTTAGATGCTTTCTCTTTAACAGTTTAGTTAATTTTTAAATCTCCAACCATGAAATGTTCTTATAGTAGAACAGATTACCTTTTATGAGTGCTATTAGCAGGGCAGTGTTCTATGAAGAACTTTATACAATTTCTCTGTTCTGATCTATTTTTAAAAATGTCCACAGTCTGGATAGGGATGAATGCAAGAATGAACATAATGAAAATATTAAGCAGCTAAAGGGCATTTGAACTCTCTGATCCATGTAGGCTATGCTTTGAAGACCCCCTGTAATTTTTTGAACTTGTCGTTTGAAAGCACTGCCTTGTGTTTGCTCAACAAAGTTTTACTTTGAACTCTGATTTTAAAAGAATCAATTAAATAGTTTGTCAAAGTGAGACCAAATTTAATTTGTTAATGATTTTGACAACTGGTTTCATATTATTTATATGGCTTTTGATGTCTCGAGGCAAGCCATAATTGCTCTTGGGTACCATCATGTAAATTTAGTAATAACTAATATAATTAACAAAAAGAAGAGTAGAAAATCATTTATAGCATTAATGAGAAAGTCGAAGTGTAACCTCTGACAATATATTTATTACTTAATTCATGTAATATGTGGCATTAATTTGTGCTAGCCTCTAGCAGGTATTGTTTGATCTAAATGATTATTACAGGGAATTTCTTATAACTGTCATGAAAATTTAAAGTATGGAAGGAGGCTGTTCAGTCCATTATGTCCATGCCATCCAACCTAATCCTACTTTCCAGCTTTTGGTCCATAGCCTTGTAGTTTACAGCATTTTAAATGCATATCCAATATTATAAATATTTAAGTATTTCTTCCTCTACCATTCTTTCAGGTGGGGGCTCCAGATCCCCACCAGCTGGGTTGAAAACATTTCTCTTCAAATACTATCTAAACCCCCTACCTCATCCTAAATGTATGCCCCTGGTTATGGACCCCTCTACCTGGGGGAGTAGGGGCATCATATGCACTCTATCTAGGCCCATCATAATTTTATACTCTTCAATTAAATCTCCCCTCAGCCCGCACTGTTCCAAAGAAAACAACCTGAGCTATCCAATCATTCCTTGCAACTAAAATTCTCCAGCCTAGGCAACATCCACATAAACCTCCTCTGTGCCCTTTCCAGTGCAATCACATCTTTCCTATAGTACAATGACCAGAACTGCACACCAGTACTCCAGCTGTGGCCCAACCAATGCTTTATACAGCACCAGCGTGACCCTCTTATATTCTATGCCTCGGCTAAAAAAATCAAGACTCCCCTATTCCTTCTTGACCATTTTATCTACCTGTTCAGCCACCTTCAGGGTCATAGGGATGGATTTTTGCATAGTTGAGAAGACTCCACAGACCTTTAAACCGTCTGGAATCCAGGGCCAGAATTTCACGCCCCCCAGCAGGTTCCGAGGAGCTTGAAATTGCAATGATGGGATTCCCTCCAGGATTTTATGCTGGGGCGGGCAGGGCCTTGGATGGGAAGTCCGCCCATGCCCCAATTAAAGCCCTTGATGGCCACTTAAGGGCCGTTTCCCACTCAGCCTCAATTTTGAGTCTGGCAGGCAGATGACAGCTCAGCTAGCAAAGGCCAGAAATAAAGATAGCTTGATCTTGGGCAGAAAGCAAGGGTGAGAGGGAATGGCCCTTCCATCAGAACCCCTTAAGGCCCGGTGACGTCCAGACCTCCCACAACCCCCTGCCCCCACACCCCCCCCACGTCAACGCTCAGCCTATCCCCAGAGACCTGGATCAGCCCCCTGGCGACCCCCCCCCCCCCCCCCCCCCCCGGCAGGCATTCCCTACCCTCCCCAGCCTGGGACCCTTGTCACTTACCTTGTCCTTCAGGTCCCGAGACTTAGTGCCAGACAGCTCCCTGAAGTACCTCTTCCAGCCACTATGCCTGGAGGGACTGGACAGCTGCCAGGCAATCTGATTGGCCAGCAGCTCTCCAAGGTGGGACTTCCTCCCGAGTGAGGGGCGAAAGTTGGAGGGAACTCTCGGCCAACCCTCGGACCTTGCCATCCTGAAAATTCAGGCCCAGATGTGGAAGTCCCACCCCGATTTCCAACAGATCCAATTTTTTCCAGCAGGGGAAGGGGGCAAAGCATGTTTCACACAAGTGGGAAACCCAAACTCAGCAGGGCTATTTGAACTTAGTGCTGAGTTCAAACAGACCCTATACTCTTGAAGGGTGGATAAGGTCTGTTTAAGTGTAATGATCTGAAGTTTTTAAAATCCCCTGCTCTTTAAACTTTAAAAAAGAAGCAGGCCTTTCTGCCAGAAGAGTTAACAAAAAGCACCATTTGCTGGACCCCCTTGATTAAATTAGAATTAAATTGAATTTGGTTACTTATTGATTGAGGAGGCCTTGTGGCTCAGTGTGTACTGTTACTGCTTCTGAGCCAGAAGCTCTGAGTTCAGTTCCCACCCCAGGACTTGATGGCCGAGGAAATTGTGTTAATAATGCAGCCATCAACCTTCAAACCCTCCCAACACATGCCAATGGCAGCTGGTAAGAGGAGGAGGGATTTCTGGTCAGCCATGTGATGGCCATCACTATCCATAGCTCCAGACTACAACATGCATGTAAAAGTGCATGTTGCTGTAGCAGCTCACTCCTTGAATGATCCGTAACACACTTATTGGTCACATTTAGACTTAATTTTGCTGTCAGTAAATTGTTTATTCCAAATACACGAATGGATTAGATTTGGTCAATAACCTCATTCATTATTAAAAGCCCAAAGTTGATACAATTCTTCAATAATCTGAATATCTCTAGTAGACATTGGATTATCAATCTTTACAAATTAAAAGAAACAAAAAAAAGTATGTCGGGAGCAAGTACAATGTTCAGCTGTAACACTTCTGCTTTTTGAAAATGTCTAGGTTTGTTTAGAAAGAGGGGCAATTTGAATGAAATACCAGAAAGTCACTGGTACACAGCACAAGCCCAAACATCAAGTATGTTCAGGAGTGGGGTTGGGAGAAAATCAGACAGAAAAAAATAGCAATATTCATTATTTTGCAAGAAGTAATTTTATGAAGTGTAAGTGTAAATTTTTTTTAAACACAATGTAGCAAGTTTTACATTAAAACTGCATGTTTGTTTAGTAAGTAAATATTAAATAAAACTGTGCAAAGAAATCGCTATATCTTTGTTGAAACCACAATGAATTCGACAGATGGACGTACTGTACCTCAGGATACTTGTAACTGAAGTATAACTGTATCTGGTCTAATGAAGTCTATCAGAGAGTTGTTAGTGATGGTATTGTGAGTCTAACAGATTACATTTCAGAAAAAAGGAAAATAATGGGTGATAATGCTGGTGTAATAAAATCTGATAGTGGCAGCAGAAGCTGTAAAAAAATGGATCTAGTACACTGCATATACAAAAAATTGTGTGTCCAAATGAAAGGACTGCAGTAAAAAGTTTTATGTATAATAGAAGTAATTTAAAAACATGGATGCGATGTACAGAGCCAAGGGCAAATATTTGTCTGCAAGGAAGTCATACAGATAGCATTACAAAAAGCTGGCAGAGCTGAAGAGCAAATTTATGTTTATGATGTTGATGCTGCTTTAAATGATATTGTCTAATGTTCTCAATGTCTCCTCTACTTTCAGAAATTACATCAGCTGCTTCATGAAGAATATTGCAGGAGATTTTCAATTCTGCTGCTGCTTTTTTTAAAAAAAAGCTGTTTCTTCCTTCTATTGTAATTTTGCATTTCAGTGGGAATATGTGACTTAATCAACTTGTACCTTTTATGTGATAGTTATAATATATCATTGTATTTTTCTTTTATCAGGTAATTAAACAGGATAGGCTTGGAAAGGATCTCTCTCAGTGCTCATTATTTGATCTACTGAAATATGATGACTATAATAATGACAAGCATCTAACACAGGAGGAGTTCTATAGAGCATTCCGTAAGTATAACATCATCAGCTTACATTAGATGGTCAGAATAAATACAACTGAATGCTAATTACATAACTAGGATGCATTGTTTAGCTTACAATGAATCAGCTACAAGAAATGATGGTCACAGGAATATTCTCATTCCACAGTATGAAATAAAGGGAGATCTCTGATCTCCAACAGCACTCCTGCCTTTATGCACATTCAGTAGAAAATATAATGATAATCAACAAGCATTCCACTGGTAACCATCATTTCGGCAATGAACAGGAGGATTCAACTTGCTAATTAACACCATTCAAGCAGTCACTGCAATGACAATAAAAGTTTATTTTGTGTTGTGATATTATTCCAAGGCTGATTCCACAATCCCAGCTATATCACACACTGGCAAAATGATGAGCTGACCTCGCTGAGTGCTGTGAAGCCTGTTATAAATATAATTTCTAAACGCTTTCAAGCAGTTTGAGCCTTACACAAGGAGTGAAATGACAAGGGTTAAAAATTATTACAACTTTGCAGCCCTTGTTAATATGGCTGTTGTTCAAAATTAAAGGGATGCACCCACTTAAATGTAAGTTATTGAGATGAAAAATGTTGAAGACTTTAAAGGCTCAAGAACAATTACAAAGCCACTCCAAAAGGAAAAAGCGATGAGCAGAAAATTCAAAATGGAAGTATGAAAAGAATTTGGCCTTAATTTTTCAGGCTCCATAAACCTGACTTGGGAGAAGGTGCCCGACAGTCAGATTTTGGCTCTGGGATGGGGGGGCTGGCAGAGAATGGGTTAAAACAGGAATCAGGCCCACTGCCCCTGGAAAGAGTTTGGAAGCAGCCACAAGGGCTGTCGGGTAGGAAGGCGGGCTGTGCGAAAGGCCCGTGTCGGTGATCTGGGACTTGGTCCCAGCTTTAAAAAAACAATAAAATAAAAATCATCCCTCCAGCCCTCACCACTAACACGCCCTCACCCCACCACACACTCCCCATTCACCAGCCATGCCAACCCATGCCACCTCATGCCTCCCACCGATTCCCATGGCCCTTAATAGCCCTATGCCAACTTATGTAACCCATGCAAACCCATGCCCTCCACCCATCACCGTTTGCTCTTAAACTCTCCATGCCAACTCACCCAGTATCCACCATGGGCAGACCTCAGGACCCATGCTGAGATAAAATGAAATAACATTCTTAAATGTCTGTTGATGAATTCATTATTTAAAAAACACTCTCATTGAGAAAGAAACCCATTCACTACATTTAACTCCCTTCAGCTACTTAATCCCATATAAGGATAAGTATTTGTATTCATTGCCCATCTTCAAAGACTCTACAAGCACTTGGAACTGTCAAAGCTCTCGATCAAACTTTGAACTGATGCACACCTCATTGAGATAATGATAAGTTGTGAAATCAGTCATACAACACAAATCCTATAATGTCAACAGACAGTGAAATAGCAAGCATTGATTTTCTTTAATTGCGGACAAAAACTTAAAGGCTTAGAGATTTAAATGCCTATACTTCAAAACTTGACAGTTACAATCAGCTTGGCAGTTCCAATGAGTTTATTAACATTTTACACACATTCATACCTAACTTTTAACAATCCCAAAGGCACCTAACCTCTCCCAAAGGGCACTTGACCTCTCCCGAAGAGCATCTGACTTCTCCAAAGGGCAACTTTGCTCTCCAAAATGAGTCCCTGGACCCATCCAAAGGGTAGCCTACCTCCACAAGATCTAAAGGCCTCATGTGCAGCTGCCTTGGTGAACCATGGATGTGCAAACTATAAGATGCCCCCATTCCTCCCAGCCCCCAGTGAAAATGATGGGTGCCAAGTTCAGGGGCAGGACTTATGAATTCGGGCCACTGATGCCATTTTGAATAATCCAGAAACCCCCTCTGTTCTGGTGAAAAGCAGAGGCGGAGCAGTGCAGTTCCCAATCCTATCTCTGTGATGACATGAAGCTGCAGGAGGCGGTGCAGAGAGAGTCGCCTTATTTGGAACTTGAGAATACACTCCCCAGAGGATATCAGGAGGTAATAGCAAAGCTGAAAGCTGTGTGCAGCACCTGCAGTATAGATAACAGTTGCAGATGAAGGCACACATTAAAGAACCTTAATGTAAGACTACCCAGTCGTACCTTCTGCCAAGTAGCTTACACTGGATTCAGTTCCATAATACAGCGAAACAGTGGTATACAGTCAGGAGGGAATTGCTCTGGGAGTCCCCAACATCGACTGCGGACCCAATGAAGTCTCATGACATCAGGTCAAACATGGGCAAGGAAACCTCCTTCTGATTGCCATGTACCGCGTTCCCTCAGCTGATGAATCAGTACTCTTCCATGTTGAACAACACTTGGAGGAAGCACTGAGGGTGGCAAGGGCAGAATGTACTCTGGGTGGGGGCTTCAATGTCCATCACCAAAAGTGGCTCATTAGCACCACTGCTGGCCGAGTCCTAAAGGACATAGCTGCCATACTGGGTCTGCGGCAAGTGTTGAGGGAACCAACAAGAGGGCAAAACATACTTGACCTCATCCTCAACAAACTGCCTGCCACAGATGCATCTGTTCATGACAGTATTGGTAGGAGTGACCACCACACAGTCATTGTGGAGATGAAGTCCCGCCTTCACATTGAGGATACCCTCCATCGTGTTGTGTGGCACTACCCCCGTGCTAAATGGGTTAGATTTCGAACAGAACTAGCAACTCAAGACTGGGCATCCTTGAGGCGCTGTGGGACATCAGCAGCAGCAGCAGAATTGTACTCGAACAGAATCTGTATCATGGCCTAGCGTATCCTCCAGCCTACCATTACCATCAAGCCAGGGGATCAACCCTGGTTCAATGAAGAGGACAGGAGGGCATGCCAGGAGTAGCACCAGGCATACCTAAAAATGAGGTGTCAACCTGGTGAAGCTATAACACAGGATTACTTGCATGCCAAACAGCATAAGCAGCAAGTGATAGACAGGGCTATGTGATCCCACAATCAACGGGTCAGATCTAAGTTCTGCAGTCCTGCCACATCCAGTCGTGAATGGTGGTGGACAATTAAACAACTCACTGGAGGAGGACCCTCCAAAAACATGCCCATCCTTGGGGAGGGAGGAGCCCAACACATCAGTGCAAAAGATAAGGCTGAAGCATTTGCGACAACCTTCAGCCAGAAGTGCTGAGTGGTTGATTTATCTAGGCCTCCTCCGGAGATCCCCAGCATCATAGATGCCAGTCTTCAGCCAATTCGATTCACTCTACATGATATCAAGAAATGGCTGAAGGCACTGGATACTGCAAAGGCCAAGGGCCCTGACAATATTCCAGCAACAGTACTGAAGACTTGTGCTCCAGAACTTGTCACGCCCTTAGCCAAGCTGTTCCAGTACAACTACATCACTGGCTTCTACCCAGCTATGTGAAAAATTGTCCAGGTATGTCCTGTACACAAAAAGGATAAATCCAACCCGGCCAATTACCACCCCATCAGTCTACACTCGATCATCAGTGAAGTAATGGAAGGGGTCATCAACAGCGCTATCAAGCGGCTCTTGCTTAGCAATAACCTGCTCACTGACGCCCAGTTTGGGTTCTGCCAGGGCCGCTCAGCTCCTGACCTCATTACAGCCTTGGTTCAAACATGGACAAAAGGGCTGAACTCCCGAGGTGAGGTGAGAATGATTGCACTTGACATCAAGGCCACACTTGACCGAGTGTGGCATCAAGGAGCCCTAGTAAAACTGGAGTAAATGGGAATCAGGGGGAAAACTCCTCACTGGTTGGAGTCATATCTAGCAGGAAGGAAGATGGTTGTGGTTGTTGGAGGTCAGTGATCTCAGTTCCAGGATATCACTGCAGGAGTTCCTCAGGGTAGTGTCCGTGGCCTAACCATCTTTAGCTGCTTCATCAATGACTTTCCTTCCATCATAAGGTCAGAAGTGGGGATGTTTGCTAACGATTGCATTATTTGCAACTCCTTAGAGTCCTGAAGCAGCCCATGCCCAAATGCAGCAAGACCTGGACAATATCCAGGCTTGGGCTGCCAAGTGGCAAGTAACATTCACACCACACAAGTGCCAGGCAATTTCCATCTCCAACAAGAGAGAATCTAACCATTGCCCCTTGATGCTCAATGGCATTACCATCATTGAATTCCCCACTATTAATATCCTGGGGGTTACCATTGACCAGAAACTGAACTGGACTCACCATATAAATACTGTGGCTACAAAAGCAGGTCAGAGGCTAGGAATCGTGCGCCTTGTAACTCACCTCCTGACTCCCCAAAGTCTGTCCACCATCTACAAGGCACAAGTCAGGATTGTGGTGGAATACTCCCCACTTGCTGGCAGAGTGCAACTCCCGCAACACTTAAGAAGCTTGACACCATCCAGGACAAAGCAGCCCACTTGATTGGCGCCACATCCACCTGTGAGTTTGAGAAAGTGCCAGGTCTCATTACTACTGGGGTTGAGGACCATGAAATCCGTTGCAAGAATTTCCAGAGCTTAGTGGCAAGTAGGGATCCCATGCTGAGGTGAAACCGCTTCTCTGCTTTGGGGCTTCAATTATTCGTTATACTTACTAATGACTTAGATCACACAATAGAGAGCCATATATCCAATTTTGCAAATGACACAAAGATTGGTAGGATAATAAGTAGTGTATGTGGAGCATAAAATTACAAAAATACATTGATGGATTAAGTGAGTGGATAAATTTGTGGCAAGACAAATATCAATGCAGGTAAGTGGGAGTTCATCTAATTTGGAATGAGAAAAGATAGATTTGAATATCTTCTAAATGGTGAAATTATTCTAAAATTCTAAACAGTGGGATCCAGAGAGACTTAGGCGTTCAAGTAAACAGATCACTAAAATATAGTATCTAGTTCCAAAAAAAGTCAAAAAGGTTTATGAACTGTTAGTTTTTATGTATGGAGGATTAGAATATTAAGGGGAAAAAGTTTTGCTACTTGCAACCCGCTGTTTAAACATTAGTTGCAGCCCCGCTGCATCTGTAAGATGCACTGCAGGAATTCACCAAGGCTCCTTAGACAGCACCTTCCAAACCCACAACCACTATCACCTAGAAGGACAAGGGCAGCAGATAGATGGGAACACCACCACCTGGAAGTTCCACTCCAAGTCACTCACCATCCTGACTTGGAAATATATCGCCGTTCCTTCACTGTCGCTGGGTCAAAATCCTGGAACTCCCTTCCTAACAGCACTGTCGGTGTACCTATACCACATGGACTGCAGCGGTTCATGAAGGCAGCTCACCACCACCTTCTCAAGGGCAACTAGGGATAGGCAATAAATGCTGGCCCAGCCAATGAAGCCCACATCCCGTGAATGGATTAAAAAAAAGTCATCGCATCTTAGAAAGGATACATTGGTCATGGATGGACTGTAGGGCAGATTCACAAGAATGTTACCAGGACTCCAAGGTTAGATTATGAGGAGAGATTACATAATGAGGCTTGCATTCCCCGAAATATAGATTAGATCGATTTGTTTAATGTGTTTAGAATTTTGAAAGGTATTGATTGGGTAGCTAAAGAGAGGGAAAGCCTAGGACAAGGGGCAAAAACCTTAAATTCAGACCAGGTCATTCAGGAGAGGAATTAAGAAACACATCTTCATGCTAAGAGTGATAGAAGTGCGGAACTGTCTCCCACTAAAAACAGTGCATTAGCTCAATTAATAATTTAAAGTTGAAGGTAGATAGATCTTTGCTAGCTAAAGGTATTAAGGAAATGGAGTGAAGGTTCCATTTCATTGAATGGTGGAACAGGCTTGAGGGGCAGAAAGGCCTATTCCTCTTCCTATGTTCCTGTGTTCCTATGTTCCTAAAGCTATGGGGATGAAATTCTTCTTGTGTGGTAGCATAAAATGCATGATAGCGGGTTGGCAGCCTGTATTATTCCACCCAATTGTTTTGAAAATAGGACAGAAATTAAAATGGGCTACCAATTTACTGTTGCCTATTTTGTTCCACCATCCAAGACAAATTTCACCCCCTTTGAATGTTTTATTTTTTAAACTAAAAAATTGATCCAAAGGTAACTTAGGTTGGCAATTTGTTTTGTATAGTCCTATATAGTGAGATAAGCTGATCACCCCAATATGTACTCCATTAATCATGTTCCTTATTTTCTAGAGAATGGAGGAATACAAATCAAATTAAAATATAATTGGGTTGCCTGCAGTAAGATAAATTAATTTGAAGGAAATAGGGAGCAAGTGCGTGTCTTCTTTATGAACAAGAACAATGCTTTGGAACACCACGCCTGCAAGTTCCCCTCCAAGCCACACATCATCCTGACATTCTTGCACTGTCGCAGGGTCAGTATCCTGGAGCTCCCTTCCTAACAGCACATGGATTGCAGTGGTTCAAGAAGGCAGCTCACCACCACCTTCTCAAGGGAAATTAGGGATGAGCAACAAATGCTGGCCTTGCTAGCTATGCCCACATCCCATGAAAAAATAAAAAGAAGGCAATCAATCATAATCTGTACACTGAATCACAGGCTTATTTTATGGTCAGAATTTTACATTTGGCGTGTGGAAGCAGGCCCGACACGCTGGCACGTAAAATGACGCGCGATGGCATTGGGCATGCGTCCCAACATCATCATGCTGTCTCGCGATGTTTCATTCGGCAGGCGCGCACCGAAGTCAGCTGTGTGCCCACCAATAAGTGATAGGCCTATTAAGGCCATTAACCAGGTAATTAACTTAAGGTTGCACGGGTAGCGTGAAATTCAAGGTTGGCGGGCAGGCGATAAGGCCAAGCGGTCTTTACTTTTTTTCGGAAACCTCATCCAAAAGCAGGATGAGGTTTCCTAAAGCTTTTACAAATTAAATAAAAACCTTTTCTGAATAATAAAACCATGTCCCATCTCATGTGACACAGTCACATGAAGGGACATGTTTCAGTAAATTTCATCTGTGCCTCAGGGAGATTGAAGTGCTCTTTTGCACGCATGCGCGAAGGAGCACTGGACCCGACTCTCCCTCCCCCTGCCTGCACAGGTGTGCTACCACTTGCGTATTATGCTGGACGGGCCTTGATTGACCCGCCCGCGTAAAATGGCGTTACGGAGCCAATCACGGGCAGCAGTTGGCTCCTTGACCGCCCACTTGCCGAGCCCGCCCAACATGGGAAAAATTCAGGCCTATGTTTTGTATACAGTTCCCTGAAACAAAATTATGATCAATCATTCTTTTTAATCATATTCAGTTGCCAGTGCCTAAATATATCAATTTTATAAATCGAGTAGGTGTAGGTAGAAACATAAAACTAAGCATACAGTTAAACCCTTCTGCTATTAGTACATTTTTAAATTTAACAATATTAAATCTGGGGTTCAAATATGACAATTCATCTAGCCTCTCGAATTAACTCATTGTGAGTACTATTAAGTGACATCTGTTTTTATCCTAACACCGGTTTCTAGTACTCAAGTGCCTGTTTCTTGATTACTGATTCGTCTTTGATTTAAATTGTTTAATTAAACAAGCAGGAACAATTTGCTTCTTATGCATTATGCAGAAATGAATAATATTTGTTATTTTCATCTTCCTTTCAAATGATCATGTTCTCCCCACACCCCAATCACCCACCCTGTAAAATATGCTGTAGGGAAGTTTAATTGTGCCAACCAACCCTTGAGCAAAATCTGAAAACTCAGAAAAACAAAGCTGTAGTAATGTGAAAGTATAATTTAGTCTCTGAACAGAATCTCTTATACCCACACTTCCCATTTTGCTTTTATTGCAGGAAAAACAGTTGCTATTCTGAATGTAAAAACAAAGCTTGCCAAGTGTTGTAACACTTTGATTTTCTTCATAGTGTGCCTAGCTGTACAGAATTCCAATTACCTGTAAAATGTGAATATAATTGAAATGGAGGAACACCCCATTAAATGCATGTGTTCAATTAATCTTTCTAGAAAGCAGTTCTCCCATTTAGCACAATATTGGTTTCTTTTTCCCCCTTCTTTTGAAATGTTTTCACTCGCAACTCCTCTGACCCTGATCCTTCTATGATACCACTTCAAACACTAATAAGTAGTAAAAGATGTGCTTTGAACTTTAGCTCTTGGCTCAAATCTTAACAAAAGGTGGTGAGGTCAATGTTTTGCCAATACACTGGTGTAAACTGAGTGGGCAGGAACAAGGTTAGGCAGGAAGTTGTTCTCCTGGCACCCACAGCCTGATGCCATTTCCAGAATTTCTTGCTGGAAGTGATCTGAGGCATGGATTATTTCAGCCCAAGTACGGATGTGCTCATTATAATAGGTTGCAAATAATGGGATGAAGCCCTGCCACATATTACCCATCATTTGTGTCCTGGCATTGCTGTGTATTGGGAACCCCGAGGCACAGTAGAAAATGAGGTATATTTAGATAGGATTTTTACTAAGCCAGTCAGTAGCAGAGCCATTGATTGCACTAATTAAGGGGGGATATTTTTGAATCTTTCTTTCCAAAAACAATTATTTTCAGCCAACACCATCAGTCTTGCCACAGCAATTTCCCTCCCTCACATGTAAGGCACCATCTAAGGTACTACCTTAGCAGTGTCATATATTGTCCTGGCACCTACATCCGTTATATAAATAACCCTGATCATGGGAAAGAGGCTGAGGTCAACTGCTTAGGCAAGCCATGGGCAGAAATCACACTGCTCTGAAGATCTGTAAGAGCTGTGCCAAAAAGAAAAATTATATTTTGTCTATATTGATTACACGTTTTGTTATTTTGGTTAATAGTGGTTACTTCAAAACGAGGCATCTACCAGACAATTTTAGAAAAAAAAGTTATTTAACTGTGGTAATTATTTGTAGGTTTCGTAACATTCCTTGAAACTCATATAGTCGGCTAATGTTATTGAAAAGTAGCTCACTGAGAAGTTTCATTAACTCTTTAGTCAGTTGCCGTTTGTAAATAGAAACTGGTGGAAGATAGATACTATCTGATGGTATAATTTGTGGTCATAGGAATACAATGTTATTTCATCACTGCTGGGATACTTTTATTCCATATCTAGATTTTCTTACTCTCTTGAGTTGTAATAATATAATTGATACCAGACCTTTCACAATCTTGATGCTTCTCTGTTTCAAATAGAAAATAGCTATTGCAAAAGTCATTCACAATCTGAAATTCCATTTAACACTGATGGAGAATGCATTGCTTCAAGACATTATATTAGTCTGTGGTGGAAAAAAAAATCAATGCATAATTTCCCACAGTACAATCTGGTGAAAAATAATAGCATCACTTGCTGAATATCAAAAGATGATTGTTGACCTTTATACTAAGTTGAAGGTCCCAGCCTTTAGTGTGCAAACCACATTTTTGCAGATCTGTTTAATCGATTCAATTAAATTAACTTCATTTGTCTTGTAAGTGCTTTACCAAATATAGTGGAACAGAGAGGCCATTTGACCTAAATTTTGGTGAAAAGATGAAAACAAGCATGAAGTATACTGTGTTAATAAGACATGCTTGAAAATCTGATTTTAGCAGACAATTTTGGGCCTACTTGTTGATTATCATACTTTCAACTTGCTTGGAGACTTCAACACAAACACCTGCAGGCTTAGCACTCAAACATTAATTAGAAGCAAATTTTGTGGTGCAGTACATGTGGAATGTGCTAACTCACTTCCAGTGATGGTTTGGAATACGCTTACTGGCCCACATTGGCATAATTTAGAATGACTCAGAAACGAAGGGAGATGGTGCATACACCAAGCATTGGAGATCCCCATGAAGGAGATCTAAAAGAGGAGGCATATCCTGTACCCACGGGCGTGGGCGGGGGGATGCAACCCCGCCCTCCTCTTTTTATTTATTTATTCATGGGATGTGGGCATCGCTGACTAGGCCAGCATTTACTGCCCATCCCTAATTGCTCTTGAGAAGGTGGTGGTGAGCTTCCTTCTTAAACCACTGCAGTCCATGTGGTGTAGGTATACCCACAGTGCTGTTAGGGAGGGAGTTCCAGGATTTTGACCCAGCGACAGTGAATGAATGTTGATATGTTTCTAAGACAGGATGGTAAGTGGCTTGGAGGGGAGCTTCCAGCTCATGGCATTCCCACGTATCTGTTGCCCTTGCCCTTCTAGATGGTAGCAGTCATGGGTTTGAAGGTGCTGTCTAAGGAACTTTGGTGAGTTTCTGCAGTGCATCTTGTTGATGATACACACTGCTGGCACTCTGTGTCGGTGGTGGATGGAATGAATAGGGTGCCAGTTAAGTGGGCTGTTTTGTCCTGGATGGTGTCAAGCTTCTTGAGTGCTGTTGGAGTTGCCCTCATCTAGGCAAGTGGACAGTGCTCCATCACACTCCTGACTTGTGCCTTGTAGATGGTGGACAGGCTTTGGGGAATCAGGAGGCGAGTTGCTCGCCACAGGATTCCTAGCCTCTGACCTGCTTTTGTAGCCACAGTATTTATATGGCTAGTCCAGTTTAGTTTCTGGTCAATGGTGATCCCAAGGATATTGATAGCGGGAGATTCAGTGATGGTGATGCCATTGAATGTCAAGGGCCATTGTTTAGATTCTCTCTTGTTGGAGATGGTCATTACCTGGCATTTGCGTGGCACGAATATTGTTTGCCACTTGTCTGACCTTTGGGCCTTGCTGCATTTGGATATGGACTGCTTCAGTTTCTGTGGAGTCGCAAATGGTGCTGATTATCATCTCCTGCAGCAGATGATGCTGCTCTGCCTTTTCTCATGTCCTCTTCCCATTCCTCCTGCAAAGTAAAGAAGACCGCTAAACAGGTGCCCATGACCAAGTGCTCCCTTTCTCCTGGTGATGCTTATTAGGCGTTCAATAAGTCAGAATAGCATTTACTCTATTTAGATGAAGTCCTCCGAGAATTCCCAGAAAGTCTCCAGATGTGTTTCAAAAGCAACCTTCAACTTTCCAGCAGGAAGCAAATAGTAAAAGTGAATATTCCTTAAAGTAGTGCTCAAAATCCTCAGCAATGACTCATTTACTCCCAAATAGCAGATCACTGTTAGGAAAGGGCATTAGGAGAAGGAACTCTCCACAGGTTGGAGTCAGACCAAGGAAGACAGTTGTATTTGTTCAAGGTCAATCATCTCAGCCCCAGGATATCACTGCAGGAGTTCCTCAGGCCCAACCATCTTCAGCTGCTTCATCCTTCCCTCCATCAAAAGATCAGAAGTGGGAATGCTCACTGATGATTGCACAATGTTCAGTTCCATTTGTAACTCCTCAAATACTGAAACAGTCCTTGAGTGCATGCAGCAAGATCTGGACAACATTCAGGCTTGAGCTGATAGGTGCATGAATCATTTGCACCATGCAAACGCCAGGCAATGACCTTATCTAACAAGAGTTCATTTAAGTACCTCCACTTGACGTTCAATAACATTGCTATCACTGAACCCGCTACCATCAACATCCTTTGGATTGTGTTATGATCCTTGGCCAGATCCCCAAATTGTTGGTAATATCTGGTTGCAGACCAATAACGTTTTGTTTAAAATAGATAAAAGTTTGAGGTTCAAGACACTTGCTCAGTGAAGAAACCCACAAGATTCCACACAGTTTGATGAAACATAAATAAATTTTCCTGTGCAGGGTGAGAAAGATAAAGCAATTTACAATATCTATCTTATACTGTAACATTCAGGGTAAGTATGAGGTACACGTGAATTAACAAATCAGCTACGGCCAAACACACCATACTACACAATAAATGACAGAAGCAACCAAGATAGAGTCCTGGATTTCTCAGTAATAGACCCAGATATCAGTAACACTCTGGCTGGGATTTTCTGTGCTCACCGGCGCTGGGCGTGTTCGGTGGCATGAGCGGACAATATGGCGTGATCAGTTTCACGACGGCGTGAAGCCAGTTTGTGATTGTCTGCTCAGCCTACTAATGGCAGGCTGCGTTCTCTGCCATCGGACATCTAGATCCTCATCGTAATGCATCAACATCTCATTAGGCCTGCCTGCCTGCCTGAATCGTCCCCTCTGCTAGATCGTCCGCCCATGTCAGCGGGAAAACACGCCAATGTAGAACACGTCTTGATGACTGTGACGTGCAGAGATCGGGACTTACCTGCCAGGGCTTTGCTCACATCACGGACATCCAAGGAGCAGAGGTTGTTACAGCCCAACACCAACGGCATACTGGGGGAACATCCATGGCATGCTTGGTGGATTCTCATGGACATGGCTCTGCTGTGAAACAGCGCACAGAAGTTGGACAATGTGGCAAAGACTGGTGGTAAGCCAGAGGATTGGGAAAATTTTAAAAACCAACAAAAAGGGACACTTGCCTTTATCAATCAAGGCATAGATTACAGAAGTAGGGAGGTCATGTTGGAGTTGTATAGAACCTTAGTGAGGCCACAGCTGGAGTACTGTGTGCAGTTCTGGTCGCCACATTATAGGAAGGATGTGATTGCACTGGAGGGGGTGCAGAGGAGATTCACCAGGATGTTGCCTGGGATGAAACATTTAAGTAATGAAGAGAGGTTGGATAGAGTTGGGTTGTTTTCATTGGAGCAGAGAAGACTGAGGGGCGACCTGATCAAGGTGTACAAGATTGAGGGGCATGGACAGGGTGGATACGGAGCAGCTGTTCCCCTTAGTTGAAGGGTCAGTCACAAGGGGGCATAAGTTCAAGGTGAGGGGCAGGAGGTTTAGAGGGGATGTGAGGAATAACTTTTTTACCCAGAGGGTGGTGACGGTCTGGAATGCACTGCCTGGGAGGGTGATAGAGTCGGGTTGCCTCACATCCTTTAAAAAGTACCTGGATGAGCACTTGGCACGTCATAACATTCAAGGCTATGGACCAAGTGCTGGTAAATGGGATTAGCTAGGTAGATCAGGTGTTTCTCACGTGTCAGTGTAGACTCGATGGGCCGAAGGGCCTCTTCTGCACTGTGATTCTGTGTGAAAAGATGACCAAAAAATAACAGAGGGAGAAAATAAACTTTGAGGGTAAACTAGGAAGTAATATAAAAACAGATAGTAAAAGCTTCTTTAAATATATAAAAAGGAAGAGAGAGGCCAAAATGAACATAGGCCCCTGAGAGAATGAGGCTGGGGAAATAATAATGGGAAACCAGGGAATGGCAGAGGAGTTGAATAAGTACTTTGCATCAGCCTTCACGGTAGAAGAGATTAATAGCATTCCAAAAATACTAAATAATCAAGGGGCAAAGGGGAGGGGGTGAGAATAAATACAATACCGATCACTAGAAAAAAAGTAACCGAAATAGTGAAGCGATGGCATAGTGGTATCCTCTGGGAACCCGGGTTCAAATCCCGCCACAGGAATTAAAAGTCCAGTGTCTTGTCATTGTCGATTGGTTCACTAATGTCCTTTAGGGAAGGAAATCTGTCGTGCTTACCTGGTCTGGCCCACAGCAATGTGGTTGACTCTCAAATGCCCTCAAATGGCAAATCACTCAGTTGTAACAAACAGCCACAAAGTTATAAAAAAGGAATGAAACTGGATTACCCAGCATCGACAATGGCAATCTCATCCTTGTTGACCCTGCAAAGTCCTCCTTTGTAACATCTATGTTTCTGGTCAATGGTGTGACAAAATTGGGTGTCTCAGACTAGTCAAGCAGCAGCCTGACATAATCATCCTCACAGAATCAAAGTGTCCCAGACACCACTATCACCCACCAGCAGGAGAGGCCCAGCAGAGGTGGCAGCACAGTGGTATACAATCAGGAGGGAGTTGCCCTGGGAGCCCTGAACATCGACTCCAGACCCCATGAAATCTCATGGCATCAGGTCAAACATGGGCAAGGAAACTTCCTTCTGATTACCAGGTACCGCCCTCCCTCAGCTGATGAATCAGAACTCCTCCTTGTTGAACACCGCTTGGAGGAAGCACTGAGAGTGGCAAGGGCACTTTAATGTCCATCCACAAGAGTGGCTTGGTAGCACCACTACTGACTGAGCTGGCTGAGTCCTAAAGGACATAGCTGCTAGATTGGGTCTGCAGCAGGTGGTGAGGGAAGCGACAAGAGGGAAAAAACATATTTAACCTCATCCTCACCAACCTACCTGCCACAGATGCATCTGTCCATGACTGTATCGGTAGGAATGACCACTGCACAGTTGTTGTGGAGGGAAAACGTTGCCTTCACATTGAGGATACCCTCCATTGTGTTGTGTGGCACTACCACCGTGCTAAATGGGATAGATTTCGAACAGATCTAGCAACTCGACTGGGCATCCATGAGACGCTGTGGGTCACCAGCAGTGGCAGAATTGTACTCGAACACAATCTGTAACCTCATGGCCTGGCATATCCCCCACTCTACCATTACCATCAATCCAGGGGATCAACCCTGGTTCAATGAAGAGGAGGGTATGCCAGGAGCAGCACCAGGCATAGCTAAAAATGAGGTGTCAACCTGGTGAAGCTATAACACGGGACTACCTGCGTGCCAAACAGCATAAGCAGCAAGTGATAGACAAGGCTAAGCGACCGCACAACCAACGGATCAGATTTAAGCTCTGCAGTCCTGCCATATCCAGTCAAGAATGGTGGTGGGCAATTAAACAACTCACTGGAAGGGGAGGCTCCATAAATATCCCCATCTTCAATGATGGAGGAGCCCAGCACAGCAGTGCAAAAGATAAGGCTGAAGCATTTGCTATAATCTTTAGCCAAAAGTGTTGAGTTGATGATCTATTTCAGCCTCCTCCAGAGGTCTCCAGCATCACAGATGCCAGCCTTCAGCCGGTTCGATTCACTCCACATGATATCAAGAAACGGCTGAAGGCGCTGGATACTGGCTATGGGTCCTGACAATATTCCAGCAATAGTACTGAAGACTTATGCTCCAGAACTTGCCACGCCCCCTAACCAAGCTGTTCCAGTACAGCTACAACACTGGCATCTACCCGGCTATGTGGAAAATTGCCCAGGTTTGTCCTGTACACAAAAGGAGGACAAAGCCACCCCAGCCAATTACCGCCCCATCAGTCTACTCTCGGTCGTCAGTAAAGTAATGGAAGAGGTCATCAACAGTGCTATCAAGCAGCACTTGCTTAGCAATAACCTGCTCACTGATGCCCAGTTTGGGTTCTGCCAGAGCCACGCAGCTCCTGACCTCATAACAGCTTTGGTTCAAACATGGACAAAAGAGCTGAACTTCCGAGGTGAGGTGAGAGTGACTGCCCTTGACATCAAGGCATTTTACTGAGCGTGGCATCGAGGAGCCCTAGCAAAACTGGAGTCAGTGGGAATCAGGGGGAAGACTCTCCGCTGTTTGGAGTCATGCCTAGCACAAAGGAAGATGGTTGTGATTGTTGGAGGTCAGTCACCTCAGCTCCAGGAACTGATCCAGCCAAATAGGTACTGTGGCTAAAGAGCAGATCTGCTGTAAGTAACTCACCTCTTTGACTCCCCAAAGCCTGTGCACCATCTATAATTTGTAAGTCAGGAATATGATGGAATTCTCCACACTTGGTTGGATGAGTGCAGCTTCAACGACACTCAAGAAGCTTTACATCATTCAGGACAAAGAAACCCATGGCACCCCATCCCCCGCCATGACTTATAGCACTGAGAAGAATAAGGACAACAGGTGGATGGGAACAGCACCTATTGCAAGTTCCCATCAAAGTCACACAGCATCCTGACTCAGCACTATTCCCTTCCTAATAGCACTGTGGGCTACAGTACATGGGCTCAAGGGTTTCTCAAAAGTGATTCACAACCACTTTTTCAAGGGCAATTAGGGATGGGCAATAAATGTTGGCCTTGCTGGCAAATGCCAAGAATAAAAAAAAGTGTTAGCCATGCAAATGAGTGCCAGTAAGCAATCTGCCACTTAACAAGCCTATAGGTAGCTGTTTCGAGCGCACACTTCAACTCTTTTACAAAGATGGCATCTTGCACTAAACATGGCCAAAACTGGCATTTGAATGTAAGACCACATCTTGACCAGCTGCGAGGCTCTTTATTGTGAAAACCATTCCCGTAGATTCTAAATGTAGCTAATCACTGAAATAATAATAGGCAATTCAGAGTACAATCCCAAATGAAAGAAATAGAGATTGGAAGAGCAGGTCCTATTGTGGTACATGCATAGGTCAGAATTAAAACGGCAAGATTTGAAGACCTTTGGACATTGCCTTTTTCTGATTACACTTGCAAGTAAAGTGTGTTCATGGAGTCATTTACAGCACAGAAGGAGGCCATCAGCCCATTGAGTCCAAGCTGGATCCCTATAGAGCAAACCAGTCAGTCCATTCCCCCAGTCTATCCCCATAGTCCTGCAAGTTTAATTCCTTCAATTGCCCATTCAATTTCCCTTTAAAATCATTGATTGTCTCTGCTTCCACCACCCTCTTGGGCAGCGAGTTCCAGGTCATTACCATTCACTGCGCGAAAAAGTTTTTCTTCATATCCTGCTGCATCTCTTGTCCCAAATCTTAAATCTGTGTCCCTTAGCCCTTGTATCATCTGCCAACGGGGACAGTTTTTTCTTGCCTACCTTATCCAAACCTATAATCTTGTACACCTCTATCAAATCTCCTTTGCTCCAAGGAGAACAGCCCCAACTTCTCCAACCTAACCCTGTAGCTAAAATCCCCCATCCATGGAACCATTGTGGTAAATCTCTGCTGCACCCTCTCAAGGACCCTCACATGTTTCCTAAAGTGTGGTAACCAGAACTGGTATAAAAATAAAGAAGTAAGAAAAAAGCAAGGGAAAGAAGTCACTGGTGAGAGTCGTTAGTAGCTGCTACATAGGATATAATGCAAATCAAAAAATAATGGGATTGTGAGAAAGGTACTACAATAATTGTGGGAGATTTTAATCTTCATATGGGTTGGACAAATCAAATGGGCAAAGGTATCCTTAATGACGAGTTCATACGGCATATTCATGTCAGTTTTTTTATTACAATATGTTCTGGAACCAACCAGGAAACAGGCTATTTTAGATCTGGTAATGTATAATGAGTCAGGATTAATGAATGATTTCATAGCAAAGGAGTAGCAGACATTTAAGGAGATATTTCATAATTCTTAACAAAGATATATTCCATTGATAAAGAAAGATTCTACAAGAAGGATGATTTATTTGTAGCTAACAGAAAAAGTTAAGAATGTTATCAAATTGAAAGAAAAGGCACACTATGTTGCGGAGATTAGTGATGGACCAGAAGATTAGGAACGTTTTAGAAACTTGCAAAGGATGATTTTAAAAAAGTTAAGGAAGGAGAAAATAGATGGTAAGAGTAAACAAGCAAGAGATATAAGAATGTACAGTAAGAGCTCCTACAAGTATATAATAAGGAAAAGAGTAGCTAAAGTGAATAAATGTTGGTCCCTTAGAGGGTGAGACTGGGTACTTAACAATGGAAAACAAGGACACGGCAGAGACTTTGAACAAATAGTTTCACAGTATAAGACATTAAAAGCATCCTAAGAATAATAGAAAAGCAGGGAACAAAAGGGAGGAACTTAAAACAATCATTATCACTAGAGAAAATATACTAGGCAAACTAATGGGACTAAGGACTGATAAGTCCCCTGGACTTGATTGTCTACATCCCATGGCCTTGGAGTAGCTGGAGATAAAGTGGATGCATTGGTTGTAATCTTCTAAAATTCCTTAGATTCTGGAAAGGTCCCACCAAATTGGGAAACCTCATGTAATGTTCCTATTCCAGAAAGGAAACTATAGGCCATTGGGAAAATGCTGGAATCCATTATTAAGGTAGTAGTAGCAGGACAGTTAGAAAATGGAAATACAATCGAGCAGAGTCAACGTGGTTTTATGAAGGGGAAACAGCATTTGACAAATTTATTCCAGTTCTTTGAGGATGGATGAAGGGGAACCAGTGGATGTAATGTATTTGGATTTCCCAAAAGACATTTTATAAGGTGCCGCATTTACTATCCCAGAGGTTGCTGAAAACTTAAAAAGAAAGGAATTTTCAGCATGCCAACGGGAAAAAAACAGGTGGACCAAATTTTACTTCTTAAAACTTATACTGTAGTAATCAAACTTAAATTAACGTAATTCAAACATTAATTGACAGTCAAATGATACATCAAACAGAAAAAATAATTTTGATACAACAGAAACAAAACTACTAGCACTCCCCCACACCATATACAGCACTAAACTCCGCTACCGAGCTGTACAGCCTTTATATTTCCCAGGTGGAGATTCAGTTCCTTTACTCATACAGGAGGTAGACCCAAATTCCCTTCAGATACCAGTCTCAACACATCCGATTTCCATCGGCCCCCAAAAGGCACGTCTTCCTAATCTCACTGCTCAGCTCTTGGAATCCGCCTTTTTTGTCTCTTTCGCTAGCTGCCATGACTTCCCACCTCAGCTGTCTTATGTCCACAGTTTCACAATCCCTGAGAACTCTCCCTGCTTCTTCTTCAAGAGATCTGCATCTGTGTGAGGGCCTTTGTGTTCTACAGACCAGCCGTAATTTGAAAGCCAAAGTTAGTTGTCTGATTACTTTTGCTTCCACCCCCTTTGCTTCTATCCCCATAGCAACCTCAGACAGAGTTTAACTTCTCAGAAGGCTAATTACATATGGCTAGGAGCCATTTTACCTCCTCCTCTGAGTACTTAGTTGCTGTCTAGATTTAAAGAGACCTCCACAAAAAGCAGATACAGGCTTTTTTCCAAAGGTTGATGGTCATCAAATCACATAAAACAATACTGCTCAAGATAAGAGCTCACGGTGTTGGAGGTAGTTATATAGAGGATCAAGGATTGGCTAACAGGTAAAGGATCAAAGATTGACTAACAGGTAAACCGAAACTAGTGGATTCCCACAAGGATCAATACTGGTATCAACTATTTACAATAAATATTAATGACTGTAGCCAAGTTTGCAAACAATACAGAAATAGGTGGGAAAGGAAGTTGTGAGGAAGAGACAAAAGGCAGGATATTTCCTGCAGGCTTCTGAACTCTGCCATCAAGTTCAAATAGGGTTCAGAAATCTGCACAGTGTAAGAAACAGTCATTCATTCAAGAGCAGCCAATTAAGAACTGTGGATGGGCTCTTGAATCTTGAAGGCCAATCAGAGGCCTTCCCCACTGAAAGTAGCAGAAGAATGTGATGGCAGGTAAGTAAGGGAGAGGTCGCTTCAAAATGGAGGCACCTTGTCTCCAATCTTTTACAAATGGCTTTTTCAGCTAGATCACAAATGTTGGGTGGGAGCCCCTCTACATGGCAGTCTGTGGCTGCTGCTGCACCCAGGCAAGCAGGGAGGGCCTTCAGGCGTGCCTGAAGTGCTGATCCCCACTGCCTGCCACCACAAGGCCGCCTCCAAGCAACTAAACTGGGACCCGCCTCCTGAAGAACCTGGAGGTTGATTGGAAAATCCAAGTTGGTCTCATTTAATTGGCCTTAACAAGCCAGATTGAATACATGTGGGCGAGTAACCCTGCTGCCCCCACCCCATCCTGCCTCCCCAAAATAGTCTGGGGCTGGGGAGGAGCTGGAGAACTGGCATGCCAGCCGCACCACTAGTTTTAGCACTCATCCACCTTTGATCCCAGCTACAGCTGGGGTTAAAAATCAAGCTCATGGAATCTGAAAAAGGATATAGATAGGTTAATTGAATGGGTAAACATTTGCCAGCTGGAGTATAATGTAGGAAAATGTGATGTTATCCACTTTGTAGGAAGAATAGAAAAGCAAAATGTTATTTGAATGGAGAGATCCTACAGAACACTGCAGTTCAAAGGGATCTGGGCCTCCTCATACATGAAGCACATGAAAAAATAGCATTCAGGTACAGCAAGTAATTAGGAAGCTAAATTGAATGCTGGCCTTTATTGCAAGGGGGATGGAGTATATAAGTAGGGAAGTCTTGCTTCAACTGTACAGGGCATTGGTGAGACCACACCTAGAGCACTGTATAGAGTTTTGGTCTCCTTGTTTAAGGAGGGATTACTTGCATTGGAGACAATTTAGAGAAGGTTCACTTGATTGATTCCTGGGAGGAAGGAGTTGTCTTCTGTGAATCTTTGGAATTCTACCCAGAAAGTTGTGGAGGCTGGGTCTCTGAATATATTCAAGGTTGAGATAGACAGATTCTTGAACCATAGGGAAGTCAAGTGTTTTGTGGAACAGGCATGAAAGTAGAGTTGAGGCCAAGATCATATCAGCCATGATCTTATTGAATGCTGGAGCAGGCTAGTATGGCCTATTCCTGCTCCTATTTGTCATGTTCTTACATTCAAAAAATATAACATCTTAAATGACTATCAAGAAGAGGAGATTATACTACACTAATCTATTGGAATTTTACAAATATATTAATGACATAATGAGCAAAATGCAGTTAATATTTTTTACCTGAATTCTCCTCAGGCTTTCAACAAGGTTATGCATTGGTAATTAATAACTAAAGAGCCAGGGAACAGGAGTTAAATATTATAACTTGATTTTTTGTCTTCAGTCAGTTTTCAGATTTGGCAGCTGTCAAACATAGGCTTATCAACACATGCATGGCAGGACTGACAGGTTTACTTCTGAAGCTGAAAAATAGATGTTCAAATTTATGAGGGATTTTGATATGGTAAATAAGGAAAGACTGTTTCCACACATCATTGAACTATTTTTAAGAATCTAAAGAGATTATATAATGTCGACCTTGAAACGCCCCTTCAGCTCATCCTGAATAGTAGAACCAGAGGACATGGCCTGTGTTTGAAGGGCGGTAAAGTCAAGACTAATCTGCGGAAACATTAGGCTGGACATTAATTTGGAGGTATGGTGGGGTGGAAGGGGGTTGTCAGAGAGGCTCCTAAGAGCTTCAGTAATGGATTTCTGTCAGAACCTGCCAAATTTAACACCAGGACCATTTCCTGTCCGCAACCAGCCAGATCGAGATGCTGGCTTGTTCTCAGGCAGGTACGCCTTCGGCACCAGTTGACAAGCAGGGAGATGAGAGGAGGGAAAGAGGGATCAGAAAAGTCAGGGTGGGAAAATGGCAGGGAGATTGGAGACCAGAGAAAGGATTGGGCCCAGAATAGGGTTGGAGGCGTTGGCAGAGGCCAGAGGCAAGATTGGAGGCCAGGGCTTTGTGAATTAGATCAGAGAAACTGTGGGGGAAGATGAGAAGGGTTGGGCGAAGTGCCTGTGTGCTGGTGAAGCAGGTAAATTGGATCCAGCAAGAAAGTGGAGAGGCACTTACCTCCTGAATCCAGCAGTCCACACTTTCATTTAGCCCATTGAGCTTCCCTAGAATCAGAAAACACAACCAGCCAGGAGTAAATTTGAAGTAGTTATTCAATATGAGACTTGTAGCTTTGATTTAATATTTAAGTTGCCAACCTGCATCATGGAAGCAGTTTGGCTGCCCGCCCCCGGCATGCCTCTGTTAAAACCATGAGTATGCGGGTTGAAGTTGGAATTCAGCTTTTCAACATTTTAACATCCCACCCAACCCTATCCTACGTGGTTTTGGGACATCCTCCTGTTTTTTCCATGAATGGTTGGTTAGTTTACGGAACAGCCTCCCTAGGGTTCCAGTGAAAACTATTATTACTGATTCATTCAAATTGCAATTTAGGATTACTTTTAGAAAACAACATTTTGGAATACAGTATTTGAGTGATTTGAAACATGACAAGTATTAAGTTTGGTATGTGCTTGGTGGATAAAGGTGACTTTAAACCTAAGGTTTCCAAAGCTTTCCACCACTGAGGGTTTTATTTATGGGTCTGTTGTGGACTAATTGATGGAGATTGATTCTTAAGATTAGTCAATAATACTATTGTCATTGTATCAGGCAATTACCGATAGGGGAGAAGACAAACGAGAACTTGGTCATTTTTCATCTGACAATTTCTATATTCCTGTATAGTAAAAGGCATAAATTTAAACATTAGAGTCATCCCCAAAAATGAAACGGAAAAAAAAAATCTTCTGAGGGTTGTTCAGACATGGTATATCTTAGCAAAAACAGTGGTGGGGGCATAATTCATAATAGCTTTAAAAGCAAAGTTGATAAATATATGAAAAAGAAAATAAATAAAAATGTGTGGGAAGAGGACAGGGATGTACGAAAGGGAAATCATGCTTGACAAATCCACTGGAATTTTTCGAGGATGTAACTAGTAGAGTTGATGAGGGGGAGCCAGTGGATGTGGTTTATTTGGACTTTCAGAAGGCTTTTGACAAAGTCCCACATAAGAGATTGGCATGTAAAATTAAAGTGCATGGGATTGGGGGTTGTGTGTTGAGATGGATAGAAAACTGGTTGGCAGACAGGAAACAAAGAGTAAGAATAAACAGGTCTTTTTCCAAAAGGCAGGCAGTGACTAGTGGGGTACCGCAGGGATCGGTGCTGAGACCCCAGTTATTCACAATATATACTAATGATTTAGATGAGGGAACCAAATGTAATAACTCCAAATTTGCAGATGACACAAAGCTGGGTGGGAGGGTGAGCTGTGAGGATGATGCAGAGATGCTTCAGTGTGATTTGGACAAGCTGAGTGAATGGGTAAGTGCATGGCAAATGCAGTATAATGTGGATAAATGTGAGGTTATCCACTTTGGTAGCAAAAACAGGAAGGCAGATTATTATCTGAATGGCTATAAATTGAAAGAGGAGAATGTGCAACGAGACCTGGCTGCCCTCATACACCAGTCGCTGAAGATAAGCATGCAGGTGCAGCAGTCGGTAAAGAAGGCAAATGGTATGTTGGCCTTCATAGCCAGAGGATTCGAGCACAGGAACAGAGATGTCTTGCTACAATTGTACAGGGCCTTGGTGAGACCACACCTGGAATATTGTGTGCAGTTTTGGTCTCCTTATCTGAGGAAGGATGTACTTGCTATAGAGGGAGTGCAGCGAAGGTTTAGCAGACTGATTCCTGGGATGGCGGGACTGACATATGAGGAGATCTTGAGTCGGTTAGGATTATATTCGCTGGAGTTCAGAAGAATGAGGGGAAATCTCATAGAAACCTATAAAATTCTAACAGGACTAGACATGGTAGATGCAGGAAGGATGTTCCTGATGTTGGGGGAGTCCAGAACTAGGCGTCACAGACTGAGGATACGGGATAGAACATTTAGGACTGAGATGAGAAATTTCTTCACCCAGAGAGCGGTGAGCCTGTGGAATTCGCTACCACAGAAAGTAGTTGAGGCCAAAACATTGTATGTTTTCAAGAAGGAGTTATATCTCGCTCTTGGGGCGAAGGGGATCAAAGGATATGGGGAGAAAGCGGGAGCATGCTATTCACAGAATCACACAATACAGAACAGGCCCTTCGGCCCATCGAGGCTGCACCAACACTTGAGAAACACCTGACCTACCTACCTAATCCCATTTACCAGCACTTAGCCCATAGCCTTGAATGCTATGACGTGTCAGGTGCTCATCCAGGTACTTTTTAAAGGATGTGAGGCAACCCGCCTCTACCACCCTCCCAGGCAGCGCATTCCAGACCTTCACCATACTCTGGGTAAAAAAGGTTTTCTTCACATCCCCCCTAAACCTCCTGCCCCTCACCTTGAACTTATGTCCCCTCGTGACTGACCCTTCAACTAAGGGGAACAGCTGCTCCCTATCCACCCTGTCCATGCCCCTCATAATCTTGTACACCTCGATCAGGTCGCTCCTCAGTTTTCTCTGCTCCAACAAAAACAACCCAAGTCTATCCAACCTCTCTTCATTACTTAAATGTTTCATCCCAGGCAACATCCTGGTGAATCTCCTCTGCACCCCCTCCAGTGCAATCACATCCTTCCTATAATGTAGCGCCCAGAACTGCACACAGTACTCCAGCTGCGGCCTCACCGAGGTTCTATACAACTCCAACATGACTTCCCTACTTTTGTAATCTATGACTCGATTGATAAAGGCAAGTGTCCCATTGTCCTTTTTCACCACCCCACTAACATGCCCCTCTGCCTTCAGAGATCTCTGGACACACACGCCAAGGTCCCTTTGTTCCTCAGAACTTCCTAGTATCATGCCGTTCATTAAATACTTCCTTGTCAAATTGCTCCTTCCAAAGGGTATCACCTCACACTTCTCAGGTTTAAATTCCATCTGCCACTTATTTGACCATCCCGATCTTCCTGTAGCCCAAGACACTCAACCTCAATGTTAACCACCCGGCCAATCTTTGTGTCATCCGCAAACTTACTAATCCTACCCTCCACATAGTCATCTGTGTCGTTTATATAAATGATGAATAATAGGGGACCCAGCACAGATCCCTGTGGTATGCCACTGGACGCTGGCTTCTGGTCACTAAAGCAGCCTTCTGTCATCACCCTCTGTCTCCTACAACTAAGCCAATTTTGAATCCACCTTATCAAATTACCCTGTATCCCATGTGCATTTGCCTTCTTTATAAGTCTCCCATGTGGATCCTTGTCAAAGGCTTTGCTGAAATCCATATAAACTACAGTAATTGCACTACCCTCATCTACACACCTGGTCACCTCCTCAAAAAATTCAATCAAATTTATTAGGCATGACCTCCAACTGACTATCCCTGATCAAACCTTGCCTCTCCAAGTGGAGATAGATTCTCTCCTTCAGAATTTTCTCCAATACTTTCCCTACCACTGACATGAGACTCACTGGTCTGTAGTTCCCTGCCTTCTCTGTACATCCATTCTTAAATAGCGGAACCACATTAGCTGTTCTCCAGTCCTCTGGCACCTCCCCCGTGGCCAGAGAGGAATTAAAAATTTGGGTCCGAGCACCTGCGATCTCCTCCCTTGCCTCCCTCAGCATTCTGGGACACAAATCATCCGGACCTGGGAATATGTCCACTTTTAAGCCTGCCAACACCTCTAGTACCTTGTCACTCCCTATATCAATTTGCTCAAGAACCTCGCAGTCTCTCTCCCCGAGTTCCATACCTTCATCCTCATTCTCTTGGGTGAAGACGGATGTGAAGTATTCGTTCAACACTCTACCGATGTCCTCTGACTCCGCCCATAGATTGCCCCCTTGGTCCCTAATGGGCCCCACTCTTTCCCTGGTTATTCTCTTCCCATTGATATACTTATAGAATATCATGGGATTTTCCCTACTTATACCAGCCAGAGCTTTCTCATTTCCCCTCTTTGCTCTCCTATTTGCTTTCTTAAGCTCCACCCTGCACTTTCTGTATTCCACTAATGCCTCTGTTGATTTGCTTCCCTTGTACCTGCTAAAAGCCTCTCTTTTCCTTCTCATCGTATCCTGAATATCTCTGGTTATCCATGGTTGTCTGGTCTTGTTACTCCTTCCTATCACCCTAGAGGGAACATGTTGAGCCTGTACCCTCCCCATTTCCTTCTTAAATGCCCCCCACTGCTCCTCTGTAGATTTCCCCACCAGTAGCTGTTCCCAGTCTACCTTGGCCAGATCCTGCCTTACTTTACTAAAATCCGCTCTCCCCCAATCTAAAACATTTATTTGCAACTTGTCTATTTCTTTGTCCATAACAAGCTTAAATTGTACCATGTTGTGGTCGCTGTCACTAAAATGCTCCCCCACCACCATCTCAGCCACCTGTCTGGCTTCATTCCCCAGAATAGGCCCAGAACTGCGCTGTCCCTTGTTGGACCCTCTACATATTGACCTAAAAAGTTCTCCTGTACACATTTCAAGAAATCCACTCCATCCAAGGCCTTAACACTATGTCTATCCCAATAAATGTTGGGAAAGTTGGAAACACCTAATATAATTATCCTATTGTTATTGTTTTTATACACCTCCGCAAATTGCGCACATATTTGTTCCTCAGTTTCCCGCTTACTCTCTGGGTGTCTATAATAAACACCTAACAATATGGCTGCCCCTTTTTTATTCCTAAACTGTACCCACCAAGCCTCATTCGATGCCCCCTCCAAGATATCATCTCTTCTTACTGCAGTAACTGACTCCTTAACTAATAATGCAATGCCTCCTCCTCTTTTACCCCATCCCCTGTCTTGCCTGAAGATTTTATATACTGGAATGTTAAGCTGCCAATCCTGCCCCTCCCTCAGCCACTTCTCAGTGATGGCTACTATATCCAATTCTATGTGTCAATCCTCACCCTTAACATATCCGTTTTACCTGTAATACTCCTGGCATTAAAGCTATTGAGTTGGATGATCAGCCATGATCATAATGAATGGCGGAGCAGGCTAGAAGGGCCGCATGGTCTACTCCTGCTCCTATGTTCCTATGTATGCCCAAGTGGATACTGTTTGAGAAAGCCAGCAATAGTGTAATGAGCCAAAAGACCTCTCTGTGAAATTCTATGGCCAGCAGGCGTCGTGGCGGACGGGAGCATAAAATGTCGCAAGAAGGCCAGAAATTGGCTTCACATCATCGTGAAACCAGTTCTCAATTGTACGCTGTAGCCTTTAATGGCGGGCCGCAGCACATAAAGAATTTCAATAAATTTGCACCTCATTATAAGAACTGCCCATCAGAATCATCCCCCACCATTGGATCATCAGGGCATGTCAGCACGCAATTAGAACGGCGTGTTTCATAACGGTATATAAGCGACATGCACCTGGTGACCTGCACTTTGCTCGTGATTTCGACCAGAACGGCGGGAAGGTGGGGGTTGCTTTTAATGGGCTGCAGGGCAAGTGCTGGGCTCTACTGGGGAAGGGGAAACTAGACTGAGGCCTGGGAAGTTGCTGCAGGGCATGGGCTCCATTGGTGGGGTGTAAGAGGGGGAAGGTTGCATTCAGACACATGACTGGGGGTGGGTGTGGCGGGGGTTATCATCCTCAGTGCCAGGATAGGGACACAGTATGTTACAGAATGACATAAGCCATTTGAGCTGGAATGGGAGGCTCACTGAGTGAAGAAGCGCCTCAGTTTACATTGTTGAGCTTACAGTCCAGGGAGGGGGAGGGCATGCCAGTCCAGCCTGAGTCATGCCCAGCATGTTATATGCAGGGCATTGTCGTAACATCATGTGCCTCAACCCATGGCACCATACTGGGCCACAGATTGTACACTCAGTCAGGGGAAGCATTTGCAGCTTACAGGTGGGGAGAAAGAATTGTGGGGGCATCCAACGGTGTTGAGTGGGGAGGGGGTATATGCTTAACAGTGCAAGTGGCCTCAAGATAGGGAGGGGTGAGGTCTACACGGTGCATAGGCACAGCCACCTCAAAATATTCTGGGACTAACAAATGGATATCCACCACAATGACGATGGGATCAAGGAATACAGGAGGAGGATTGAGACATCTCAGAGGGAGGGAAACCTAAACATTAAACTCTTCCGGGACGATGGGAGGGGTTTCCACACTTTTACAGGGAGGGCCCGAGCTGGTCTGGCAGTGAGAGCTCAGCACCACCAACTTCCAACCTGCAGTGATGGCACAGCTCAAAATTAAAATGAGGAGAATCCATGCCAGCTCGGGCTCTGAGGGCTGATTGGAAGGCAGGTTCGTACACTGAGGGGGTGATTGTCAACAGTCACAGATTGCAACTCTTTCGAGTACAATCACAGTTCTTGGTTTCCGGGAGTGGGACATGAACCCACAACCCTCTGATTCAAAGGCGAGGGTGCTATGAACTGAGCTACAGCTGACACCTCTAAAAAGATGTAACTCTTTCGAGTTATCAACAGTCACAGATTGTAACTCTTTCGAGTACATTCACAGTTCTTGGTTTTCCGGGAGTGGGACATGAACCCACAACCTTCTGATTCAAAGGCGAGGGTGCTATGAACTGAGCCACAGGAGCACCCTGAACTGTGTATTCTCAAATGAGGAGAGATGCACAGGTGAGACATGTTAGGAGCATTTCAAAGACAATGCAGAGAATCAGGAAAATGAAGCAATGATGTACATTCATGCAGATTAATCCCACAAAGTGGCACTCATCCACCACCTTGTATTAACCCCTTGTTTGCTGCATGGAAATTCCCCAGAGTAATAATGAACTCCAGAACAATTGGGTGACTGGACAAGCTTCAGGAGCATGTTAAAAATGTTAAAAGCATTCAGGTTCACAGAAGAGAAGTCTCAGGCCCCCCGTCAAATAAACTCATTTCCTGCCTAAACATTTTCCCACATATTTATTCCAAAGAATGTGATATTAGAGTGCAGTGAATGAGGATCCCAGCGCCTGGGCTGAAAACAGCACATCCAAGTGCCTGGCCAAAGCAATCTCTTAGCAGCGGTCATGTTTAGGCGGTGTTGGGGGTGGAATGAGCACCTTGAAATGCACCCCGTGCTGGCCAGCATTTCAGGGGAGACTAGTAGCTGACACTGGAACAAAGCCCTTGAACCCACATTCACAGACAAGTCATTGACAGAAAGAGAACCTTTGGAAGCTAATGCTAACTCCTGTCTGTTTCCCACTGATACTGCAGAGAGGAGACCATCAGGAAGATGGTGCCTGGATTCATTGCTGTCTGCATAATCACATACAGGCAGGAGAAAAGAAGGGGAAGGTTGCGACTGAGGCATCTGGGTCGCCAAAGATAGAAGCAAAAACCTCAAGACCAAGGGCCAGCAGGGCCCCCTCCAGACACAGAGGATGACACTCTCAGAAACATTATGACTAGGCAGCTCCCAAGACCAAGCGTGTACGGCACTTGCACTTTTTTTATCTACACATGAGCGAGAGACAGTGTTGCCGATACCTCCTCATGTCCAGGGATCTGGTAACTCTGGTTTGCCACATTCTGCAGGAAGTGGCACCACAGGGACTGGGAGGCCATCCAGTGCCAGTGGCTCAGAAAGTAATGGCCACACTTAACTTCTACCCCAGTGGCTCCTTCCAAGGCTCTACTAGGGACCTCTGCGGGATCTGTCAAGCGTCCACACACAAATGCTACAAGAGGTTGCAGACCCCCTTTTTTGCCAAAGCCCACCATTGCGTCAACTTCAACAGAGGTCAAGCAGGCCAGAGCACTGGGCTTTGCTGAGATTTCCAGATTCCCACAGGTGCAAGGTGTCATCTGCTGCACTTGTGTGGCTATAAAAGCTCCCTGAGAACAGGCACTGTAATACATAAACTGGAAAGGCTACCACTCGCTCAGTGTACAGCTGGTCTGCAATTATAAGAAACTGACCATGCAGCTTTGCACCAGATACCCAGGAAGCATCCATGGCTCATACGTCTTGAGTGGATCACAGATCCTGGACAGCTTCGAGGGACACAGGATCCAGGGCTGGCTCCTCAGTGACAGAGGGCACCTGCAAAGGATGTGGCTGATGACAGCCATGTGGCAGCCTCAGAATCCTGCAGAGAGAAGTACAGAATAGGCCAACATGAACAGCAGTGTTGCAATTCCTCTCACTTCAACCATGCACTTCAATATAAGAGTGGATAGTTACACATCAGGCTCACATTGTCCCACTTCAATATAAGAGTGGATAGTTACACATCAGGCTCACATTGTCCTGATCCTTAGAAGATTAATGAAGTCTCGGAAGCTTGTGTTCTTGCTGAGATTAGGTGCCAACTGGAGGAGGGAGTCCCAGCATCAGACATCAGAAGGTGCTGCCTCTTCAAGCATCTCTCCAACATCCCAGTAGGAGCAACAGCGACCTACAAGAGCCAGTAGCTGTTCCGCTATCCTCAGTGGGGCTGGTGGGTGTAAGCCTTCAATGTGAGAAAGCTCCTCAAGAAGATCCATCCCCAGCAACAGGACAAGGCATTGTGTGTAACCCCAATGGTGAAACTGATAGATGACACTTGGATCAAGGCAGCCAAGGACATTCCACAAGTGTGCATCTATTCAGAGATGACTCAATCCTCTGTGTCACCTTCTCCTCTATCATAGTAACATGTGGCACTCTCAGGGATGCTGGCCTGCTTTTATCCTCATCTTATTATGCACCTGGAGATGATGACGTTCAACCACTAGCACGCCAGACATTAAAATGCCTCTTTTTTAATACACACATTGTGCCTTCATGGTCAGCCCTGGCCCTTGTGAACTCCAAAATACTCAGATACCATGAGGCCCTCAAGGAGATGAGTCATTGCTAATAAAGAGCAGACTTCAGCTTCAGTATATCCCATCCCATTGCTCCCCTTAACATTGTTTAAAGCTACAATGTGCACTTCCAGAGCATGCTCAAAGACCCTATTGATTGCCAAAAATCACCATTTGCAATTAACTCTTGCCGAGATGCTTAAGTGATGGGACGCAGAGCGTTGCATCCCAACATTTTGATGAGCGTCTTTTGGCCGCAACACAAATAATTACAGGCTGAGAACCGCTCAAAGTTGTAGGTTCGAGCACCAGGACAATAATGTATACATGGCTGAGAGGGGCAGATCCATGGCACCTTGAGGTGGCAGGATGCTGCCACTTTTTGGTGAGCTTAGCAGATGTATACTTGGAAAGTCGGAGACGTGGTTGGCAGACAGGAGCACACACAAGCTCTGAGTATGGGTTCATAGCATGAAAACCCTGCCAGATGACAGAGAGCACATATAATTGCCCGATTTATGACCCTGCGCCATGCATAAACACATCTCTCCTTGTACGCTGCACCTTCACCATTCAAGAATACAGATGAGATTGGAGAACACCTCTGCATCAATCTTAGGATAAACATGACATGACCCCGCAAAGCATGTGAACGAGGTTCTTTCCACAAGCACACTTAACACTAAGGTCAAGGCATCACTGATGTTGGAAATGATCTGAGAAAAGAGCACACACAGTGGTGATATAGAAGCACACTACATAGATGAGAGGGCCATGATAGTGACATATGCGCTAAGTGGGGGGAGGGACCATGGTATCACAAGAATGACAGCAACACAGCTCACCATAAAAAGGAGGCATACACGAGGAGATGTGAAATGGGTGTGATTCTATTTACATTTGTGAACATTGTATACATGTTGTGAACATTCGTAACCCTACTGTGCTCCTAATTTTTCTTCAACTTTCATAACTCTACCACTATGTCTGGCATAAAAGCTAAAGAGAAAGCATACAATGCGGCGAAGAGCAGTGGGAAACCAGGGGATTGGGAAGCCTACAAAGACCAACAGAGGACAACTAAAAAATAAATAAGGAGGGAGAAGATTAAATATGAGGGTAAACTAGCCAGTAATATAAAAGAAGTTTGCAAGAGCTTTTTTAGATATATAAAGGGTAAGAGAGAGGCAAAAGTGGACATTGGGCCGCTGGAAAATGACGCTGGAGAAGTAGTAGTGGGGAACAAAGAAATGGCGGAGGAACTGAATAGGTACTTTGCGTCATTCTTCACGGTGGAAGACATGAGTAACATCCCTAAAGTTCAAGAGAGTCGGGGGGCAGAGGTGAGTATGGTGGCCATTACCAAGGAGAAGATGCTAGGAAAACTGAAAGGTCTGAAGGTGGATAAATCACCTGGACCAAATGGATTACACATAGAACCATAGAACACTACAGCACAGAAAACAGGCCATTCGGCCCTTCTAGTCTGTGCCGAAATATTATTCCGCTAGCCCCATTGACCTGCACCTAGTCTATAACCCTCCAGACCTCTCCCATCCATGTATCTATCTAATTTATTCTTACAACTTAAGAGTGAGCCCGCATTTACCACGTCAGATGGTAGCTCGTTCCACACTCTCACCACTCTCTGAGTGAAGAAGTTCCCCCTAATGTTCCCCCTAAACCTTTCCCCTTTCACCCTAAAGCCATGTCCTCTCGTGTTTATTTCTCCTAATCTAAGTGGAAAGAGCCTACTCGCATTTACTCTGTCTATACCCCTCACAATTTTGTAAACTTCTATCAAATCTCCCCTCATTTTTCTACGCTCCAAGGAATAAAGTCCTAACCTGTTTAATCTTTCCCTGTAACTCAACTCCTTAAGACCCGGCAACATCCGAGTAAATCTTCTCTGCACTCTCTCAATCTTACTGATAGCCTTCCTGTAGTTAGGCGACCAGAACTGTACACAATACTCCAAAGTTGGACTCACCAATGTCTTATACAACCTCACCATAACATCCCAACTCCTATACTCAGTACTTTGATTTATGAAGGCCAGTATGCCAAAAGCTTTCTTTACAACCTTGTCTACCTGTGACGCCACTTTCAGGGAATTATGTATCTGAACTCCCAGATCCCTTTGTTCCTCCGCACTCCTCAGTGCCCTACCATTTACTGTGTATGTCCTACCTTGGTTTGACCTTCCAAAATGTAACACCTCACACTTTTCCGCATTAAATTCCATCTGCCATTTTCTGGCCCATTTTTCCAGTTGGTCCAGATCCCTCTGCAAGCTTTGAAAGCCTTCCTCGCTGTCCACAACGCCTCCAATCTTAGTGTCATCAACAAACTTGCTGATCCAATTCACCACATTATCATCCAAATCATTGATATAGACAACAAACAACAATGGTCCCAGTACACCCCAGGGTTCTGAAGGGGATAGCTGAAGAGAGAGTGGAGGCGTTAGTGGTGATCTTTCAGGAATCACTGGAGTCAGGGAGGGTCCCAGAGGACTGGAAAATCGCTAATGTAACCCCCCTGTTTAAGAAGGGAGTGAGGCAAATGACGGGAAATTACAGGCCGATTAGCCTGACCTTGGTCATTGGTAAGATTTTAGAGTCCATTATTAAGGATGAGATTTCAGAATACTTCCAAGTGCATGATAAAATAGGGCAAAGTCAGCATGGTTACATCAAGGGGAGGTCATGCCTGACAAATCTGTTAGAATTCTTTGAGGAGGTAACGAGCAGGTTAGACAAAGGAGAACCAATGGATGTTATCTACTTGGACTTCCAGAAGGCCTTTGACAAGGTGCCGCACAGGAAGCTGCTCAGTAAGATAAGAGCCCATGGTGTTAGAGGCAAGGTACTAGCATGGATAGAAGATTGGCTGTCTGCAGGAGGCAGAGAGTGGGATGAGGGGGTCCTTCTCAGGATGGCGGCTGGTGACTAGTGGAGATCCGCAGGGGTCAGTGTTGGGACCACAACTTTTCACTTTATACATTAATGATCTAGATGAAGGAACTGAGGGCATCCTGGCTAAGTTTGCAGATGATACAAAGATAGGTGGAGGGACAGGTAGTATTGAGGAGGCAAGGAGGCTGCAGAAAGATTTGGACAGGTTAGGAGAATGGGCAAAGAAGTGGCAGATGGAATACAACATGGGGAAGTGTGAGGTCATGCACTTTGGTAGGAAGAATAGAGGCGTAGACTATTTTCTAAATGGGGAGAGAATTCAGAAATCTGGAGTGCAAAGGGACTTGGGAGTCCTAGTCCAAGATTCTCTTAAGGTTAACTTGCAGGTTGAGTCGGTAGTTAGGAAGGCAAATGCAATGTTGGCATTTATTTCCCGAGGACTAAGATATAAAAGCAGGGATGTGCTGCTGAGGCTTTATAAGGCTCTGGTCAGACCACATTTAGAATATTGTGAGCAATTTTGGGCCCCGTATCTCAGGAAGGATGTTCTGGCCCTGGAGAGGGTCCAGAGGAGGTTCACGAGAACGATCCCAGGAATGAAAGGCTTAACATATGAGGAACGTTTGAGGACTCTGGGTCTATACTCAATGGAGTTTAGAAGGATGAGGGGGGATCTGATTGAAACTTACAGAATACTGAAAGGCCTGGATAGAGTGGACGTGGGGAAGATGTTTCCATTAGTAGGAGAGACTAGGAGCCGAGGGCACAGCCTCAGAGTAAAGCGAAGACCTTTTAGAACAGATAAGAGGAGAAACTCCTTTAGCCAGAGAGTGGTGAATCTATGGAATTCATTGCCACAGAAGGCTGTGGAGGCCAGGTAATTGAGTGTATTTAAGACCGAGATAGATAGGTTCTTGATTGGTAAGGGGATCAAAGGTTACGGGGAGAAGGCGGGAGAATGGCGTTGAGAAACTGCTCCGCCATGATTGAATGGCGGAGCAGACTCGATGGGCTGAATGGCCTAATTTCTGGTCCTATGTCTTATGGTCTTATCGTCTTATGGGTGCATCCCCAACATCCACCGTGGAGGCAGCATACTGACTGCTATGCCCTGGTGTCTGTGATGACTTTGGCGGGTATCCTCTGGAGTGCCCCGGCCTGCTTTGGCTGTCCTGCTGAGGGGCAGGTGCACCCTTCTCAACATGTGGAACTGGAGATGATAGGGTCACAGGAAGAGGGGATTGAGATAGGCCAGCCAGTCCTGGAGTCACCTGGATGGATGGCCCCAGGGTGTCCAGCTGCTGGTCCTCCTCCTAATGGGTGCCCGAGGCCTCCTGGCTGACTCCTTGAGGGGAAGTGGCAGCTGGAGATCTAGGTGCCCTGCTCCCTTCTTGCCGCTAATGGCTACAGCAATGGACTGCTGCTCCTGCAGCAGTGCAGGACCGATATCCTAGACCAAGATTTCCATGGCAGCCGCCATCCTACCAGTGTTCACCTTGGTGCATTGCATGCTGGTGCTATCACCTCAGACTGAATGTGGACAGACTCTTCCATCATACGTTACAATCTGAGGAATGCAGCCGACACCCCTTCCTGATGTTTTTGTGATTGCTACTGCAGCTCCGCCAACTGATTTAGGACCGAGTCCAGAGGCTCATCATCTGACTCAGACTCCACAGATTCCTGGCCCCCAACAGTCCTCTGAGTGCCGGCTACCTTGTGTGTCCCTGCCTCCGCCTGCTGTGGACCAGATTGTGTGCTTTGCGAACCAGATTGTGACCCCCGAGTCTGCTTTAGAACTAGGTCCCACTGAGGTGTGTGTCTCTGAGCTGCTGGAGGGCACTGTGATGGGTCTTCAACCGTGCTGTCATCAGGTTCCTCAACTGAGAAGTCGTTGGGGCTCGAGCTGAGAGCCTGGCTGGTTAGGGGCCTCGGGTGCTTCTCAGATTTTTATCAAATTCACATTTCACCATTCCTGATTCCCCAGAGCACTAGTCCAGCGACAATACCACTACACCACCCGGAAGGTGGATAGGGCACTTCACAGACGTGCCTATGAAAGAAATTAGAGATAATTAGTGCATGACAGGCAACTGTAAAAGAAAACAGGACAATGCAGTATCGTTGTCTGAGGAATGAGCTTGTGCAAGATCCTCATGTGGGTGTTTGCCGTCACTGCAGGCATGGTCCACGTCTTCTCCGGCCAGCTTGATGGCTCTGTTCTCGAAGGCAGTGAGGACCTTGAGTTCTGCCGTTCCACACCCAGTCTGGGACCTCAACCTGCGATTGTGTGCGAGCTTCTCCTACATAAAGACAGATGGAGAGTGTGAGCAGGATGCACGACAGGGCAGATGATAAGGATGCCTGCCTTGTGTGGGTGGTGATTGGAGCCATTGTTGCAATGAGGAAGCAAGCTCCATAGGAGATGAGTGCAGATGGAGATTTGAGGGTGTGTGTGAGAATGAGTGATGATGTCCCTTGAGCTGGCAATGTGTGAGATGCCACTGAATATCTGATGGGCTTGTGAGTGCATGAGTTGAGAGTGATGAGATGGCTGACTTAACCTTATCATTCATCCTCTTTCCACACTGGCTGACCTCTTCTGTGCTGCGTTGTCACTGACCACCGCCTACCAAGCCGGAATGGTGTGGTTGGACCTCCTCTGGCCATCACGAGGGTAGGCCTCGACTGCGTCCAGCGGGTATTCCAGTAAGGGGTCACAGAATTTTGGGCGCCATGTCTTCTGTGGAGCAGTCCTGGGCTGCAGACATTAAAAAAGCTGTGGACGGGTGCTGTTTAAATATGGCGTCCAGAATGAGGAAGCGGTGAGCTCAGAGTGGGCGGGTGAATCCTGCGTGTTTCCTGTGCATGCATAATTAATGCAGCAGGACGGGGACAATACGGCACAAAAACCCACCATTACAGCCAGTGGTAAAACGCCGCCGCGCTTAGTGTACTGAGGGGAAAATCCCACCCTATGATTCCACATAGGAGTCAATTACAAAAGTAAGTGTCCAAAATCTAGAAGAGAAAAGGGGCAGTCATTTTAATGAAAAATTCAACAAGGGGATACATTTTCATCTACACAACTTGGGAAAAGTGGATTGCCCACCCAATGTAGAATCCATCTGACCTTTTATTGATGGTGTGTTGCACAACAGGTGAAAAACCTGCTTTGCCAAATTACCAACCAGACAATGAAGATGAAAATTTATCCCAAACTCTTACATTGGTGAAAAGAGATCACAGGAAAACAGATTTACCTGATATACAAATTATAGTTTACACGTGGTGAGATTAAAATGAGCCATATGTCTTTTAATCTTTGAATGTATATAATCTTAAATCTCATTTGAAAAGCTGGCAACTTTTACCTTGTGTGGGCTTACAAGTGAACCTTATATTTTAACCTGGCTTGCACAGAACAGTCAGAATTGCTCACAAACCCACTTATTTCATCATGCAGGGCTATATAGAAATAATCTCATGCTAAATGATTCATAATTTATGGATGCTTCAAACTTGAGAAATTCAGTGACAGGTGAGGAATTCAATATTGATTTATTTTATAATTAATTACTGCAACCATCGTGAAATTCCTAACTTAGCATTTCTGACTTTCAAAGTGTCTTTCATTGAAGTGAGTTAAAGTGAGTTGAAGTGAAGTACAAGTTAGTGTCTCTGAGTGTTTCAAGAGCATAGAGCACTTAGGTTTTGAAAAAGTGTAAGAGCAGTGACAGAAATCACTGCACAAATGGCAGGGACAGCGGTCTTGATCAAACTGAAAAAGGTATGCGAAAAATATGCCACATCTTTATCGGTATTAATTGGTTGGATCAAAATAAATAATTAAATATTCCCTGATCTGAAGCAACCAGGGATACTACAGATAATTGGGGGTAATTTTCCACTGTTTCCCACCTGAAAAATAATTGGAAATTGAGACAGGGGCACACTCAGAAAGGACCAAGTAGCACACCCTTTTGTTTCTAAAGAGAGAAGTGTTAAATAAATAGGGATGTTCACTGATGATTGCACAATGTTCAGCATCATTTGCGACTCCTGAAGCAGTCCATGTCCAAATGCAGCAAGACCTGGACAATATTCAAGCTTGGGCTGCCAAGTGGCAAGTAACATTAGTGCCGCACAAGTGTCAGGCAATGACTATCTCCAACGAGAGAGAATCCAACCATCGCCCCTTGATGTTCAATGGCATTACCATCACTGAAACCCCCACTATCAACATCCTGGGGGTTACCATTGACCAGAAACTGAACTGGACTAGACATATAAATACTGTGCCTACAAGAGCAGGTCAGAGGCTAAGAATCATGTGACAAGTAACTCGCCTCTTGACTCCTCAAAGCCCGTGCACCATCTACAAGGCACAAGTCAGCAGTTTAATGGAATATTACCCACTTGCCCGGATGAGTGCAGCTCCCACAGCACTCAAGAAGCTTGACATCATCTAGGACAAAGCAGCCTGCTTGATTGGCACCACATCCACAAACATTCACTTCCTCTATCACCGATGCATAGTAGCAGCAATGTTTACCATCTACAAGATGCACTGCAGGAATTTACCTAGGCTCAAAACAAAAACAGAAATACCTGGAAAAACTCAGGTCTGGCAGCATCGGCGGAAAAGAGCAAAGTTGACGTTTCGAGTCCTCATGACCCTTCAACAGAACTAAGTAAAAATAGGAAAGGGCTCCTTCGACAGTACCTTCCAAATCCATGACTACCACCATCTAGAATAACAAGGGCAGCAGATAGATGAGAACACTACCACCTGGAAGTTCCCCACCAAGTCACTCACCATCCTGACTTAGAAATATATCACTGTCACTGGGTCAAAATCCTGGAGCTTCCTTCCTAACAGCACTGTGGGTGTACCTACACCACATGGACTGCAGCGGTTCAAGAAGGCAGCTCACCACCACCTTCATAAATAAATGCTCACCCAGCCAGCGAAGCCCACATCCTGTGAACAAATTTTTTAAAAACTGGTTGTGTGACTCCAGTTTCTGTTTTCAGGTACAAATAGGCAGTTTAAGCATTACGTATGCTTCAGCCATGTACCAAACATTGAATGGCCAATCCAGGGGTCATTAAAGGGACTGCTGGAGGCTGCTAAATGGCAGAGGAAAGTTTTTCTCCTCAAAAATGTTTGTGCTTGACTAGTTTTAGTCATTGGTTTCTAAACAAAATTGGCAGGATAACATGTGCAAACAGATAATTAGGTACAAACCATTTCTTGTTATTATTGAAAGACCTGTCAGGGTAATTTTTGTTTGTCAGAAATATTGACAAGATGTCAAGTTTTAAGTTCGAGAGAAATCGTGTTTAATGCTAAATATATTCAGCTTGCCTGTGTTTTATATTTAAAGTTCCAAAATATTAACATCAAATCTTTGCTAATGATAAAAAGCATTATGTATTTTTTTAAAAAAGGGTACAGAAAATAATAACCTCAATATATACCATTCAGAAAATCAAAAAAAATATTTAATGCAATCAAGTTCAAGTATAGTTAGCCACACACTGTGCTTGTGTTTGGGGCTATTATTTTCATTTAGTAGTTGAGTTAATAACTTGTAATTTCCATAACATCAGTGAATCAAACAGTTGCCAAATGTCCAGAACACAAGGAAAACCACAATGTAACCACACTTGTGTCAGTTTGGCTTTTGGAAAGTTGCTGTTTTGTCAAATGCGGCTAGGTCTTAGGAAGCTTAGGAAGGTTACCACTACAGAGCTGTAAAATATTGATCTGCTGTAAATATTCATAGCCTACAAGAAATCAGACATTTTACAGGCTGCAGCACAGAATTATGAATAATTATAGAATTATACCTTACTTGTCCTATTCACTTACTCGCAATAATGAGCTTTAGTTCATGTGTAACATTCACAGGCTATTAATATTCCATGAGCAAACCACATAAGTATTATTTTATAATCTGTGATGTATCTGCTAAATAAGAGAGAAATTTCAATGAATGTTTTAAGCATTTATATGTCAATGTCCCATAGCATAATTTCTGAGCCTGTTTGTTTTGTTAACTTTTGTGTTAATGTCCACTGGAAATTAATCTATATATAAATGCTAAGTAATCAGATTTGCTGCCAGAAGTTTTACTTATCTTCTTATTTGTATATTCCTTAATAATCATTGTATCATTTTGAAGCCTGACCCTTGTCCATTCTGTGAAAGAATTTCTGGACCTTAATGAATGTATAAGAACTCAAAGATGACTTGAAGACATCCAAACACACATGCTCATTTTAATATTTGCCAATGGTGTAAAACTTGGCTCAGCCGCTATCTTCAGTGAAAAGTTAAATTAGGCAGCAATCCAATATCATCCATTTTACAGTACTGGCAAAAGGTAATGCCAAACGTCAAAACTGCCTCCCCTCCAAACATCTCATTTCATCTCTACAAAGCGGCCACAGCTACAGCAACAATCATAAAAGGGCCCAATAGAAAAAGATGTAAACATAAATAAAGGGTGGAATTTTCCCTCCCACCAGCAGCGGGACTCTTGGTGGGCAAGAGCACAAAATTTGGAGAGATGACAAAAGTTAGTTTCCCACCGGCGGAAAATAGTTCAGAATTTTGTTCTCACGACTTTCATGGCAGGCTAAAGGGGACCACATTTGCAACCCTTAGTCATCATGAATGCTCATTAAAAATGCATCTTGCTGGAATCACATTCTCCCTCTAAATTTAAATACCCCGCCAGCAGATGGTCTGTTTCTCGACCATATATAAGTGGCATGCACCTGGTGACCTTCACTTCCCCAGCGACTTTGAGGTACATAGACACTTCTTTCGCCAACCGCTGCTGCGAGATCTTGGTGCTTGTCAGAAGCTGCACCAAAGCTGGTGTGCGGAAGGAAATACCAGTGGGGAGGAGGATGACAGAGGCATGGCTGGGAAGGAATGAGTGGAGCACGGGAGAGAAGAGTGGAACACAGATGCATGATTTGGAGGGGTAGTTGTCAAAGGTACAGAGGCTATTAATGCGAGACAATCCTGAGGCTGAGGCTACATTGCTGAGGGCAGATTCGGAAGACAGTCCTGAGGCTAAGTGGGCCATGCCAGAGGGCTGTGCATGGCACACGTGTCTGGGTCCCGGTCCTGGGAGGGGAAAGCCTATCTGGGCAGTGACAGTTGTGCAGGACGTGATCAGCTGGGTACAGATGTTGGTCCTGGGGGTTTGACAATTCGTACTTGACAGAAGAGGGCACAGTCACAGTCAGGGGAGGCATCTGCATCCTATAAAGTGGGAGTCAGTAAGTCATAGTCTCACTGGTGGTGGTGGGGGGAGTGCTTAAAGTCACAATGACACAAGGCTTACATGTGCATTGTCCAAGCATCATGTCCACATTTAGGAACTGCCTTTGTTCATGTCGCTTATGTGGAACTAAAAGTGACTGACTGAGCTGATATTGAGTGAGACAACATGGAACTGAGGGACACGATGGGAGATACTTGAGGAGGGAGGGTAGCTGTTATGCTTGAATGACCGTGGAACATTGCATCACATGGAACAGCCATTCACTACCTGAGACTTTGAGGGAGAAAGACAAAATATATTTACAAATGTACAAAGTATATACACTTATGGAACACCTGTGCCATCATTGTGCATTCAGAACGTCTTAATTTTTCTAACCCTGCCACTATGTCTAGGTGAAGCCCCGACATCCACAGCAGAGGTGGAGGCAGCCTGCTGACTGCTGTGCCATGTTGTCTGAGATGACTTTGATGGGCGCCTCCTGAAGGCCCGAGGCCTGCAGGGCCCTGGCTTGTTATGGGTCTCTGCTCCAGGGCAGGTGCACTTTCCATGGCCTGACCAGCTGGAGTTGATGGGGTCACAAGCAAAGGGGATTTGGAGCGGCTGAACACCAATGGAATGTCCTGGGTGGATGCCCCCAGGGTGCCTTGCTGATACTTCACCCAGGGGCCCCTTCCTGACTCCTTGAGGAGAAGGGGCATCTGGAGGGAGATCAAGGTGCCCCGTACCCCTCTCACCCAGCCACTGCTGGAACGCACTCATGGCTAGAGCAATGGTGTACAGGTCTGTGCGCAAATCCAGCAGAAACTGCTGGATCTGGGTCTCCAAGGCAGCTGCCACCCTTCCAATAGAGATTTCGATGCACTCGCATGCCAGAACCACAGCATCAGACAGAAAGTGGATGGACTCTCCTCTATCCTTCATTCCAAACTGCTGACGGCCTCTGACAAATCTGCCTGATGTTGCCCTGCCTGTCTTTGCAGCTTCAACATTTCTCTTGGCCGATTCCAGAGGCTCGTCATTGGACTCAGACTCATCAGGGGCCTGATCTCCAGCAGTCATCTGAATGTCAGATGCCTCAGCTGACGCTGCCTCCATGTGCTGTGGAGGTGTGTCTCTGAGGTGCTCACCAGATAATGACTCTGAGCCTGCTCTAGAACTAGGACCCACTGAGGTGCATGTATCTGCGCTGGTGGAGGGCGCAAGTGAACGCAGTGACTGGTCTTCATCCGATAGATCCTCAGCCTCCTCATCTGAGGTGACCTGGAGGCTGGGGTTTGATGTGCTGGCTGGTGCTTGCCCTTTGCCTTTTCTTGCTGGTGGCTGGAATAGAGAAAGGAGATATTTAGTGATTGACTACACAGGCATCTACATTGTCGTTCACGCACAGACATTGTCTGCATGTGGCCTTTGACGATGGACCCTCACTGGCTTTTTGGGGGAGTCCGATCTTGCCTTCCATTTAGGAACGATCCCTTTCACCTCCTGCCAGCTCAGCAGCCTGCTCCTCATAGTGGGTGAGTGTCCTCAACTTCAGCATCCCCCTTCCGGTCTGGGATCTCTCCCTTTTGTTGTGGGAAATCTTGTCCTGCATAAAGACAGATGAACTGATAGTGAGCACCACAGATGAAAGAGCAGTTCAGTAGCATGCATGCCTGCTGTGTGTGCTAGCAGAGTCCTATCCAGTGAGGGCTAAAGACGTCTTTTGCGCAGGATATTACAGGAGATGGTGATGTTAAAGTGTCTGTCATACAATCTGTGCTGATGCCCCATCTGCTGGTAGTGTGTGACATCTTTGTGGACTGAAACGCTTAGACTGCTTTATGAGAGTGTGAGTTTGGAGTGAGAAGGTTCACTTACCCTGGCGGAGTGGATCATTTCATTCATCCTTTTTCAGCCCTGCAGGGAAGTTTTTCTTTGGAGTCCGCAGGCGATGACCTCCCTGCCAACCTCATCTCAGGTCGACATGGTCATATTTGTGGACCTCCTGCTCCCATCTCTCGGAATGAGTTTCTCCCACCTGTCCTGGACGGCCTGGAGGAGTCTCTCCAGGAAGGTTTCGTTAAAACTTGGTGCAGATGATTTCGTACATTTGGACAGCATGCTAATGGAGACATTCAGCCCACACCTGACCTGCAGAGAGTGAATGGGTGTGTGGATGCTGTTTAAATATGGATCAGGATCTTCGACCCCATGAGGTAATGATGGGGTGGACGAATCAGTGCCCACCCCATCACAAGATTCGATGAGCTCCTCACCCATGCATAAATAATGAGCTGAAAAGCAGACAATCTGGCGAGAACCCATCACACCGCCCAGTGAGAATCGCGCTGAGTTTCCACACACCCCCACATTTAGTCTATGGAAAATTCTGCTCAAAATGTGCAGTGGCAGCTCATTGAGTATGAATAGCAATTAGCCAATGACGTGTCTATCACAAGTTGCTTGTGCATTTGCTGGAAGTGGTTTGTAAGTTCAAGTTGTTCTGCAATTACACTTCAAAAGTACTACATTGGTTATGAAGCACATTGGGATGCCATGCTACATAAGGCACCACTAAGTTCTTGCTTTGAAATCCTTGATTTTGTGCTGCATATTCTCTATTACTGTTGACCTGACTTTGGATTCAGTTGCAAGACACTCATTTATTATATATGATAGATGAATGTCACAAAAATGATTTCATCTCATTTCACAAAGGTTGTGCAGCTTATTTTAACAACAGTTGTGGAAAACGTGGATGCTTTCATTTCAAGACTAACTAGTAATGATGGTGTCACAGGGCATATTTCACTGCATCCATCATTTTGAATGACATGCCTGTTTCAGCTAAACAGCTGCTGTAATACAATCTGCATCTCTACCACGTAAACCTCTGAAGGATACACAAGTGAAATAGGCTCTTATTATTACAAGAGAGCTGCACTTTGAAGTGTTCCCCTTTAATCCCTTGCTTTATCACCTTATGACAGAGAACTAAGGATGAAGATGTAAGGAATACCAGATAGCAAATCTGCAGCAAATATTTCAAATGTAATACTTTCACCCAAAGACCCTAGAGCTCAATGAAGAGTAAAATAGTGCTTACTTATTTAATTCTCAATTTGGAATGAAGCCACATCTGAATGAGCCAACACACATGCTATTAAGGAAATGTTAAGACCAACATATTAATGCATCTTAAAATTAACTGTAATAAAAAATAATTTTATTGATTATCTTCACATGGTGTACACAGTGGATAGTGAATAGCATGGGAGGGAATCTAATCACAGTTCTATTAATGCCATGAGCTAGGAGAGAAAAATGTGAAAAAACTCCAATATCACAGTGTCTCTCCCTGATTCTGTTTTTTGTTCTGATCTCTCTTTTGCTTACTTCTCTACATGCCCATGTCACCCTGTGATTTGTTCTGGCCATCTGTCATTTCTGTGATCTATTTAACCCTTCTCCCGTCTCTTTCATCACCTTCTACCTCTCAGATGTTCTCTGCTTCTTTATGGCAAACTCTCTCTGTGTTATTTTTCACTATGGTGCCTCCCACCCAACTGTCATTTCCCTGAAATTTTACCCCATCGTGTCATTTTTGTCTCCTTTTCTCCTTTTGTGTCGACTTCCCCAATATATTCACTCTTCCTTTCTTCTGCACCTCCTTTGCTACCTTTTCTGTCCCTATATTTTCATAGTTCTCCACTCCTCTTTCCAGGCTATTCTTCTTCTTGTTTGTCTCATGCACATTGTTTTCCTTTGTGACTACCTCCCTCCATTTTTCCTTCTCTCTCCCCACACCCCTCCCCTCTAATATTTTACACACCAAGCTTTCCTTCTATGTCAACCCTTCTCTGCAACCCAGGCCAATGCCTGCCTGATTTCTCTGTTCCCACAGAACAGGCAGACCAGAATGATCAGCAGAGAAGACAATAAAAAATGTAAATAGTTGGCACAGCTAAATAAAGGTATTAAAACACAGAAAAAGCTGGAAATGCTCAGCATCTGTGGAGAGAGAAACAGAGTTAACATTTCAGATTGATGATCATCTTTCAAATAGAGAAAAGTTAGAGATGTAATACATTTTAAGCAAGTGAAAAAGGGAGAGGGTGAGAATAGAACAAAGGGTAAAATATGTGATAGGATGGAAGGCATGAGAGATTGAATGACAAAAGGTTCATGGTGCAAGACCATAGGATTGGTAGTAGGAGAAGTAAAGAAACAAAAGATGTGTCTCAAGAAAGTGTGAATGGCAAAATCGCAAACAACTGCTGTCTGAAAGCAATAAAAAGAGAAAAACTAGAGAGAAAACCAAAACCAGCAAAGAAAAGGGGAGCAAAATGGGGCAAAAGTTGCAACCTGAAATTGTTGAACTCAATGTTGTTTGGAAAACTGTAAAGTGCCTATTCGAAATATGAGGGACTGTTTCTTGAGCTTACATTGAGCTTCATTGGAACAATGCAGGAGGTCAAGGACAGAGAAGGCAGAGTTGGAACAAGGTTAAGATTTAAAATGACCAACGACTGGATGGTTGTGGTCATATCACTTGCGGCCTGAATAAGGATGCTCCGTAAAGTGGTGTCCCCAGTGTTGAGGAGACAGCATGGTGAGCAGCAAACTAAAAGAAGTGTGCACACCAGAAGGAGTGTTTGGAGTTTTGGACAATGACAAAGGATTGGGTAAAAAAGCAGTTGGTGTATCTCTTGCATTTGCATGGTAAGGTGGCATAGGAAGGTGTGAGAATGTTGCAGGTTATTGATGTTGCAGAAGAAATGATCTCTTTGGAATACTGAAAGATTTGTTTGGTGATGGCAAAGAGCTGGAGCTGGCAGAAATGGCAAAGGATGATCTGTCAATGTGGAGGCTGGTAAAGACCAGGGGAATGTGGAAGGTGAAGACAAGGGGAATCCTATCATTGTTCTAGTTGGGAGGGGAAGGGCCGAAAGCAAAAGTGTGTGAAAAGGAATGGATATGATTGAATGGAAGTGCTAATATCGAAGGTTGAATCACCAAAACAAATGCAACGGAGATGGAGAAACTGGGAGAATGGAGTGGAGTGCTTACAGGGAGTGTGAAGAAGTGTAATCAAGCTAGCGGTATGAGTCAGTGGGCTTATAGTGAATATTTGATGATAACCTATCTCCAGAAATGGAGACAAAAGGTCTAGAAAGCGAAGTCAGAGATGGACCGTCTGTACTAGAAATATTCGACATTTGTGCTTAAGTGCGTTCAAAACATTCGGTAACATCATTTGATATCAAAAAGTGTAACTTGGAACAAGGAATCAAATGCAATCATTGTCCTGGGGAAGTTGGAGAAAATGTCAGAGAGTTGGTGTTCAGCCTCTGCTAGGCAGAGGTGGCATGCCAGGAAATAACAGTACCACCCTTCCCAGCAGCGGCTAATGTCGCGCTGTCAGTTCTCAGTGAACAGATCTAGAGCGGGTAAGAGGCCAAAGGGAAAGGTTAAGGTGGAGGGATAATTCTGAAGATGCGTAAATGGGTCTGCTGTGTGAGGGGAGGAATCACGGCCAAATAACTGGACAAGGAAGGAAATATGACGGAAGAAGAGCCCAGTGTCATGCCGAGCTCAAAATTAATTTAGTCAAGGAAGTAAGTGGATGAAGCTGAGGCCTTTGCAGATGATTGAATGTTCAGAGTCAGAGAGAAGAAATTTGGAGGGTATCATGAATACCTGGCAAGAAGTGAGATTGAAAGAAGGGATGGGGTCAGGGTAATGTGAAGGGGGAGAAGGATCCACTGGGGAATTGGTACCCATGAGTTATGAAACTTGTCATTCTCTGCACCTGAAAGGAAGGAAAGTTTCTTGTTTAAAGAGCTGGGTGAGGCACAGGATGAAATGAAACTGAACCAGGATAGCTTTAAGATAGAATGAGTCAGTGCTGTTGAAAAAAGAAGTCAAGAGTGTGCATGTGGTGGTGTATGGCATTGACTGTGGATCTCAGGATACAGGGAGAACAACACTTCGAGAAATTCTGAATGTCGAGGATACACCTGTAATCATGAGTGGATCCAAAACACAAAGGGTGGAATTTCAGTTGGAATCAATACAGAATAAGTCAGAGCCAGAGACAGTTGTTGAGGAAGGAGAAGTGACTGTGAAAGCGAGTTTTGATAGATAACTGATCAAACATGAAAAGGCAGCTGGAAATGAAGGTAGAAAAGACAAATTAAAATCCTTTTGGAGAGAAGAGCAGGATTTCTTCAAGGTGGGTATTACTGGAAGATGTGGCAGTGAATTAAGCATGAACACAAAAGCAAAATACTGCAGATGTTGGAAATCTGAAATAAAAAACAAAAAGTGCTGGAAATACTCAGCAGATCTGACTGCATCTGTGGACAGAGAATAGAGTTAACAGGCTGGATTTTACTGCAGACTTCAGGACCCTCACATTGGGACCAATCCACCCTCACATTGGAACCAATGAGGGTGCTGAGTCTGCACTTGCCAGCAGCGAGACCGACTCTGCAATCTTCATGGAGGCCCTCCTAATTGGCCTGTCTTTGATGGGGTGGAGGGTTGGAGAGATTAAATGACAAAAGGGTTCATGGTACAATGCCAAAAGAAATGGTAATGGGAGAAGTAAAGAAACAAAATATGCATCTAGAGCAAGTGTCAAACAGAGGACCCAAACAAAGAGGTGACAAGTGCAATATTAAGGTACAGCAAATATATTCAAGAGCAGTGCCCTGTATCAGGCAAAATATAAGTTAGAAGTGACTGCAATGTGTTGCAGGGGCAGTGGAGGCAACAACAGGGCCAGGAATGGTAGTGGTGGGGGGAGGGGGCTGATGAAGGCCAGGAGAGGAGGGGTGAGCTGAAATGCTCAAGCAGGACCTTGAGAAGTGGAATTAGAAACAGTTACAATGTTGTATTCATTAAATATGTAGTTTATTCTTTGCACTTCATTTATTCTGGTCAGTACTACATCCATAGTCATACTTTTTTTTAAGAACTGTTTTATCATTCTATATCCCATTATTGAGGTGTATTTCCGCTGATTCTGATATATAGGTCCTCCTATATCTGATCTCACCATTCCCACCACAGCAATTTTAATCCATTGTTGCAGGTTTCAGTACTCCTCGTACCTTCCCCACTTGCCACATTTTGTTTTGGCCTGTAACCTAACCTGTAGCATTAACATTTGAGCCTGAATTTTCCCGTCCTGATGCGAGGCCAAATCGTGTCAAGCGGATTTTAAAAATGGCAGGTGAGACCTGATCCCAGGATTCCTGTCCCCATTCCTGGTGCCAGCAATTTTCATCAGCATAGGAAAGGGAGCAGATTGCGAGCCCACACCCAGTTGTCCCAACATTGCTGGCACCATTGCAGAAGTGGGTATTTCAGACCTTCCGCAATTTTCAATGAGTCGGGCCCATGTTTGAAGTTGACATGTTTCACACCAGCTGAGAGATATCGTAACCAATGGTTAAACCATTGTTCGAAGTCAAGAACCATATGAAAGGTAAGTTCAGAAGGTGTTGCCAACTTCCCGTCATAATGAAATGCCGTATCATAAGTTATATATTTTTAATACAGTGATTCATGATAGGACTTTGTTTTGAAAAGATAAGTGACCATTAAGTAATGTGTCTGCCAAGTTATCACTTCTGACATCTGGGAAGCAACCAAGGCAATGAACAGCATTGTGAAAATGGATAAGTCTTCAGATGCATTAGCGTACATTATCCAGTGCATAAAATAGTATTCTGCATTGCACAATAGTGAAATTTAGATTTGATTGTGTGAAACGTCACCTTTGCTTTCATGTTTTCCTTGAAGTTCAGCTTAGCCATCTATTTGACTCTTTTAAAGCATTGACAGATGGCTGAGATTTTATTACCTTTGAAGATCGGCTGAGCCATCTATTTGGATGTGTCAAAGCTTAGACAGATGTCTGAGCTTCTGGTTGCTTTCAAAAGCTTTAATCGATTTAGATCAGGAGGTTTTGTTGCCACAGTTGTTCAGTGGAATTTCAATTAGAATGCTTGTCTGAGTTCCAAATCCACTAATGGATTCAGGTTAACAGGGGTTATTTATACAGCTGTGCAGTGGAACCTCATTATGAATGATATGAAGCAGATATCCAAGTACTGATTGTTTATTCTGATAAATTTCTGACTTTCTCGAAGACTTCCCAATGTTATCACAGGGCTGTGTGTAATGGATAATGGATTTGGGGGGGCTATGGGGTGGGGCGAATGAAGTGGGGGGCTATGGGGGGGTAAGGGAGAATGTTGGGTGAAGGTCTATGGGGACAGGGGGCATGGTGTGAGGGGTGTTTGGGGCATGCAGGATGATGGGGATGGGGGTTATTAGGATTACAGGGTGGGGGATGGGGTAGGGCTTGGGGGGGGGTAGCGTGGCGAAGGTTAGGGGACCTCAATTCACCTCCAGAACTGGGCCAATGCCTTAGCAAATGGAGACAGGCCTTTAAACCTGGCCGCCTTGGCATTGGTCTGCCTCACATTGGTTTTGCTGCCGGAGATGGCAGGCGCAACTCCAGCCCCTCTCCTACTCCTGCCATCACTATAGCGTGGGTGGGCACTGCCAGTCAACAGGCAGAATCACAAAATCAGGAAACCCCCTGACACATGATTCCCGCCTCCAAGGTGAAAATTTGGCCTCTGCTGTAGCTCAGTCTTTTGCACTGCACAGTTGGCAAATGTAGTATAATGTAACTTATTTTGCAGAAATCAATATTTAATGTCAGCACAAATAATGTGGACCACAGGTCAGTCAGCGCCTGTGAAGACAAAAGACAGGTTAACAAGCCAAGTGTAAGAATTTTTCTCAAAACAAGAATCAATCAAGTGAAGCTTTTCTGCACTACGTCCAATGCAATTATATCCTTTCGAAAATATCGAGAACAAAATTGTACACAGTACTCCAGATGTAGTCTCACCAATTCTCTATACAACTGTAGCAAAGCTCCTCCACTTTTATATTACATTCCCCTTGCAATAAATTACAACATTCTTAATCACTTGCTGTACCTCCATACTAACTTTTCCTGATTCATGTACCAGGACATCCAGATCCCTCTATAACGCAGATGTGCAATCTCTCTCATAGAAAGTAGGAGCAGGTGTAGGCCATTCGGCCCTTCGAGCCTGCTCCACCCCTCATTATGATCATGGCTGATCATCCAACTCAATAGCCTGCTCCCACTTTCTCCCCATATCCTTTGATCCCTTTTGCCCCAAGAGCTATATCTAACTCCTTCTTGAAAACATACAATGTTTTGGCCTCAACTACTTTCTGTGGTAGCGAATTCCACAGGCTCACCACTCTCTGGGTGAAGAAATTTCTCCTCATATCAGTCCTAAATGGTCTACCTCGCATCCTCAGACTATGACCCCTGGTTCTGGACTCCCTCACCATCGGGAACATCCTTCCTGCATCTACCCTGTCTAGTCCTGTTAGAATTTTATAGGTTTCTATGAGATCCCCCCCTCATTCTTATGAACTCCAGCGAATATAATCCTAACCGACTCAATCTCGCCTTATATGTCAGTCCCGCCGGCCCAGGAATCAGTCTGGTAAACCTTCACTGTACGCCCTCTATAGCAAGTGCATCCTTCCTCAGGTAAGGAGACCAAAACTGCACACAATATTCCAGGTGGGGTCTCACCAAGGCCCTGTACAATTGCAGCAAGACATCCCTGCTCCTGTACTCGAATCCTCTGGCTAAGAAGGCCAACATACCATTTGCCTTCTTCACCGACTGCTGCACCTGCATGCTTATCTTCAGCGACTGGTGTACGAGGACACCCAGGTTTCGTTGCACATTCTCCTCTCTCAATTTATAGCCATTCAGATAATAATCTGCCTTCCTGTTTTTGCTACCAAACTGGGTAACCTCACATTTATCCACATTATACTGCATCTGCCATGCATTTGCCCACTCACTCAGCTTATCCAAATCACACTGGAGCATCTCTGCATCCTCCTCACAGCTCACCCTCCCACCCAGCTTTGTGTCATCTGCAAATTTGGAGATATTACATTAGTTCCTTCATCTAAATCATTAATTTATATTGTGAATAACTGGGGTCCCAGCACCAATCCCTTTGGTACCCCATTAGTCACTGCCTGCCATTCGGAAAAAGACCTGTTTATTCCTGTCTTTGTTTCCTGTCTGCTATCCAGTCTTCTATCCATCTCAGTACACTACTCCCAATCCCACGTGCTTTAATTTTACACACCAACCTCTTATGTGGGACTTTGCCGAATCTCCACTGTTCTTCAATAATTCCTGCCAAAGTCGACAAGTTTACATTTTCCCACATGATGCATCATCTGCCACAATTTTTACCCGTTCACTTAACCTATCTATATCTCTTTGCAGACTCTTTATGTCCCCTTCGCAACTTACTCTCCTACCTATCTTTGTGTCATCAGCAACTTTAGCAATTATGAATTCAGTCCCTTCACCATTTATATAGATTGTAAATAATTGAGGCCTCAGCACTGATCCCTATGGCAGTCCACTGGTTACATCTTGCCAACCTGAAAATGACCCATTTATCCCTCCTCTCTGTTTCATGTTAGCTAACCAATCCTCAATCCATGCTAATATGTTACACCATACATCAGGAGCTCTTATTTTGTGTAATAACCTTTGATGTGGCACCTTCTGAAATGTCTTCTGGAAATCCAAGTACACCACATCTACAGGTTCCCCATTATTCTCATTACCAAAAAACTCTATTAAATTTATCAAATACAATTTACCTTTCACAAAACCATGTTGACTCTGCCTAATTGCATTAAAATTTTCTAAGTACCTTGCTATAACTTGCTTAATAAAAGATTCCAGCATTTTCCCTTTGACAAATGTTAGGTTAACTGGCCTGTAGTTTCCTGCTTTCCTTTCTTGATGGGTGACTTAAGACTGGAAAGCTGTTTCCAGTAAGCTTTTGCAGGGCTCAGTACTGAGTCCCTTGTTGTTCCTGGTATATATCATTGATATTAACTTCAATATTTTTTGGGGGAGGGAAAGGGGGGGGCATGATTAAGAAATTTGCAGATTATATGAAGATTAGCCATGTGGCTGATCTTAAGGAAGAAAGCTATAGACTGACAGAAGATATCAATGGTCATGTGGGCAGAAAAATGGAATTCAATCCAGAGAAGTGTGAGATAATACATTTGGGGAGGACAAACAAAGCAAAGGAATACACAGTAAATGGTAGTATGTTCAGAAGTGTAATGGGACTTTGGAATGCATGTCCATATATCCCTGAAGCTAGCAGGCCAGATAGTTAAAGTGGTCAAGAAGGCAGGATATTTTCCTTTATTGGCCAAGGCCTAATCTATAACAGTATGGAGGTTATGCTAGAACTGTATAAAACACAAGTTAGATTATAGCCAGAGTATCGCACACAGTTCTGGTCACCATAATACAGGAAGGATGTGATTGCACTGGAGATGGTACAAAGGAGGTTTATGAAAATAATGCCAAGTATGGAGAATTTTAGCTATGAGGAAAGATTAAATCGGCTGGGGTTGTTGTCTTTGGAATAGCAGAGGCTGAGGGGAGATTTAGTTCTGGTGCATAAAATAATGATGGATAGGAAGGACCATTCTCATTAGCAGAATGGTCAATAACTAGGGGGCATAGATTGAAAATAATTGGTGGAAGCATGGAATCCATTATTAAGCTGAAATCTATTATTAAGGAGGTTATCTGGAATCTATTATTAAGGATTTTAAAGCAGGACACTTGGAAAATCTCAATGCAATCATGGATTTGTGAAAGGAAAATCATGTTTAACTAATTTATTGGAGTTCTTTGAGGAAGTAACAAGCATTGTGGATAAAAGAGGACCTGTGAAATGTGCTGTACTTAGATTTCCAGAAGGCATTTGACAAGGTGTCACCTCAAAGTTACTACACAAAATAAGAGCTCATGGTGTAGGGGGTATCATGTTAACATGGATAAAAGATTGGTTAGCTATTGGGAAAAAGAGAGTAGGCATAAATAGGTCATCTTAGAATTGGCAAGATGTGACGAGTAGAGTGCCACAGGGATCAGTGTTGGGGCCTCAAGTATTTACAATTTATATCAATGATTTGGATGATGGGACTGAATGTATGATTGCTAAACTTGCTGATGATACAAAGATTGGTAGGAAGGTAAGTTGTGAAGAGGACATTAGGAGTCTGCAAAGGGATATAGATAGGTTAAGTGAACAGGCAAAAATGTGACGGATGGAGTACAATGTGGGAAAATGTGAACTTGTCCACTTTGGCAGGAAGAATAGAAAGGCAGCATATTATTTAAATGGCGAGAGATTATAGAACTTGGTGGGTAGGAGGGAAATGGGTTCCTGGTACAAGAATCACAAAAATGTAGTATGCAGGTACAGCAAGAGATTAGGAAGGCAAATGGAATGTTGTCATTTATTGCAAGGGAAATGTTTTGCTACAGTTGCATAGGGCATGTTGAGACCACATCTGGAGGAGTACTATGTACAGTTTTGGTCTCCTTATTTAAGAAAGGATATAAATGCATTAGAAGCAGTTCAGAGAAGGTTCACTCAACAGATACTTCGGATAGGAGGGAAGGTTGAGGGAAGGTTGGAGAACTTGAACCTGTATCCTTTGGAGTTTAGAAGAATGAGAGGTGACCTTATTGAAACAAATAAGATCCTGAAGGGACTTGACAGTATAGATGCTGAAAGAATGTTTCCTCTTGGTGGGAGAGATTAGAACAAGGGGACACAGTTTAGAAATAAGGGGTCTCCCATTTAAGACGGAAATGAGGAGAGTTTTTTTTCTCTCAAAGGATCGTGAGTCTTTGGAACTCTCTTTCCCAGGGAGCAGTGGAGGCAGGGTCATTGTATACATTTAAGGCAGAGGTATAGATTCTTGACTAACAAGGGAGTCAAAGGTTATTGGTGTTGAGGCCACAATCAGATCAGCCATGATCTTATTGACCGGCAGAGCAGGTTTGAGGGGCTGAATGCCCTACTCCTGCTCCTAACTCGTATGTTTGTATGTACGTATTAGAGAAAGTTGAAGAGTAACCTTTTCATACAAAGTGTGGTGTGGAGTGGGGTTCTGGAACTCACTGTGTGAAAGAATGGTAGAAACCCTCATTGCTACCATCTCCATCCCTCTCCCTGGCAACTGTCTGAGACAAAACCAGTCTGTTTGCAACCTTGGCATCCTATTTGACCATGAGTTCAGCTTCCAACCTGATATTCACACCATCACTAAGACTGCCTTTTTCCACCTCTGTAAAATTGCCTGGCCTCACTCCTGCCTCAGCTCATCTGTTACCAAAACCCTCATGCACGTGTTTGTTACCTCTAGACTTGACTATTCCAATACACTAAGATAAAAGCAAAATACTGTGGATGCTGGAAATCTGAAACAAAAATAAAAATACCTGGAAAAACTCAGCAGATCAGTCAGCATCTGCGGAGAAGAATACACTATGTCCTTAGTTCTGATGAAGAGTCATACAGACTCGAAACGTCAACTGTATTCCTCTCCACAGATGCTGTCAGACCTGCTGAGTTTTTCTAGGTATGTTTATTTTTTTTTTTATTCCAATACACTCCTGGCTGGTCTCCCACATTCTACCCTCTGCAAATTTGAGGTCATCCAGAACTCTGCTGCATGTCCTAACTTGCTCCAATTCCCGTTTGCCTATAACCGCTGTGCTCACTGACCTACATTGACTCCCGGTCAAACAATGTCTTGATTACTCTCATCCTTGTTTTCAAATCCATCCGTGGCCTAGTCCCTCCCTATCTCTGTAACCCATTCTAGCCCCACAACCCTTCAAAATATCTGCCCTTATCTAATTCTGGCCTCTCTAGTTTCCCAATTTTAATTGCTCCAGTATTGGTGTCTATGCTTTCAGTTGCCTAGGCCCTAAACTTTGGAATCAACTGCACTCTCTTTCTCTAACTCGCTCTTCCTGCTTTAAAACACTCCTTCGAACCTCCCTCTTCAACCAAGGTTTTGTTCATCTAACCTAATATCTCCTTACTTGGTTTGGTGTCATAATTTGTTTAAAAATGCTCCTGTGAAGAGCCTTGGGATTTTTTATTATGTTCAAAGTGTTATGTAAGTATGAATTGTTGTAAAAGAAAAAAATTATGGAACTTACAAATGTGCTTTACAAAACTACATACATCAATCTCATCAATTAATTGCCATTAATAACCAAGGCAGATATTAAGAACAAGCTAGGTGGACATTGTAAAATGCTTTGAGATACAACTTCTAAGTAGATGAGGAAATATTTCTGCATCTCTGGTGATGATAAGGTTCACAATGAAATTGTTTCTGGCAGTTTCAGTTTGGTCTCCAGCGTGGATGAACCCAGAGCACAGACTGACTCAATTTGTACATCTCCTCTCTCAGATGTCTGACTTAAAATTTAATGGAAATGGAAAAATCTGCCTGTTAAAATTGAGAGTGTTCTTCAGAGGTTTTCAGTTTGATGGCATTGCCATGGCCCTATAACATACTTGTGAATACAGGGTATTTAATTGTGTCACCAGTACCAATGTGAATAACTTACTGTCAACACACCCCCGAATGAGAAAAGGGAAAAGCAAAATAAATAGCAGCTTTCCTTTGTTACTTTCTGTTTTCCATTGTACGTGAAGCGACACAATGTTATTTTCTTCTTTTATCTCAAGGGTACAAAGGTGAAGAGTTAGTTTACAGGGTCTGAGGGATTCACTACTTCAGTATTCAATGAATTTTTGTTACATAATTTAACAGTAGAATTATAGTCTGTTGCAATGTGCCAAGGATAATGAAAACCCACAACATTGTCAACATCAGTATTAAACTTGGTTCAGCAAGAAAGCACCATCTTGAAATGTGCTGAAAGATGGCATTTGATACTACATATCTATATGTACCTGTACATATTCTATAAAACACAGGTTGAATCAGAAAGATATTACTACTTCAACTACAGAAACAAAATATTGCAGATGTTGGAAATCAGATATAAAAAACAAAAAATGCTGCAAATATTCAGGAGGTCAGGCAGCTGCTTTGGAGAGAGAAACAGATTTAATAGGAAGTCAAAACTAAAAGAAGCTAGAGAGTTAATTTTTCAGTAAGCACCAAGGCATGCAAAGATGCAATGGGGAAGAGGGACAGAGGCGGTGGGGGGGAAGAAAAAAGAGAAAGCCGTGAAAGCTGGAAGACAGGAGAGGTTAAGTAACAAAAGGGATGGTGGTGCAAGACAAAAAGGAAACTTCAATGGGACAAGTAAAGGAACAGAAGGTAGATGTGGAGGAGTTTTAAATGGAAACAGCAGAGCCATTACCAACATCTACAGGAGCAAAATACTGTGGATGCAGGAAATCTGTAATAAAAACAGAAAACGCTGGAAGTACTCAGCAGGTCTATGGAGAGAGAAACAAAGTTAATATTTCAGGCCGAAGGCTTTTGTCATTACCGGCAGCTGTTGTGTGAAAAAAATGGAAGCAGTGGTTATGAAGTGGGATGGGAGGAAGCGTAAACAAGGTACCTGTGGGAATTGGTGGGCTCATAGTAGATATTGGTTAACCGTCTATTCCTAGAAATAGAGACAGAGAAGTTGAGGAGAAGCGAAGTGTTGGAATGGACTAGGTAAAGATGAGGAATGGGTGAAAATTAGTAATAATGTACTTTCCAGTTTGGGGTGAGAGCAGGAAATGGTACCGATAAAGTCATCAATGTACCGGAGAAAGATGTGAGGAGGCACCTGAAAAGGACTGGAACAAAGAATGTTCCATGTTTCTTACAAAAAGACAAGTATAGCTAGGCCCCACATGGGTTTCCACCTTCTTTGTAGGAAATGAATGGAGTCAAAGGAGAAGTTGCTCAATGTAAAAAGAAGTGCAGCCAGGCGGAGGATAGTGGTGAATGGGAACTGGTTTGACCTCCATTCAAGGGAAAAGCGAAGAAGCCTCAGCCCATTCTGACGGTGCATAGTGGTTTAGAGGGATTGGTCATCCTTTATGAAAAGGAAATGTTTAAGACCAGAAATCTGGAAACTGGTAAATTGTGTCAGAACAATCACGTGTAAATTGGAAGTTACTGGACAGGGAGAGAGAAAATGACTCACACTAGGAAGAAATTAGTGCCATGGGACAAGAACACATTTTGCGATATTGTTAACAACTTAATGTATTTGTCATATCCATAATGAAGTTCACAATCTGCATTTTGGAAGTACAAGTTGAATTTAGTGATGTGATTATAATGCTAATATGACAATAACATTATACCATCTATGTTGAATGGAGTGAATAAGTCAGTATTTTATCAAAGGATTTGATTGGAATCGCTCTACGATCAAAATGACCTGTTTAATGTTAGTTATAAAAGAGTGTCTCCTTAATGAGAAGGGATAAAAATCTTTACTGACCAAGGCAGCATCTAGCTGAGCAGAATGGAGAGCGGGGGAGAGGGCTATAGGTTGCCACAGCAACTTTCAAATCCACTGTGGCAGAGAATTGCTATGTGATTCATTAATGAAAATCTGCTTTTGTACTCATTGACCTAGTGTTAGCAGCACACTCTGGACAGCCAATTTAGGGCACCATCTGTCGTGAGAAAATCCCATTTGAGGCTGTGAGAGCTTTAAGGGCATTACTATTTTGCCTATTTATCAATTCAAGCTGCAGTGATTGCAGATTGCAGTTATGTGGTTTCCCTGGACCTGAGTTCACAAACCTAATTGTTGTTAGTGGGTTCTGGTCAAAAGTCTGTACCTTTGGGCATTTTCTTTCTCAGTAATTTTGTTAAAAGTCCATCTATTGCATTAATTTAGATTGGCTGAAGTGGGACAGTCACATGGTTCTGAAACATGCTGAAGGCATTCAAATCCTGCAAGATTGACACTGATTGATTCTAATAACAAGTATCTAATATTCCAGAGGAAAGCTTCATTGCACAGAAAGCTCAGATTTGAACCCCATGCAGCAAGAATAGGGTAATATTGGGCCAAGTACCCAACTGATACCCCACTTGGTGTTACTTCGATGGAACATATAATTGGGCGAGTGTCTGTTGTTCATCCAACCCATTTTGCAGGGTGGGTTAGGTTAAAATTGGCACTTATGTTAAAAGTGATTTCCTGAGATGCGCTCCCTGCATCACCGCTCCCAGCTAGGAGCACCAAATTATGAAATTATCCCTACATCGAGGATCTGGGTGTTAGTCGCCAATTGTTAGCTAAATCTGGCGGTGTTGAGCAAAAGCGAGGAGGAAGAAAGCATTAGAGGATTTCAATGGATTGTCGCAAACTGAGCACCATAATTTTTGGGAACAGGTCCATCAAGCCCATCACTTCTGCAGACTTTCCAAATGCCTATATTCCATGCAAACAACATTTTCAGCTGGGTGTCTGCATATGCAGCCTAAACCCAGAGCTGTTCCCAGTTCCTATCTTAAGTTCTGCCCCTGACTCCTATCACCTATTGATGCTGTTCTGAATGATTTACTGCTGCTGCACAGTGTGGACAAGACATCACTTGAGATCAGGTAAAACGGCTGAGGAAGGAGTCAGGAACTGAGCTGGAGAGGAAGGGGCTGGTAGCATGCTGAATGAGAGGGGAGGAAGAGGAATAATAAAGCACATCACGTTTTCAACAAACTACTTATATGGCAACAAATCTCCTTTGGCATATATAGATGGAAAGGGTTAATCAAATAGTTTATTTTATTCTTAACAGTTTAACTTTACCTCAGAAATTTTCAACTAAGTTTTGCTTTGATTAAAAACTTAAACGTTATGTCCTTAAGCTGTTATCTATCAATTCCACTTCCTGCAGCTTCTCTTTTGCCACTTAAGTTTCCAGGTCAGATCAGACAGAGCTGCTTGATTTCCTGAAACATCATTTTCATTTCTAATTTGCTTCACTTTTCAGCTGTACTTATTTACATGTTTTTTTTCCTCTGTTTACCTATCATTTAATAACTTCCTATGCAGCTTAGTAGCTGCCTCTGTTACATAGTAATATTTTGTAGAGGTATGCAAGGTTTCACTATAATATGGTCAAGGTAGTTTAAGGCATAACAATCATATTTTCATTTTAAGATCAATATGCTATGATGAAAAGATCATAAAAGGCATTTTCAACAAAAGCTAGACCTGATCCAATTTTGAGGACCCCATGGAATGCAATGAACCAGACAAGACTTTTTTGTGGCTGTTTCAAATATGCCAACAAGAATATATTCATTTGTGTACAAGGTAGTGAGAGTAAATCATAAACTTCATTTACTTTTCCAGATAATTATCATGTTACCTGAAAAATTTGAAAAAGAGAAGCTTGAAAATGGTAATTGACAATTTTCAATGCTGCACATTATGTGACTTTCACTGCCTCTGTGGTAATTAGGTGGAACAGATTTTAGAGCCCACTGTAGAAGTTGCCTGAGATTTATTCAATTGTATTAGATCGGGCAGGCCATCTGTTCCAACAAATTTCTGCCTACGTAGTGAAAACAAATATCATGGATTGTACAGTATGTAAATGACAATTGGACCAGAAATCTGAAAGATGCAAATATAGGTCCTCTCTTCAAAAAAAGAAATGGAAATAAAATAGATTTTAAAATTTTGAAATGTTACCTTCCAGATTTACTTTTTCATATACAGCTCTTATACAGTCTGGTCATTATTGCCTTTAAAATCATCCTGTCATAGAATGACACAGCACAGTGTTATGACCACAGCAGATGTTAATTGCCGAGCAAACCAAATCCCAGAGGGAAACTTGGTTTACGGGACAGACCCTATTTTTCTATTATTCTGAAAACGAGAAGAAAACGTGTTAATCTCAGCAGCAAGAAGTCCAGTTACACTTTTGGGATTTTATAAATTAAAAGTAAAAGTTTTATTAACAAGAGGAAAAGAAAACTTAAGCACGCAAGATGACAGTTACATCGTTAAATTAGTTTTACAAAACATCCCCTTAAAATATTCCCTACTTGGTCAGACCCACAAATAAACACCTTCCAGGCAACACTCCCGTATAGATGTTTAATTATAAAATTCCAGTAATATTATCAAAGGCAAACTGCTGCAGTTTTAATAAAGGCATACCACATGACTTCTTAAATTCTCTTCCACTCTGCTGTAGAAATCCAAGACTTCGGAATAAGACTGTTTTTTGCAGCCCAAGACTTTTCTGGCTTGACTGGATGGCTGATTCAAAATACACCTCCCAGCCTAGAGCTGATTCCAGAATATGTTCCTCATACAGCCAACAGCTGCCAGCCAACCACCAAGCTCTCCACTGTAACTCTAAAATACCTTTTCCCCCTTTCATCTCAAGTTACTTTGTTCTTACACGTCTTTGAAACTCAAATCCTTCCAAATATAAAATCTTTTATGTTTCAATTTTATCTCTGCTTCTGGGTCAATAAAATGTAATATACTTCTGTTTACCCATGGAACTCCTGTAAGATGCAAAAATGTTTCTTTTCACCTCTGACTTTGATATTCCAACTAACTCTCAATTTATCTAAAAAATGCAAATGTTAGATCCAATCTATTTACTTGTACCTCAAACCCACCAAAATATCCTATTACAAATGCACAACACTAACGCCTCTATCCTTTCATGTCTTAAACCTCCCAGATAACCTGTCTCTAGTAACCTTTCCACAGCTTAATTAAATCATTTACACACACACGCACCAGACACATAGCATTCTTCACAGAATAACACAATTTTCCCCAAAAATATTAAACAAAATAAAAATCCATTTTCACAACAGCATCAAGTCATTTGGCCTATCATGTCTGTGCCACTTCTTTAGTCGAGCTATTTAATTAATCCCAATCTCCAACTCTTTCCCCATACCCTGGAATATTTTTCTCTTAGAGATTTTATCCAGTTCTCTTTTGAATGTTACTGTTGAATCTGCTTACACTACCCTTCCAGGCAGTGAATTCCAGATCACAACAACATGCTGTGTAAAACATAATGTTTCCTTATGTCACCTCTGGTTCTTTTGCCAATCACTGTATATCTGTGTTATCTGGTTTCAAATTCTTCTGCCTTTGGAAACAGTTCCTCTTTATTTGCTCAATGAAAAATTCATTCACGATTTTTAACATCTCTCCTACATATTACTTAATCTTGTCTGCATTTAGGAGAACAATCCCAGCTTCTCCAGTCCCTCTTTGTATCTAAAGTTCCTCATCCCTGGTACTAGCCTAGTAAATCCCACCTGCACCCTTTCCAATGCTGCAATATCTTTCCTAAAACGTGGTACCTAGAAATGGACACAATACTTCAAATGAGTCCAGTTTTATAAAGGTTTAGCATAACTGCCTTGTTTCGGTACTTCATTTGTCTATCAACTCAGCCAAGGATTTCAGTTGTCTTTTTAACAGTCTTCCCAATTTGTTCTGCCACATTCAAAGATTTGAGTACATATAACCCCAGGTCTCTGTTCTTGCACCCCTTTAAAATTGTACCATTTAGTTCATATTGCTTATCCTCATTTTTCCAACAAATGCATTCCCCTCTGCATTAAATTTAATTTACAATTTGCCTGCTTTCATCAAAATATCTATGTCCCCCTGAAATCTGTCAGCATCCTCCTCATTGTTTACTAAACTTCCAAATTTCATATTGAGTCATAGAGACTTTGCGGATCTTTAAACATAGTGGGTGGGACCCAGATTCAGAAGACCTGTCCCCATTTCTGATGGATCTTATTTCACCGGTAAGCAAAAGGGGGCAGGTGTGACTCATACATGAGGAAAATCAAACTCAGCAAGGCCATTTGACCTCAGTGCTGACTCCGTTTTTGCTGCAGCAAGGGCCTTAACCTGAAGTGTGAAAGTTATGAATTTTTAAGTGTAGTCACAAATGTTCTTGAAGGGTGGATAAGGTTTGTACACCTGTCAAACTGTCAAGTTATTTAAATGCCCAGCCGTTTAAAAATTTAAAATAAACAGCCTGCTTGTGTCAGTGACAGGTAAGGAAACACAAGCTATGAAGTTATTTAAAAGCCTAACTCTATAATTTAAGCAAAAGTAGGCTGCCTGTGGCAGTGCGAGTTGAAAAGAAAAATCTGTTTTAACAGTTATAGTAGCTGTTTGTTGACATTAACCCACGTTTGGCTCCTTTCCACAACCTATCAATTTGTTAGTAGGGGACCCTAACTTAATAGCTTGATTGACAGCTCAAAGAGATCACCTTTTCATCATGAAAAGATTTCCTGTCTTTGATGTGGAGTTATGAATACAAGCCTGTTTGTTTTTATAAGATGAGAAGATTTCAATGTTGGGCTTTCATGAATAGGAGGCTTTTTTTTTACTATAGTAAAGGCTGTAATAGATATTTAGGCCTTCATTTTATTTAATCTCAACATGGCTCCTGAGTCTGCCTATGGTGTATACTGGTCAATTGGCATAGATGGTGTAAGGGCAAAAGCCGATAGGTGGGTTTGCATGAGTTGGCATGAAGTTGGCATGAGGGCATGGAGGTGGCATAAGGAGTCGGTGTATGATGGCGTATGAGGATGAGGGCTAGAGGGCCTAAAATTTAACAAAACAACTGGAATGAAAGTATTTGAAAAAGCTGTGGCCCTGGTACTGACCCTTGGGGAACATCATTGTATGCCATCCTCCAATCTTAAAAAACAACATGCTGTTTTTTTGTCCTTAAGCCACATTTTATTTAGGCTGACACTGACCCTCCTTTCCGTGAGCCTCAATTTTCATAACCAGCCTTTCATGTGGTACTTTATCAAACATCATCTGAAAACTTTGAATTCACGTCCTTCATACTCAAGTCTAAATCTGTAATATATATCAAAAGGAGCTGTGTTCCTTACATGAAACTTCATGGAACACCATTCTGAAAAACAAGTGTTCTGCCCTATGCTCTGCTTTCTGTGCCTTAACCAATTTTGTCTCCATGTTGCCACTGTACTTGTAATACTATGGGTTTAATTTTGCTAACAAGTCTATTGTGTATTACTTTCTCAAATACCTCTTGAAAGTCCATATATGTAATATTGACTGCAGTACCCTTGTTAATCCCCTCTGTTACTGCATTGAAACATCCAGTAAAGTTATTCAAAAAAGATTTACATCTAACGGATCCCTGCTGAATTTCATTTATTGGGCCAAATGCCAATTATTTTTGTCCCAGATTATTGTTCCTAAAAGTTTCTCCACCACCAATTTTAGGCTGGCTTGCCTGCAATTGCCAGGTTTACTCCTCCCTCCCTTTTTAGCGGTGTGACATTTACAATTCTCTAGTTTTGTGAACTACCCTAGTCTGAAGTCGGGAACCTTTTAATAGCTAAGTTCGTGGGGAGAATTTTCTCCCCGTCGTGTGGGCTGGGTGGGAGTGGGCGCGGGCAGGCACTCAGCTGATCGCTGCCCATGATCGGCTGCGTGCCACCATTTTATGTGGGCAGGCCAATTAAGGCCAACTCAGCGTGACATGCACCCGGAAGTGCTAAGTGCTCCTTGTGTAGGCGGGGGGGAGGAGGGAGAGTCGGGGCCTGTGCTCTTTTGCGCATGTGCGCGAAAGAGTGCAGAAGTCTCTAAGGCACGGAGCTGCTTCAGGGAGTTTAATTTCATTGTGAAAAACCCAAAAAAAAGATGTTTAAAAATTATTCAGACATGTCCCCTCGTGACAGTGTCACATGAGCTGGGACATGTCTATGAATTTTATTAAAGATTTTTAGTAAAGTTTTAAAAACTTCATGAAATCTCATCCCGCATGTGGATGGGGTTCCATGAAAAATGCAAAGGCCGCCTGAGCTCTTCGCCTGCCCGCCAACCTTAAGGTTGGATGGGCAGCCCAGATAATTCAGTCATAACTCAGTTCTGTTGAAGGGTCATGAGGACTCGAAATGTCAACTTTTCTTCTCCGCCGATGCTGCCAGACCTGCTGAGTTTTTCCAGGTAATTCTGTTTTTGTTTTGGATTTCCAGCATCCGCAGTAGTTTTTTGTTTTTAGCCCAGATAATTAGTTTAATTAGTTGTTAAATAGCCTTAATAAGCCTTTGATAGTTCGGCGGGTGCCCAGCCGATTCCGGTGAATGCCCGCTGAACTGAAGATCGGAATGATGCGTGTTATTTTATGCGTCGGCGAGAGCGGTGCCCTCCCTCGCACGCCGACCAGAAGATTCAGGCCCATATGTTATAATGCAATGATGTTTAATAAGTTGAATATGTTCTTAATATAGTGATTTTTGATAGAGCTTTGTACATAAAGGAAACATGTGCATTAAACTGACCAGCATTGTGAAAGTGGAAAAATCATATGTATTAAAGCACAGGATCCATTGGATAAAGTGTTCATCTGCATTGAATAGTTCTGAGATTTAGATTTTACTGTGTCAGTTGCACCTTGTGCTTTGATCTTTCCATTGATTGAGATATTAGCTATCTGTTCAACCTTCAAAGCATTGGAACAGGTGGCTGAGTTCTTTGATTGACAAGTTAGCCATATGTTCAGCCTTTGAAGCAGTGCAACAGATTACCATCTGCTCCACTACTTCAAAGGCTTAATGTGCTTTGGATACTTTGTTCACACAATTGTGCAGTGAATCGAATTAAGAATGTTTCAAAACCCAGTAATGGATTCAGCATTGATGTAGCAGTCAAGGGGAACTGTTAGCTTTGTTTTTATTGAAAGTTTTATGAGCTCCTAATAGGAATGGGTTTTTGAATGATTGTTTATTAGTTTTGTGTCCACTTAATAGGATTAAGTTTATTTTAAGTGGAGTTTGAAAAGCTGTGAAAAACACTAATCAGTGTTTTGAGCTCAATTAGTTAATTTAAACCAGAGTTTGAATGAGGCTCAATTTATTTTGACAGTTTCATGAGTATCTCAGAGACTTCCCAAAGTTATTATAGGGCTCATGAATTCTGTCTCTAGTGGATACTGGTTGAGTCGGCATGGAGAATAAAGGGAGAGGGGGGGTGGGGTTATGGAGAGTGTAAGTGGAGATATTTGGGGATGTGGCGAACATTGGGGGATATGAGGGGGCCTGTGGGTATGGAGGGGGCATGAGGTGATATGGGGACATAGGTTGCATGGAAAGGGCAGGGGGTATTAAGAGAGCATGGAGTAGGTGAGAGGGTGAGGGAGCTTGAGGGTTGAGGGCTAGGGTGCCTAACATTCATGTACAGAACTGGACCAATGTTACATAAACCAAGACAGGCTTTCTAACCTGCCTGCCTTGGCATCCAGCTACTTCTGTTCCCACCTGGGGTCTGCTTCCAGAGACAGTGGCTCTGACTCCAGCACATCCCCACCATTTACCACGAAAATAGCATGGGTGGGCACTGTCAGGATCATGACATTGGGAAATCTCCCAACTTGTGTTTCCTGCCTATAAGATGAAAAACTAGACCGAAGTCAACAAAGGAATATAGATTTAGAGGAGATGATGTAGTACCACTGGATGAGTAATCCAGGGGCCCAGGCTAATGCTCTGGGGACACAGGCTCAAATCTCTGGCAGCTGCTGTAATTTAAATTCAATTAATTAATCTGGAATTGAAAGCTAGTCTCAGTAATGGTGATTGTGAAACAATCATCAATTATCGCAAATACCAACCTGGCTCACTAATCCCTTTTAAGGAAGGAAATCTGCTGTCTGGCCTTCAGATCCATAGCAATGTAGTTGACTCTTAATTGCCCTCTGCAATGCCTAGCAATCCACTCAGTTCAAGGGCAATTAGGGATGGATGACAAATGCTGGCCTTGCCAGCAATGCCCACATGCCAGGAAAGAATAAAGAAAAAAAAGATAGGTTAAGTGAGTGGGCAAAAAATTGGCAGATGGAGTATAATGTGGGAAAATATGAAGTTATCCACCTTGGTCACGGAATGTTGTATGATAGAGGGATCTGGGTGTCCTTGTGTATGAATCTCAAAAGACTAGCATGCAGAATCAGCAAAAAGTTAGGCAGGCAAATGGAATGCTCTCCTTTATTGCAACAATAATAGAATATAAAAGTAGGGAAGCCTTGGTGCAACTGAAACCATACCTAAAGTACCAAATACAGTTTTGGTATCCTTGCTTAAATAGAGAGATACTTACATTGGAGGCAGCTCAGAGAGGGTTCACTCCGCTGATTCCTGGGATAAAGGGATTGTCTTATGAAGAAAGGTTGAGTAGATTGGGCCTATGCTCATTGGAATTTCAAAGAACGAGAGGTGATCTATTGAAACCTATAAGATTCGTAAGGGGCTTGATGGGATAGATGTTAAAGGATGTTTCCCCTCGTGGGATAGTTTAGAACAAAGGGGCACAGTTTCAGAATAAAGGGTCTCTCATTTAAGATGGAGATGAGGTGGAATTTCTTCTCTCAGAGGGTCATTAAACTCTGGAATTCTTTATCCTGGAGAGCAGTGGAGGCTAAGTCATTGAATATATTCAAGGCTGAGTTAGACAGTTTTTGATCTACAACAGGGTCAAGGGTTATGAGGGTGGGCAGGCAGGAAAATGGAGCCATGAGCTTATTGAATGGCAGAACACGCTCAGTGGGCCAAATGGCTTACTCCTGCTCGTCTTTCTTATGTTCTCATGAATTTTAACCTGCCAGGTTAGTGGGGTTCTGTGCAGATGACAGGTCAAAAGACAAGAAACTGCTGGCATGTTGGGAAGGTGCAGGAACCTGCAGACTTCCTCATTTAACTTAAGCATGTTAGTTGGACAGGCAGATCTGACATTTACATATGTTAACTCATAGATGTTTACAGCACAGAAGGAGGCCATTCAGCCCATCATGTCTGTGCCGGTCAACAAGGATCTGACTACACTAATCCATTTTCCACTGCTTGGCCCATTGCCCTGGAGGCTATGGCAACACAAGTGAATATCTAAGTGGAGTTTTATCCTGGATTCTGTCTTAATTCTGAGCACATGGGTTTCCCATGCTTCCTGGAACTCACCAAGTTAAGCAAAGTGAGAGAACAGCAGGTACTGACAGGGTTGAGCAATTAACAGGGAGGAAGGCTTTTAAATAGTGATATGTGACAGCTGCTTCCTTGCATAACTAAAAAGCTTTTGCCCTCAGGTTCTGAGAGGGTGCGTTCACTGCCTTGGAGCTGATTTCTAATACTTTGGAGGTCATTTCTGCTAACTTGGAATTTTTTTGCATTTGATATGCACTTCCATGCAATCAGCCTAATCTTGCAGCTGAAATCCCCCATCCCTGGAATGATTCTGCTAAATCTTGTCTGGAATCTCCTCTCTTTCTTGAATAAGGATGTCACATTTGCCACTTTCCAAACCATCAGTACAAAAAGCTTCAGACACCAAGGTGCTGGAGACAAACTCCTCCCTCTCTCTCTCTCTTTGGAAGTGCTCACAGAACCTGTTACATTTTCTGTTGTTGCTCCAAAATTGTCCTTTTCTTGGATGGCTCCTGAACTCAGCCTCAGTGTCCAGTTGAGAAGAGTTGGAGTGTCCTGCACCTTCTGGCAGGGTTTCTCATTGCTATCCCTGTCTCCAACAGACTGAGCTGTCTATATCAGAGCTGATGGAGGGTGTGCGTGAGTCATCTGATGGTGCTTGTTCAGAGTGCATACCTGCTCTGAGGTGTATAGTGAATGACTTGGAGAGGAACTTCCAGGTGGCGGTGTTCTCATCTATCTGCTGCCCTTGTCTTTCTAGATGCTAGTGGTTGTGGGTTTGGAAGGTGCTGCCTAAGGAGTCTTGGTGAACGCCCACAGTGAATCTTGTAGATGGTACACACTGCTGCTACTGTGGTGGAGGGAGTGAATGTTTGTGGATGTGGTGCCAATCGAGCTGCTTTGTCTTTGACGGTGTCAAGTTTCTTGAGTGTTGTTGGAGCTGCATTCATCCAGGCAAGTGGAGAGTATTCCATCACACTCCTGACTTGTGTCTTGTAGATGGTGGACAGGCTTTGGGGGGTCAAGAGGTGAGTTACTCGTTGCATGATTCCTAGTCTCTGACTCGCTCTTGTAGCCACTTGTATTTATATGGCTAGTCCAGTTCAGTTTCTGGTCAATGGTAACCCCCAGGATGTTGATAGTGGGGGATTCAGTGATGGTAATGCCATTGAACATCAAGGGGTGCTGGTTGATTCTCTCTTGTTGGAGATGGTCATTGCCTGACACTTGCGTGGCATGAATGTTATTTGCCACTTGTCAGCCCAAGCCAGGTCTTGCTGCATTTGGACATGGACTGCTTCAGTATCTGAGGAGTCATGAATTTGCTGAACATTGCACAATCATCAGCGAACATCCCCATTTCTGACCTTATGAATCAAGGTCATTGATGAAGTAGCTGAAGATGGTTAGACTGAGGACACTGCCCTGAGGAACTCCCGCAGTGATGTCCTGGAGCTGAGATGACTGACCTCCAAAAGCTATAACCATCTTCCTTTGTGCTAGGTATGACTCCAACCTGAGGAGAGTTTTCCCCCTGATTCCTATTGACTCCAGTTTTGCTAGGGCTCCTTGATGCCACACTGTCAAATGCTGCCTTGATGTCAAGGGCAGTCACTCTCACCTCATCTCAGGAGTTCAGCTCTTTTATCCATGTTTGAACCAAGGCTGTAATGAGGTCAGGAGCTGAGTGGCCTCAGTGGAACCCAAACTGGGCATCAGTGAGCAGGTTATTGCTAAGCAAATGCCACTTGATAGCACTGTTGATGACCTCTTCCATTACTTTAGTGATGATCGAGAGTAGACTGATGATTAGTGTAGTAATTATGGTTTTATTTGGTGAGCAATGTACCTTTAAGAATAATACTTGTTAGGGAAGATCACATGATCTGTAGTAACCAATAGGAGAGCAGCGTGGGCTACCTCAGCAGGCAGTGTAGAGTTAGAGTTGGAGTTGAAAGCACACATGTAGTTGCTGCTGAGTATATTGTAAATGAACATAATGTTTCCACCCAAGAAGTATCTGCAGATCAGCTCTAACACTAATAGTACAACTCGGACACCCTACAACAATTAATTACACAATATACTACAATTACAACCAATGCTTTTTGAGTTATGGACACCAATATTAAGACCAGCATTTACTGGCTACTGGTAAGTTACCCTTGAGAAGGTGATAGTGAGCCTTCTTCTCAAACTGCTACAGTTCACATGTTGGAGGCAGGACTTTAAAGTAAGAAGTTCTAGAATTTTGACCCAATGACAAAGGAATAGTGTTATATCTCCAGGTTGGGATAGTGAATGACTTGGCTGGAAACTCGGAGGTGATGGTGTTCAAATGATTCCCTTGTCCTTTTATATGGTGGAGGTCGCAGGTTTGGAGATGCTATTGAAAAGCCTTGTAGAGAGTTGGTGCAGGACATCCTTTAGATAATACATACTGTTTTGACAGCGCACCATTGGTGAAGAGCATTTAAAATGGCTGCCAATCAGATGGACTGCATTGTCTTGGATAATGACAAGCTTCTTGAGTATTGCTGCAGTTGCATTGATCCAGGCAAATGGAGAGTATTCCATCACACTCCTGACTTGTGCTTTGTAGGTGGTGGAGAGGTTTGGGGAAGTCTAGAGGTGAGGCACTCATCACAGATTTGTGTTGCCAGCACTTTTGCCTTTGAAGGTTGTGGGTTCAAGTCCCACTCCAGTATTTGAGCACAAAGTTCAAGGCCAACAATGCAGGGCAGTACCAAGGGGGTGCTGCACTGTAAGAGGTGCTGTATTTGAGGGTGGAAAAAAATGATCCCATGGCACTATTTGAAAGGAAAGCAGAAGAATTATGCCCGGTGTTCTGGCCTGTAATTAGCTTCCAATCAACATCATGAAAGCAGATGATCTAATCATTGTCACATTGCTGTTTGTGGGAGTTTGCTGTGCGCAAATTGGCTGCCACGTTTCCTACATTACAACAGTGAATACAGTTCAAAAGCATTCCATTGGCTGGACAGTGCTGTGGGACATCTGGTGGTTGTGAAAGGCATTATATAAATGCAATATTTTTTGTTTATTTTCAGAATACTCAGCCCCTGTCTTGCACTAGTAGCCATGGCATTCATGTGCTTGGTCCCATTACATTTCTGGTCAATGATAGTTGGTACATTTTTCATTGGTACATTGTTTTAGAAATGATCATTTGCCCGGTTGCTCAGTGGCAATGGAACTAAGTACGATTGCAGCTCAGAACCAACTGATGATTACAGCAGTGTTTATAACAGAGAAATCATTACAATGAACTTGAAGCTAACTTGCTTCCCTGCTCTTTCAGCTTCTGCATCCCCCCACAACACAGTTTTCCTTTCTTGGCTTTTAATTCTGTCTCAGTTCTCTCACACACACTTTCCATTTATATTCTTCTCTATGTAATGTATCAAAGCTCAGACAGTCAAAACTAAGCTGCATCGCCTCTGCCTTAACTCTTCTGTGTTCTTGATTTGTTATTATTGTGTGGTATTTTTCTCGTTTGGGACAGACTTTCACAATGGGGTTTGTTTAGTATCAAAAGTTAGACATTCATCCTTGGAGATAATGGACCAGAACTTCCGACTAGCTCACAGAAATTAGAAGAAATAAATACCTGCTTACCTGGTCTTGAAAATTACGTTGCTATTCCATTTACTGGAGCTGCTTGGGGCCTGCATTGAAAGATTCCTTGCAGGACCCAGCGAAGTCTAGATCCAGTGTATTCAAGGAGGCCTCTTGCTGCCGTAAAGCAGGTAAGTGTAAAAGGGCCAGGGAAATTGACAGGCCTGGGGAAGGTAGGTATCTAAGGTAAGTGCATAGGATTTGGGGGTTGGGGTGTCTGGGAGAGGCGGAGAGTGTGTGAGAGGGGGTTCAGAAGTCCTGTGGGGTCGGAAGTCCGGGGGTGGGTGTCGGAAGTCTGGTGGGGCCCAGGGTTGTGAGGGAGGCCCAAGGTCCAAGTGGGACCGAGGAGTTGGGGGTTCAATGTCCATGGGGGGGGGGCCAGGGGTGTTGTGGGAGGGGGGGCTCTGAGCGGGTTCGTTGGGGGGGTAGTCCGAGGTCCAGAGGGGGTGGCTCGGAGTCGGAGTTCCAGGGGTGTCAGGGTCCGGTGCGGTGGGGGCGTCAGAGGTCAGGGGGTGTGTCGGTGTGGTGGGGGGAGTCCCAAGGGGGGAGGGGGATCGCAGGGTGTGGGAGGAGTCCTGTGGGTCGGTCTGGGGGTTTTTACAATAGTTACTCAGAAGTTAGAAGAGGTTTTAATTCTTCTAACTTTTTCCAAGTAACTATTGGTTTAATCCCAGCGGAACCATCCGAAGTTTGTGATTTAAATCGCATTTTCAAATTGTTCCCAACACAGCACAATTGTCCAGAGGAAGTTAGCACTCCTGGGCAATTGCCATGCAAACCCTTGCCTGGAAACTTCCCAGAGGGATTTCCCAGCGCACCTTTGGGGTTCCCCCTAAATCCGACACTAGGGTGCGTGGAGGTTACGGGCCAATATCATTTATAAATGTGCTGCATTCAATGTAATGAACTAATCTGAAAAGCTACAAAAAGTATCAAGAGTCATTTAGAACAGAACCAAGAGAATTTAGGAATTATTCTTCCATCGGTGGAAGGACAATTGATTAGAATAAGAAACAAATATTCTGGTTTCAGAGGGCCAAAATTATATTACTCAATAAATATACATATTACCTTCAGAAGTACATACAGAATACAAAGAAATGCATATCTTATTAGACCCCATGTTAGAAATATACATTTATAACACAATCAGGCATCCTAATTCAGACAGGAGCAGGCTTACCTCTGAGTCAAAAAGTGTAGCTTCAGACCCTACTGCAGAGCAATAACCTATAATTTAGGCTGACATTCCAGTGTAGTATTAAGGGAGTACTGCTTGTCAGAATTGTCATTCTTCAGATGAATGCTAAACCAAGCTTCTGTCAATTTGCTCATATCAATGTAAATTATAAATGGTCAATGTAAAGAGCAGTAGGCCAGCGCCTGGCCCAAATTTCTCCTAGAACACTGAACTTGAAAACAACAGCAACAATAACTTACTAGTTCCTTTAATCTGTCAAACAACCCAAGATAATAGAGGAAGGAGAAAAAATAAATATAATTGTCCATAATTTTCTGTCAAAATAAGGGCAAAGCTAATGTCATTCAATGTTATTGATGAACAAAATCTACAGCGAATAGTAGATGCATAATTAAAGATGGAAATCAAAGAGTTGCTGTCTGTGTTATGCCACTCCACCATTAAATTCACAAAAACCATACCTCACTATCTTGCTCTCAATTGAAGTGCATTAAATGGCATGAAGTTGCTGGGCATGCATCATTGATGCAAACTAAACTCGCCACAGAAAGTTAGAGCTGGACTCAAATAATGCAAGGAGCTTGTTCTGGAGCCATTCAACGTCCATACATAATAAAAACAAAATACTACATATACTGAAAATGTGAAATAAAAACAGAAAATGCTGATAAAACTCAGCAGGTCTGACAATATCTGTGGATAGAGAAACAGAGTGAATGTTTAATACTTGTTTGGAAGTACAGAACTTGAGTACTGCTGAAAAAAGGGACATGTCTAAGCTTTTCGCCTTGCACTCATCAGGACACTCAAAAGAATACTAATATAAGGGGGAAACAACAATTTATACTGTATGTGAAAAGAGTGCTGATTGGTTGGCAAGTGGCATTGCCATGGAGAATGCACCACGGACTGACTGACTGGCAGTTAAATGCCAAGCATTGTTTGAAATTTAAACCAGGCAGCTTTACTCTGATTGGTCAAGGCATTGCCCTGAGGAATGAGTCAGTGAATGGCTCTCACTTTTGTTTAGCTGAAACAGGCACAATGTGTGTACATGTTCTTTCTATCTGCAAATAACAGGGCCCTGTGTATTAATATATGTAGCTTCCAGTACACGCCAATATGCCACATTTGTGTGCCCAACTGACAATCTTAAATTGATTGTCAATGTAATTCTAAGCACATTGAGGATTATTTAGCAAATGCGGAATCACATCTAATGTTGGACACTGTGTTTTGAGCTTTGCAAGCACGGGCTGGTTGGATATGGTCTATCCTGCCCGTTGTGAACAGTGGCTGGGACATGCTGTTTGATACAATCTGCCAGTCTTTGGGATGTGCGGCCTACATACCTAGCATCACTGGCACTGAAGTTTATATACCACATTACTCATTTGTATGATAGGCAGAACGTCTTTTTGGCTTACTGGCAGCATCTGTTAGTCATGAATACCACTATTGCTACTGCATAGGAGCAGCGTGAAACAGCTAGCTTCACCTTTTGCTCAAATTTTTGCGGTACCTTGTCCTTCCAGGGTAATCTAAGGTAGACTGGGCACTTTTCAGAGCTGAAAGTGATGGCCTTAGGCTTGTTCATGAGTTTGCATGGTATGCAGTGCAAAATTATCAGATCAGATCTGATAAGATCTGATCATTATCCTGCAGGATGCCTTTGATGCACCCTATTTCAGCATCAAGCTTGCACAGTGGACAAATGGCTTGGGCCCTATTTACAAGGTTGCCAATAAGACCAACCTTATAGCGCGTGGAACTGTAAGAATCCCAATGTGTATATTGACCAGTGAAGGTAGGCTTGCAGTAGACTGTGGAAGAGAATCCCCTGCCAGATTTCTCAACTAATATGTCAAAGAAGGGGAGGGAATTCATTTGAGTGCTACATTTTATACGTGAATTTCAGTGCAGGATGGAGCCCATTAAGACATGTAAGGAAATTGTTACATGCAGCTGCGGATTTAAAAAGAGCAGGCGTATCATCCACATATCGGAAATATACAAGGAGTAGGAGGTCAGGTGTAATTCCATTGAAGGTAGATTTCTCATGGAATCCAACAATGATGTTTCTAAGAGCTGCACCTAGGGAGGATCCCATGGCAACACCATCTATTTGGGCATACATGGTGTCATTACCAGTGATTATGTTTTAAAAAAGGTCTGAAACCACGTTCCTGTGACATGAAGTAGCAGTTTCTAAAATGGCTGAACATTTGCATCATGTTCCAAAGCATTAAAATAAAGTCAACCTGTCTGCAGGAACCCATCAAAGATAATCACCTGGGAGGAATGTGAATGAGCCACATCTCCTGAGCCATCCAGGCTTAACTGGATGGAGAACACACCATTAGATATAATCACCTCAGACAAAGAACTCTGGCTGAGAAAGGAATTCATCCAGCCACAATCTAATCAAGCTGAAACCATGCACCTAGAATTCAATAGCCACAGCCACATTTGGGTGACTGCTCAGTTGGCGATAGAGGATCATGTGACAAGCTAGCTAACTGTCTTTTATGTTGAGAAACTATTTTCTTCAGGCCGCAAGACAAAAGCAGAAAAGATGCTGTAGTGGCAAAACCCTGTGTGGGAAACCTCTCTTTCTGTCTCCCCTGCATCCAATTTACAAGTTTAAGCTCAGCCTGCTGTTTCACCATTCACCTGCTGCAGACAGCATTTTAAAAATCAATCCAACCGCTGCAGAACAAAGATAAATAATCTGTCAACATATTTAAATCACCTTGACACTAAATGTAGAAGGGCCCTCGAGCTCAGCTGGAAGCCAACCATGTCATCAACCTATAAGACCCCTATACCTTTAACTTTTATCAGACTCTAAAGAAGCCTGTTTAATCTATACTCTGTAACTTATCGGTGTGCGTGTGAACTTCGAGTATGTGTGTAAGAAAGTCAGAGCATTTTTATTATTTTGCTTAGACTGGGCTAAGCGTAGATTACAAAAGTAGGGAGATCATGTTGGAGTTGTATAGAACCTTGGTGAGGCCACAGCTGGAGTACTGTGTGTAGTTCTGGTCGTCACATTATAGGAAGGATATGTTTGCACTGGAGGGGGTGCAGAGGAGATTCACCAGAATGTTGCCTGGGATGAAACACTTCAGTTATGAAGAGAGATTGGATAGACTTGGGTTGTTTTCGTTGGAGCAGTGAAGACTGAGGGGCGACCTGATCGAGGTCCACAAGATTATGAGGGGCATGGACAGGGTGGATAGGGAGCAGCTGTTCCCCTTAGTTGAAGGGTCAGTCACGAGGGGACATAAGTTCAAGGTGAGGGGCAGGAGGTTTAGGGGGGGTGTGAGGAAAAACTTTTTTACCCAGAGGGTGATGACGGAATGCCTGGGGAGATGGTTGAGGCGGGTTGCCTCACATCCTTTAAAAAGTACCTGGATGAGCACTTGGCAAGTCATAACATTCAAGACTATGGACCAAGTGCTGGTAAATGGGATTAGGTAGGTAGGTCAGGTGTTTCTCACGTGTTGGTGCAGACTCGATGGGTCAAAGGGCCTCTTCTGTTCTGTGTGATTCTGTGAAATACTATTCTCTTAGAAGGAAAGTCGTCCATGTGTGCCTTTTACGATCAAACAATCACTGAATTGGCAAGCATATATACTTTAAAAAAAACCTGTTGCAGTCAAACGAGGAATGGGAAAAGTGGGAAGCCATTCTAGTCCTCTTCATTTGAGCTTACATTACTACTGACATCAAAGTTTCCATAGACATAGCTGCTCAATGACAGCTGTTTGATGGGCTTATTTGGCAATAAATTATTTTATGGATATCTTCCTAATACTTGTTTCTGTGTGTGAAGGTGTAGTAGGAGAAGTTATGGGGCCCTCATATCTGGAATCTCCCAGCACCTTAAATGACACTTCAACACTCAATTGCACTCAATCAACACCAACATGGGCCCATTCACCCTAAGGAGAGTTAGACAGATTGAGGACAATGCATTGGGTGATGCATTAAAAGCATTGGTTCAAGAGGAGCAGGAAAAGTCAGGCTAGAGAGGGGAAACTCTTTCGAGTTATCAACAGTCACAGATTGCAACTCTTTCGAGTACAATCACAGTTCTTGGTTTCCGGGAGTGGGATATGAACCCACAACCCTCTGATTCAAAGGCGAGGGTGCTATGAACTGAGCCACAACTGACACCTCTAGAGAGGGGAATCTGAACTGAGATATTCTGCACAGATAAAAATACTTCCGTGTTTTATTTTCCCAATTTGCAATATAAAAATATCAAGAGGACTATATATATGCATTTTTCATATGGTGTAGCATATGATGTTCTATAGCCTTTACTAGTCTATCTGGTAAATCATGATTAAAAAAATATACCTCATATAAATGTTAAATATCTGCCATGGGATTTTGTTAAAAGATGTGCCACACAGCTTGCCTTAAAAATGTTTAATGAAATATAGTTAATCATTGCCCTAGATTTATTTCTGACAGTATTATCAGACAGTTGCTTTTATAAATAGAAAAAATCCATCAGTCTTGAACATTTATTTTTACGTGTTTTAAAGAGTGCTAGCATGTTTGTAGGCCTTGAGGCATCAGGAATTTTAATACTGCTGTGTAGATGTATTCCCTAGATAATATAGATGGCTGATGATGTATTTTCAATGGTTCCCTTGATTGCTAATCTAACTGAGGTATGTTCAATGGTTCCCTTGATTGCTAATCTAACTGCCCTTGCCCCTGTTCTAGAAGAGGCAAGAGCAGAACAGAAAATCAATTTAATCAATTTGGCTTAAACCTATGGGTAGAATTTTCTCCCTTTCGGGGGTGGGAGGGGGGTTGTGCAGGCGCGGGAGGGCGTGGACCCAATTGGCGCCCCTGATCGGGTCCGCGCCACCATTTTACGTGGGCAGACCAATTAAGGCCGGCCCAGCGTGTCGCACACCCAGAAACGCTGTGCGCTCCCTGTGCAGGCTGGGTGGGGCTTCCCTGAGTCACGAGTGCGCTCTTTCGCGCATGTGAGGCACAGAGGTACCTCAGGGAGATTAGTCTAAAGTTTCTAAAGTTTAATAAAGGAGAAAAAAATCTGAAACTGTCACATGAGCTGGGACATGTGTATTAATTTTATTAAAATTTTTTCCAAGATTTCAAAAACATTCATGAAACCGCCCGTGGATGAGGTTCCATGAAAAATATGAAGGCTGCCTGGGCTCTTTGCCTGCCCGCCAACCTTAAGGTTGGACCGGCAGCTCCATTAATTATTTTAATTGTTAGTTAAATGGCCTTAATAGGCCTTTGACAGTTCGGCAGGCATGCAGCCCAGTTGGCTGCGCGCCTGCCGAACTGAAAACCTAAATGACCCTCGGTGATGCCAGGATGCAGCCCGACGTTACCCCGCATCATTTTACGCCTCGGCAAGCAGGCCCTGCCCCCGCTCGCTGAGCCAAAAATTCTCCCCGTGAATAACAACAGAACACAGCACTGAAAAATAATGATGCAGGAACAAATTGTGACAGAACGCTGAGGAACAGTCCAGAGAAATATGCTGAAAATGTCCAAACATTTTATTTTGTGCTGAAGCTCAGGGTAAATATCTCATGATCTCATGTCTATAGTACATAATGATTGTAAATGCAAAATAATTGATAGAAGTCAGAGATACATTTGATAAGCAGCAACCCTTTCAGAAGCTTTCCATTAGTTGCAAGGTATTCTCAGTAGAACAACAAAATGTCAAATTTTACGCATCATAATTAGAGTTGTGGGAAGATCAAATAGACATGGTGAGCCCCAAGTGTCAGTGCGAGGACCACAGTTTATTTTTGCTATATATAAATGATTTGGATATTGGAATACAGAGTAGAATTTCAAAATCTGCCGATGATACCAAACTTGGAGGAGTGGCAAATAGAGAGGATGATACAAATAGATTTAGATAGGCTAGCTGTGCATCGATTTTTGAAGGTGGCATGACATTTTGAGAGAGTGGTTAGTGGAGCACATGGAATATTGGGCTACATAAATAGAGGCATTGTGTACAAAAGCAGGAAAATTATGCTGAATCTTTATAAAGCTCTGGTTAGAGCCCAACTGGAATATTACATCCAGTTCTGGTCACCATTCTTTGCAAAGGATATGAGGATCCATGAAAGGGTGCAGAAGAATTGTACTAGAATGGTTTCAGGGATAAGGGATTTTAGTTGCAAGGTTAGGTTGAAAAAGCTGGGGTTATTAGGGAGATTTCATAGATGTATATAAGATTATGACAGGTTTGGATGAGGTAGACAAGGAAAAACTGTTTTCATTAGCTGATAATACAAGGATGTGGGGACACAGGTTTAAGATGTTGGGCAAGAGATGCAGGGGGATGCAAGGAAGAACTTTTTTACGCAGCTAGCTGCCCACAATGGTAGTGGAGGCCGAAACAATCAATAATTTCAAAAGGAGATTGGATGGGCACAAGAAGGAAATGAACTACAGGACCTTGGGGATAGAGTGCGGAATTGGGACTGACTGAACTTTCCACGGAGAGCCAGTGCTGAACTGACAGACTAAATAGTCTCCTTCTGAGCCATAACTGACTCTATGTGCTGAATTTCTGTTTTGGGTTCAGTAAATGTGAGTCAGGCCATTTCCTGACTTTGGATAAACGACCCCGTCACCTCTACCCACACCCACCATACTTTCATCTCCTGGAGATGTTGAGGGAGCAAGGTTTGGGTTTTTCGAGGCCTCACATGGAGGACTGTGGGTGCCGAGGCGGGCTGGTTAGGAGACCTGCCTCCGTCCACTGGGACATTGGCCACATCATTCTTTTGCAAACTCATCTTCACCCTCCATGCCTCCTTATATTCTTGATCCTCATATTTTCCATGACCTCTCATATTCCCCATGCCCTCTCCATGCCCCCTCATTTTCCCCATGTGCACTCCATGCCCCTCATACCCCCAATCCTCCCTACATACCTCCAAATATCTTCTATAACCACTCACCCAGTATCCACTATGTAGCCTTTAGCAGCCAAGATATCAATAAGAATCCTTTGAAATGGATATTTTATAAAGTACATCCTAACAATCATAGAAAGCTTTCATTGAAAACCACAACCATAAATATTTTAAAAAGAGTCCTGTTCTGGAAGATTGGAAAGCTCATTAATTTTACAAAGTATAGAGAAACTATTGAAGAGATAGAAGCAATATTATGCCATGACTGGCTTCATTAAAGTACTAGGGTACTAGCAATGGTTGACTGGGCAGAGATATACAAGGCAACACTGCATATCTTCATAAAAGTTCCATTTCTTCACTATGTGTTCCATGTTATGTACAAAATTTCCTTGCAATGAATATTGCTGAAAAGAGAGACACGTGCCAAAACTTTTTTTCTTTTACTCATCAGGACAAATGCAAGAATGCCATATTTCAATCACAACAATTTATACCACAGGAGAAAAGAGCGCTGATTGGTTGTCAAGTCACTCTGATTGGTCAAGGTGTTGCCATGGAGAAAGCGACAGGGAACTATAGGCTCCCAAAACTCCTGGGTAAACAAAAGATGCACAAGGCTTGAACATATTCCATTTGTTTACAGATAACAGTTCCCTGTGCATGGATATATGTCACTGCCAGAAGCAACATGTCTCTCTTTTCTGTAATATTCAAGTTCTTTTTTTCTCCAAGTGTGAACTGCAGACTAGCTTTTGTTTTCAAATGCCGACTCCTCAGCAGGCTTCCTCCAAGGTTCATGAGCTGTAAAACAAGGCGGGTTTCAGAAGCCTTTCAAAACTTGCCTAGCTCAATGAAAATAAAGGAGACAGGAAATACAAATTTCCCCTAGGGCTGTCAATGGCAACCACGACGTCAGCAGACGTTTGTGCGAGGTTGTGACCTGAACCTAACCTGATCAAAGTTTGTGTGGGCTGCTTTCCCAGGGACAAGTTCAAAAGTGTGGTCCTACAGATTCATTTTTTTGTTCAAATCACACGGAAATACAGCCCAATAATTCTGTGGGTGGAATTTTCCATTCCGGGACTAAGCCCATGGCGGGGCAGAAATGGGGAGTGTTTCCTGCTGCAGAGGTCAGTGGGAATTCAAGCAACACTGGCTTCATTAATTATGCAGTGGATAGGGGGGTTTCCCGACATTTTGCGCAGTGAGGCAGATGGATGACTCGCGCATTGCCAACATATCTGGGTGCCATATTTAAAAGGTGCCTGGATATCAACTGACTCACTGTTGAAGATGCAAGATGGACTTCCTGGAAGACTCTGAAGCTAGAAAATCCACCTGGCAAATGCTTTACCCATCCACTCCTGCATGTTTCAAGGTCCACGGTCTCTGGTGACCTCCATCCTGATCTCCCCAAGCTGCCCCAGTTCCAACATGTCCATGCCACGTTGGTTCAGATGTGTTCAGGACCAGCGTGATTATTACAAAGGAGCAAATAACAGTCTAGACATTAAATTTAGTTTGGCAATATTAATGCCAGTTTGCAAATTCCAACATCAATTTATGACAGTGAGCCTTCCATGATGTTGCAGCAAAAATATCAGTGCTGCTATTTCCTTTTGGATGGGCAACAGATCCAATTAACTTTAGCAATGTTATGAATTTCAAATAACTGCATAATTCACATTGAGGCACCAGGCCTTGAACTATTCCAGTTCACCTCAACATCTGTAGCTAAGTACAATTGTTGCAATTGTAGCACCTGTCATTCTCTGAGGAGACATAAGATGCTAGACAATCTTTGTGCACTGAAAAATCTTTCCCTATAAAAAGGTTCAATATGTCCTATGCATTGGGCTGGATTTTATGGAGACATTGGGGGTCTCGCCTGCTAGTTGGACAGCCAGCAAGAGACCCATGTTGCCTCCTCCAAGAAGGCCCACTGGTACTCAAGTAGCCAGCAGCGGGCCTTTCCAGGGATCGAGGACCCCAGGAGCAGAAGTCTCGCTTACCGAGAGTTGCTGGCCAATCAGAGGCTGGCTGCTCTTTTGAACAGCAGCGCCACTGGGGAGGCTGTGGTTGCTGTTGGAATGACATCTACCGGATTGAGGAATGATCCAAGCCACAGGTAAGTAATAGCAGGAGGGGTTTTGCAGGGCGGGTGTTGTGGGAGAAAGGTGTGGGGGGCTCGGCAGGCTGGGCAGGGGATGGCTCTCAGCAGGCTCCCCCCTTTCCCAATGTTGTGTCCCTCGATCAGGCACTGAGTGCCTTTGAACAAGAGACCCACTCCAACCCCGGGAAACCACAAACAGGCCGTACAATTTCACCTGTAATGCATGCCATATGTCTACAGGCCCACCTGCCACTGGGTTAATATCAGCGACGGTGGGATGAGGACCTTAAGTGTTCCTTAATTGCCCACTTAAGGCCCTCAGTTGGTGGCAGGTGGGAAGTCCAACCACGGGCCTTCCCACCCTTGATTTGATAAACCCAGCAATTACAGACCAGTCAGTTTAACTTTGGTGGTGGGGAGGCTTCTAGAAACAATTATTTGCGATAGAATTAGTAGTCACGTGGAAAATTGTGGGTTGATTAGGAAGAGCATGGATTTCTAAAGGGGAAATTGTGTTTAACTAACTTGCTGGAGTTTTTTGAAGAGGTAACAGAGAGGTTTGATGAGGGTAATGCTGTTGATGTGGTGTACATGGACTTTCAAAAGGCATTCAATACAATGCCACACAACAGACTTGTAAGAAAAGTTATAGCTCATGGAATAAAAGGGACAGTAGCAATGTGGATACAAAATTGGCTGAGTAATAGGAAACAGCGAGTAATGGTTAATGCATTTTTTTTGGGTTGGAGGAAAGTTTGTAGTGGAGTTCCCTAGGGGTTGGTATTGGGACCCTTGCTTTTCCTTATATATATTAATGATCTAGATCTTGGTGTGCAGGGAACAATTTCAAAGTTTGCGGATGCAACGAAACTTGGAAACATTGTAAACTGTGAGGACAGTATAGAACTTCAAAAGGACATAGACAAGTTGTTGGAGTGGGCAGAGAGGTGGCAGATAAAGTTCAATGCAGAGAAGTGTGAGGTAATGCATTTTGGTAGGAAGAACATGAAGAGAAAATATAAAACAAGGGGTGCAACTCTAAAGGGTGTGCAGGAGCAGAGCAATGTGCATAGATCATTGAAGGTGGGACAGATGGAGACAGGAGTTAATAAAGCATATAGTATCCTTGGCTTAATTAATAGGGCATAGAGTACAAGAGCAAGCAGGTTATGCTGAACTTGTATAGGACACTAGTTAGACCTCAGCTGGAATATTGTACACAGTTCTGGGCGCCACACTTTAGGAAGGATGTGAATGCATTGGAGAGAGTGCAGAAGAGGTTTATAAAAATGGTTCCAGGGATGAGAAACTTTAGGTATGAAGATAGATTGGAGAAGTTGGGACTGTTGTCCTTGGACAGGAGAAGGCTAAGAGGAATTTGATAGAGGTGTTCAAAATCATGAGAGGAGTGGATAGGGAGAAACTGTTCCCACTCATAAATCGATCTACAATGAGAGGGCACAGATTTAAAGTGATTTGCAAAAGAAGCAAATGTGATGTGAGAAAAAACTTTTTCACACAGCAAGGGGTTCGGGTTTGGAATACACTGCCTGGAAGTGTGATGGAGGTAGGGTCAATTGAGACATTCAAGAGGGTATTGGATGATTATTTGAACAGAAACAATGTGCAAGGGTACGGGGAGAAGGCAGGGCAACGGCACTGAGTCATGATGCTCATTTGGAGAGCGGGTGCCTACACAATGGGCCAAATGGCCTCCTTTTGCAGCGTAACAACTCTGTGATTCTGGCAGAGGCAGGAAGGTGATACTGTTCAGGCATGCCGCCATCCCACCCAGTTAAATATCCTTCCTGCCTAATTCAATGTGCTTCCTGTCTCCAAACATGCCAATAGCGAGGCCATAAAATTTCGTCCATCATATTCAAACTGATCAGAGGAACAATGCTCACAATTGAGGGAGGCCTAATCAGAAGAATGTGTGATGCTAGAAATTGACTTAAAACTGGTCATAGAAGATAGAGGGTAGCAGTGGAAGGGTGCTTTTCAGAATGCAGAGCTGTGACTAATGGTGTTCCGCAGGGATCAGTGCTGGGACCTTTGCTCTTTGTAGTATATGTAAATGATTTGGAGGAAAATGTAACTGGGCTTGTAACTGTAAGTGCAGATGACACTAAGGTTGGAGGAGTTGCAGATAGTGAAGAGAATTGTCAAAGGATACAATGGGATATAGATCGGTTGGAGACTTGGGCGGGGAAATGGCAGATGGGGTTTAATCCGGACAAATGCGAGGTAATGCATTTTAGAAGGTCTAATACAGGCAGGAATTATGCAGTAAATGGCAGAACCCTTAAGTGCATCGACGGGAAGAGGGATCTGGGTGTACAGGTCTACAGGTCACTGAAAGTGGCAACGCAGGTGGATAAGGTAGTCAGGAAGGCATATGGCATGCTTGCCTTCATCGGCAGGGGTATTGAGTATAAAAGCTGGGAAGTGATGCTGCAGCTGTATAGAACCTTAGTTAGGCCACACTTGGAATATTGCGTGCAATTCTGGTCGCCACATTACCAGAAGGATATGGAGGCATTGGAGAGGGTGCAGAGGAGGTTTACCAGGATGCTGCGTGGCCTGGAGGTTATTAGCTATGAGGAGAGGTTGGAGAAACTCAGATAGAGCGACGGAGATTGAGGGGTGACTTGATAGAAGTTTACAAAATTATGAGTGGCATGGACAGAGTAGATAGTCAGAAGCTTTTTCCCAGGATGGAAGAATCAATTACTAGGGGACATAGATTTAAGGTGAGAGGAGAAAACTTTAGAGGAGATGTGCGGGGCAAGTTTTTTACGCGAGGGTAGTGAGTGTCTGGAATTCGCTGCCAGAGGAGGTGGTGGAAGCAGGTACGATAGTGGTGTTTAAGAGGCAGCTTGACAAATACATGAATAGGATGGGAATAGAGGGATACGGACCCCGGAAGTGCAAAATGTTTTAGTTTGACGGGCAATATGATCGGCGCAGACTTGGAGGGCCGAAGGGCCTGTTCCTGTGCTATACTTTTCTTTGTTCTTTGTTCTATAAGCGACTCAGAGTGCACTATCTATGTGTGTAAAAGTGACAGAAGTCATTAATTTTCTGTAAAGAGGGTCATTTCAATCACATGTAGATGATTTATATGGGATTGGAATATGTCCCATCTGTACAGAAGAGGTAGCTAATGAACTGTTCCAGAAGAAGCAGATGACACAAAGATTGGCCGGGTGGTTAACAGTGAGGTTAAGTGTCTTGGGTTACAGGAAGATATAGACGGGATAGTCAAATGGGCAGATAAGTGGCAGATGGAATTTAACCCTGAAAAGTGTGAGGTGATACACTTTGGAAGTAGTAATTTGACAAGGAAGTATTCAATGAACGGCATGGCACTAGGAAGTTCTGAGGAACAAAGTGACCTTGGCGTGTGTGTCCATAGATCTCTGAAGGTGGAGGGGCACGCTAGTGGGGTGGTGAAAAAGGCATATGGGACACTTGCCTTCATCAATCGAGGCATAGATTACAAAAGTAGGGAGGTCATGTTGGAGTTGTATAGAACCTTGGTGAGGCCACAGCTGGAGTACTGTGTGCAGTTCTGGTTGCCACATTATAGGAAGGATGTGATTGCAGAGGAGATTCACCAGGATGTTGCCTGGGATGAAACATTTAAGTTATGAAGAGAGGTTGGATAGACTTGGGTTGTTTTCATTGGAGCAGAGAAGACTGAGGGGCAACCTGATCGAGGTGTACAAGATTATGAGGGGCATGGACAGGGTGGATAGGGAGCAGCTGTTCCCCTTAGTTGAAGGGTCAGTCACAAGGGATCATAAGTTCAAGGTGAGGGGCAGGAGGTTTAGGGGGGGGATGTGAGGAAAAACATTTTTACCTAGAGGGTGGTGACGGTCTGGAATGCACTGCCTGGGAGGGTGGTGGAGGCGGGTTGCCTCACATCCTTTAAAAAGTACCTGGATGAGCACTTGGCACGTCATAATATTCAAGACCAAGTGCTGGTAAATGGGATTAGGTAGGTAGGTCAGGTGTTTCTCACGTGTCGGTGCAGACTCGATGGGCCGACTGGCCTCTTCTGCACTGTGATTCTGTGATTGGAAGGCTCTTGCATTTCACAAAGTGCAAAGAAATTGTTGAAGAGATAGAAGCAATGTTATGCCATGACTGACTTCACAAGAGTACTAGTTGTGATTGACTATACAGAGATATACAAGGTAACAGCACACATCTTCATAAAATTTCCATTTCCTCACTCCATATGTGTTCCATGTTATCCACAAAGTTTCCTCATAATGAGTGCACAAAACCCAGGATCAAAAGAGGATGTTGTTGTTTTTATTTATGTACTTATATTATTTGTATGTATTGCAAAGAATGTACAGCACAGAAGCAGACTGATCAGTGCAACTGGTCCATACCAGTGTTTATGCTCCACACAAGCTTCCTTCTACTTCTCTTAATCCATCCTAATTATACTGGTAGAGATAGATGAGGAAAGTTAGGAAGCTCAAGTGAAGCATATACGCTGACCTGCACAAGTGGGGGAAAATCACCCGTGTCTCTGCTGTGTATTCTATGTAATTCCATGGGGAGGATCTTCCGGTTGGCGAGCGGGGGTGGGGCCCGCTTGCCGATGCAGGATGACGTCGGGCAGAACTCCCGATGTCACCCCACAGCTGAGTCAGCTGTGCCCCCGCTGACCTGTCAACGGCCAATTGAGGCCATTAATAAACCAATTTAGGTAATTGACAGGGCTACCCGTCCGACCTTAGGGTTGGTGGGCAGGCCGGGAGCCCTGGCAGGCTTAAGAAAAAGCATGAAACCTCATCTACGGGCGGGATGAGGTTTCATGAGGGTTTTTAAATATTTAATAAAGGTTTCATTAAAAGTGATAGACATGTCCCAACTCATGTGACAATATCACATGAGGGGACATGTCAGGGAAATGTTATCATTTGCTTACCATTTTTAAATTTGGAGTCGATCTCCCTAAGGCAGCACTTAGCCTCAGGGAGATCAGTGCACTCTTTCGCGCGCATGTGTGAAAGAGCGCATTCTCGGCTGAGGGAATGCCCCTCCCTGCCCGCACAGGGAGCGCATGGTGCTTCCTGGTGGATGTCACGTAAAATGGCGGCGCGCCCCCAATTGGGGGCGCCAATCAGAGGCATGCTTGCCCCCGCCAGCTCCTGCACTTCCCAACCCCCAACGAGGGGAAAGTTTTCCCCCATGTCATCTTATCAGCATAATCTTCAGTTCCTTCCCTCTGCATGTATTCACATAGCTTCCCCTTAAATGCATCCATGCTCTTCACTGCAACCACTCCTTGTGTTAGTGAGTTCCATATTCTAACTACTGGTTAAAAGAAATTTCACCTGAATTCCATACTGGATTTATCAGGGACTATCTTATAGTTAGGTGCCATAGTTTTCATGTCCCTTTGTTGACTTAGTCTGGCAATTGCAAGGCAGGTTTGTAGTGATCACAGCTATAAACTAAATGTAATATCAGTGGATGAGTAATCCAGAGGCCCAGGCTAATGCTCTGGGGATATGGGTTCAGACTCCACTCTGGCAGCTGGTGGAATTTAAATTCAATTAATAAAACTAAAATCTGGAATTGAAAGCTAGTCTTAGTAATGACGACCATGAAACCACCATCAATTGTCACAAAAAACCCATCTGGTTCACTAATGTCCTTCAGGGAAGGAAATCTGCCATCCTTACCTGGTCTGGCCTACATGTGATTCCAGACCCACAGCAATGTGGTTAATTCTTACCTGCCCTCTGAAACGGCCAAGCAAGCCACTCAGTTCAAGGGCAATTAAGTATGAGCAACAAATGCTGCCCTTGTCAGTGATGCCCACATTCCATGAAAGAATGAAAAAAGAAAAAAATACATATCTAATGATCACATTGCAACATGCAAATTGGCCAGCAGAAAACAAGCAGTCAGTAATATCACATTTTACAAAATAGCTTCCTAATGGTTCAAATGTTCAGTGCACTTCCAGTTCTAGAACTAAGCAATACAGACCAAAAACTCATAATTTTAATTGCTTATCAATGTTATTAGCTCATCTCATTAGGATGTAATAAGGATGCTTGCAATTAGCCTCAGTACCCCAGCTGAGAAATGGAATATCAGCGATGGTTCCCACTCCTGATTGTTAGCTGGACAATCTGCATGTGTGCACAGGAATAAGGACAGAGTTAGAATCTGGTGTGATGCTCCTTCAGTGAACTGTCAAAGGAAGACAGTTTCATAGATTTGTATTTTGGCTGAAGTTACAGCACAGAAGGGGAGTAAATAAGAGGAAAATTTTATTTGAAAAATTATTTTTTCTTAAATTACTAATATTACTCTTGAATTTCTAGGGAGATCCCCAAATCTCCTGTTGGGACTTTGATGGAAAATCAGCAGAACCTCTCTCTTCCCCACCCTGCATCCCACCCTCCACCACGGAAAAGTGTTGCAAGGAACTAAAAATGACCAATTCAAACTTTCCCCTAGGGTACCGCTATTCAGCATCACCATCACCCTGATGCTACCACTACTCCCCTCTGTCCCCCTCCTCCTCCACTCCCATTGACAGTCAGAATGACAGGAGGAGGTCAGAGGAACCCCTATAGAAATTCACAGCTTTTATACTAACTTGCAACACATATTGTAAAAGAGAACTTTATTGGGAAACCTATGTTAAAATTTGATTTACTTCTGAAAATATTAAAGCTTGTGTTTTTCATGTTAAATCTGTTAACTAAGATAGAGTACTTCCTTCACAAACCAGCCATCTGTGAATGGCAAGATCTTTATATATTCAGTTTCTTCCTCTGCTGGGAGTCTCCAGAGACTTCACAAAATGGTATGTTTGTGAAACAACAAATGGTGAAGTAAAATGGGAAGAAGCTCCGTAATTTAAAGTTGTGTTTCTAGTCAAATATATTGAATTATTTTAAATAGTTTAAGTTAATTTGGAGCTGATAAGTTTGTTACTTTTTGTCAGTGCTGTAAATGAAAATTGGCTGTAGCAACGTTTCTTCAACATGCTGTATTATGGCTTTTCCATTCATTTGGTAGGGTTAGCTGAATAATATCGATGGGCCTATAGGAGTGAGAAACAATCACTTGGGGGGAGAATTTTCGGCTTGGCGAGTGGGCCCCGCCCCCGCTCGCCAAGGCATAAAATGACGCAGAGTGACATCAGGCGTGCGTCCTGTCATCACCGCGCGTCATTTAGATTTTCAGTTTGGCGGGCGCGTAGCCAACTCAGCTGCGCACCCGCCAAACTGTCAAAGGCCTGTTAAGGCCATTAATTAACTAATCAACCCTATTGAGAAAGCTGCCCGTCCAATCTTAAGGTTGGCAGGCGGGCAAAGAGCCCAGGCGGCCTTCACATTTTTCATGGAACTTCATCCACGGGCGGGATGAGGTTTCATGAATGTTTTTGAAATCTTGGAAAAAATTTTAATAAAATTAATACACATATCCCAGCTCATGTGACAGTTTCACATGAGGGGAGATGTTCTAAAAAAATTTTTCTCCTTTATTAAACTTTAGAAACTGTAAACTAATCTCGGTGCCTCAGGGAGATTTCTGCGCTCTTTCGTGCACATGCGCATGAAAGAGCACACTCCCTACTCAGGGCCCACGCAGGCCTGCCCACGTAAAATGGCGGTGCAGACGATCGGGGGGCGCCGATCGGGTCTGCGCACAAACCCCCCCCCCCCCACCGCCCCCGAAGAGGCGATAATTCTACCCTTATTTTACCTTCTACAAGCCCATCAGCTTTTGGAAGCTACATTTATTAAAGTGTGCTTTAATTTAAGACCGGTTACTATGAGCCACATATTGACCCAAATCTTCCAGCATCCAGATTGTTGGAGCTAGGACGTAAGTTGGGAGATGCACGTCAGGACTCTACAGAAATCCTGCTGCAAACACGTGTGGAAATAGCCCAGGATGTTTAAACTTTTGATGGGCTAATTTCCGCTGCCTGAGACCCTCCGTGAATCTCTCTGACACTGAGCTCAGTGCCAGAGACTTGGGATAGATACACGGACTTACTTGCATAGTTACCCTGGAAATGTTACACTGATTAACACCTGGTCTAACTCAGTGATTAGCTAACATAACTGAGCTGAGCACCACAACCAACAACCGAGCCCTCCATTCACACCCACAACCCCATCGCCCCCCATTCCCCTGACCCAACCTGACCTGACTACCCACCCCCCAAACAGCTGACTATCCCACTGACCACACGACTACCCCCGACCACCTGACTACCCTGCAATGGATTACCCCCTTGCATCCGTTGGGACCCCATCCAGCCACCTGATAACCCAGACCACCCAACTATCCCCTGCAACCACCCGACTACCCCATCACCAGCCAACTACCCACTCACCCAACTCACCCACTTTTTGATTTCCAGCATCCGCAGTTTTTTGCTTTTATCACCCACTCATCAATTCACTAACCCACTCCTTTCTTGTCTTAGACGTTTAAAAATGTACCTGAACATGCCCCTCCTCTGAAGGCGGAGGGGTATGTTAGTGGGGTGGTGAAAAGGGTATATGGAACACTTGTCTTTATCAATCGAGGCATAGATTACAAAAGTAGGGAGGTCATGTTGGAGTTGTATAGAACCTTGGTGAGGCCACAGCTGGAGTACTGTGTGCAGTTCTGGTCGCCACATTATAGGAAGGATGTTATTGCACTGGAGGGGGTGCAGAGGAGATTCACCAGGATGTTGCCTGGGATGAAACATTTAAGATATGAAGAGAGGTTGAATAGACTTGGGTTGTTTTCGTTGGAGCAGAGAAGACTGAGGGGCGACCTGATTGAGGTGTACAAGATAATGAGGGGCATGGAGTGCAGGACAGTTGAAAGAAAGGGCACACCCCCTTTTTATGGCACCAGCTGAATCACAGAATCACACAGTGCAGAAGAGGCCCTTCGGCCCATCGAGCCTGCACCGACACGTGAGGAACACCTGACCTACCTACCTAAACCCATTTATCAGCTCTTGGTCCATGGTGCCAAGTGCTCATCCAGGTACTTTTTAAAGGATGTGAGGTAACCCACCTCCACCACCCTCCCAGGCAGCGCATTCCAGACCGTCACCACCCTCTGGGTGAAAAAAGGTTTTCCTCACATCCCCCCTAAACCTCCTGCCCCTCACCTTGTGCCCCAGGTGACTGACCCTTCAACTAAGGGGAACAGTGTCCATGCCCCTCATACCATTGTATACCTCGATCAGGTCGCCCCTCAGTCTTTTCTGCTCCAACGAAAGCAACCCAAGTCTATCCAACCTCTCTTCATAACCTAAATGTTTCATCCCAGGCAACATCCTGGTGAATCTCCTCTGCACCCCCTCCAGTGCAATCACATCCTTCTTATAATGTGGTGACCAGAACTGCACACAGTACTCCAGCTGTGGCCTCACCAAGGTTCTATGCAACTCCAACATGACCTCCCTACTTTTGTAATCTATGCCTCGATTGATAAAGGCAAATGTTCCATATTCCTTTTTCACCACCCCACAAACATGCCCCTCCACCTTCAGAGATCTATGGACACACACACTAAGTTCCCTTTGTTCCTCAGAACTTCCTAGTGTCATGCCATTCATTGAATACTTTCTTGTCAAATTACTCCTTCCAAAGTGTATCACCTCACACTTTTCAGGGTTAAATTCCATCTGCCACTTATCTGCCCAGTTGACCATCCCGTCTATATTTTCCTGTAGCCCAAGACACTCAACCTCACTGTTAACCACCCGGCCAATCTTCGTGTCATCCGCAAACTTACTAATACTACCCCCCACATAGTCATCTATGTCGTTTATATAAATGACGAATAATAGGGGACCCAGCACAGATCCCTGTGGTATGCCACTGGACACGGGCTTCCAGTCACTAAAGCATCCTTCTGTCATCACCTTCTGTCTCCTACAACTAAGCCAATTTTGAACCCGCCTTATCAAATTACCCTGTATCCCATGTGCATTTGCATTCTTTATAAGTCTCCCATGTGGGACCTTGTCAAAGGCTTTGCTGAAATCCATATAAACTACGTCAACTGCACTACCCTCATCTACACACCTGGTCACCTCCTCAAAAAATTCAATCAAATTTGTTAGGCATGACCTCCCTCTGACAAAGCCATGCTGACTATCCCTGATCAAACCTTGCCTCTCCAAGTGGAGATAGATTCTCTCCTTCAGAATTTTCTCCAATAGTTTCCCTACCACTGACGTGAGACTCACTGGCCTGTAGTTCCCTGCCTTCTCTCTACAACCCTTCTTAAATAGCGGAACCACATTAGCTGTTCTCCAGTCCTCTGGCACCTCCCCCGTGGCCAGAGAGGAATTAAAAATTTGCATCAGAGTCCCTGCGGTCTCCTCCCTTGCCTCCCTCAGCAGTCTGGGACACAAATCATCCGGACCTGGAGATTTGTCCACTTTTAAGCCTGCCAACACCTCCAATACCTTGTCACTCCCTATATCAATTCGCTCAAGAACCTCTCTCCCCTGAGTATGCTTCACCTTTTTTATTTAATGTGGTGCACGGTACAGCTGTATATAATGCTGGAGTGGGTGGTGCGAAACTTTATTGCACAGGCACTGAGTGGACTATATGGGGTCAAAGGGTCATTGCAGACATCCAGGATGGAGGCGGCAGCCCTGGAATGAGGTGGTAGAGCTTATTTGGCAGCCTAGTTGAAGGAGCATTGGATCAAGACATCCCTGGTGTCCCTGCCTACCTGGAGGTTACTGAAGTCTGCCTCCATGCCCTCAGCGTTCTCCTCACCGTGCTCCTCTTCTGACTCACTATTGGATTCATCGTCTGTGGCCTGTGCAGCTGTGTCAAGATCCTCTTCCTCCAGTGGGTCCCCCTTGCCATGCCAGATTGTGGAGAGCGCAGCATGCAACTAATCTCAGTGACACCCGCACTAGGAGGTATTGTGATGCTCCCCCTGAATGGTCCAGGCATCAGAAGCGAATCTTTAGAAGACTATGGTTCTTTCTAACACCGCCCTTGTGGAGGCATGACTCCTATTATAACCCTGCTCTGCCTCTTCCTGGGTGGCAGAGAGACGTCATAAGCCGTCTTTTCAACGGATAGCCCTTGTCACCCAGCAGCCACCCATCCAGTGCTGGAGCACTGAAGAGCCTCGGGATCTGGGAGTGTCACAGGAGATACGCGTCATGGGAGCTGCCTGGGTACCTTGCACAGACTCGCAGATGATGCATCGTATGGTCACATGCTATCTGCACGTTCATGGAGCGGAGTCCCTACCTGACGAAGGCAGCCGGCTGACCCACTGGCGTCTTGATGGTCACATCTGTGTAGTCGATTGCACCCTGGATGCGGGGGATCCCAGCAATCACTGCAAAGCCTCTGGCTCATTCAGCCTGGCTGGCCTCGTCCATATGGTAATGAATAAAAGTCAATACCCACCTAAACAGAGCTTCTGTCACCAGCTTGACGCAACAAGGACAGCTGATTGGGAGACTCCACACAGATCACCCACCGAACCCTGGAAAGAGCCGGAGGCATAGAAGTTGAGGGTCACCATGACCTTCAGCATCACTGGTATGGGGTGTCCTCCCACACAGACAGAGCTGATCTCAGGCCCAATAATCTGACAGATGGAGGTCACTGTCTCCCTTGAGAGGCGGAGCCTCCTTCGGCATTGCACCTCAGATACATTGGGGTAGCTGCATCACCGCCTGTAAACCCTGGCAGCAGGATAGTGGCATCTTCTGTGGCCCCTGATGCCTTGGACTTCCTGCTGGCCCTGCGCCCCGTGTAGCTGCGCCTCTCCTCCCACAGGTCTCTCCCCTGGAAGCTGCATTGGGACACCTGGCCTCCTCTCCCTTCTGCCCCTCTCTTCCTCCTCAAAGGAGGTGCCAGCAGCAGAGACCACAATCCCAGGGTAACAGAAGGCTGCCTGATACCTGGAAGGGCCCACGGAGTGTGAATTCTCCAGTATCCTTGGAGACACCAATAAGTCCTGAAAGGAAGCCTGGAAATGCTAACAAACAGAGATGAAGCTGCCATATTCCAATAAGTCACCAGCAGCAAACTATCTACCAAACCCCTCACTACGCACTAAGATAAAAGCAAAATACTGCGGATGCTGGAAATCTGAAACAAAACAGAAAATGTTGGAAAAACTCAGTAGGTCTAACAGCATCTATGGAGAGAAAAACAGAGTTGACGTTTCGAGTCCATATGACTCTTCTTCAGCTCTGAAGAAGAGTCATACGGACTCGAAACATTAACTCTGTTTTTCTCTCCATAGATGTGCTGTTAGACCTGCTGAGTTTTTCCAGCATTTTCTGTTTTTGTTTCCTCACTACTCACACTGGCAATGCTGCTGATCCTTTTTACCCTGTCCATGAATGAGGTGTTGAAATTGTCAGCTGGCCGCCTGCCTGTTTTGCCCATGCGACGAGCGTGAAATCACATGGGCAACGAAAAATCGGCATCAATTGCCTTTTTAATGGCCTTAACTGGCCCCTTAATTGACGACAGGTGCGGCTCTGGCACCCACGCGCCTTCCGCCAACCAAAATATCGCGCCAGTGCGCGATGACGTCTGGACGCTTGCCTGACATCATCACCCGCTATTTTATGCTCGAGCCGGTCGGGCGCATGCCCGTCTGCTCAGTGAAAAATCCTGCGCATTGTGTTGAGTTTCTGTTGATAGGTGTTAGAATGTTAGCAAAAGGGGATGATGGAGACACAAAACCTGAATGCACCGTTGCAGCAAATGTCACAGTTACATCAGTTGTATTTATTGGCCCTTGTCTTTCCCTGTAGGCTATTGATCTGAGCCCTGATAACCTGCGACAGATCAGTTACCCATGAAAATAGTCAAGCTTATTCTTCTTCTACTCAGTGCACCATGGTCTCCCTTGGTTTGACAGTTAGAAATAAGAGATTTTGCAGCTTTACAAAAACAGTAGCAGTTTCTGTTTCAAACAGAGTCCATTGGCTGGATTTGGAGATGAAGTCTTTTTTTCAAATTGACAAAACATGCCACTCTATGCTATGAAATACAATTCTAAAAACAGCTAGTTTTGTTTTCACATATGGTATCCATAAAATCCAAATCAAGCAAACACACTGAAAATAATTTAACACGTTGCATTATTATCTATCCATTATATCTTAAATTCATTATGTTGGGTGAGCATTTCATTGAGAACACATGATATTATGTTCAGTGTACCCAATTCCCCATGATGCATCACTACTGCTCCATCAGCTGTATTGCTGGATTAGTTTTCTTAAGCTCACAGCACTTTCTGACAACAGAGTGTTTTGCAATAATTTTGAATATTAAGAAGAGAAATTCCAAAAGATAAACTGAAGTAAAATATATATTGCATGATTTTTTTTAAATGGAAGAGACTATGTGTTTTTATTTTATTGATTATTTCATTGAGTGCGAGTGTCACTGGCAAGACCAACATTTATTGCCCATTCTTAATTGCCCTTGACAGGTGGTGGTGAGCTGCCTTCTTCGACCGCTATAGTCCCTGTGGTGCAGGTACACCCACAGTGTTGTTAAGGAAGGAGTTCCAGGATTTTGACCCAGCAACAGTGAAGGAACAGTGATATAGTTTCAAGTCAAGATAGTGTGTGGCTTGAAAATGGAAAACTTGCAGGTGGTGGTGTTTCCATGCATCTGTTGTCCTGTCCTTTTAGGTGATAGAGTCATGGGTTTGGAAGGTGCTGGATGAGTTGCTGCAGTTCATCTTGTAAATTATACACACTGCTGCCACTGTGTCTCGGTGGTAGAGGGAGTGAATGTTTAAAGTGGTGGATGGGGTGTCAATCTAGTGGATGTTTTTGGGATTCTTGAGTATTGTTGAAACTGCACTCATCCAGGCAAGTGGAGAGTATTCCACCACACCACTGACTTGTGCCTTGTACATGGTGGACAGGTTTGGGGAGTCAGGAGGTGAGGTACCCTGACCTGCTCTTGTAGCCACATTATTTATATGCCTGATACACAGTTAAATTATTGGTCAATGGTAACCCCAGGATGTTGATGGTGGGGGATTCAGTGATGTTCAATGTCAAGAGCAAATTTATAGATTCTCTCTTGTTGGAAATAACCATGGTCTTTGTTGTGCAAACTGTTACTTGCTTATCAAACCAAGCCTGAATTTTGTCCAGGTCTTGTTGCATGCAGGCAAGGATAGCTTCAGTATCTGAGGAGTCACAAATGGTGTCAGCGGACATCCCCACTTCTGACCTTATGATGGAAGGAAGGTCACTGATGAAGCAGCTGAAGTGGGTTGTGCCTAAGACACTACTCTGAGGAACCCCTGAAGCAGTGGCCTGGGGCTGAGATGATTGGTCTTCAACAATCATCTTCCTTTAGAGCCAGAGAAAAGTTACTGCGCAGAAAGAGGCCATTCAGTTCATAGCCTCTGCACCAGCCATTGAAATAGGAAAAAGAAGCTAGCTGCTCATTTTTAATCCCACTTTTCAACACTTGGTCTGTAGGCTTGCAGTTTATAGCACTCCAGGTGCATATCCAGGTACCTTTTAAATGAGTTGAGCGCTTCAGCTTCAACCACCAATTTAAGTAGTGAATTCCAGACACCCACCACCATCTTGGTGAAAAATCTTCTCCTCATGTCCCCTCTAATCCTTCTACCAATCACTGTAACTATGCCCCCTGGTAATTGACCCCTCAGCTAGGGGAAACAGGTCTTTCCTGTCTACCTATCTAGGCCCCTCATAATTTTGTACACCTCAATTAGGTCACCCCTCAGCCTCCCCTGTTCTGAGGAAAACAACGCTAGCCTATTCAATCTTTCTTCATAGCTGCAATTTTCAAGCCCTGGCAACATTCTTGTAAATCTCCTCGGCACTCTCTCCTGAGTAATTATTTCCTTCCTGTAATGTGGTGACCAGAACTGTACACAAAATTCCAGCTGTGATCTAACCAGCCTTTTATACATGTTTATATCCCTGCTTTTGTATTCAATACTTTGTCCAATAAAGAAAAGCATTCCATGTGCTTTCTTTACCACCTTTTCCACCTGTCCTGCCACATTCAGGGACCTGTGGACATGCACTCCCAAGGTCTCTCACTTCCTCAACCCCTCTCAATATCCATCCATTTATTGAGTTTATTCCCTTGCTTTGTTTGCTCTCCCCAAATGCATTATTTCACACTTCTCTGGATTTAATTCCATTTGCCACTTTTCCACCCACTCAACCAAACCATTGATATAATTCTGGAGACAATAGCTATCCTCTTCACTATCAACTACATGGTCAATTTTTGTGTCATCTGCAAATTTCCCAATCATGCCTCCCACACTAAATCATTAATATATACGACAAACAGCAAGGGCCCCAACACTGAGCCCTGTGGAACGCCGATGGAAACCGTTTTCCTTTCGCAAACACATCCATCGACCATTACCCTTTGTTTCCTGTCACTGAGCCAATTTTGGATCCAACTCGCCACCTCCCCTGTATCCATGGGATCTCACTTTTCTGACCAGTCTGCCATGTGGGACCTTGTCAAATGCCTTACTAAAATCCATGAAGACAATATCCACTGCACTACCCTCATCAATCCTCCGTGTTACCTCTTCAAAAAATTCTATTAAGTTAGCTAAGACATGATCTTCCCCTAAACAAAATCATGCTGATTATCTCTGATTAATCCATGCCTTTCTAAGTGACAGTTTATCCTATTTCTCAGAATTGACTCCAATAATTTGCCCACTCCCGAAGTCAGACTGACCAGCCTATAATTTTCTGGCCTAACCCTCGCACTCTTTAAATATTGGTACAACTTTCACAGACTTCCAGTCTCCTGGTACCTTGCCTGGATCTAGTGAGGGTTGGAAAATAATCCTCAGAGCATCTGCTATTTCTTCCCTGGCTGCCTTTAACAGCCTGCGAATCAATCCTCCTGGCCCTGGCCCTGGTGATTTATCCACATTCAAGGGTGCCAGTCCCTCCAGTACATCCTCTCTCATTATGTTTATTGTATCTAATATTTTGCACTCTTCCTGTACAGAATGTCTGTATCACCCCCTCTCCTTAGCGAAGACAAAGTACTCATTGAGAACCCTTCCCACATCTTCAGCATCAACACACAAGTTACCATGTACATCTCTGATAGGCTCTACCCTTTCCTTAGTTATCCTCTTGCTCTTAATGTATAGGTAAAACATCTTTGGGTTTTCTTTGATTTTATCTTCCAATATTTTTTCGTCTTCTCTCTTTGCTTACTTAATTTCCTTTTTTACTTCCACTCTGTACTTTCTATCCCCCTCTAGACTTTCTACAGTATTAAGCTTTTTGTGACTGTCATTAGTTCTCATTTTCTGCTTTAATTTTGCCCTGTATGCTTCTGGATAACTGTATATCATCTCTTCACACAGCTGTAATTGTTTTTTTAACCAATAATGCTATACCCTCACCTTTTTTATCCTCCTTTCTATCCTGCCTGAAAACTATATCCAGGTATGTTGAGCTGCCATTTTTGCCCCCCTTTAAGCCAAGTTTCCATTACAGGAATGATATCATGCTGACATATATCTATCTGTGCCTTCATCTCTTCGGCTTTATTTGCTATACTCCTTGCATTTATATATAACACCTTTTAACACTGCCAAATTCCTGTGCTGTACATTTTTTAACCTGTGCTTCTTCTGTTGTTCAGAGTCATTCACTAATTCTCCATCTCCCGTTCCCTGCTCTGAATTTGCTCTCAGTTTCCCACCTCCCTGCCAATCTAGTTTAAACACCTCCCAACAGAACTAGCATATCTCCCTGCGAGGATATTCGTTCCAGCCATGTTCAGGTATAGACCATCCGGCTTGTACAGATCCCACCTTCCCAGAACTAGTCCCAATGCCTCAGAAATTTGATGCCCTCCCTCCTACACCAGCTTTCCAGCCACATGTCCAACTGCTCTATTCTCCTATTTCTATGCTCACTCACTTGCATGTGGGATTGGGAGTAATCTTGAGATTACTGCTTTAGAAGTCCTGCTTTTCAATCTCTTTCCTAGCTCCCTGAAATCTGCTTTCAGGACATCATCCCCTTTCCTACCTAAGTCATTGGTACCAACGTGGGCCATGACCTCTGGCTGATCACCCTTCCCCCAGAAGAATGCCCTGCAGCAGCTCCGTGACATCCTTGACCCTGGCACCAGGGAGGCAACATACCATCCTGGAGTCACGTCTATGGCCACAAAAACACCTGTCTGTTCCCCTAACTAATAAATCTCCTCTCACTACTGATCTTCACCTCTCCTTCCTTCCCTCATACAGCAGAGCTGCTGTGATGCCACAAACCTGGCTCTGACTGCACTCCTCCAAGGAACAAATGCCCTCACCAGTATCCAAAACAAAAAACCGATCGGCAGCAGGATCCCAGGGACTCCTGCACAAACTGCCTGGTTCTCTTGGACTGCCTGGCATTCACCCATTCCCTTTCTGCCTCCATGCTCCTAACCTGTGGTGAGACCACCTCTCTAAACGTGCAATCCATGTAGCTCTCAGCCTCGCGAATGCGTCACAGTGACTCCAGTCACCGCTCAAGCTCCGAAACCCAGAGCTCAAGATTCTGCAGCTGCTGACACTTCTTGCACATGTGGTCGTCTCGGACACCAATAGCACCCACAACTTCCCACATGTTACAGGGCACACATTTCAAATGACCAAGCTGTCCTGCCATTGCTACAATTTACTTTCCTTATGTTAACTTTATTTCACTTTGGTTCACTTATACTACTTTATTTTACCTAGCCTTGACTTTACTTCCCTATTGCTTGTGTTTCTTACTAAAGTCTAAGTAGCTCTTTCTTTTAAAAAGAATGTGTTTTTCTAATTTTCAGCTACTTGAAGACCCTCCCTAACTGCAGTTTCTCACCAACCGTAGAGCTTATGTTCCTCCTGTGATGTCACCCTTGGATGTTTTCAAAACTCTGCCTCTCATGCAGCTTTTCAACTCCCAGTATTCTGCAGGCTGAGAAAGATAGAGAAAGAAAAAGAAAAGAGCACCTCCCTCCCTCCCTTTCCTCCCTCCCTTCCCCATACTCTTGGAGTATGAGAGGAAGCTAGCTAGAAATGTAAAAACAGATAGCAAGAGTTTCTACAAGTATTTAATCAGGAAAAGAGTAAGTAAATTGAGTGTTGGTCGTCAAGAGAGTGACAGTGGGGAGTTAATAGTAGATAATAAGGAAATGGAGGATGAAATGAACAAATATTTTGCTTCTTTCTTCACTATAGAGGATATAAAAACATTCCAGTAATAGCTGTAAATCAGGAGGTGGAAAGGAGAGAGGAACTTGGTGAAATTACAATCACTAAGGAAGTGGTACTGAGCAAACTGATGTAGCTGCGGGCTGACAAGTCTCCGGGTCCTGATGGACTTCATCCTAGGGTCTTAAAAGAGGTGGCTAATGAGGTAGTAGATGCGTTGTGTTAATTTTACAAAATTCGCTAAGAAAGATTACATCAGATTGGCAAGTAGCAAATATAACCCCTCTATTCAAGAAGGGAGGGAAGCAGAAAACAGGAAACTATAGGCCAGTTAGCTTGACGTTTGTCATGGGGAAGGTATGAGAGTTGATCATTAAAGAGGTTATAACTATGCACTTAGAAAAATCAAGGTGACCGGGAAGAGTCAGCATGGTTTTGTGAAAGGAAAATCATGTTTAACCAATTTATTAGAGTTCTTTGAAGGAGCAACATGTGCTGTGGATGAAGGGGCGCCTGTAGACATGCTGTGCTTGGATTTCCAGAAGGCATTTGATAAAGGCTATTGCAGAAAATAAAAGCTCATTGTGTAGGGGTTAACATATTAGCCTGGATAGAGGATTGGCTGGCTGGCAGAAAACAGAGAGTATGCATAAATGGGTCTTTTTCTGATTGGCGAAATGTGACTCGTGGAGTCCCGCAGGGGTCTGTGATGGGGCCTCAACTTTTTACAATTTATATTAATGACTTAGATGAGGGCAGTGAAGGCATGGTAGCTAAATTTGCAGATGACACAAGATAGGTAGGAAAGTATGTTGCGAAGAGGACATAAGGAGCTTGCAGACGGATATAGATAAGTTGCGTGAGTGGGCAAAAATCTGGCAGATGGAGTATAATGTTGGAAAATATGAAGTTGTTCATTTTGGCAGGAAGAATAAAAACGCAGAGTATTACTTAAACGGAGAATGACTGCAGAATTCCGAGGTACAGAGGGATCTACGTGTTCTTGTGCATGGGTCACAAAAAGTTAGTGTGCAGGTACAGCATGTAGCCAAGAAGGCTATGGAATGCTATCCTTTATTATGAGAGGAATTGAACATTAAAGATTTTGTACTTTAGTTATACAGGGCATTGGTGGCATCTTGAATCCTGTGTGCAGTTTTGGTCTCCTTAATAGGGAAGGATGTAAATCTGTTGAAGGCAGTTCAGAGGAAGCTTACTAGATAGATCCCTGGATTGAACAGGTTGGGCAGGCTGGGCTTGTTTCTACTGGAATTTAGAAAAGTGAGGGATGACTTGATTGATAAGATCTTGAATGGTCTTGACAAGATGGACGTGGAAAGGATGTTTCGTCTTGTGGGTGAGTCCAGTACTAGGGGCCACTGTTATAAAATTAGGGGATGCCCTTGTAGGACAGAGATGAGAAGAACTTTTTTCTCTCGGAGGGTTGTGCGACTTTGGAATTCTCTGCCTCAGAAGGCAGTGTAAGTGGGGTCACTGAATATTTTTAAGGCAGAGGTCAATAGATTCTTGTTAAAGGGAATCAAAGGTTATCGGGGGTAGTTGAGAATATAGAACTCGAAATACAAAGAGATCAGCCGAGATCTTATTGAATGGCAGAGCAGGCTCGAGGGGCTGAATGGCCTGCTTCTGCTCCTATTTTGTATGTTTCGTATGTATAAGGAGATATTAGGTCAGAAGGCTAATTATAACAATATTAGGCAGGAACTGAGGAATCTAGACTGGAGGCGGATGTTTGAGGGCAAATCAACAACTGACATGTGAGGGGCTTTCAAATGTCAGTTGATAAGAATTCAGGACCGGCATGTTCCTGCTAGGTTGAAGGATAAGCATGGCAAGTTTCAGGAACCTTGGATAATGAAGGATATTGTGAGATTAGTCAAAAAGAAAAGGGAAGCATTCGTAAGAGGTAGAAGGCTGGGAACAGATGAAGCCCGTGGAGAATATAAAGAAAGTAGGAAGAAACTTAATCAAGGAGTCAGGAGGGCTGAAAGGGGTCATGAAAAGTCACTGGCAACCAGGATTAAGGAAAATCCCAAGGCCTTTTATACATATGTAAAAAGCAAGAGGGTAGCCAGGAAAAGGGTAGGCCCACTCAGGGACAGAGGTGGGAATCTGTGTGTGGAGCCAGAAGAAATGGGAGAGATACTAAATGAATACTTCTCATCAGTATTCACCAAAGAGAAGGACTTAGCGGTCGATTTGTCTAGGGAAGAGTGTGTAGATAGCCTGGATCATGTTGAGATCAAAAAAGAGGAGGTGTTAGGCGTCTTGAAGAATATTAAGGTGGATAAGTCCCCAGGGCCAGATGGGATCTACCCCAGATTACTGAGGTAGGCAAGGGAGGAGATTGCTGGGGCCTTGACAGAAATCTTTGTATCCTCACTGTCTACGAGTGAGGCCCCAGAAGATTGGAGAATGTCCAATGTTGTTCCATTGTTTAAGAAGGGTAGCAGGGATAATCCAGGAAATTACAGGCCAGTGAGCCTTATGTCAGTGGTAGGGAAATTATTGGAGAAGATTCTTTGTGACAGGATTTACTACCATTTGGAAGCAAATGGGCATATTAGTGAGAGGCAGCATGGTTTTGTGAAGGGGAGGTCGTGTCTCACTAACTTGATTGAGATTTTCGAGGAAGTGACAAAGATGATCGACGATGGAAGGGCAGTGGATGTTATATACATGGATTTCAGTAAGGCCTTTGACAAGGTCCCTCATGGCAGACTGGTACAGAAGGTAAAGTCGCACGGGATCAGGGGTGAGCTGGCAAGATGGATACAGAATTGGCTTGGTCATAGAAGACAGAGGGTAGCAGTGGAAGGGTGCTTTTCTGAATGGAGAGCTGTGACTAGTGGAGTTCCGCAGGGATCAGTGCTGGGACCTTTGCTGTTTGTAGTGTACATAAATGATTTGGAGGAAAATGTAACTGGGCTAATTAGTAAGTTTGCAGACGACACTAAGGTTGGAGGAGTTGTAGATAGTGAAGAGGATTGTCAAAGGATACAATGGGATGTAGATCGGTTGGAGACTTGGGCGGAGAAATGGCAGATGGAGTTTAATCCGGACAAATGCAAGGTAATGCATTTTGGAAGGTCTAATACAGGCAGGAATTATACAGTAAATGGCAGAACCCTTAAGTGCATTGACGGGCAGAGGGATCTGGGTGTACAGGTCCACAAGTCACTGAAAGTGGCAACGCAGGTGGATAAGGTAGTCAGGAAGGCATATGGCATGCTTGCCTTCATTGGCAGGGGTATTGAGTATAAAAGCTGGGAAGTCATGCTGCAGCTGTATAGAACCTTGGTTAGGCCACACTTGGAATATTGCATGCAATTCTGATCGCCACATTACCAGAAGGATATGTAGGCGTTGGAGAGGGTGCAGAGGAGGTTTACCAGGATGCTGCCTGGTCTGGAGATTATTAGCTATGAGGAGAGGTTGGAGAAACTCGGATTGTTCTCACTAGAGCGACGGAGATTGAGGGGTGACTTGATAGAAGTTTACAAAATTATGAGTGGCATGGACAGAGTAGATAGTCAGAAGCTTTTTCCCTGGGTGAAGAGTCAATTACTAGGGGACATAGATTTAAGGTGAGAGGAGAAAACTTTAGAGGAGATGTGCGGGGCAAGTTTTTTACGCGAGGGTAGTGAGTGTCTGGAATTCGCTGCCAGAGGAGGTGGTGGAAGCAGGTACGATAGTGGTGTTTAAGAGGCAGCTTGACAAATATATGAATAGGATGGGAATAGAGGGATACGGACCCCGGAAGTGCAAAATGTTTTAGTTGATGGGCAATATGATCGGCGCAGGCTTGGAGGGCCGAAGGGCCTGTTCCAGTGCTGTACTTTTTGTTCTTTGCTCTATGACCAAAAGCTTAGTCAAAGTGGAAGCCTTTAAGAAGGCTTAAAGGAAGCAAGTGAGATAGAGAGATGAGGGGATGGAATTCTAGAGCTTTGGGCCAAGCCAACTGAAGGCACGATTACCAGTGGTGTAGTAATTATGATTGGAAATTGAGAATGCACAGGAAGCCAGAATTAAAAGAGCACAGGTATCTCGGGGGGTTGTGGGGTTGTAGGAAATTACAGACATAGGGAAGGGCGAGGCCACAGAGGGATTTGAAAACCAGGATGAGTATTTTAAAACCAAGTTATTGCTTGACTGGGAGCCAAAAGGTCAGTGAACATGGAGGTGATAGGGGAACAGGACTTGCTGTGAGTTAAAACATGGGCAGCAGAGTTTTGGATGACCTCAAGTTTATGGAGGGTAGTATGTGGGAGACCAGCCGGGAATGCGCTGGAATAGTCGAGTCTAGAGGTAACAAAGGCATGGATGAGATTTCAGCAGCAAATGAGCTGAGGCAGGGGCGAAGTTAAGCACTGTTACAGAGATGGAAATAGGCGGTCTTCATGGCACAAATATGAGGTCAGAAGCTCATCTCAGGATCAAACATGACACCGACATTGTGAACAGACTGGCTTAACCTCAGACTATTGCCACAGAGAGGGCGGAGTCTTGGTGCGCAAGGGACAATTTCAAAGTTTGCAAATGATCTGAAGCTTGAGAGTGTTGTGAGCTATGGGGAGGACGGTGTGGAACTTCAAGAGGACATAGACAAGTTGGTGGAATGGGCAAATAGGTAGCAGATGAAGTTCAATGCGGAGGAGTGTGAGGTGATGCATTTTGGTAGGAAGAACATGGACAGACAATACAAAATAAGGAATGAAATTTTGAAGGGCGTGCAGGAACAGAAAGACTTGTGTGTATATGTGTATAGATCATTGAAGGTGGCAGGACAAGTGGAGAGAGCAGTTAATAAAGCAGAGTATCCTGGGCTTTATTAATAGGAGCGTAGAGCACAGGAGCAGGGAGGTTATGCTGAATTTATATAAGACACTCATTGGACCTCAGCTGGAGTATTGCGTACAGTTCTGGGCACCGTATTATAGGAAGGATTTGAACACATTGAAGAGAGTGCAGAAGAAGTTTACATGAATGGTTTCAGGATGAGAAACTTCAGCTATGAGGATAGATTGGAGAGGTTGGGACTGTACTCCTTGGAGAGAAGATTGAGAGGAGATTTGATAGAGATGTTCAAAATCATGAGGGGGCTGGACGGAGTAGATAGGGAGAAGCTGTTCCCGCTCGTAAAAGGATCAAGAACAAGAGGGCACAGATTTAAAGTGATTTGCAAAAGAAGCAAATGTGACGTGAGAAAAAACTTTTTCATACAGCGAGGAGTTAGGATCTGGACTGCACTGCCTGGAAGTGTGGTGGAGGCAGGTTCAATCGAGGTATTCAAGAGGGCAATAGATGATTATTTGAATAGAAACAATGTGCAGGGCAATGGTGCTAGGCCATAATGCTCATTTGGAGAGCCAATGCAGACACGATGGGCCGAATGGTCTCCTTTTGTGCCGTTAAGATTCTGGTAGTTACGGAATGGAGTTTGGAGCAGGGACCAAAAACAATGGCTTCAGTCTTCCTGATATTTAATTGGAGGAAATTTCTGCTTATCCAGCACTGGATGTCAAATAAGCAGTCTGATAATTTAGCAACAGTGGAGGAGTCGGGAGAGTTGGTGTTGAGGTAGAGTTGACTGTCATCAGCCTACATGTGAAAAACCAGCTCTGTGCTTTCTGATGTTGTTGCCAAGGGGCAGCATAAAAATGAGAAATAGGAGGGGGCCAAGGATAGATCCTTGGGGTGGGGGGGCACCAGAGGTAATGGTGCAGGAGCAGAAAGAGAAAGCATTGCAAATGACTAGCTACAATTAGATAGATGAGAATGGAATCATGTGAGAGCAGGTCCCACCCAGCTGGATGACAGTAGAGAGGTGGTGGAGGAGGAAGGGTGTGGTCAACGATGCCAAAGGCTGCAGACAGTTCGAGAGGGTTGAGGAGGGTAAGTTTACCTTCGTCACAGTCACATAGGATGTCATTTGTGACTTTTAGAAGAGCCATTTCAGTACTGTGGCAGGGGAAGAAACCTGATTGGAGGGATTCAAACATGGAGTTCTAGAAAGAAGGGAATAGATTTGGGAGGTGGCAAATGTTCCAAGGACTTTGGCGAGAAAAGGGAGGTAGAAGGTGGGACAATAGTTTGCAGGACAGAGGGTTCAAGGCTTGTATTTTTTATAAGAGGGGTGATGAAAGCAGATTTAAGGAAAAGAGGGATAACATCTGAAGAGAGAGAACCGTTTACAAGATCGGCTAACAGGGGGGCTAAGAGGGGAAGTTGGGTAATTAGCAGTTTAGTGGGAATAGGATCAAAGGAACAGGAGGTGGGTCTCATGGACATGATGAGCTCGTAGAGGGCATGAGGAGAGAAACTAGAGAAAGATGAGAGTTCAGAGCTGGAGCAAGGAGGGGCATTAAAGGAAGTTTGGCCAGATGGGCTAGTGGAAGAGACAAACAAGGCAGAGGCAGCTGATGAGATTCTCTCAATCTTAGTGACAAAGAAGCTCATGAGCTCCTCATACTTATTGTTCCAGGTGAGGGTGGAGGGGACAGGGGAGAGGGATTTAAGAAGATGGCCTGTAGCCTAGAAAAGAAGCTGGGGGTTATCCTTGCATCCCAGGATGATCCTAGAATAATGAGCAGTTTTAGCAGACAGGAGTAATACCTGGGTTAAAAACAAATAGCTACTGCGGATGCTGGAAATCCAAAACAAAAACAGAATTACCTGGAAAAACTCAGCAGGTCTGGCAGCATTGGTGGAGAAGCTCTTTTTTTCTCCACCGATGCTGCCAGGAGTAATACCTGGTATTGTTTTAAGTGGTGGTCAGATCTGGCGATGGATGACAAAACAAGCTGTGCACTATATCCTTTCAAAATTATATACTTTGGACTTAAGTGAGCAGATATGAGAGCCGTATTATGAGAATGGCCAGGGTGAGAGAGTAATAGTTTTATTAGGGATTAGAACATCAAAGGTGGAGGTGAGGGCGCAGTTGAGTAAATCAGTAGCTGCAGAATTGTTGTAGCAAATGGAAGGCCAACGGCTAGATAGTTGGGATTTTGAAAGTGCCGTTGCAAGTGAATTGGGGATAGATTTTCCCAGGGATGGATACAGAAGTGGGTAGGGTTGGGGCGTGGAAGGGCAACGTGGGTACTGAGGCCTTATCCATGATTAAAACCATAGGAGCAGCAAGGCACATGAGATGACGTCGGCCGTGAGTATGGTTTCGGGAGTTTACATGGAAGAAGAGATTTCAGGACGATGGGGGGGCGCAATTAACTCAGTGGAGAGAAAACGTGATGAGGTGAGATGGAGGTTGAAATCACTGAGGATGAGCAGTCACTGAATCAAGCAGTCTGTCATCCAACCAACATATGTAATGATACAGCTCTACTCGTGATAATGCAATAAAAATGATATACTTAGTGCATATTTCTTGTAATTACACCTGAATTACAAGGTTTTGGATTCAAATCTCTCTGCAGGGCTTGAGCGTAAAAATCAAGGGTGACACTCCAGTGAGGAACTGAGGGAGCTGGTAGATGTAAAAGATCCCATGGCACAATTTCAAAGAAGAGCATGGCAGTTATCCTGGCCAATATCTATCCATCAATCAACTTCACAAAAAACAGATTATCTGGTCATTATCGCCTTACTGTTTGTGGGAGTTTGCTGAGCACAAATTAGCTGCTGCATGTCCTATAACAATGACTAGACTTCAAAAAATAATTAATTGGCTGTAAAGCATTTTGAAATGTCCAGTGGTCATGAAAATTGCTATAGAAATGCAAGGTTTTCTTTCTTTCTTACATTTTCAAAGTGTCACACTGTAAATATCTGTGTCGCACTTTAAAATAAAGGAAGACAATCATTTGGGATGCACAAAGCAACCCGAAACATGAAAATACCTGAATTCATGCAATTAAAATGTCTGTGACCTCAGTGACCTTTCCAATTATGTCAATATTCTGATTTGCAACTTGAAGAACAATTGTACTCTGACCTAACCCAATGTTTATCTAACATCAGACTTTGTGGTCTTAAAAGGGAATAATTCTGTCTGAGTAACAAATGATATATTGTGCATTATATGGTATTTTATGTGGAAATAAACTTATAAACTGAAAGAAAACATTATCAAATGTAGCTTTGCTAATATATAGCAAAGAAAATTAAATTAGACCTTGAAATTGCCCGATTTGGGTGTTAGTGTATGAACATTATATTTGTTTATATTAAATTCCTTTGCTATTTTAAAAGTGGTACTAATCCCTTTAAACTTAAGCACTCGCACAGGATAAATCGAAGGGGCTCAAAATTGGGCTTGGTAGTATCCATTGCTTGGGTGTGACAAATACTGTTCTAGGAGTAAAATGTTGGCCAATGCAGCCGTGCACACTCCTGCCACAAATTGCACAGGGAGTCATCTTGGTGAGGGCATTAGAATGGTGCAGCTAATGTCCATCAAAAGTACGCAGAGTAGGCAGATCATGACGTCAATTATTGTGCAATGCTGATTTGATATCAGTTCTACCATTTATAGAGCACCTTGCTCAGCCAACTCTCTCTCTTAACCTCACACAACTGAATGCTCATTAAGTACCAGATTTCAGGTGAGTAACTGAGGAACAGAAGCATGAGAAGGAGGAATAGTTGAGAAGGAAGAGGAGGGGAAGAGGCAGTCTACACAACCCCTTTCTGCCTGGCTGTTTGTGAATAGCTAATTTGATTGCAATACAGTAACTGTAACCCCAATTCCCCATTCACCAACAGTTCTGCACATTACCTTCTCTTTGCCACTGCGCATCACAGTGTCCACTTACACACAATGCAAAACTAAAAACCACCACAAAATAAACATTCCAAACCAAATTTAGAAATAAAATTATGCCGTATTGCATACAAGAATCAACCAATCACCCTTGTACATTTCCTTAGTGCCTATCTCGTTGGGTGCCTTTGCCTGTCCTAGAGCTCCTACGCAGTTCCAGCTGAATAGCATGATTGATGAAAGGTCACTAACTTTTGGTGGAGGAGTTGGCAGATGGTGTTGGGAACTCTGGGTCTAGATGGCCTGCCTGCAGACTGAACAATCTCAGCATGGGCAGCAGCCATCTGGATGGCTGCTGACAGATAACAATAATAACACTCGTGAAAGGGCACGTGTGGGAGGATGAATGTTGTCATCCTGAACTGCTTCATGCAGCTACTGCCACTCCCCTGGTATGGAGCCTCAGCAATCTTAGTAATCTGTGACAGGACAGATTGCTGAATTGCTGTGACACACTCCAAGCCCCTTTGAACACTATAATCCACAGCCATGAGTCCACTGCAGCACTCAGCAGTGTGTACCACCTACAAGATGCACTGCAGGAATTCGCCAAGGCTCCTTAGACAGCACCCTCGAAACCCGCAACCACTACCATCTAGAAGGACAAGAGCAGTAGATAGATGAGAACACCATGACCTGGAAGCTCCCCTCCAAGTCACTCACCATCCTGACTTGGAAATATATCGCCGTTCCTTCACTGTGGCTGGGTCAAAATCCTGGAACTCCCTTCCTAACAGCACTGTGGGTGTACCTACAACACATGGACTGCAGCAGTTCAAGAAGGCAGCTCACCACCACCTTCTCAAGGGCAACAAGGAATGGGCAATAAATGCTGGCCCAGCCAGTGAAGCCCATATCCCATGAATGAATTAAAAAAACACTTCAGGTGGTTGTGCTTGGACTACAATGGAAATTGAGACATTGGCCAGCAGATAATGCATCATGGTTAGGTCTACAAGCATGCAAATGGAGTTGGCCACCACTTCCAGCATGGACTTTATGCTCTGTGCCAAATTGGTGTCCTCTATGTTTCTCATCATTGATTGCAGGCTCTCTGGCAGGTCTCCCGATTCACCCAAGCATTTCATTGTGTATATCCATCAGTGTTATTTTCTCTGGTGACCCATCAAAATCCTCTTCTGAGTCACCTGTAGCAGAACCTGTGTGCCACCTTATCCCCCTGCAAACCAGCATCAGCACTATCCCTACCCCCAGCCCTGACTGCAGCCCATTTATGTCTGGCATCTCACCACGGGCAGATCCGACTTCTAATCTATCCTCTAATATATGTGTACATTGACAGTATCTGAGCCACTGACTGCAAATGTGAAATCAAGTGATAGTGCTGTCTTTATCATCACTCTTGTTGTTGTTCCTCCACTGCCAAAGCAGTTTAGGCCTCTTGGGTATCTGAAAGGAAAATGGCACAAAGATAATGTTATGGTGAAAGGATAGGGGAAAGGTAACAGGTCCATACTTACATCACCTGCAGATTGTAAGTCAGAAGAGAGTGTGGGATGCGGGGCAAGTGCGCTGTGAGAAAGAGGATTAGCTACGAGGATGGCCTAAGCCCGGCCGATGGCCTATGACTCGGCAGTGGCCATCCCAATAATGGCCAGCACTATTTCCATCTTAGGCATTAGAACATGCAGCCACAGCTGTCCAACTTCAGTTAGTTTACGCTGCATCTGGTTGTGTGCTACCTTATCCTGGAAGAGAGAGGAAAGTATGTCAGTGAGTGTGGTGCAATATGTTTGGGTGATGTGATTGGTTTGGTTGTGGCTGGCGACGTATGCAAGTTGTGAAATGTGGTTTTCAGCTTGCAACAGTGCAAGTCTGTGAGGGTGAGGTGAAGCCATGAATGTGAGGCATGACTGCTGATTGATAAGAGATTGCTGGTAGATGATTGGAGCAGTGTTTAAGGATAATGATTAAGTTTGTGGGATATATCATTGAAGATACATTCAATGACCTTGACCACTCGTGCAAGCTCATTGACCTTCTTGTGGCACACATACAAGTGCTCAGAGCTTGACTCCTGACATTGACCTCCAAAGCTATCTGCTCCCACTACATTTTGATTGGAGGACCTCCTGGTTTTCTTTGGGCACAGAACATCTCACTTCCTTTTCACCTCCTCCACAAAGGCCTCTGGTGCAGTATCCAAAAAATCTTGGAACTCGTTGTATCCCCCCAGCACCTTCTGCAGCCACAAGGCAAGAGGTGCAGGCTAGCTTTATGCTGTGCAAGCTAGCTTTAACTGGTGCTGGGTGTTATGACCTGGGTCTCTGCTGATGCATAAGGTTAATGCTCGCTGCATGCAAAAATCATTCTAATGAGTAGACAGCACAAGTTTGGCATGATGCCTGAATTTCAATTAACTGGCGTGGGTTAATTTTGCCTCATCATCCCCATGCCCATTTTTGAGGGCCATCCAATTTAGCCCTCGTGTCTTTGGAACTCGTAAAACTATTACAGAGAAGTTAAAATGGTGGAACCATAAAATGTAATCTTTCCTAAATCAAAAGTATCATGGTGAGTCAGTATATACACAGAACAAAGTGCAGGACCTAGTAATCCTGACTGCTTTTAAGAGCTCTCCAAAATAACAGCAATTTGCCGGACCATTATGCGAACACAGAGATTAATCCTTCAGGCTAAATTTCTTTTAAACTGTGAACACAACAACACCTTTGGTCTGTCCGCAAGTATGACCCAGACCTCCCTGTCGCTTGCCATTTCAACACTCCACCCTACTCTCATGCCCATATGTCCGTTCTTGGCCTGACGCATTGTTCCAGTGAAGCTCAGCGCAAACTGGAGGAACAGCACCTCATCTTCCGACTAGGCACTTTACAGCCTTCCAGACTGAATATTGAGTTCAACAACTTTAGATCATGAATTCTCTCCTCCATCCGCACTCCCTTTCCGATCCCCCTTTTTTCCAATAATTTATATAGGTTTTTCTTTTCCCACCTATTTCCATTATTTTTAAATGTATTTCCATCCATTGTTTTATCTCTGCCTTTTAGCCTATTTCGATCCCTTCCCCCCACCCCACCCCCACTAGGGCTATCTGTACCTTTATTCTCACATTCCTTAGATAATATCACCAGCTTCAACACCTCTTTGACTTTTTGTCTATGACATCTTTTGGTTATCTCCACCTATCACTGGCCCTCTATCTAGCTCTACCTGTTCCACCCCCCTTAAACCAGCTTATATTTCACCTCTTTTCTACTTTTCCTTAGTTCTGTTGAAGAGTCATACGGACTCAAAACGTTAACTGTGTTCCTCTCCGCAGATGCTGTCAGACCTGCTGAGTTTTTCCAGGTATTTTTGTTTTTGTTTTGGATTTCCAGCATCTGCAGTTTTTTGCTTTTATCTAATGTGTATTCTGCCGTTCCAGTAGAAACCCCTGCAAAAATTACAATATTGATAATTATGGCAATAAAAGTTTGTGTCTTCATATTATAAAGTTTTGCTAATCAGCCCATACAAAACACATGCATTTATAAAAATGTATCATTCTAACCGTATGCTCCTCAAAGATCTCCTCAATAGTATGTAAGGCAGCCAATTTTTAAAAATATTGTACTTTAACTTTTAGGATTCCATATCTTAATTACTTTTTGCAAATTTCCCCATTTAAAATAAAGTCTTCTATACTGTCAGGTCCCAGCTCATTCTGCCTTTCCATCTGACCTGACTTTTAACTCTAATTTTCTGCCCAGCCTAACACCAAACCTTATTTGCTACCTTCTGGTCAGCTGACTTGAATGGCTCCATGCCTTAACTTCTCAGTCTAAATCCTCCAGCCCAACTTTACTTCTTTCATTGCCTTTTCACACACTTTCCAATACTGGGATTGTACAGTTAAGCAGTGTGAGATTCGGTTGCGGGTCTTTGTTGACTGAACAATTAGATTTCTATTCTCTTTTGTATAGAGAAATGCATAGAAATGTGTGAAATGCAAAAGGAGAGGACTTCTCAATTTTAAGTTACCAATGATCCATATCCTTTGCAGAAAAGAACTGCTAAAAAAAACTGTGAATCTGAATGTGTTATTGACTTTGCGAGTGTCAATTTATTTGTGTGAGTGTGAACACACGTGTGTGTGTTTGTGAGTATATCTGTGAATGCGTTTCTGTGCATACGCCAGGCTGTTTGTTTCTTCCTGGCCTACATTTTCTTCCAATTCAGGTCTAGTACCTTGTCCCAAACCTCCTCCATGTAGGGAAATTAGATAATTTATGCACTTTAACTGGGTTGCAGATCTAATCTCAGATCCCTCAGAAGTGAAGGAAAGAGGCACATATACATGTATACAAAGTGAGAGACCAAAGAAATGTTAAGCAAAACTGTGAGAGACATAGAGAGATCAGGAAACATACATACAGGGGGCTGATGGCAAGGAGAAGGCAAAGTTTGCAGAAAGAGGCAAAAAGAATCAGAAAAGAAGCCACAAACAGAGCAGATTTTTCCTCTGTATAGTTTTCGAGCTGCCGGCCAGAGGGGCACACCAGTTAGTTGCCAGATAGTACAGCAGGAAGCCCTTACCAGTTTGAGGACAGGATCTCATTAACATAGGACCATCAGGTTGTGGGCAGAAAATAAGCGTGCCAGCCAAGGCAATATACTGGGCCACCATAATTTTGGGCACTCACACCAGCTACACATGCAGAAAGCAGGGATGGAGTACACCCATTCTTAGGAGCTGGGGACCCATTGCAACAGAGGCCCTGGTTTTTTTTTTGTCGTGTTCAGAGGAACAATCCTGCTTTTTTCCCAGACCCACAAACTTAAATTTAAAATTATTATCTGGGTTCCTCTTCAGCTAGACCACCAGCTCCACCCAATTGAACCTTAAAACAGCAATCAAGACACTCTTGTACATTGTAATGACCTGACCTGAATATTTAAAAAGTATACCATTTACCTCAGGTGGGCAGTCCGACTGCCCAGCAATAGGTTCTTGGGAAGACAGTGTCAGCACATTTCTTTTTGTTCATTCATAGGATGAGGGCTTCGCTGGCTGGGTCAGCATTTATTGCCCATCCCAAGTTGCCCTTGAGAACGTGGTGGTGAGCTGCCTTCTTGAAGCGCTGCAGTCCATATAGTGTAGATACACCCACAGTGCTGTTAGGAAGGGAGTTCCAGGATTTTGACCCAGCAACAGTAAAGGAACGGCAATATATTTCCAAGTCAAGATGGTGAGTGATTTGGAGGGGGACTTCCAGATGGTGGTGTTCCCATCTATCTGCTGCCCTTGTCCTTCTAGATGGTAGTGGTCCTGGGTTTGAAAGGTGCTGTCTAAGGTGCCTTGGTGAATTACTGCAGTGCATTTTGTAGATGGTACTGTGCATCAGTGGTGGAGGGAGTGAATGTTTATAGATGTGCCAGTTAAGTGGGCTGCTTTGCCTTGGACGATGTCAAGCTTCTTGAGTGTTGTGGGAGCATTAGATGGTGGACAGGCTTTGGGGAGTCAGAAGGTGAGTTAACTCCTCGCAGGATTCCTAGCCTCTGACCTGCTCTTATAGCCACATTATTTATATGGCTAGTCCAGTTCAGTTTCTGGTCAATGGTAACCCCAGGATGTTGATAGTGGGGGATTCAGTGATGGTAATGTCATTGAACGTCAAGGGGCTATGGTTAGATTTTCTCTTGTTGGAGATGGTCATTGCCTGGCACTTGTGTGGCGCAAAAGTTACTTGCTACTTGTCAGTCCAACCCTGGATATTGTTCAGGCCTTGCTGCATTTGGACATGGACTGCTTCAGTATCTCAGGAGTCGCGAATGGTGCTGAACATTGTGCAACCATCAGCAAACATCCCCATCATCGGTGCAAATGGGCATTATATCGTACCCCGCTATTTTTGATGTGCTGTTATCCATTTCTGCCCAGCAATTAGCTGGAAATTTTCTCCCAGTTTTCTCCCAAGAGCTGTACAAGGAGGAGGGAGGGTGATAGATAGAGTGAAAGTCAAACAGGAAAGGAGAGAAAGAATTAAAGAGCAGAAGAGAAAATTGAGAGATGGTTACAGGGTTGGGAAAGCATAATTCTTATTTGTCCGTGAGCAATATCATAGAATTTATTCAAGTATCATGTAACATAGGAAATAGGAGCTAGAGTAGGCCATTCGATTCCCCCAGGCCTGCTCTGCCATTCAACTAGATCATGGCTGATCTTCTACCTCAATGCATTTTCCCATATTATCCCCATATCCTTTGATAGCTTTAAAATCTAGAAATCTATCGCTCTCTGTCTTGAATATATTCAATGACTGAGATTCCACAGTCCTCTGTGGTAGAGAATTCCAAAGATTCACCACTCTCTGAATGAAGAAATTCCTCCTCATCTCAGTCCTAAATGGCCTACCTCATATTCTGAGACTGTGTCCCCTGGTGTAGAAGGAAATAAGAAAGGTGTAAAACAAAATATCATTTTTAGTAACAACTTATGATAATAAGGATTGATTTTCAGTCCTAGTCTGGATGATCAGATGTCAGCTGTAGCTCAGTTGATAACACTATTGCCTTGGGAGTTAACAGGTGTGGGCTCAAGTTCCATTCCAGAAACTTGGGTACAAAAATCTAGGCTGACATTCCAGTTCAGGACTGAGGGGTTATCTTCCGCCTGTTACGTGGGTGTAAAAATCCCAGTGCACTATTTGGAAGAATGCCAGGAGTGTTTTCCTTGGTGCCTTGGCCATTATTTATCCCTCAACCAATGTCAGTGAAAGAGATTAGCTGATGTTGTCATATTGCTGTTTTTTTAAAATTCGTTCATGGGATGTGGGTGTCGCTGGCTAGGCCAGCATTTGTTGCCCATCCCAAATTGCCCTTGAACTGAGTGGCTTGCTAGGCCATTTCAGAGGCCATTTAAGAGTCAACTACATTGCTATGGGTCTGGAGTCACATGTAGACCAGACGAGCTAAGGACAGCAGATTTCCTTCCCTAAAGGATATTAGTGAACCAGATGGCTTTTTACGACAATCGTAAATGGTTTCATGGTCATCATCAGACTTTTAATTCCAGATTTTTATTGAATTCAAATTTCACCATCTGCTGTAGTGGGATTCAAACCCAGGTTCCCAGAGCATTACCCTGGCTGCTGCATTTCCTGATTACAAAGCAAACTATTTCATTGGCTGTAAAGCACTTTGGGATGCCCTGAGATTGTGAAAGGCTCTATATTAATGCAAGTCTTTCTTTTATGACCATTAAACAAGGTATTTGGTTGACTCCAACTAACCTACTTCATTAACCTTACACTGATTTGCTGACTGATATGATATTCTTTAACTTGCACTTTGATGTCTAGTGGCTCCCTGAGTTCTCAGAACATTTTACTGGTAGAACTTCTCACACTCCTGTTTTTATCATCTGTTCCAGTTCTGTGGTTTCTGTAAAATTTCGCTTTACAGTGAACTATGCACTATTTTTAGGGATTTCTTAAATAAAAACCTTGTGTGTAATTACAAATGATCGCAGACAAAATGAACAAAAATGCATTTCTGTTTAAATTTCAAAAATATTGAAAAGAATCAGAAAAAAATGTTGTAAAAGTTGTGTGGGTGGGGATTACAAAATCTGTGTTTCTTTACCAGAAAGCTTCCCTTAAATTAATTCAAATTAGATTCTGATAATAGGCAGGAAATTGTGGTAAGGTGTAATTTTAATGTTTTTACATAAATTAGGACACTCAGTGAGCCACTTGCATAAAATTTGAAATAGCAATCTGAAGCATCAATACAAGTGACCTAAATGCCACAGAAAAACAGGTGTAAGTGAGAATCAGGGCTGAGGCCTGCTTGACCAGTTTTCCAAACCCTGTTCACAATTCCTCTGCAGCACAACGTTCATGGAACACCAGGGGCAGAATTTTCCTGTTGGCGTGCGGGGGCAGGCCCCGCACGTCCACACGTAAAATGATGCACGGTGACGCCATTGCAATATTTTGTTGGGCGGGCACGCAATGATGTCTGATGCGCGCCCGCCATTAATTAATGGGCCACTTAAGGCCCTTGACTCACCAATCGATGCGGATTTTCCGTGCAATCTTCGGGTTGGCGCATGGGCGCAACAGGCAGGCTGTTAGGACATATTTGTATAAACTTTATCCAGGGGCGGGATAAGAGGGCTCACTGGGGTTGCAAGTGTGTACTGTCAAGTATTTATTTTTCAAAAAGTTATTAAAACTTGTCTGTGTGATCTGCAGTACTTCAAAACCAAGACCAGCTGCTTTGCCTGGACCCTTAACCTTCAGGTCAGCACTCTGCAGTGAGGAATCTTTTCCGGTCCTGCAGGTTTCGGGAAGCCTTCCCATAGCCTGGGAATGGGAGCTGAACTATCCACTGGAAGCAGCTCCTCTGAGGAGGAAGAGAGGGCTTTCGGAGGCCAGGAGTGCACATCCAGCCACCAGGGGAGCCACCTTTGGGAGGGCAGGTGCAAGCACAAGGGGCGCAGGGCCAAGAGGTGGACCAAGGCGGAAGGGGCCACAGAAGACGCCACCATCCTGCTGCCAGGGTATACAGGCGGCGAAACAGCTACCTCAATATGTCTGAGGTGCAGTGTCGAAGGAGGCTCCGTCACTCAAGGGAGACAGTCAACTATATCTGTCAGATGATTGGGCCTGAGATCTCCGCTAACTGTGTGGGTGGACGCCCCATGCCAGTGGCTCTGAAGGTCACAGCTGCCCTCAACTTCTATGCCTCTGGCTCCTTCCAAGGCTCGTGGGTGATCTTTGCGGTGTTTCCCAATCAGCTATCCACACTTGTGTCAAGCAGGTTACAGACGCTCTGTTCAGGCGTGCATTGACCTTCCACTTCCGTTTGGACCTGGCAAGCCAGACACAGCAAGCCAGAGGCTTCGCGGCCATTGCTGGCTTCCCCTGTGTCCAGGGTGCAATAGACTGCATACATGTGGCCATCAAGGTGCCAGCAGGTGAACCCGGTGCCTTTGTCAACAGGAAGGGATTCCACTCCATGAACGTGCAGATAGTGTGTGACCACAGGATGCTGATTCTACAAGTCTGTGCAAGGTACCCAGGCAGCTCCCATGACTCCTACATCCTCAGACATTCCCAGGTGCTGGGGCTCTTCAGTGCTGCAGCCCAGCTTGATGGATGGCTGCAGGATGACAAGGCCTATCCCCTCAGAAGGTGGCTCATGACACCACTCCGCCATCCAAGAACAGAGGCTGAGCAGCAGTACAATAAGAGCCATGCCTCCACAAGGGCTGTGGTGGAGAGAACCATCGGTCTTCTCAAGATGCGCTTCCAATGCCTCGACCGCTCAGTACTCTAGTACTTCCCAGATCATGTCTCGGTGATAATGGTAGCATGCTGTGCTCTCCACAATCTTGCGCTGGAAAGCGGGGATGCAGTGGACGACGAAGACGTCGACGCAGTGGCTGCGGCTGCACACGGGGAGTCCAGCAGTGAGTCGGAGGATGAGCATACACAAGGAAATGCTGAGGAGGTAGACGCCTACCCGGGCATACTGCAGGGAGGCAGGGAACCCGGGAGGCTTTAATCCAACGAACCTTCAGCTAGCGCACCACAGATGGATCACCAGGGCAAGCCTGGGCTGTAGGCTCCATACTCGACACCTAAGTGCAAAATCTGCCAGGTTAGGAACAGTAACTAAGGGCCTTGTTAATAAAGCTGAATGTCCAACAAAGCACTCATTACATTTTTGGAAACCATCCACATGCAGAAGAAAAGAGGCACCCTCAGCCATGGTGATATATCTGAATTTAATATGTCAAGCAAACAAACTTTTGCAAAAAAAAAAGAAAATAGTGTTACAAATCAGAACAAATCATAAGGACATCATCTCGGGCCAACTCAAAAGCACCAGTGAAAAACCCGTGGTGTGCCTAAGGTGCCTTATGTTCTCATTTCTGCATGCTGCGACTTGGTGCTGCCCCATCGTTCGGAGTGGCATCTGAGACAGCCTGCTGACTCTGCTGTCCTGTTGACCTCGATGACCTTGGCGGTCGTCCTGTGGCCCGTGGAGCCTTTGCTGGCCGTGCCTGGGAGGGAGCTGCCAGTTCCACAGCTGGCATCTCCCCAGTCGTCGCAGCCTCACCGGATGATACGGTCACTAAGAGAGGGGCGGAGGAGCTGCCGCCCTCATCCGAAGCGCCCTGAGAGGTGCCCGCAGAGAAGACAGGCAGCTGCTGCGCCGACGTGAGGTTGCTTCGGAATTCTCTGCTCACCGTGGGTGAATGGGTACCAACCTGGGAAACTTGATGCCCAGACCATCTCCCACACTGGCAATGACCAGCTGAGGTCAATGCCGATGTGAGGGCTTGCTGGTCAAAGCGCATCCCCAGGAAGCCCTGACGGGTCTCCTGGAGTAGCCTCCAGAGTCGCCACCCTCTCCATGGAGGACATATGGCGCTTGGACAGGTGGCTCATTGCTTCGACACGGAGAGCAAGCCAAGCATAGCCTAATGTATCTCCCCAAGATGCTCCCGCACACCTGGCCGCATTTCAAAGAACAAAGAGAAGTACAGCACAGGAACAGGCCCTTTGGCCCTCCAAGCCTGCGCCGATCATATTGCCTGTCAAATTAAAACATTTTGCACTTCCGGGGTCCGTATCCCTCTATTCCCATCTTATTCATGTATTTGTCAAGCTGCCTCTTAAACACCACTATCGTACCTACTTCCACCACCTTCTCTGGCAGCGAATTCCAGACACTCACTATCCTCTGCGTAAAAAAACTTGCCCCACACAGCTCCTCTATAGTTTTCTCCTCTCAACTTAAATCTATGTCCCTTAGTAATTGACTCTTCCACCCTGGGAAAAAGCTTCTGACTATCTACTCTGTCCATGCCACTCATAATTTTGTAAACTTCTATCAAGTCGCCCCTCAATCTCCGTCGCTCTAGTGAGAACAATCCGAGTTTCTCCAACCTCTCCTCATAGCTAATAACCTCCAGACCAGGCAGCATCCTGGTAAACCTCCTCTGCACCCTCTCCAACGCCTCCATATCCTTCTGGTAATGTGGCGACCAGAATTGCACGCAATATTCCAAGTGTGGCCTAACCAAGGTTCTATACAGCTGCAGCATGACTTCCCAGCTTTTATACTCAGTACCCCTGGCGATGAATGCAAGCATGCCATATGCCTTCCTGACTACCTTATCCACCTGCGTTGCCACTTTCAGTGACCTGTGGACCTGTACACCCAGATCCCTCTGCCCATCGATGTACTTATGGGTTCTGCCATTTACTGTATAATTCCTACCTGTATTAGACCTTCCAAAATGCATTACCTCACATTTGTCCGGATTAAACTCCATCTGCTGTTTCTCCGCCCAAGTCTTTTCCTGCGTTTGCTGTGTCGCGGACGATTCCAGAGGCACATCATCAGGCACTGACTAAGGATGTGCCTGGTCCCCTGCAGTCTTCCGACTGCTGGCACCATGGGCACTCTCTGTCTCCGCCAGCTCCTCCAGCGACTGTGAAGTTCCCTCATCACTGTGCCCCAGGACACTAGCCAATGTTCGAATTCCCACCGAGGTGCCAGTATCTGCGCTGGTGTCTGCCTCGCAGAGATGGTGTGACGCTGGTGAGACTTCAGGCCCCTCAGCTGTGAGAAGGGGCCTCTGCTGCTCCTCCTCCCGGCCCTGCTCTGATGATGCTGAAAGGAAGAACAAGGACAGTGGATCAGTTAACGTGGAGACAATGACAAAGTGCATCCCTGTCCCCGGATCATTATGCGCTCATCCTTCCATAAGCAATGGTCAAGCCATGTTGCAAAATTAAATCAATTAACATTCAGCACTGCTATGGCTGTTGGGAGAACAGTGCTGGCCTCACTGTTGGGCATAAATACCTGGCCGTGGCACCCCAGCCTCACCGACACCAGTAGACCTGGGCGCGTGGCACCTCTCCAAATCTAGGGCCTCCTGCTCGAACCGGCTAAGAATGGCGATCTGCGCCTGGCCGCCGCCAGTCCTCGCACGCTCTGCCTCGTTATGAGCATTCTTCTCCTGAAAACGAGAGACAAGCATTGATTGTTGCAAATTGCACATGGACTCTCTTCGTGCACGGCCCACCCCAACCAGAGTGGGACATATCAGGGCTCCAGTGCCTCCTCACCCCGCTGCTGCCAAAGACTCACACAAAGATGTTAGGCCTGTTCCCCACCCCACCCTTGGACACATGCTGCCTACATCACATTAGACACCACATGGTATATCCTTCCATAGCAAGGAGGCGCAAGCACATGGAACGCAGAGCGCAACCATGCTGCCTTGAAGCTTCCCTCCCAGCATGTCATCACCCTGACTTGGACATGTCCTGCAGTTCAAGCATAGCACCTAGGTGCAGCTCCTCCAGGTTGCCCCCAAACCAGTCATGTGGGACTCAGCGTAACACATGCTGTGGGAGCAAAACATATCTCTTCAGCACCCTCTCAGGCTGACCTCAGCATGGGCAACATCTGCTGGCCCACCCAGCAAAGGACATGTGGTGTCAATGATCTAATGCAGTCACTACACTCAGACTTTAAGGAGGGGCAACAGGGGATAAGCCGACCTGCTGGTTTAAATGACCAATGTCAACATGTTACTCACCTTGCCAGAGCACTACAAGTCGTTGAAGTGCTTGGGACACTGGATCCAGGTGTGCTGCACCACCTTTGCCACCTCCTTCAAGGCATGGTTCGTCATGTGGGGGGGCTTCCTCCTCCCATCCTGGGGAGCTAGCACCTCCCGCCATGCTGCCACCTCCTCGAGGAGGGCAGCAAGGCAGTCATCCAAAAAACGAGTGTCATCCTTTTCCTTTGTGAAGACCGACGCAAAGTATTCGTTGAGGACTGTACCCACGTCTTCTGGGTCCACACACATATTACCTCTATGGTAATATCACCCTAATTAGGACCCTGGTCCCTAATTGGCCCTACCCCTTCCCTAGCTATTTTCTTGCTCCTTATATATTTTTAAAAAAACCTTTGGGTTTTCCTTTATCCTACCCACCAATGCTTTCTCATGCACTCACTTAGCTTTCCTAATTTCCTTTTTAAAGTCCCCCCTGCATTTTTTATACTCCTGTAGGGACTCTGCTGTATTGTGCCCCCAGTACCTGCTATAAGCTTCTCTTTTTTTCTTAAACCTAACCTTTATGTCCCTTGACATCCAGAGTTCTCCAGACTTGGTCCCCCCCTCTCCCCCTTCCCTTTTGTCTTTATGGGAACATATTTGCCCTGTACTCTCACTGTTTCCTCCTTGAATGCCTCCCGCTGCTCTGATGCAGTTTTATATGCAAGTAGCTGCTCTCAGTCCACTTGGGCTAAATTGTATCTCATTTTAGTAAACTTAGCCTTTCCCCAGTTTAGAACTTTTATTCCCAGTTCAACCTTATCCTTTGCCGTAACTATCCTAAATCTAACTGAGTCATGGTCGCTATCACCAAAATGCTCCCCTACTGATACGCCTTCCACCTGCCTGGGCTCATTTCTGAATATTAGGTCAAGAACTGCCCCCTCCCTTATTGGGCTTTCTACATAACTGGCTAACAAAGTTCTCCTGGATGCAACTTAAGTTTCTTGCTCCCTCCCTACCTTGCACATTAAAGCTATCCTGATTAATATTTAGATAGTTAAAATCCCTTACTATTACTGCCCTATTATTCTTACACTCCTCTGAAATTGAATTTCATATTTGATCCTCTATCTCTCCCTGACTACTTGGAGGCCATAATCACGTAATTAAATATGGTTTAAAAATAAATTACTTTCAAGAGAAAGACACAAGCAACATTTAGTTGACTATTATGTGTGGCTGTATTGGATTATCAACCAACCAGCAGTTAGCTCTTAATTATGTAAATGGATTGAACTATACATGTGCCATTAAAGCTGAGTGATCATAAAACATCCTATCAATTAACGTGAAATGTTTAATTCCCAGCATGATTTTGTGTCTCATAACAGTATATTTCGAACTATTTTTCCCATAGAAAGGATTTGAACCTAAGAGTTATTCTCAATGTTTCCATTTTTAAACAAAATATAACTATAGGGGATTCAAGAACGGTCTTCAGATGAAAGCTGGTTACTATAGTTAATGGAAGTTGTTTATCCTGAGACTAGATTATAAAGCAAGTCATTAGCTTGTCTTGTAATCAAAGAACATCATATCCATGGGGGTAGTTTTTGGATGATTGTGCAAAATGGGCAATATAATGAAAATCAGAAGTCCTTAACAGGCAATAATGAGGCAATAATGCACTCTTTAACTGTTGTTAAAGGTTATAACTAACACTACTGTGTTTGAAAATCCTTTGATCTATGAAGGGAGATAAAAAGAGACATATACAAGCAGAGAAGTTTATTGGAATGGGAATGCTCTAAGGGTAGCCCGCACTTTAAACAGAGCTGTGAATGCTTTGGAGAGTCAAAAGTACTGGATGAACAGTCAGAACTCATTGACTGAGATTGTTCTCCTGGCAACAGTGTTCCAGTAGTGCAGGATTTCCATTGGCTGTCTGACACCCCGAGAACCTTGAGCCAGTTTCCTGCCTTGGGGGTCATTAGAGGTGCAGGGTGGGCTTCTGAAGAGATTCCCTCTGCCAAAATGGTACCCTCTACTGTGGAGATGCAAAATCCAAAGGATTCTAGGGAGACTTGGATAGTATATTTGAGAGGAGTTGAAGGAGGTGCAACTGGTTAAATGTACACAAAGGACATGGGAAAGGCAGACAAAAAGCTCATACCTCACCCAACAGACTGAATTTAAGGGCCATGGTATCCTGGGAAAGCGTTCACACACAGAGAAACACAACTGTCAATGATGCACACCTAAGCAAGACCGGGGGGGACCACAAGGTAAATTTTCATCTTCATCACTTGGACTGTATTCTCGTGGAGCAAATCAAATGTGTATTATACAGCATAACCAAGTCTCATTGTACTGAAAATTGAATGAATATCAGGCAGGCTCTGTAATCAGGCAGGCAGTCTGCTCTACCACATTACAGCTGAGCTGTGAAGAGAGAGATCTACCTCAACACTTAGTATATAGAGAGTGGAAAATATAGTTTAGAAACAGTTTTGATTGAAGGGTAAATAATATGGAAGTAAGATCATTTTGATTTTGTGCCATCGTATAAAGTGCTTGACAGCAAACCTTCAGCTCGTTTTACATTCCGCCTGATTTTTATTTGAATTGATTTCCATGAAAATAAAAGTCAGGAAAGATGTAAAAAGAGCTGACAATTCATTGTCAGCCATTTTACATCATCACAACAAGGGAAATAATCCACATGGAATTAATCACGGAATATCAGTGCAAAACATGAACTAAAGATGATTAGAGTGTTACCATAGTCACAGGGGTTCTTGTAATCAATGTGAAAATCAGGTCATGTGAACTAGAGAGCAGAAAATCCTGCTAACCTGTCAGATTTTGGACTATAATTTCTTGTACTTGTTGCCAGGAAGCTAGTGACATAATATGGTTTCTATGAAAAAATAAGGAATTTCACCATATTAAAATCAAAGTGCTCCAAAACAGTTGGATAGAATGAGGAAGAAAGCAGAGGGGTTGATTTGTAGAAATTGGAAGAGAGGTATAAGCTTGAAGATTGGTGTCACACATGAGGTGCTTTATCTTTGTTAAAAATTTTCAATATATTACTTGCATTAGTGGAAGAATATCAGAGAAATATGCTTCCCTTTCTCCAAGAAACAGACTTAAAATCATGTAATTAATTAAATCATAAAATTCTTCAGTTTGACCTTAGCACCCCTGCAATACAGAACAGAAAAATCAGCCAGGCTTCCTATTTCTAATTGCTAGCCAGCGATGCTGCTGGAAATCATGCTTCAAATAAACAGGTAATAACAGAGCTGGGCTTGAATGGGAAAGTCTCCACAATCAGACAGCCTATTAACATTTGTTTTGTGCATTCCTCAGTGAAGAATGGCTTATTAGACAGTGTATCAGAAGCAACTAGTGCCTAGACCATACCTCAGCAAGAACCAGAACTCAAGGATGGAGAAATTAGCCAGAAAGTTATTTGTGTGGGAGGGGAAGTTAAAAATAGAAGATATTTACCACATTTGGTAATCACACATAGAAGCTTTTGTTTCATTCAAACTCTGCAAGTGCTTCTACAACTGGTGTGCTTTTTGGAGTTAGCCTTTTATTGCCTTCCAGTTGCCCTTTTATGTGCTGGGCATACCTTCAACCTTGTCCAGGAATTGTATTTATTGGCAAATGCACTACTTCTCAGAGTAGGGATCATGGGGGCTGGGTGAGGGGATCGGCGGTGTCATTCCCAGTATAGGCATGTCATATTATGAACTTTCAGTCAATATTTCAACAATTTGGACACAAACAAGCTGTTAAGACGGCTGCCACAAATCATGTGACATTTGGCATTTGGACTACAGACAGTATGAAGTCAATGTGGAATTCACACATCTCATTGTTTAAGGATGGGCCAACATCTAAGAACTATTGACTTTCCAGAATGCCTGTCTCCATGTGTCATACTGGACAAAAGGGAAGATGGAAACTCAATGGCCATTATCAACTTCCCATTGTATCACGATAGCCTTCCCCCATCCAAACCAGACTGGGTGGGCCTCAAAAGTGTTAACCCAGTGCATGTGTGGTCGAAACTTGTTTCAGGGACTGCACCTTATTACACCAGGACCCAGTAGATCCATCAGTTATCAGCCAGTCTGAGAACCAGACTCTGAAACTATCTGCAAGTCACCAAACAGCCAAAGCCCTTAACCAGTTCCAAGTTCAAAGTTCACCTGAAAACCAACCTCCTAGATTTTCAACTACAAGAAACCTCACAACCCGCTGTGAATGCTTCGCTTTACAAGACCTTTGCTTAAACGTGTGGGCAGTAAGACAGCACATACATTCTGTCCATGATACCTGCCTAACACAGGGGTAGTGGGATGATGGGTATTAATTGTCCACCTAAGGGCCTTAATTGATGTTGTGGTAGGAAGGCCATCCACGGGCCTTCCCACCACAGGCCTAGTCAGGATGGAGATATGAAGGTAATGGGGTCCCCACCTGCCCTATTAAATGCCCTCAACACTAAACTCGGCATGGGAGTGGCACAAGATTCTACCCACTAAACAATTCAGTGTAAAAATAAACAGGGTATGAAAGAGAAGCACATTTGTGTTGTATGCAGTCAGTAATATAAAAATGCACCTGATGTACATTTCTATCTCTGCAAACATATTTCTATGGATTTATCTACTTGTTACACCTATTATAATAGTGCTTCAGTGTACAACACCACAGTGATACCAAAACAAAATATTGTTTTAACGAATACAAGAAGCTCAAAGTGCACAACTATCAGAACTCCTTGTGTGATGCAGATGCCAAACCACCCAAACGCAGCAAGCTACCAAATTACTACAAAATATCATGCACTATTTATCCTAAGTTATTCATGAGGATAAATTGGAAGGTGCCAAAATTGAGCCTAAACTATTGTGAAGTTGAATGATTCAATGCAGTAAGATAACATTCCCACTTTTACATGTCAGGTCAGGTCATGTAATGTGTTAAAACCCAGGAATACATTCAACGAGAGTTGACAACCCAAGATGATGAGTATGTACAAATAATCATGATCAACTCTTTGAATTATAGGCTGCAAAATTAGGCAGCGTAGTGCCGCTAATGCCAGCACTTTGGAAATCCCAAAGAGAAATAATGGCAGCCAAAACACTTCTGGCCACCTCCAGCGCAAGCTGTGCGATGTGCCAAGAGCAGGTGTGCCATGTGTACACAGGAAGCATGCAGAGTGTCAAACAACCTCTTTAGATAATTTGATGTACGCTCTGCAAACTTGAACTAGTCAGGTGCAGTTAATTCACTCACAGCTGAACATCCTTTAGCTGCCTGAAGCATCTCCAACGAGCACTTTTTTTAAAGTGGCAACCATCGAACTTACAGGTGAGATGTTTTTGACGTATTTTTGCCATTCCAAAGTTTGTGGACATACTGTGGTATGTTCTTGGAGGAGCTTTGATGACTTGTTTTGAAGACAGTTTTGATAACAAGGTCGGAGGAGTTTTTTGCCCCATCAACAAAAAGCTTGCTAAAATTATGGGGGCTATAGTTGTAGTTCCTTTTGGTTTGCAACATGACAAGAACATAGAACACAGGTTGAAGAGAAGGGTTGCAGCACACAGAGGGAAGAGGTGGCGGGACCTCCACAGAAATCCACGCCCATCAAGGGTTTTCAGGGAGCACTTCTCCTTCAGGCATGGGATAATTACAAATCGTAACCCAAGCCCAAGAATGGGAGTACTTGAAATTTTCCCAATAATATCTAATCAGAAACAGTTGTTGGTTCCTTAAAAATTACCTAAAAAATGATCTGCCATTGAGTCATCTTCTGGTCTTGTATAGCAATTCTGAATTTAGACACAATAGGATAGAAATTGGTCTAGGCTCATTTTAGGTTTAAAATAGGCTAGGAGCCCTGAAGCCCTAAGACTCAACTGAAATGGTCCTCAGGCTTCAATAACGTATGACCAGTAAGTTACAGACACCAATTTGAATTTGGTGCAGCAATAGGTTAGGTTGCATGGAGGGGAGAAGAATGGGAAGTGGCGATTTCAGATTGGAAGCAGCCCTTAGGAGTTCTGTGGAGTTGGGATGAGCAATTTTGTCCCATCCAATTCCACATAAACGCAAGCTTAAAAACATGAACTTATTTTTATGGTGGCAGCTTTTCGCAATCCTTTTAAGGACCACTGCATAAGCCACATTAGAATCCCAAAAAATTGAGTGGAGCCCTCCATGATACTCTTTCGAGTTATCAACAGTCACAGATTGCAACTCTTTTGAGCACAATCACAGTTCTTGGTTTCCGGGAGTGGGACACGAACCCACAACCCTCTGATTCAAAGGCGAGGGTGCTATGAACTGAGCCACAGCTGACACCTCAAAAGATTGAAACTCTTTCGAGTTACCAACAGTCACAGATTGCAACTTCTTTTGAGTACAATGACAGTTCTTGGTTTTCCGGGAGTGGGACATGAACCCACAACCCTCTGATTCAAAGGCGAGGGTGCTATGAACTGAGCCACATGGAAAAATCCCTAAATGGACATTAGGCCTCTCAATTAAAAGCTCAAGGAGTTTAACACCTGTTTTAGGCAGCCTTTGTGACGCCTGATTATTGTTAAACCCATTCTGGGGCCAGATGTATTTCAGCATTCTTGGGGAATGTTGCATTTCATTGCAAAATTGGCCCCTTGCCTGCAGTGTATGAAAAAAATCATTAGGTGAGTGGCATTCTGGAGATCAAATGCTGAGATACTGCTTATAATAGCTGTTAGTGGTATTGCTTTTTGCTGGTATTGATCTGTCTACAGAAACAACCTCAAATCAGTGAAATCTTAAAAAAGTATCATCAATGTGTTGTTAATGATCATGTTGGATATTTGGTTTGGCAGTCAATCAATATTGGACTGTTAGTTTAATTAAATTAAATTTATTGTAGGCTTTGCTTACTATTAATTTACAATGGAGTGATCTTATTTTGCAATCTGTATTGAATTAACTTTCTTTGAATTTAAACTGGGCTTTAGAAAGCGTGATACATTGAAAATTCATGGAAAAACCTGCAATTCCTGTGAATATACACTTTGGAAAGAGCAGAACAGCATGTATAATTGCTGCAAAATGAACAGTAACTCATGAAGTTGCAAAAACATTTCATCGCTAGTATATTGTATGCTGCGTACAACTTTATAAATCATTTTCATAAAGAGATTATAATTTTTGAAATTTCCCAGATGATTGTGCATTTGTAATTCACAAATCTGTTCAGAACCAGTTATTCCATCATTGTTTCCTACAATCTGTTTCAACAGTAATCTCAGCCATGAATTGTTGTTGTTCACTAATGGTCTTCCTGGATTAAATGTTACCAGTGAATAAAATACGTTCAGCATTTTCATAAAGCAATACTTAGCTTCTGACATTGGAAGCTTCTTCCTTCATTTAGAAATTTTTAACGTGTGAGAAGAGGGCAATCCATCAAATGTGTTCATCTGTATCACAGCTTAAAATCTCATCACTGTAATCAAAGTCAGATTTAATTGAAAGGAATAATAACAGGCAGTACCGCACACAATGATTGGAGTTGACAGTTCTGTATTTTATTTTAGGAAATGCTTCATGCCAACTAAGATTTGGGGAGTAAGCAATGAATAATCAAAAAGTGCAATTTCTGTTTCATGCATGGAAAAGTGACTGATGTTTCATGAAAGGAAAAAGTTACTTCACCCTACTGCAACATTGTAATTATTCTGAATAATGACCAGGAAACAAGCCTAGAAATGTAGATGGAAAAAAAAGAGCTCAACCAATATAAAAAGGCCTCACAACCTGCAGCGCCAATATCCTGGTATAAGAGCTGGCTGCGACCACCCATAATCTCCTGCACTGATCAAGATACGTTACTTAATTTAAATAAATCAGTCATCAGTTTGAGTCAGCCAGAACAACTCAGCTCTAGATCTTACTACAGCATTGGTCCAAATTTTGATAAAAGAGCTGAATTCCACAGGTAAGTTGGGAGTGACTGCCCTTGACACCAAGGCAGCATTTGATTGTGTATGACACCAAGGAATGCCAGTAAAATTTAAATGAATGGGAATTAGGTAAAATCTCCACTGGCTGAGTCATACTTAGCTCAAAGGAAGATGGTAATGGCTGTTGGCTGACAATCATCTCGGCCCTCAGGGAAGCGTTGTAAGCACAGTCATCTTCAGTTGCTTCATTAATGACCTTCCACCGCTCCGTCCCTCTATTATAAGGTTAGAAGTGGGGATGCTCGCTGATGACTACATGGTGCTCAGTTCCATTCACAACTTCTCAGATAATGAAGCAGCCCATGCCTGCATGCAGCAAGACTTGGACAACATTACAGGGCTGAGAATTGGCAAGTAATACATACCCCACACAAGTGCCAGGCAATGACCATCACCAACAAGATAATTTAACCACCCCTCCTTGACTTTTAATGGCATTACCATCGTCAAAGCCCCCACCATCAACATCCTGAGGGTTTCCTTCAACCGGAAACTTAACTGGACCAGCCACATAAATACGGTGGCTTCAAGAGCAGGTCAGAAGTAGGTATTCTATAGCGAGTGACTCACCTTCTGACTCCCTAAAGCCTTTCCACACCTACAAGGACAAGTAAGAAGTGTGATGGAATACTAAAAATCTACCTGTATGAATCTCACTCCAATGACTCTCAAGCTTGACAGCATCCAATACAAAGCAGGACGTTTGATCAAGTACCCTATCCACCACTTTTGACATTCACTCCCTCCACTAGTAGCGCAATATGGCTGCGGTGTGTACCATCTACAAGATGCACTGTAGCAAATCATTACAGGTTTCATCAGGGCCAGCTCCGAAATTCATAACTCCACCACCTAGAAAGACAAGGACAACAGGTGCATGGGAACATCACCACCTCCAAGACACACAATATCCTGACTTGGTTCTTGATTCTTCCTTCATTGTCACTGGGTGAAAAATCTGGAATTCCCTACCTAGCAGCACCTTCATGATACAGGTTTCAGCGGTTCAAAACCATTAGCTTTTCAGAGCAAATAAGGATGGGCATTAATTGTTGGTCTTGCCAGCAACGCCCACATTGAGAATGAATAAAAGAGATGTTGAGATTAATTCACTTATTGCTCTGTTTATTTCAGCAAAGGTGCTTGTGAGGACTTATTTAAATATTGGGCCCTTATGACAAACATAGGATAAATGGTTTAGACCTAATCACCATTAAAAGGCGCAAAACCTTTCAAAAAGACAGGTAAAATGGAAAGGGAGGAGTAGCTCTGATAGTAGATGATGACATAAGGACAGTAGTGAAAAGAACCTTGGCTCAGAAGATCAGGAAGTAGAATCAATATGGGTGGGGATTCAGGATAACAAGGGTGAGAAAACACTGGGAGGATTAGTTTATAGGCCCCCTGACATTACTGTAGTTATACCATTGGACAGAGTATTAAGCGGGAAATAATTGGATCTTGTAACAAAGACAATGTAATAATTGCGGGAGGCTTTAATTTTTACATAGACTGGACAAATGAAAGCGGCAAAGGTGGCCGGGAAGATGAATTTGTAGAATGCTTTTGTGACAGTTTCCTGGAACAATACATTTTGAAACCAAATAGGGATAAAGCTATTTTAGATCTAGTATCGTGCAATGAGACAGACTTAATTAGTAATCTTACAGCAAAAGATCCACTGGCAAAAACTGATCATGATGATATTGAATTCCATATTAAGCTTGAAAGCCACAAACTCAAGTCTCAAACAGCAACCTTAAACTTAAACAAAATTAACTACATAGGTAAGAGGGGAAAGCTGGCTAAGATTGATTGGAGAAATAGACTCAAAAGGTATGGTGGTAAATAAAGAAGGGAAAACATTTAAAGAAAATTCAAAATGTTCAATAAAAATACATTTCATTATAAAACAAAAACTCAGCAAGTAAGATCCATTCATGGCTCACCAAGGAAGCTGGGATAGTATTAGATTAAAAGAAAAGGCTGATAATGTTGCAAAGAATAGTAGTAAGCCTGAGGATTGGAAATATTATAGAAACGAGCAAAGGACCAAATAAAAATAGACAAAACGAAAAAATAGAATGAAAGTAAACTAGCTAGGAATATGATAACAGATTGTAAGAGCTTTTACAAGTATATAAAAATGAAGAGATTAGCTAAAGTAGCTGGAAGTCAGTGTCCAGTGGCGTACCACAGGGATCTGTGCTGGGTCCCCTATTTTCGTCATTTATATAAACGACATAGTTGACTATTTGGGGGGTAGGATTAGTAAGTTTGCGGATGACACAAAGATTGGCCCGGTGGTTAACAGTGAGGTTGAGTGTCTTGGGCTACAGGAAGATATAGACAGGATGGTCAAATGGGCAGATAAGTGGCAGATGGAATTTAACCCTGAAAAGTGTGAGGTGATACACTTCGGAAGGAATAATTTGACAAGAAAGTATTCAATGAACGGCATGACACTAGGAAGTTCTGAGGAACAAAGGGACCTTGGCATGTGTGTCCATAGATCTCTGAAGGCGGAGGGGCATGTTAGTGGGGTGGTGAAAAAGGCATATGGGACATTTGCCTTTATCAATCAAGGCATAGATTACAAAAGTCGGGAGGTCATGTTGCAGTTGTTTGGATCTTGGTGAGGCCACAGCTGGAGTACTGTGTGTAGTTCTGGTTGCCACATTATAGGAAGGATGTGATTGCACTGGAGGGGGTGCAGAGGTGATTCACCAGGATGTTGCCTGGGATGAAACATTTAAGTTATGAAGAGAGGTTGGATAGACTTGGGTTGTTTTCGATGGAGCAGCGAAGACTGAGGGGCAACCTGATCGAGGTGTACAAGATTATGAGGGGCATGGACAGGGTGGATAGGGAGCAGCTGTTCCCCTTAGTTAAAGGGTCAGTCACAAGGGGACACAAGTTCAAGGTGAGGGGCAGGAGGTTTAGGGGGGATGTGAGGAAAAACCTTTTTACCCAGAGGGTGGTGACGGTCTGGAATGTGCTGCCTGGGAGGGTGGTGGAGGTGGGTTGCCTCACATCCTTTAAAAAGTACCTGGATGAGCACTTGGCATGTCATAACATTCAAGACAATGGGCCAAGTGCTGGTAAATGGGATTAGGTAGGTAGGTCAGGTGTTTCTCATGTGTTGGTGCAGACTTGAAGGGCCAAAGGGCCTCTTCTGCACTGTGTGATTCTGTGATATGCTGGTCCTTTAGAAGCAGAGACAAAAGAAGTTATCATGGGGAATGAGGAAATGGTAGAGACATTGAACAAATATTTTTGTTCAAAATATTCGGTCTTAATGGTAGAAAATACAAATTACATCCTAGAAATAGAGGATTACCTAGGAGCTAATAAGAGTGAAGAACTTCAGATCATTAATATCAAAGAAAAAGTATTGGAGAAATTTAAGGGACTAAAATCTGACACATCCCCAGGCCCACATCCTTGAGTTCTAAAAGAGGTAGAATCAGAGAAAGTGGTTATAATTTTTCAAAATTCCCTAGATTCTAGAACAATCTCACTGGATCAGAAGTTAGCAAATGTAACACTGCTATTCAAGAAAGGAGGGGGAGAGAAAACTGATTTACAGGCCAGATAGCCTGACGTCAGTCGTGGAAAATGCTGGACCCTGTTATTAAGGAAGTCTTTACAACATACTTTGAAAATCCTAATATGCTCTGACAAAGTCAATATGGTTTTATGAAACGGGGATGTGTTTAAATAATTTTTCAGAGATTGAGTTTAGCAAAGCATATGGATTCTTGGGCTTTATAAATAGAGGCAACCCCTCCACTTCTTTCCTTGACGTCTGCCCTCCAAAACCTAGCTTCCCACCCCCCTCTCCCACTCCCTAGGCTCTTGAATCCCTGCCCTCCATAAAAGCCTAGAAGTTACCTGGTTTGGGCAGCCATCCATCTTCTGTGTGCTGCTTCCTGCAGACCTGGCTGTGCCCACCACTGAGCTCTGGCATTTCTGGGACTGCTAGAGCTGCCAGCTGGCAACTTTCGAAGGCAGGACTTCCTCCCACTGAGGGACAGATGTCCCACTCTTAGTTTAGCCCACCTCAAGTGTGTTATAGCTGCAGGGTGGGCTACTTTACGGTGTCAGCTGCTGCCTGACTTTCATTCCGCGGGATTGGACTCGTTCCGGGGGGTGGGGCAGTCTAGACCCCTGTAAAATCCAGCCCAAGGTTAGGTGGAAAGTCTGGCATTGCCGGGTCTGGATTGACACTAGATAATCCATTTAGGCCCTAATGATAAAGGTGTCAAAGAAACTGAGTTTGGAAAATTTTCTTTTGGTCCAGACAAGCCGAATGAATTGGGTTGATTTTAGCTTCAAGTGGTCATCAGCAGGCTGTGGGCAGAGGTGATGCACATGGGTACTAGCCACCTTGCCATTGTTGCTGCCATGAGGCCAGGGCCTTAGTTACGTGCTGCTGCTGATTGACTGAATCATATCTGTATCTCTCTCCACAAATGCTGCCAGACCTGCTGAGTATTTTCAGCATTTTCTGTTTTTATTTCATATTTACATAGCAGCAGAGTTTTGAATGACCTCTCAAGTTTGCAGAGGTTAGAAATAGGTGAGCTCGCAGGAGTGATTTGGAATATCCAAGTAACAAAGTCATGGTCGAGGGTTTCAGAGAGTTGAGACAGAGCTCGAGTTGGCAATGTTATAGAGGTGGAAATAGACAATCTTAGTGATGTAGTCAGAATTGCAATTTGGGGTCAGATATTTGCAAGGGAGAGGGATGAAGTTGGTGGCAAGGGAACAAGGTTTGTGATGGGGACCAAAGACAATGGCTTTGTCTTTCCAATATTTAGTTGGAGAAAATTCTGCTCATCCAGTGCCAGATATTGGACAAATAGTCTTACAGTTTAGACACAGTGGAGGGGTGAAGAGAGGGAGAAGTGAGGTATCATCATAGCACATCTAAAAACTGACACTTTTTTTGGATGATGTTGCCAAAGGACAGCATGTAAATAAAAATTAGGATGAGGCCAAGAATCGATCCTTGGGGGACATCAGTGGTAACAGAGTGGGAGTAGGAACTGAAGCCATTGCGAGTGATTCTCTGGATACAACTCGATAATTAAGAATGGAACCGGGCGAGTGCTGTCCCACTCACCAGGATCATGGTGGACAGGCACTGGAGCAGAATTTTGTGGTCAACTGTGTCAAAGGCTGTAGACAGGTTGAGAAGGATGAGGAAGGATAGTTTACCTTTGTTACAACCAGCTAGGATGTTGTGGTTTTGGTAAGAGCCATTTTGGTATGATGGTAGAATGGAAACCTGATTAGAGAGATTCAAACATTAAGTTCTGAGAAATGTGGGCAAGGACTTGGAAGGCAACAACACATTCAAGAACTTTGGAGAGAAAAGGGAGGTTTGAGATAGCTTGATAGTTTGCAAGGATAAGGGTTTGTTTTTTGAGGAGAGCGATAATGATGGCAAATTTAAAGAAGAATGAGGTTCATTTTAAATGAGAACATGGTAGAAAAGTGAAAAGATTTAGGGAAGGAATTCCAATGTTTAGGATTGAGGCAGCTGATGATATAGCCATGAAATTTAAAGCTATGGAAATTGGGGATGTGCAAGAAGTCAGGTTTGGAGGAGTGAGAGAATCTTGGAGGGCTGGAGGAGGTTGCAGAAATGAGGGAAGGGCGCGACCATGAAGGATTTGAAAGCAAGGATAAGAATTTTAAAATCAAGCCATTGTTGGACCAGGTGCAAACGTAGGGCAGCAAGCACAAGGGTGATGGGTGAGTGGGACTTGGTGCACATTAGGATATGGGCAGTGTTGAATGAGCTGAAGTTAATGGAGCTAGCAAACAAGTTATAAGTGCAAGTTTTTAGTTCAGATTTAAGATATAACTAAACCAATTCCGGAAAATAGATGTTTCAGTGTCTTCTATTATCCTACAGGAAAAATTGTGGGTGGAATTTTCCAGCCCTGCCCACTGGGATTGTCTGGTCCCGCCAAAAGTCAATGGGCTTTTAGCTCGGTCACCAAATCTCCTGCAGCGGGTTCTGCCATGACGGGGCCAGAAAATTCCGGCCTATATGAGAGTTATTTTCCTGATAGTTGGAAAATTATTACTTATATCTACACCAATTTTTAAAACTTCATTCCAGTGTCTCAAAATATTCAAAGCCTAAATGTATCCATTTATTGATCATCTCGAATATTGTCAGAACATTTCGCTCTGCCATATTCATACTCATCATTGTTGTAATTCTCTAAAATTTCTGATCCTGTTTGTACACCCTTTCCATTAGCTTGACATCAGTATTACAGCATCATACTTCTGTTACATTTGGACCATCCAGCAGCTCTATTATTTAAACCTAAATAGATGACTTGAATTGAAAGTGCTTGATCTTTTGAAAGAATGATCAAAATTAGTTTTGCATTAATGAGAATTATTCGCCAATTAAATTCCATTTAGCTTTTAATGTGGCTTTGAACCATTGAATATCACTTAACCAAAATATTTAAAAGGAAGCAATCTTGGAGCAATAAATCACACCACTGCCATGTCACCAGTGGCCTTCCAGCTCCATTATTTTCCAATATAGATATCATGAGAGATTAGATAAGCAATTCAATTCAGCAAGTTTGCCATTTTAATGGAGGGCTGAGCTATGTTAAACTTCACTGTTTTGGCAAGGGAAATGACAGAGCAACAAAAAGTACCAGGAAACTATGTTGAATTATGGCATGATATGTAACAGTGTAAATTACTTATACCGTTATTTCCTGGGGTTTCTTCACCACTTCTTTGCAAAAACATAGCTCCACAGTTAATAGAGAGAACCTATAGATTGCGATATGGCCATATAACATCCTCAAATGAGTTTACTGAATCTGGCTCACTGTGCCCTTTAAGGAAGGAAATCTGCCATGTAGTCTGGCCTACATGTGACTCCAGACCCACAGCAATGTAGTCAACTCTTAAATGGCCTCTGAAATGACCAAGCAAGCCACACAGTTCTCAAGGGCAATTAAGGATGGGCAATAAATGCTGGCTCAGCCAGCGATGCCCACATCCCTTGAACGAATGAAAAAAAATCCCTAGGCCTTCAGTGTGATCCAGTATATAGCCATTGAAGGTGAAAAGTTGGGTTCTTTCTTTCTCTGAATTTTTTAAATGATAGGCACACACGCACAATATCTCTGCTCAAGAAAGAATGGCATGGCCACAAAGTTATGAAATTATCTCCAGGTTGGAGTGGGGACCAACACCCCATGGGCCCAAGTATCTTCTGAGACTTTCTGTTATGGTTTATGTGGTGGTTGTCCTGGTAACGCCCATGATGGCATGAGAACCTGCCACTGACAGGCTAATTAAAAATACTTTGCTGGGATCAACGAGGGAGATAAGTACAACCCTTGCTTAAGTGCCTGGATGGCAGGTCCACAGATTGTCAGGGAATTACTTATTATTGTAATGTGTACTTCGCCAGAGAGTTATGAAGCTAGGAATGTAAATTAGCTCCATGGCTACTTAATAAAATAATCTTGATAATTTAGTATTTGCCAATAAATGTTCCTTTAACCCCTACTTATGAGACTTTTAAACGAACAGATGTTTCAAGAGCAATATGAAACTACTTCACACAATTACATATGAAACATTTGTTTTTTTTCAGTTTTTATCCCTTCCTTATCTTAAAAAATCTTAACAACTCAAATAACATACTCTTCCTTAACTTGGCTGCTTCATAATATCTCCTGAGACTGGCAGCTCTTCATGTGTGAGCTTTGACAGTGATGTTTGGCATGCGTACCATTGCGTACAAATGCAGGCCTGATCCTTCCCTCATCTGGGCCTGAAATTTCTGTGCACCCCCCAAAGTCAGGAGTGGAGTTGGGGGGATTGAAAAATTACTGACCCCAGCTGCTGTGCCAATTTCAAGACACTGATCTAGCAATAATCACCAGGGCCAGGGGAGGGCAGAATAGGTATCCCAGTCTCCTCCCAGTTGACATCAATTAAAGACTTTTAAAAACTCTTTAAGAGTGTGTCGAATCTTTAGATTTAAAATTTTAAAGGGACGCAAGAGTTGCCCGCGCCTTCAGAAACTAATCATCTAAAGTTGGGTAGAATGGGGAGCCATAACAGGGTCGATGGGGAAAGGGGGAATGAATGCCCTTGGCACTGCACAGGTAGCAGGAGGAGTGGGCAATCATCATCCTGGCTTTAAATGGGGCTGGTACCCCCTGTCATCATAGAGGTAGAATAGCAGATGACAAAGTTGCCAAAGACAATTGGGCAGCTACATGCCCAGAAGGAAGGTTCCAGCTACCAATGGCAGACTTTGGCCCAGTGGCAATAAGGGGCAGCACCCTATGTTGGAAGGGCAGAACCCCGGGCATCAAGAGGGCAAGGAAGAGAAAAGAGGGGAAGGAAGGGAACAGAGGCCAAACCTTCAACACAGGATCTACCGATGAACGCAGAGCTACCTGGAGATGATTGACACCCAAAATAGTAGGAGACTATGGCTCTTTAGGCAGATAACCACAGACATCTGTGTCTTCATGACAGAAAACCTCACACCTCAAAAAGCACTGATCACCATGCCTTGTCAATGGCCATCAAAATCACTTTGGCCTTGGATGTCTTCACTTCCAGCTTCTTCCAAAGATCAGCTGTGGACATTAGTGGCATCTCAAAAATGGCTGCAAGCACTGCATCTTACGAGTCACTGATGGCATCTTTGTCAGAGCTGGGCAGTACATTATTGTCCCTTCAACCTCATCTGTTCCAAAGAAAACAACACCAGCCTGTCCAATCTCTTATAGCTAAAATTCTCCATACATGGCAACTGTCTCGTGAATCTCCTTTATAGCTTTTCTAAAGCAATCACATCCTTTCTGTCATGGGTAACCAGAACTGTATGCAGTAATCTTGCTGCAGTCTAACCAGTGTTTTATACAGTTCTAGCATAACCTTCCTATTTTCATATTCTAGGCCTTGTCTAATAAAGAAAAGCAACCCATCTGCCTTCTTGACCACTTTGTCTACCATCTGCTATCTTGAGAGATCTGTGGTCAGAATCCTACTATTTACTGTGTATTCCCTGGCCTTGTTTGCCTGCCTCAAATGCATTACCTCACACTTCTCCTGACTGCATTCCGTTTGCCACTTTCTAGCCACCTGACCAATCCATTGATATCTTTCTGCAGTCTACGGTGCAGACTTTCTTCCTCACTCAGTCACAATTTCCATATCACCTGCAAACTTCTTAATCATGCCCCCTACATTTAAGTCTAATTCATTGATATAAAACATCATCAGCCAGGTATCCAGTACTGAGTCCTGCAGAACCCCAATGGAAACAGCTTTCCAGTCACAAAAACACCTATCGACCATTACCTTTTTGCTTCCTGCCTTGAGCCAATTTTGGATTCAACTGTCACTTCCTTTGGGGTTTTAATTTTTTGACAATAAGTAGGGAGGTCATGTTGGAATTGTATAGAACCTTGGTGAGGCCACAGCTGGAGTACTGTGTGCAGTTCAGGTCGCCACATTATAGGATTGGAGGGGGTGCAGAAGAGATTCACCAGGATGTTGCCTGGGATGAAACATTTAAGTTATGAAGAGAGGTTGGATAGACTTGGGTTGTTTTCGTTGGAGCAGAGAAGACTGAGGGGCGACCTGATCGAGGTGTACAAGATTAAGAGGGGCATGGACAAGGTGGATAGGGAGCAGCTGTTTCCCTTAGTTGAAGGGTCAGTCACAAGGGGACATAAGTTCAAGGTGAGGGGCAGGAGGTTTAGGGGGGGTGTGAGGAAAAACTTTTTTACCCAGAGGGTGGTGACGGTCTGGAATGCACTGCCTGGAGGGTGTTGGAGGCGGGTTGCCTCACATCCTTTAAAAAGTACCTGGATGAGCACTTGGCATGTCATAACATTCAAGGCTATGGGCCAAGTGCTGGTAAATGGGATTAGGTAGGTAGGTCAGGCATTTCTCACGTGTTGGTGCAGACCTGATGGGCCGAAGGGCCTCTTCTGCACTGTGTGATTCTGTGATCATAAGCTGCAGATTCTGCATGTCTGTGCAAGGTACCCAGGCAGCTCCCCTGACGCCTACATCCTCATACACTCTCAGGTGCCAAGGCTCCAGCCCAGCTGGATGGATGGCTACTGGACGAAAAGGGCTATCCCATTAAAAGGTGGCTCATGAACTCCTCTCCGCCATCCAAGAACAAAGGCTGAGCAGCGGTACAATAGGAGCCACACCTCCACAAGGGCTGTGGTAGAGAGAACCATCAGACTTCTCAAGTTGCGCTTCTGATGCCTGGACCGCTTATGGGGCGCACTCCAGTACCCCCCAGATCGTGTGTCACTGACAGTGATTGCATGCTGCGCTATCCACAATCTGGCGCTGGAAAGGGGCGATGCAGTGGAGGAAGAAGATGTAGACGCAGTTGCTCCGGCTGCACACGATGAGCCCAGTAGTGAGTCCGAGGATGAGTGGGTAGACAGCAGGAGAACTCTGAGGGGGTAGACGCTGACCCGGGCATCCTCCAGGGAGGCAGGGACGCCTTCAGCTAGCCCACCACAGATGGACCTCCAATACAAGTCAGGGCTGCAGGCTTGATACTGCTACCTGAGAGCAACATTTGCCTGGTTAGGAACATTAACTATGTGCCTTGTCAATAAAGCTCAATGACAAACAAGTGACTCATAACATCATGGGTTCCCGTCCACCTGCAGAAGTAAGGAATCACCCTGAGCCATGCTCACATATCAAAATTTAATGAATTAACAAACGAAGCAGAAAATAAAATGAATGCAAAGGTGTTATGCATCACATCAACTTGTCATCAGCTAATAGCAGGGCAACATAAAACCACCAGTGAGAAACCCGTGGTGTGCCTAAGGTGCCTTAAGTTTCCGTTTCTGGGTGCTGGCACTGATATCTGAGACAGCCTACTCACTGTGCTGTCCTGTTGGCCTTGATGACCTTGGTGGGCATCCTGTGGCCCATGGAGCCTTTGATGGCACTGCCTGGGACGGAACGGCCAGTTCCACAGTTGGCATCTCCCCAGTCGCCGCAGCCTCATCGGATCCCACGGTCACTGGCAGAGGGGTGGAGGAGCTGCTGCTGTGCCCTTTGAGGAGTCCGCAGAGACGACAGGTCACTTCGGACCCCCCTGCTCACCATTGATGGATGGGCACCGAGTTGGGATACTTGATGCCCAATCCATCTCCCACACTGGCACTGACCAGCTGAGGTCAATGCCACTGTGAGGGCTTGCAGGTCCGAGCGCAACCCCAGGAGGCCCTGATTGTCCTCCTGGAGGAGCCTCTCCTCGAGCGTCGCCACTCTCTCTATGGAGGAAGCCTGGTGCTCGGCCATGAGGCTCATTGCATTGGCAATGCTCTGCCTGGACTTCTCCAGCATGGGCATCATGCCACACATTGCCTCCTGTATCTCCGCCACATCCTCCCACATATCCTGCTGAACTTCCAGCGTCTGCTGCCTCATGGACGACTCCAGAGGCACATCATCAGCCACCAACTGAGCATGTGCCTGGTCCCCAGCAGTGCTCCGACTGCCTGCGCCATGGGCACTCTCTGTCTCTGCCTGCACCTCAAACGAGTGTGAAGTGCCCTCACCGCTGTGCCCCGGGACACTACCCGACGACCTAATTCCCACAAAGGTGCTAATATCTGCACTGGTGCCTGCCTGGCAGAGATGGCGTGATGCTAGTGAGTCCATTTGATCAGGGACCTCAGGTGTCAGAGGTGGCCCCTCTGCCTCCTCCTCCCGGTGATGCTGAAAGGAAAATCAAGGACATTTGATTAGTTCAAGTGGAGACAATGTCAATGTGCATGCCGTTACCCCGGATCAGTCTGCGCTCATCCTTCCATAATCAATGGTCAACCCATGTTGGAAGCTTCAATCACTGAGCATTCAGCAGTGGGATGGTTGCTGGGACACAAATGGTGACCTCTGTGCTCGGCAATCTTTCGTCCCCGTGGCACCCCAGCCTCACCGCCACCAGTGGACCTGGGCACATGGCACCTCTCTAGATCCATCGCCTCCTGCTCATATCTGGTGATTATGGCCAACTGTGCCTGGCCTCTGCCAGTCCACATCCGCTCGGCGGCATTGTGTGCGGTCTTCTCCTGAAAAGGAGAGAGGAGCATTGATTAGTCCACCCTGTACCTGGATTCCCATCGGATCTCTGCCAACCCAACCAGAGTGGGACAACATTGCAGAGCTCCAGTGCTTCATCACCCCGCAGCTGCCGCATACTCACACCAAGAAGCCAGGGCTGACCGCACCCCCCCCTCATGCTGCCATGCTGCCTCCATCACATTTGGCACCACATGGTCTAACCTTGCAAAGCAAGGACACACAAGCATGTGGAACGCCAAGGGCAGCAGATGGATTGGTGCTTCGCCACTTGGAAGCTCCCTTCCTAGCATGTCTGCAGCCTGTTTTGCAGTTTGAGCATTGCGCCTAGATGTAGATCCTTGACGTTGTCCCAAAACAGTACTCTGGGTGTCTGGCTAACACATGCTGCGGGTGTAGAACCCATCTCAGCACTACCATCTCAGGGCGAACTAGGCGTGGGCAATATCTGCTGGCCCACCCAGCGAGGGAAACATGCTGTGAATAATTCAATGCTGTAACTGCACTCAGAGTTGAGGGGGGGTGCTGGGGGCAAAGCCTGCCTGCTCTCTTAAGTGACCTCTGCCAACATGGTACTCACCCTTCCCGAGTGCAAGAGGTCGTTGAGTCGCTTGCGGCACTGGACCCATGTGCGCCACACCACGTCATGGGAGCTGACTATCTGCCACCTCCTCCCAGGCACTTTTGGTCAAGGGGGGCCTCCTCCTCCCGTCCCTCGGAACGAGGACCTCCCACCATGCTGCCACCTCCTCCAGGAGGGCAGCTAGGCACTCATCAGAAAACTGAGGGGCACAGTGAGCCGCTGCCCTACAGTCCATCCTGGCCTGCTCTCCGGTAGCGCTCTGGAGAGCCCTTCTTTTGGCCATGATGAACAGCCTTTGCAAGGCTGCCTGCACTCTATTTGAACAGACTGCCGGGTCGCAATTGGACCTGCAGTCATTGCACTCCCCCCGCTGCCCGCCCACTCCCGCTATCCTGGGGAGCCGTGCTTCACACTGGGTGGGCCTTAATTGGCCTGCCCACGTAAAATGGCGGCACGGAGCTGATCGTGAGTGGCGATCGGCTCCTCCCATGCCCGCTCCCAAATGGCCCGCCCGATGGGGAGAAAATTCTCTGCCATATGTCAGCGTGCATCTACTTTAAGCCCCACACTTCAGAGAATTCCATAAATTCTTTGGGCAGCACTAAAGGAACAAATGTTTGACAATCTGAGCTTTTTTGTTGTCTGTCTCATGCATCTGGGAGACTAAAAATACCCCAGAGGAGGGTCCAGAAAACTCTGCCCTTAAAATAAATATTCAAAATGTGGGGAGATATACCGCAGACAAAGGTCATGACCAATCTTGTTGTGAGTAAAGGATGACAAACATATCCCTTTGTCTTAAAGAAAAGTAAATACCCATGGGGGCAGATTTCTTGTATCCAAGACTCTGTGGAGAGGCACTGATTATTGCTCGTGTCATCGTGATGCACTGTTTCAAACTGCTTCCCTGTTGTGTTATGGTTCACACAATTTACAACAACAATTTAATCAACATGAGGTAGAAATCATTTTATACAATATTGATATTAGTAGAGCATTAAAACCTTCATGCAAATCTGCTTCTGTGGTATTTTACCAAATACATTAACATTATAGTGTTTTAATTCAAAACACTGAAGAGCAATGTAGTAAATTTATTCATCCTAAGTCAACTCAAATACAGTCTTTACAGTTGCTTACTTCCCAGTGTGGAACCATGGGAACTGTTCAAAGGTTAATTTCTTGCAGCTACATTGTTTGATTCATATAATAGCAAAATACAAATTTTGGTTTCTATATAGTGATGGCAAGCATTTGCCAAAATGAATATTACAATTTATGATTGAATTTTTCACATTTTAAAAATAAACACCTCCATTGTAAGAAAAAAGCAAAATACTGCAGATAGAAATCTGAACCATAAACAGAAAATGCTGGAAATCAGAATGAGACAGCTATAGGATGACAGTAGCGGCCAGCTTCCCTAGACTCCAGGGCATGATAAACTGCATTCATATAGTTATCAGGACATCAGAAGATGAACCAGCATCTTTTGTCAACAGTTAAGGGCTTCCAATCTATCAATGTTCCAATAGTATTAGATACCTGTAATGCAAACCTGTACCAGGCTTGCCAGCATCTATCATAACATCTTACATCATGGTTCTCATCCATCGGCCTATCTTGCCACCAATTGAGGAAAGGCAGCAGATGGCTGGAAATAGACCTCCACACATGTCTAATACCACTGTAGCCTGAGTAATGCAAATATATTGAGAGTCATGTGATCACTACAAAGATCATGGAGCATGCTTTTGGCATGATCCAAAGTTCCTTGATCGAACTGGGTGTTCCCAACAATATGGTCCAGACAAAGTGAGTCACATTATTCCTAAGGGTGGACACTCAACACTTCCATTCATCATTTGGAGAACTGACTGCAGAAGGTGAGTGGCTCCTTCAAAGCCCTTGTCTGTTTTGTCCAGCAATCTATTCAAGGTAGATACATGTCTATCCATGCTGCAGTCCAAAGCTGCATGACAGCCACTTGAATTTCCACCAAAGCTGCAAAGTCAAACATTTAATTTTGTTGTAAGGACACAGCTGCAATGTCCCTGGAAGTTATGACGCTCTCCAGCATAGTCTTGAGCATGTTGATGCTATGAGACATGACACCACACAAGGTGGAGGTCTTCCAGTACCTGATGTAATGGCTTGTGCCAAGCAAGCAGTTTCTTTCCTCGTTGCTGGGCCCCTAAATCCTGTTTCTATGTCTTGCTCAGCAATCACAAGAGGGCTTTGTCCTCCAGTGAATAGTCCCCTAGGCTGTCCCTGTCACTAGAACCTGCTGCTGCTCACTTGTGCTGGGCGTTTCACATTGTAGAAACATTTAGAATTTACACTTCAACCCATAGTTGAAGTGTTAATCCTTGTTCTGGTGCTTGTGGGAGGACAGAGAAACCGAATAACTTCATTGCTTTTCTAGCTTATTTTTCTTACTGGTGCTTTGAAAAATGTCTTACAACTTGACTTTTGTCGTTACTGTTCCGCTTCTTCTGACCAACTGTTGGCATATTTTTTGGTTGAAATTTTCTGATCTTCAAGCTGAGTCAGGTCACCCCAGCAACTACTTTAAAGCTATAAAGTGGTGATTGAAAATGACTGACAACAATCAAAGCAAATTCTAATAATATAATTACTTATATTGAGAATTTTTCAAACCTGTTCTTTGCATGGTAAGCAAAATATTACACATTGAGACAGTAACAAAAAGATAAATAACGTCATTAAGCCCTCACTAAACCCAATATTATTTTGAATCTAATTCATTTAATTATAAGGAAACATTGTCACATGAAAATAAATATGCCACAAATTGAAATGATATGACGCATTCTAAAAGCAATGATTTTATTTCTTTTCAAGCATTTGCCATCAGTGAATTATACCTTCTCCCCATCTAAAATGAAAGCTAAAGCCATTTGGAATTCCCAGTTTGAAAAATCTCAATATCTTTAAAAAAACACATCAATTAATAAGTACCCACTTGGATCCTTTTATTATGTAACTCTGTGAAGTGCTCATTTAGACTTGATGTCCACAGTTTTCTTATATCAAGATAAAACATGATTTCCTATTTATTAGTCATTTATTTTCTCAACATTTTGTGATGTTAAGGCATTTCTTACTATTCAGGATGTAGTAGAGATTCTCTATTTTAAAGTTCCATTAAGATCAGCTGCCCTCCAATACCTTACTGCAATCACCATCTTTAAATCCTGAGACTTCATGTTGAGTGTTAACAGGTCACTCAGAATGTGACAAGCCCAGAAGCAATCCAGTTGGGCTCCCATCTGAAATCCATACGTCTGAAATAGAGCCAGGAACAATTTTTTCCCTTCATAGTTTGTGGACTATTGAGGCCACCACATCATCAGGTGCTGTGTACACCTATTGATCTATTGAGGGCCACTATCTAGTATGTTCTATTTGTTAGGTGATCATTTCCATATTTGATGAGAAATGCTGACGATGTATAATTGAGAAAATAATGGGATCCTTGTGAACCTTTTACAAATCTTTGGGGAGATGGTGTGTATATGTGTGTGTGAACAGCAGTATTAGAAATACTTCTTGAATTTTTTAAGGTCTGACAGAAATTACTAACAGAGGTCAGTCTCCATTAGACATGAAATACCTCTAAGATGTAGCTCTGATCCCCATTTCCATTACCAAATAGACAAAAGATATCACAGTAGTGGGGGAAGTATTATAGTTTCCTGTTTTCTCTTCATATCTTAAGACATGGTTCTCATTTTATTTGCCTTGATGGGATGGGCAAGCTATATCAGGATCCAAAAATGACATTCTGGCCTTGAGCCTTGTGCTGAACTAACTGACTTCATCTTGAGAAATTAGTACAATTATGTGTAAATATGGTGCATCATGGGTGTTCCGTGGAATTGCACAAGGGAGTGTGACAAAGCATTCAAGTTGTGTAAAAGTCAATTGGTAGATGGTACAATGTTTGTACATTGTGATGTGTCCAAAAAGATTAAGCTAGCCTGTGATACCTCTCCATATGGAATAGGTGCTGTGGTCTCTCATGTGTTGGATAATGTTGAGGAGAAACCGATTTGCATTTGCCTCATGCACCCTGAGTGCAGATAGAATGTGAAGCTTTGTCTTTGATTTTTGAAGTAAGAAGTTTTCATAAATGCTTGTATAGTTGTAGTTTCGCAATCAAAACTGATCATAAGCCATTGATGTATGAACATACGAATTAGGAGTGGGCCACTCGGCCCATTGAGCTTGCTCTGCCATTCAATAAGATCATGGCTGATCTGAATGTAACCTCAACCCCACATTCTTGCCTATCCCTGATAACCTTTCACCCCTCAATAATCAAGAATCTGTCTAGTTCTGTCTTAAAAATATTCAAAGACTCTGCTTCCACCGCCTTTTTAGGAAGAGAGTTCCAAAGACTCACAACCCTCTGAGAGAAAAAAATTCTCCTTATCTCTGTCTTAAATGAGCGTCTCCTTCTAATTAAACAGTGATCCCTAGTTCTAGATTTTGCCACAAGAGGAAACATCACCTCCACCTCCACCCTGTCAAGACCCCTCAAGACCTTAAAGTTTCAATTAAGTTGCCTCTTACTCTTCTAAATTCCAGTGGATACAAGCCTAACCTGTTCCTCACAAGACAACCTGCCCATTCCTGGTATTAGTCTAGTAAACCTTCTCTGAACTGCTTCTAATGCATTTACATCTTTCTTTAAATAAGGAGACCAGTACTGTACACAGTACACCAGATGTGCTCTCACCTGATGGCTATTTTGAACCCAAAGGGCAGAATTTTTAGCTCAGCAGGTGGGCGGACTATATGCCCTAATCATAGTTTTTAAAGTTTGATGCCATCTTTCCAAAGCCCTTGTAATTAGGATGGTAAGCTGTTGACTTAAACTGTTTTATCCCCAAACTGTTCATTATTTCCTCAAACAGCTGTGACATGAAATTTGAACCCTGATCTAATTGTATTTCCTTTGGTAAACTATATCTTGTAAAAAAATTTAGTCAACTCTTCCAGAGTTTTCTTTGATGTAATATTTCTCAAAGGTATCGCTTCAGCAAACCTTGTAGACACATCTATTATTGTCAGTAAGTACTGATTTCCACTTTTAGTCTGAGGGAGGGGCCCTACACAATCAATCATGACCCCAATAAAAGGTTCCTCAAATGCTTGAATTGGAATAAAAGGTGCAGCTTAATCACTGCTTGTGGTTTCCCTATCACCTGACACGTGTGACATATTCTACAGAATTTGACTACACCTCTATGCAATCTAGGCCAATAAAAATGTTTTTGTATTTTCACTTGTGTGTTTCTAATTCCTAAATGTACCCCCATTTCATGAGCTATTCTCGGGATCTCATTTCTATATCCAAATGGCATAATAATCTGATGTAATTCCATCCTGTTTTCATCTGCTGAAACCTGATACAGCCATCACTTTCCCATTAACATATTATCCTTAAGGAGGGTAATAACATTCTGCCTCTGTTTCTGAGTAAGCTGTTTGATATAACTGTTTTATTTGTGGATCCTTTTTCTGTATCTCTACCAACTGCCTTGAGCTAAGTACTTCCATTCTTTCTTCCTGAACAATCTTATCAAAGACAGTGTCAGCTAACTGAACATCAACACCCTTTCCCTGCCTTTTAACTTCCTCTTCTTTCTGTTTCAACCTCCAAGTTTATGACCTTATTACCACAAAATCTGGAAACAATCCAGGATGCTCTTTCTGCAAGACTTCAACTCTGCAGGTTGCTCAAATACCACACGCATCACCCACATCTGCGACCCATCTATATCATTACCTAAAATAAATTGAACCCCTGCAATGGGCAATTTTTCCACCACTCCAACAATCACCTCACCTGTTTCCCACTTACTCTTTAAATTTACCTTCCACAATGGAATAGGTTTAGCATGTGTTCCTGCAATACTCCCTCTGAACAACAAGTATTACTGTCCCATAACATAAAGGACTGACTAGCCCCTGTGTCTCTTAAATTTTTTATATATTTACCTACTCCACCCTGTACACAAGGAAAGACTTTCCCTTCATGTACAAAATCTTTAAACATTTACGCAACCTGCTCCTCAGAACTCCCTTGGATAACTTGTGAACACATTCCCACTTCTTTTCCCGTCACTGACTCTTCCTGTTTTACTTGTACACAGATTTTCCCTGTAATTTCCAACACACTAACTTTGTGTGCCAAACTTTATTACAATGAAAACACCTCAATATTCGAGTGTCACTTCTACTGTCAGCACCTTTCTTTTTAATCTGAGAAAAAACTTCCTGGGAATTTCCACCTTCCCACTTTCTATCCTCTGATTTAAAAGGGTGATGAAAAAAGGTTTAGATCTATGAACTAACTCATAATCATCAGCTATCTCTGCTGCTTGTCTTACCGTTTTAAGCCTCTGTTCCTCCTCATGAGGTACAACCATTTGGTGGCCAGGATTAGATAAGGATATAGAAGACACTGAAACAGGTAGTGTATGTCAAGCAGTAGAAAGAAGCTGCCATCGGTACCTTTACAAACGTGGAAATGGCCAGCTAGAGTGTGGCAGAGGCTACACATAGATTTTGAGAATTTGAAGGGCAGCAGCTATTCCTTTTGATAGATAGCTATTCCAAGTGGGTTGAGGGGTTTCCAATGAATTGAAAAATGACTAGCAAAAACTCTAAACATTTTGAGTAGTTTGTTTACCACTTAGGGGCTCCCAAAAAAAATTATGTCTCATAACGGACCTCAGTTTTGTTCATAAGGATTTGTAAATTCATAAGAATGAATGGGGTAAAACAGACTAGTTTTCCTTCACCATCTTCCTTCAAATGGAGCAGCAGAGTGCATTGTACAAATTGTTAAGCGTATTCTTGTTCAACAAATGCTGGAAAAAAATTGGAAGAAACATTGGTTATCATTGAATCACAAACTGGCATTTTTTGGTTTATTTATCATAATGTGGGAGATGGTGTTGTTGTGGTAATGGCACTGGTCTGGTAATCCAGAGTCCGTGCTCTGGGAAGATGGGTTCAAATCCCACCATGAAAGCTGGTGGAATTTAAATTCAATTAATAAAATTTGGAATTATAAGTTGGTTTCATTAATGGGGACCATGAAACCATTGGTGGAAAAACCCATCTGGTTCACTAATGTCCTTTAGGGAAGGAAATCTGCCATCCTTACCTGGTCTGGCCTACATGTGACCCCAAAGCCACAGAAATGGCCTAGCAAGCGACTCAAACCAGGGCAATTAGGGATGGGTAACAAATGCTGACCTTGCTAGAAGCACCAACATCCTGTGAAAGAGTAAAAAAAAACACCACACACAACTACTGGCAGAATACCAAATGAATTGTTTCTTAGAAGACAGCCTAGAACGAACTTTTCATTGCTGAAGCTACATTTAGCACAGTCAGTAGAAGGGCAATAATCCAGGCAGAAAGAGAGTAATGATAGGGGTAGAGTGAGAGAAAGAAGTCTGAAGTTGAACCAGAAGGTTAAGGTGAGAGATCATCATCATAAGTGGTTGAAGTGGCTACCAGGAAGAGTCGTGAAAATATGTGGTATTTGCCCACATTTGGTCAAGATGTTTGATAGTGAAAAGGTTAGGTTTGTACATATAGATCATGTTTTACCTTCAGAGGCTCACGAAGAAGAATGTTGGGAGGAATCAAATGAGTCTGATTAATTGGATTGTTGGGATATAAGTAGAGTACCAATAGTTCCTCCAGTATAATATGCCTGAAACCAGTTCAGATCCGAGTCAGAGCCAGACAGACATGTCTAATGAAGTGAAAATTTCAATTGAAGGACATATAGCAAAATCTGTCCTTGTTGGAGAAAACTTCACCTCAGAGGCCCAGAGGGTAAAGATCCTTCCCCAAGTTCTGAAAGTTTGGGTCAAGAAAGGAGGAACCCTCTTAGGAATAGGAAACAATTGAAAACCGAGAAATATATATAATTTGTATGGATTTTGAACAGTGTGTAACATTTTCATTAAGGAGAGAGGAGTGTAATAGCACCTCTTGTGGCCATTTGTATCTGGATATATATAAATCAAACCGGAATAAAATAAATCAGTTAGGTATGAGAATTCCACGTGTATACACCAGTGTTATTGTCCTGCCAAGATATCATACCTAATTCTGGGATTCTGGCTGGTTGGCTGGCCAAAACTGCTTTGAGGCAGGATTCCTATGTGATTCTCCCAATCTCCCATTGTTAACATTCATTTTAGCTATGTCATTGGATAATCTGATGATTTCTCTATAAAAATCCCAGACATTCATCTTTATGTATAAATGAATTATTCCATACTGTTAGTTGACAGCATGCAATTCAGTCTGTGATAATCTTAACTTTATTTTTGCATTTAATGTTTTCAATATTTTTGATTAATGGTTTGGTCAACTAGGTATAATAAAACAAAAACAAAAATTGCTGGAAAAGCTCAGCAGGTCTGACAGCACCTGTGGAGAGGAAGACAGAGTTAACGTTTCGAGTCCACGTGACTCTTCATCTTGAAACGTTAACTCTGTCTTCCTCTCCACAGATGCTATCAGACCTGCTGAGTTTATACAGCAATTTTTGTTTTTGTTTCAGATTTCTAGCATCAGCAGTATTTTGCTTTTATCTAGGTATAGTAAAAGTTTTGTCTTTTTTAAAAACATATTCTTTCACAGGATGTGGGCCAGCATTTGTTGCCCACCTCTAAAGCTTAGTTAGTGCCGCTAGCTTGGCTCAGTTCGTGACTTTCTTTTATCTGAGGCGGAAGATTAAGGGTTCAAGTGGCAGTTTAAAATTTGAATACATAATCTAGGTTGACACCTCAGTGCACAGATGAGAAGAACTATATCATTGGAGATGCTGCCCTTTGAAGCAGATGTTAAACTGAAACCTTCTGGTGGTTTAGCTGAATGTTAAAAATTTTGTGGCAGTACTTAAAAAAGAATCAGAAAATTTTACTGGGTACCATTTCTCCCTTGGCCAATACAACCATAAAAAGATTAAATAACTGTGCATCTAATTTCTGTTTGTGGGACCTTGCTGTATGCAAAACGTTTGTTATATTTACCCATAACATTGTAACTGTGCAAAGTAATTCTTTCTATGGAAAGTACTTTATGGTATTTATGAAATGCAATTTATTCTTTAATGTATAAAAAATAAAAAGTGGTTGATGATCTTTTGGTTTTAAGAATTAATGTAGAGTATTAATGTAAAAATAAATGTGCATTTTAATTATTTAATATTTTCTGCTACAACTGTCTAAAAGCAAGAATGTAAAAAAGTAAATGTCAAAATATTAAGTATGATTGGGAGAAGTTAATACCCTATAACTTATATCAAAATATTTTAATTAGGACATGTGAATATTATCTATGCTTATTAAAATGATTCACCAAAATTAATTAACCTTCAAATCTTACACTTTTACTATTACAAATTACAAAATCCAAGTTACTTTTTTAAACAGAATATCACTTACTATAATTAAATAATTTTATCAATAATTTCTATTCAGAGTAGGAATTTAGCTAAGTCACATCACTGGTGGAATATATCTAGAACTTGTTGCAACTCCTCTGTCTGAAGCAATATGCTTTGATAATTGATATTAGTCTGTGAAAAATTTTTAAAATTGCTAAGCTGACCAAATATTCAAATATTTGAAAGTTTTGTGCAGTATTTGAAGTTCTATTTGATGTGCTCTTGCAGTTGAAAGTTTTGATTGTATGGACAGTGTATGTTAATTAACTTCACGAACAATATCACTCTTCCAGAGGTGATTCAGCTGAGCCTGGCAGAAGATCAGAAAGTGAGCATCACCACAGCAACAGTGGGACAAAGTGCAGTCCTAACGTGTTCAATTCAGGGAATTCTGAGGCCCCCAATAATTTGGAAACGCAACAACATTATTCTTAACAATTTGGATCTGGAAGATATCAGTGTAAGTAATAAATTTGAGATAAACATTTATTTTGTAAAACATTGAACTTCCATTGCAATTTTATTGCCCTTTTCAAGCACAATTATCCAGCAGGAGAAGATTTCCTTTGTGTACTTTTGGGCCAAGTTTACAAATGCATGTTCCAGGCACACACGCCACAATTTTACACCCATTATTGGATGACTTGTTGATGTGGGTTCCCAGCAAGTGAGGCCTCTAACTGCAAGTGCAATTTTGTAAAATTGAAATTTATTTCAATTATAATTATTTAATTAGAATTAAAATTCTTTCATTATAACTGAAATTGCTAATTTGTTCCTTGTAAATTAGTTTTGCAATTTCATTACAGAGATATTTCCCCTCATGTTAAATATGTTACTAATTTTTCCATGATTTCCAATATTTCCATACAAATATTAAAAATTCCGCAGAGTGGAAATCAAAGTCGGATCGCCACTCCATTCCTGGTTTTCTGCCTGGAAATCCAGGCGATCCCTTCTCGCTCGACCTTCCGATTCAGGTTGGGTAAGAACTGTGTAGTGCAGCTGGCCCCTGAGGCCTTCATTCAAGGGCTGCACAATCAGACGTAAGGAGGCCATGCCCCCTTTTTTTAATGGCACTAGCTGCCATAAAGCAGGTAGGTTTTAAAGGTCCAGCACTTTCAAGTCAGGGAGAAGGTAGGATTGGTGGTGGAGGGGGTTGGTGACCATGGATGCGGGTTTGTTCGGTGGGGGGTTGGTTAGTCGTTAGGGGTGAGGTTTTGTTGGTCGGGGGAGTTGGAGATCAGGTGGAGGTCGGTTGAAGGGTGTGGGATAGTTGGGGGGGGTCAGTCGGGCGAAGGTTGGGTGGTCGGGGGTGGCAGTTGAGTGTCAGTGGGAGGGTCAGTCGGCGGGGGAGGTCAGGTGGTCATTGGGGGGAGTCGGTCAGGGGGTGTAATCGGGGCGGTGTAGTCAGGGATGTAGTCAGGAGTGTGCAGTTGAGGGAGTGTAGTCGGGTGGGATCCGTGCAGGCAGGGGGATAAAAGCATCTCGTGCGGCGATCAGCGGGGAGCTACTGTGTAGTTAGGGGCAAGTTGGAGGGTGCCATGGGGGGTCGTGGGGTGGGGATCTGGGGCGGGAGTAGTCCTGTGGGGGTTCGGGGGTGTGAGAGGGGTCCCGTTAGGGGTGGGGTGGGTGGTCAGTACAATAGTTACCCAGAAGCTAGGAGTGGTTTTAATTCTTCTAACTTTTTCTGGGTAACTATTGCTGTAAGACAGCCAGAACTATCCTAAGTTTGCGATTTGAATCATGTTTTTGGATAGTTCCCAGTGCAGGGCAAATTGCCCATCGGAAGTTTAACATTCCTGGCCAGTTGCCATGGGAACTTCTGGAGGGGGGTGGGGGTTGTGGTTGGGGGTTCACCCCTGCGCATTTTTTGAGTACCCCGAGAAACACTGCCCCAGAGCTTGGAAGTTAGGGGCCAGTGTGAATTTGATAAGTTTTTCCCACATTCTTGTTTTATGCAAAGTCATGAATGTAACTTATGTTGTAAAAGATCTCTTAAGAAATATTAAGGATAAAATAGTTCTGCTAGTGTGAAGTGGGTGAATGACACCCAGAATTTGGTGTTCTAATGAGCCACTGAGTGCTCCTTCCATCTGAAATCATGATTTTTTGTTGCTCAAATGTATTAGAGCCTCATTACATATTGGAAAACTATGCAGATTATTAGTGCATGTGAAAAATTGCAGGGTTTATGAAACATACTGGTCATGCCATTAGCATACCCATTGAAACAAATATATTAGATACCATTTATATTTTTTGCCTGGATGCAAGACGGTTCTTAATGTTGAATTGCAATTGAAATGTATGTGAAGCTTTTTAAGTGATGTCATCTTACTAGATTTCATTGAACTCAGTAAAGTTGACACAAAGCTTGGAAATGTAACAGACAGTCAGAAGGGTAGTAACAGGCATAGACAGACTGGTAAAGTGGGAAGACACATGGCAATTAAAATTTAATGGAAAGAAATGTGAAGTTTTGCACCTTAGAAGGAAAAATTAAGAGGGGCAATTTAGCTAAATGGTACAATTTTAAAGGGGATGCAGGAATATAGAGAGCTAGTAGTGTATATGCACAAGTGTTTGAAGATAGTGGCCAGAATTTTCCTGTAGGGACAGGAAAACACAAGTTGCGCACTTTTGTGGCTTCATGTATGACTTTGCTCGATAGTTTTGTTTTCTCATTCAGGGTTCAGGTTCATAGTATAGCTTGCAAGCCATGATGGAGTGTGTGGGGAGGGTGAGTGCAGATGCAGGCTGGTTAGAAGGCCCCCCTCTGTCCTCGGAAACAGCAGCCCAGTTCCTAATATCATTTAAAGGCCTACTAAACCTCACCCCTGACTCCCCTCACAGCTCCCCCACCCAACTTGCATGCCACCCCCATTGCCCCTCAGATTCTCGCACGCCACCCCATACCCCCTCAGATTGCCCATACAATCTCCATGCCCCCCAACATGTATTCTCCCACAGCCACTCACCCAGTATCCACTGTGTACAATCCTCAGGAGCAATGCAGTAACAATGGGAATTATTTTAAATGCAGGTGTAATACAAAATCTGTGACAATGTAATAGAATTCTCATTCAGAGGTCTGCCATTGACACTGCCATAAGAAGCCTGTTCTACATAGGAAAAAAAGTTAATCCTGTTCATTGCCATTACGTTGTGTAAACAAAAATCATGTACTCTGAAATCACATTAAAGGTCCAGTTTTATTACAACCTGGTAAAACTGTTAGTCATTCCCCTGAACAGCTGTGATAACAGAACCGAAGACTCGAGCAGTTTTTGGAACTCAACCAAGCACTCATAATAGCTGCAGCTATCAAAACATTAGCTTCCAACTCCAAAGCCTGAAATTGAAAGAATAGATGGCGTCTTCTCCATTTCAAAGCAAATTGCCCATCAATCAATGGAGAGGAGTTGATGCTTTTTACATTTCAGAAATAGGGCATGTTCCTTTCAAAATCAGAGCTGTCTGTACATTTAAATCCCAGTGCCAAACATGACAAGAAAAGTTTACCAAAACATTTCATCTGCATTTTTGAATGCATATGGTACTTTTTGCAATGGAAAAAGAACTGTAATGCATGTCAACCCTTACACAATGGTGGTTAATGTAATGTTAACTTACCTTTGCAGGACAGAGCTCTATGATGAATCACTGCATTAAAATACATCAGCATTACAGTAAAGCATCTAATAGTGACATTTGAAAGTATGAAAACATTTTTACACTTACCTTTCTGAATGTTCCTATGTTCCTGACTCCTCAGCAGGCTTCCCCCAGTGGTCATAAACTCTCCAAGGAGATGCTTTTTTTAGGGCTTACAAAATTCCCAGCAGCACATGAAAATAGTGCAGAGGGGGAAATACAACATTCCTTTTGTTCTCGCAGTGCAGACCCTGATGTTGGAAGAGGTACGTGTGCATTTTGCACCCATGGCCTTCCCAACCCGTAAAAAGGCAGCATGAAAATGTTGCAGGATCAGGAAAATCATTTTTCCAGCAAAAAAAAAATGTTCAGCGTTTCAGACCAGATGCGCACCACCTTTAGGAGAGAAAATCTAGCCCAGTTATTCCAGTTAATAAGATTCTTATAAAAGCATATGGAACTGTTGGTTTTAACAGTAGAGGCACAGGCTTGATTATTTTTAGAGGACTGAGGGGTAAACCTAGCAAGGCTAGGAATGTGGATGTTCTGTAGAATTTAACAGCAGGACTTGATTGCAATTTTTTCTTGCATATCCCACATGAAAGCTCACTAAATTGATAGGCTGACTGTTGGTGATGGATGGGAAAAGCAGCAGCAGGAGGGTACCTGACAATCATCAGAGGATTGTGGGCTGAAGATCATTGGCAGGGAGGGGTAGGGGGCTGTGGCATTGATTGTAGCAGAGGTTAGAGAGAGGCTGTAAGCAGGGAGCCCTCTTGCTCCTTTTGGCCCCCAAGCAATGTGATAAAAAGCACTCTGGAACTCCTGCCCCCATTTCACTGCCTGGTTCCTCAAGTCCAGGGAAACCTGGCCGGTGGCTGATAAATTTAAATCAAGCTGGAAGTTGCGATGTGGGAGCTAAGTATTAACAAGGCTTCCCACCTCGTTAAGATTAAACAGATGTGAAGTACTCTACCTGCTACTGTAAAAATGACATCAGCCTTATATGTATTGGGTTCAGGCCACATTTCTCGTGTTAAGCATTAACACCCTTGATCTCCCACCCATCCTTGGTGGAGGATGGGGGTTAATAGCCAGGCCACAGAATATAAAAGCAAGCAAGTTATAGTAACCCTCTCTGGTTAAGCCTCAACTAGAGAATTGAGCTCAATTATGACCATCACACTTCAGAAAAAATGTCAAAGCCTTGGAGGCGATGAAGAGAAAATTTAGCAGGATGAAGGATTTCAGATATGTGGAGAAGCAGAGAAGCTGGATTGTCCTCCTTAGAGCAGTGAAAGTTAAAGGGAAATTTAGCCTGGTGATAAAGATCTTCAAAATTCTGAGAAGTTTTGTTAAAGTAGATAGGGAGAAACCATTTGAACTGGCAGGAGAATCACTAGCCAAGGGACACAAATTAAAGATAATTGACAAAAAAACTTAAGGTGAAAATAGATCTTTTTTAACACAGAGGGCAGAATTGTCCCCAGATTTGCACTAAGTGCGGTAGTGGGTGGGAAGAAGGACATTTCCATCACCAGCCGCAATATCGTATCATTCCTGCCTCATTAATAATCCATTCACAGGAAATATACCGTTTTGATGGCGGATGGGCTCTCATTCGTCTGCCAAGCCATCACCTCGCTGCGTGCCATATTTAAAGTATAGCCGTGCGCACAGTGCTTCCAGCCCAGGACAGCTGCAAAGAAGGCATGGCCCCGGAAGGCAAGAAGACTGCAGCCCCCAGTTTAATGTTGCGTCCCTCAAGTGCCTTTTGGACACAATCGAGGCCCATCGTGATGTCCTGTACCCTCGCCCTGGTCGCAGGATGGGTGGCAACATCACTAATCCAGCATGGGAGGCTGCACCAATGCCCTGCAAAAGAGGACAGCCACCCTGTGCCACTACAGGATGAATGGTCTCATCCATTCCGCCAGGGTAAGTCACTCTTCTCCTCACTCTCAACTCACACACTCACAAACCCATCACACATCTACAGGGATCTCACACCTCAAGGGATACCACTCACTCTCACAACACACCCTCACATCTCCATCAGGCTCATATCCACTGGAGCTCACATTCTCATCCCATCCATTGCTCACCACACAAACATTCCACGCAGTGCCATGTGTCCTGCTCACAATCTCGCCGCTTTCATGCAGGAGAAGCTAACTCACGAGCAGGGACAGATCCCAGACCCGGGGTGGAGTGGCCCACATTAGGCCTCTCACTCACTTTGAGGAGTGTTCCATCATGCTGACTGGTGAGGACGTGGACCGTACTTGCACTGGCAGTGAGGTCAGCAGTGAACACCCTCGTGAGGATCCTGCACCACAACACAAATGTGAGTGCTGTCTCTCCTGCTTTTGACTGCTGACATTCACTAAGTGTCTCTACTTTGGTTCACAGGGAGCTCTGCCAAGCAATCGACACCCTCAGCCAACCAGACCCTCAGCTCTATCCTTGCCTCCAGCCAAGAGAACTCCTCGATTGAAGAGCTGGAAATAAGCAGCCTGGAAGACCCGTCAAAGCGCTTACCCACACCCTGCATCAGCACAGGAACACACACCTCGGTGGGACCAAGATCAAGAACAGGCTTAGGTTCACAACCTGGTGGTCACTGTGGGTCTGCATTGGAGTGCTGCTTTGGGCTGCAGTACAGTGCTTAAGTTGGAGTTTGGTGACTGAGGGAATTTAAGGGTTAATTTATATCTAAAGTCTAGTCTTTCTTTAATTTGGTAATTAACTAAAAGTTGCTGTTTGGGTTGGAAGAAGGTGAGTTTTAGGCCAGCTTTAAAACAGGGTTTATACAGCTACAGCTAGTTAATTAGTTAACTGGCTTAAACAGGTTTCAGAGGCTAGATTCAGAGAGTATAAAAACAGGCTATCTTACAGTGCTGACTTTGTCTGCACTGGAGTGCTGTTTTGGGCTGCAGTAGAGTGCTTAAGTTGAAGTTTCGTGCCTGAGGGAGTTTGGTGAGGAGGGAACAAGGTGACCTTTTCAGTACCGTGAGTACGGTTGGGTGAGTATTTACTACTTTTATCGCATATAGTTTTTAAGGTCTTATTTTGTGGTTCATCATTTGTAAGGGCTATAGTTCTGTAACAACGAGGAGCAGGGAAGAAGGGCCCTAGAGTAATTGATATTGTTTGATGTTACATATCTTCCAAAAGTTTAATTTAATTTAAAGGGGTAAGTCATGGCAGGAGAGCTCAAAGCCGTGGTGTGCTCCTCCTGCTTTATGTGGGAAGCCGGGAACATTTCCAGTGCCCAAGGCCAGCATGTGTGCGGGAAGTGTCTCCAGCTGCAGCTCCTGGAAGCCCGGATTTCGGAGCTGTAGCAGCGGCTGGGACACTGTGGAGCATCCGCGAGGCAGAGAGTATCGTGGATAGCACGTATAGAGAGGTGATCACACCGCAGGCTAAGAGTCCATAAGCAGGAAGGGAATGGGTGACCACCAGGCAGAGCAAGAGGACTAGGCTGGCAGTGCAGGAATCTCCTGTGGCTATTCCCCTGCAAAACAGATATACCGCTTTGGATACTGTTGAGGGGAATGGCCTCTCAGGGGAAAGCAGCAACAGCCAAATTTGTTGCACCACAGTTGGCTCTGCTGCACAGCGGAGGAGTAAAAAGTGTAGGAATGCAATAGTTATAGGGGATTCAATTGTAAGGGGAATAGATAGGTGTTTCTGTGGCCGCAAACAAGACTCCAGGATGGTATGCTATCTCCCTGGTGCTAGGGTCAAGGATGTCTCAGAGCGGCTACAGGACATTCTGAAGGGGGAGGATGAACAGCCAGTAGTCGTGGTACACATTGGTACAAACTGGTAAAAAAAAGGGATGAGGCCCTAAAATTAGAGTATAGGGAGTTAGGAAGTAAGTTGAAAAGTAGGACCTCAAAGGTAGTGATCTCAGGATCACTACTAGTGCTACGTGCTAGTCAGAGTAGAAATAGCAGGATATATCAGATGAATATGTGGCTGAAGAGATGGTGTGAGGGGGAGGGTTTCAGATTCCTTGGACATTGGGACCAGTTCTGGGGGAGGTGGGACTAGGACAAACTGGACAGGTTAGACTTGAGCAGGACTGTGACTGATGTCCTAGGGGGAATATTTGCTCGAGTGGTTGGGGAGGGTTTAAACTAAAATGGCAGGGGGATGGGAACCTATGCAAGGGGTCAGAGGAGGGGGAATCAAAGACCAGAACAAAAGACAGAAAGGGGAATAAGAAAAGTGATAGGCAGAGAAATCAAGGGTAAGTATCAAATGGGGCCTCAGTGAAAAGTAGTGGGAACAGGACAAGTAATGTTAAAAAGACAAGCCTTAAGGCTTTGTGTCTTAATGCGATGAGCATTCGCAATAAAGAGGATGAATTAACCGTGCAAATAGAAGTAAACAGGTGTGATATAGTTGGGATTACGCAGACATGGCTGCAGGGTCACCAGGGATGGGAACTGAACATCCAGGGGTATTTAGGAATATTTAGGTGGAGTTGCATCGCTGGTGTAAAGAGGAAATTAACGCAATAGTGAGGAAAGATATTAGCTCCAACGATGTGGAATCTGTATGAGTAGAGCTGAGAAACACTAAGGGGCAAAAAACGTTAGTGGGGGTTGTATATAGACCCCCAAACTTTAGTGGTGATGTTGGGAATGGCATTAAACAGGAAATTAGAGACGAATGCAATAAAGGAACATGTGTGATTATGGGTGACTTTAATCTGCATATAGATTGGGCAAATCAAATTAGTAACAATACCGTAGAGAAGCAATTCCTGGAGTGTATATGGGATGGTTTTCTGGACCAATATGTTGAGGAACCAACTAGAGAACAGGCCATCCTAGACTGGGTATTGTGTAATGAGAAAGGAATAATTGGCAATCTAGTTGTGCGAGGCCCTTAGGTGATGAGCGACCATAATATGATAGAATTCTTCATCAAGATGTAGAGTGGTGTAGTTGATTCTGAGACTAGGGTCCTGAACCTTAATAAAGGAAACTGCGATGGTATGAGGCACGAGTTGGCTATGATGGATTGGGAAACGCTCCTTAAAGGGATGACGGTGGATAGGCAATGGCAAACATTCAAAGAGCACATGGGTGAACTGCAACAATTGTTTATTCCTGTTTGGTGCAAAAGTAAAACAGGAAAGGTGGCCAAACCATTAACAAGGGAAATTAGAGATAGCATTAGATCCAAGGAAGAGGCATACAAACTGGCCAGAAAGAACAACAGACCTGAGGATTGGGAGCAGTTTAGAATTCAGCAAAGGAGGACCAAGGGATTGATTAAGAAGGGGAAAGTAGAGTACGAGAGTAAGCTTGCAGGGAACATAAAAACTGACTGTAAAAGTTTCCATAGGCATGTGAAGAGAAGAAGATTGGTGAAGATAAATGGAGGTCCCTTACAGTCAGAAACAGGGGAATTTATAATGGAGAAGAAAGAAATGGCTGATCAACTAATACATACTTTGGTTCTCTCTTCACAAAGGAGGACACAAGTAACATACCAGAAATGTTGGGGAACAGAGGGTTTAGTGAGAAGGCGGAACTGAAATAAATCAATATTAGTAGGGAAATGGTGTTGGGCAAATTGATGGGATTGAAGGCCGATAAATCCCCAGGGCCTGATAATCTACATCCCAGAGTACTAACTGAAGTGGCCCTAGAAATAGAGAATGCATTGGTGGTCATCTTCCGAGATTCTATAGACTCTGGAACAGTTCCTACGGATTGGAGGGTAGCTAATGTAACCCCACTATTTAAAAAGGGAGGTAGAGAGAAAATAGGGAATTATAGACCAGTCAGCCTGACGTCGGTAGTGGAGAAAATTCTAGAATCTATTATAATAGATTTAATAGCTGACTTGGAAAACAATGGCAGAATCAGACAGAGTCAGCATGGATTTATGAAAGGGGAATCATGCTTGACAAACCTACTGGAATTTTTCGAGGATGTAACTGGTAGAGTTGATGAGGGGGAGCCAATGGATGTGGTTTATTTGGACTTTCAAAAGGCTTTCGACAAAGTCTGACTTAAGAGATTGACGTGTAAAGTTAAAGTGCATGGGATTGGTGGCAGTGTATTGAGATGGATAGAAAACTGGTTGGCAGACAGGAAACAAAGAGTAAGAATAAATGGGCCTTTTTCCGAATGGCAGGCAGTGACTCGTGGGGTACTGCAGAGATCGCTACAGGTACTCCAGCTATTCATGATACATGTTAATGAATTAGATGAGGGAACTAAATGTAATATCTCCAAATTTGCAGATGACACAAAGCTGGGTGGGAGGGTGAGCTGCAAGGAGGATGCAGAGATGCTTCAGTGTGATTTGGACAAGCTGAGTGAGTGGGCAAATGCATGGCAGATGCAGTATAATGTGGATAAAAGAGAGGTTATCCACTTTGGTAGCAAAAACAGGAAGGCAGATTATTATCTGAATGGCTATAAATTGAGAGAGGGGAATGTGCAACGAGACTTGGATGTCCTCGTACACCAGTCACTGAAGATAAGCATGCAGGTGCAGCAGGCAGTAAAGAAGGCAAATGGTATGTTGGCCTTCATGGTGAGAGGATTCGAGCACAGGAGCAGGGATATCTTGCTGCAATTATACAGGGCCTTGGTGAGATCACACCTGGAATATTGAGTGCAGTTTTGGTCTCCTTATCTGGGGAAGGATGTTCTTGCTATAGAGGGAGTGCAGCGAAGGTTTACCAGACTGATTTCTGAGATGGCAGGACTAAGCTATGAGGAGAGATTGACTCAGTTAGGATTATATGCGCTGGAGTTCAGAAGAATGAGAAGGGATCTCATAGAAACCTATAAAATTCTAACTAGGACTAGACAGGGTAGATGCAGGAAGGATGTTCCCGATGGTGGGGGAGTCCAGAACCAGGGGTCACAGTCTGAGGATATGGGGTAGACCATTTAGGACTGAGATGAGGAGAAATTTCTTCACCCAGAGTGGTGAGTCTGTGGAATTCGCTACCACAGAAAGTAGTTGAGGCTAAAACATTGTATGTTTTCAAGAAGGAGTTCGGGGCAAAAGGGATCGAAGGATATGGGGAGAAAGCGGGAGCAGGCTACTGAGTTGGATGATCAGCCATGATCATAATGGCAGAGCAGGCTTGAAGGGCCAAATGGCCTACTCCTGCTCCTAGTTTTTATGTTTCTATAACTGCTATGGATCACCCCAATGGAGAATAAGGAAATGGCAGATTCGTTGAGCAAATACTTTGTGTATATGTGTATTTTGTGTCTTTTGCCTAATGACAGGGAGCAGAGAATAGGGATAAATGGAGCAATTCCAAGTTGGCCGGCTGAAACTAATGGAATGCTCCAAGGATCAATTCTGGGACCTCAACTTGTTTACAATCTGCATTGAGAATTTAGGTGAAGAGACTGAGAGTAATTTACCCAAGTTTGTTGACATTACAAAGCTTGGTTGGAATGTAAGCTGTGGGGTGGACACAAAGAGGCTACAAAAAGATATAGTCGGATTAAGTAAGTGGGCAAAGAGGTGACAGATGGAGTCTAATCCAAACTCCATTCTCTAACTATTGACAACACCCCTCTCACTGGCAACAGTCTGACATTAAGCCAGCCTGTTTGCAACCTCAATGTCCCGAAGTTTTGCTTCCGAACATGTATCTGTGCCATTACTAAGACCACCTATTGGTCAACTTTGCCTGTCTCAGCTCATTTGCTGCTGAAATGCTTTTTCATTCCTTCATTACCACCAGACTTGTCTATTACAACACACCCCTGGCTGGTCTCCCACATTCTCCCTTCATAAACCTGAGGTCAATTGAAACTCTGCTGCCCGTGTATTAGCTTGCAGCAAATCCCATTCCCCTATCACCCGTGTGCTCGCTGACCTACATTGCCTCTCAGTTAAGCAATGTTTTAATTTGAAAATCCTCATCCTCACCCTTGTTTTCAATGCCTCCGTGGCCTCACCGTCCCTATCTCTATAATCTCCTCCAGCTCCACAACCTTCTGAGGGATATCTGCATTGTTATAATTCTAGCCTTTTGTGGATCTCCAATTTTAATTGCTGCACCATTCTTGGCCCCAAGTTCTTGAATTCCCTCCCTTTACTCCTTCACCTCTCTACCTGACTTTCCTCCTTTAAAACACTGTTTAAAATACTACTTCTTTGTCCACGCTTTTGGTTATCTAATATCTCCTTACATGGCTCGGTGTCACACTTTGTTTTGTAATGCCCCTGTGAGGCGCATTGGGACATTTTATCGTATTAACGGTGATATATAAAAATAACTTGTTGATGTTGTTGTTGAACTGCAAGGTTATCCATTTGATAGTAAGAATAGAAAAGCAGAATATTTTTTTGAAGGCATGGAAATTGTAAATTGATGCTCAGAGAAATTTCAGTGTACTTACACAATGAACACAAAAGGTTAGCATGCAGGTAGAGAAAGTGATCAGGAATGCAAAAGGCATGTTGGCCTTTATTGCATGGGCTTTGGAGTTCAAGAGGAAGTCTCGCTATAATTGTATAGAGCTTTTGTGAGACCACAACTGGAGTAGCTGGTTTGGTTTCCATATCTAGGGAAGGGTATTCTTGCTTGGAGGTGGTACATCAAATGTTAACTAGATTAGCTCCTGGGATGCGGGGTCTGACCTATGTTGGAAGGCTGAGTAAATTGGGCCTATACTCCCTGCAGTTTAGAAACTGGAGAGGTGATCCCATTGAAACATATAAGATTCTGAAGGTGCTTGACAGGATAAAAACTGAGAGGTTGTTTTCCCCAGCTGTGAAATCTAGAGTATGGGGGTACAGACTCAGACTCATAAGGGGTTGATCATTTAGGACCAAGATGAAGAAAGACATCTTCACTCAGAAGATTGTAAACTTTTGGACTTGTTTACCCTAATGAGCTGTGTATGCTCTAGCGTTGAGTTTATTCAGGGTTGAAATAGATGAATTTTTGGTCTCTCAGGGAATTAAGTGTTATGGGAAGCAGAGTTGAAGCAAAAGATTATAATTGAATGGCAGAGTAGACTCAAGGTCCTATTTCTTATGAGTGAGATTTTTGTTGTGATGGACAAGGCCAATTTGCAGAAACTACTGTTGCAACTTTGTGGCACCAATATAGCTCTTTCATTCTTTTTGTTACAATCCCAGCTGATGTTAATACTGAACAAATCAGATCCCAGAATGAACGTTTTTTGAGTCTGTATGGCTCTTCTGACAAAGAGCCATACGGACTCGAAACGTTAACTCTCTCTCTGTCTCCACAGATGCTGCCAGATCTGCTGAGTTTTTCCAGCATTTTCTGTTTTTGTTTCAGATTTCCAGCATTCGTAGTATTTTGCTTTTATCCCAGAGTGAAACCTGGTTTGATAGATCCTAACTTATTTTATTTAGAAACCATGGAGAAAACCTATTGAGCAAATTCACAGGAGTCTGCTGATGGACGTTTAACACAAAGAATAAAAATTTATTAAACAAGAAATGTGAACTATATTACACTGGACAAAAAGGTTGGAAGGACCTCAATACAAACACAAGAAGATGCTTCAAATTCACACTATTCCTTTATCCCAGCAATATCTTAACAGACACATAGGCCAGAATTTCGAAGTCACGTGAGAAAATGTTAGGCGTGTGTCCTGACATCATCACGCCATCACACATTATGGTCAGTGGATTGGTGTAGGAGTAGGAATTGTACCCGCTGACAATTAAACAGGCAGTTAAGCCCATTAGAAAGGCAACTTATTGAAATTCTACGTGGCTGGAGCGATTTTGCGATCGGCGCACGGGGCACACGGCCAGGTGGACGTCCTGTTTTTAAGTGAAATTCAATCCAGGGCAGGAAAAAAGTCGACCAGAGCCATGGCTCTGTGAGTAGGTAGGAGTTTAGGTGAGAGTTGGCTGTAAGTGCTTTTCTGATAGTTATTTGCATTTTCTGCATTTTCCAGAGGATTCTTTGGCTTATAAGATTTCTTTAAGGCTTTCTGCCGAGTGCAGCCTTCAGGGAACTATCCTGTGGTATCTGTATTCCAGCAAATGGGGATTGTCTACTCCACTGGAGAGATCTCCTCTGTGGGGGAGGAGAGGGACACAAGGGAGAGGAGTACTGGTGCCAGTCTGCAGGCCATGTCCCAGAAAACAACTTATGGAAAGAGAGTGCAGCTACATGGGGTATAAGTTCAGCAGGATGTGCAAGGAGGGAGAGTCTTCCAAAGATGCCATTATCCTGCAGCGAGATTCTACAGGCAGTGCTCCAGCTACCTGGACATGTCAGAGGTCCAGTGCCAAAGGAGGCTCCTCCTCTTTAAGGAGTCTGTGACCTCCATTTGCCACAGATTGCCTTAAACTGTGTCAATGGCCACCTGATGCCAGTGGCTCTTAAGGTGACAGTGACCTTGAACCTTTTTGCTTTGGGGTCCATCCAAGGGTCAGCAGGAGATCTATGTGGTGTTTCCCAATCTGCTGCCCATGGCTGCGTCAAGCTGGTCACTGATGTGCTGTTCAGACGGCTTCATTCATTTCCGGAATGACGAAGCCAGCCAGACTGAGTGAGCCAGAGGCTTCACTGCAATTGCTGGGTTTCACCGCAGCCAGGGTGCCATAGATTGCACACATGGGGGCCTATGGCGCCAACGGGTGAGCCGGGTACCTTTGTCTACAGAAAGGGGCTTCCACTCCATCAACGTCTGGAGTGTTTGCGACCAAAGGACACAAGCTTTGCAGGTCTTCTCCAGGTACCCTGGCAGCTCCCATGATGCATACATCCTGCAGCACTCCCAGGTGCCAAGGCTGTTTGTCACTCCAGCTCAGTTGGATGGTTTGGCTCCTGGGCCACAAAGACTATCCCCTAAAAAGGTGGCTCATGACCCCACTCAGACACCCAAGGACAAAAGCGGAGGAGAGGTACAATAGAAGTCACACCTCCACAAAGGCTAATTGAGAGGCCCATTGGGCTGCTCAAGATGAGGTTCTGCTGCCTGGACTGATCAGGGGGAGCACTGCAATACCCTCCAGAGCGTGCCTCACTTATTGGCATTGTGTACTTTGCTGTGCACAATTTGATTCTGCCATGGGTGGCCCTTTTGGAGGCTGAAGACAGTGAGGCAACTCCCCAGGCAATAGAGGACAACTCAACTTATGGGTCTGATGAGGAGCTGAAGGAGGCCCTTGGTGCGGATGTGGCTACAGAATTAATGAACCTTGTGCGAGGCAGGGAGACCAGAGAGGACTTGATTCTTTAACACAACAGGGCGCCAATGGGTGAGCCAGGTACCTTTGTCAACTAAAGGGGATTCCACTCCATCAACGTCCAGATTGTTCGCGACCACAGGACACCGATTTTGCAGTTCTGCCCCAGGTCTTGATTCTCTGTTCATTCAGCTAGGCATTGAAGGCATTGCTTTAGAGTGAGGGCAAGGGTGATGCCTCCTTACTGAATGTTACCGATGAGGCCATCCTGTGACCCCTATGTCAACTAATTACCTCTGAAATAAAGTTTGCAGCCCTTCCCCTCTGCCACAAGTTACTCCCATGCCCATGTCCGCCAGTGTGAGGTTGGTTTGAACTCCCTGCTCACCATTGATGGGCCTGCATCTAACAGAGTGACTAAGTGTCTCATCAATCTCTCACACTGGCAGTGACCTGCTGAGGTCACTGCCAGTGTGTAGGCTTACAGGTCTGGGAAACCCCTAATTATGTTCCTGGAGCTGCCTCCCCATGAGAGTTGCCACTCTCTCAGTGGAGGAGGCTGCGCACTCGGAGCTCCAGGTCAACTCAGTGCATGGACTCCTCCATAACAGAGACCATGGCACTCAGATCCTCAGGGATCTCTGCCAGATCCTCCGGCGCATCCCGGATGGCTGACTCCAGAGTCTCATCATCTGCCTCAGACTCAGCATCCTCCGGGTCTCCAGCAGTCCTCTCACTGCCAGCGCCCTAGATACTCACTGCCTCCGCCAGCTCGTCAAGCACGCGTGAGGTGCCCACACCACTGTTTCGATGTGCTATTGCCCACCAACGTGCCTGTATCTGCACTGGTGCTTGATTTGGAGAGATGATGTGATGCGGGTGCATCTGTCTGCGGCTCCTCCTTGGTTGTCAAGGGAGGGTCCTCAGGGTCTTTTGGGCATAGTGAGGAGGGCGCTTCTGAGGGAGGAATATTTCAGTTGATTACATTATAACAAAGTGACTGTGCATGAACTACAGTTGCTTGTCAAAATGAGGCACTGTGATTGGACAAGCGATGGGGTCTGTTGATTAGAACTTCTCATTGGAGATGCAATGATCTTACAGCTCTTACAAACTCTCTCACCTATCCACTGGACTCTTACCTTCATCCGAGACCCCTGCTTCTCCACAATCTGTGGACCTTGCTTCACACTTGCATTCCATGTCCAGGGTGTCCACCTTAAGCTTGGAAAGTATCAGCATGTTGGGGACCTCACCACCCATTGGGCACTCTCTAGCGCATTATAGCTTATCTTCTCCTTTACAGGCAAAAGTGCCTTCATTAGCGCACCCTCTACCATCCCAAACTCACCACCACCCCTACCCCCCCCACCCAAGGAGACGCAGGTTGAGGTGCCCGTCAGATTAGCGTACCTCATCCTTCTATACACACAAGGCAAGCAGGCACAACTCCCAGCCTTGGCACGCATAGTGATATGTGCCACTTGGCACTCTGAATCTTACAACCCTGAGTGCCACGAAGACCGTCCGCCCTCCAAGACATCTATATACAGTTCCATGCCAAGTTGGTACTCACCCATGAAGAGTGCAGAAGATCATCGAACCATTTCTGGCACTTGTCCCATGTGCGGCGCACAACATCATGCTCACTCCACCTGGGTAGCCAACTCCATCCAGGTCTTATTTGTCTGATGGGGGGGCCCTCCTCAACATCCTGCGGCATGAGTATGTCACTAGGCACTCACTGCCTCCACTGGAGCACGCAGTCCCTCGTCAGAAAACCAGTGGGGGAGGGGGGGCGGGGTTGATGCAAAGTGCCCACTGGCATTTCCCTCCTGCCTGGCATGCGCTCTTGCACTGTCTCATTGACAGCTCCCTGAGGCTCTTCCCCAATTCCTGGCAGTCTTCAGAGAGCTAGCTGCCTGTGCTCTTTTAAATGCTCCCTCCAGTCCACCATTGGACCCTGCCCAGCGGCAGGAGCAGATAACGCATCCGCTTCCGGGCCCACTAATTGTGCATAAAATTCAGGCCTTAAAGCAGTGAAGAGTTACCAAAAGCTTGACACACAAAAGCTTCTCACTTGGGATTGGCACTGTTGTAAATGGTTTTCTTCCAGTGAATTCCTGGGCATTCACTCAATACTTTTCACCCAACTCGTACCTCTCCCCAAGCCACCCAAAAAAATGCCAGTGGGCACTTTGCATCCCCTGGTCTTGATGGTAGTGGTTGTGGGTTTGGAAGGTGCTGTCTAAGGAGCCTTGATGAATCCCTGCAGTGCATCTTGTAGATGGTACACACTGCTGCTACTGTGCGTCAGTGATGGAGGGAGTGAATGTTTGTGGATGTTTTATGTTTTCCTCCCCACAATCACTGAACTTTAATCCATCCCTTTACCTTCAGGGGTTGGAAAACCGCATTAAAAGTGTTTTTTTTACAAGCAAACCCAAAAGACCTGAATGTTCAGTCAGGAGTCCATCCCAACGTCCGAAACTGGAACCCTTTTTACCTTATATATATGTGTGTGTATATACGTTCAGTTTAAAAATTACACATTGTTCATGACAATTTATATGTGCTCAGCCTAAAAGAAGTTCCTAAAAGATTGTCAGGATGATATAATAATGTCATTAGAATTTATTGTAAAATAGTGGTATCTGTGTCTATATATGTCTGTATGTGTGTGTGTGTGTGTGTGTGTGTGTGTGAGAGAGACTTCATTGGATTAAAGGCAGCTGGTATATAGGCTTTGATGTATTAGAATGTAAGGTGTAAAAGGATATTTGCATTTTTAAATAAACCAGACTAGATTGTTTTCAAAGGAGGGGTGAAATATGTCACCTAGCCAGGTGAAGTTCAGAAACAGTGGCCAGAATATTGCACTCATCGGGAGCCCGACCTGAACAAACGTAAAGTGATACGCGATGATGTTGTGCGAGCGATCTGACATCATGGCACACTCATGCGATATTTCGGTTGGCGGGCGGAAGTTGGCAGTCGCCTGCCGACAATTAATAGGCCTATTAAGGCAATTAAAGATCTAATTGAATTAAATTTTTTGTTGCCCATCCAACCTTACAGTTGGCTGATAGGCGAAAAGGCCAAGCGGCTTTTGGATGTTTTGCAAAACCTCACACACAGGCAGGATGAGGTTTCAATCCGTCATTAAATAAAAAAAAAATTTCAAACTAATTTCCAACATGTCCCTGCTCATGTGACAGAGTCATATGAGGAGACATGTTGTGAACATTTTTAAACTATTTCTTTTTTATTTTCTTAAACCTACATCTCCCTGAAGCAGCTGCATGCCTCAGGAAGCTTTTCCTGCATGCACCCACACTCATGTGCGAACTTGCGCACTCACCCTCCTCCCCCACCCCCACGCAGTGAGCGCTGCAGCGCATGTTTTACGCTGGGCAGGCCTTAATTGGCCCACCAATGTGAAATCATGGTCGCGGCCTGATCACAGGCGGCGAAAGGCTTCCTGACCGCTCCCGCTCACGCCTGCCAAACCCACCCGACGGGGGGAGCAAAATTCAGCCCAGTGTGTTTATTTTCCCCAAAGATTACTGGTAAAATTAGTACTATGGTAGAGATTTTTATTATCAGAAAGGTGAAGTTCAAAGACATAGTGAAACAATGGGAATTTGCATTCAAAGGGAAAAATATGTATAATGGAGCGAAGGCTGTGTGTAAAGGTAGGCATTTTAAGATAGTTATGACCAATTCAGTTGGTAAAGCTGAGTCATTTAAAAATCCCAGAGGGAAACTTTAAACAACTGTCGTAACCTATAATTTTAAGTGGTATGTTTGAAATGTGACTCTAAATTCAGGAATCAGACCACCAGTTCTCGAGACTTTACATTAAACTAAGTGAAACATTTTACTAATTTACACAGGTTAAAATATATATACATATGACTTCAAATTACTACTATCATAACTTTTAACAAACTAATCTCCATTAAGGCAACAGCAACCCATAAAATTAACCAAACACCAGGCAAAACATTTTCACCTTACAAATTCAAACTGAAGTTCTTTTCACTTTGATTCCTGTGGAGACAGTTGGAGGCTTATAGCTGCCTTTTGATCTCACATTGCCTTTGTCCTGCACATACAAAACTGCTGAAGTTATACTTAGCACCATTCATTAAATGTAAATTCTCATTGTATCACCAGCCTCTTTGAACTCCACCTTTTACAATAAAACCCCTTTCATAGTACCAATTTTATTAGTAATATAAACATATTGCTTGATATCTGCTAGCTAGGTGGTAGTTTTAACCTCACCTCTTGAATGCTCTATTCATAAGATGCAAATGCATATCGAAACTAGTACACATCAAAGCACCCAGACTAGCTGGTTTTAATCCAATTAAGACACACCCACAGACTAAACCTCTATTTTAAAAGAAAAATATTTTCCAATAATATATGCATTAATAACTTCATGACAAAGACCCAACAAGTGTGAAAAGCATTCGGCATCTGTGCCTCAAGCTACTGTCTGTAAAGAACTGAAGTTAAGAAAACTCACTTTGAAATCAATTGTTCAGGGTATCATGTTTCTTTGCATGGATCTTTTAAAATCTTGTGTCTTACTATTACCTTAACAGAGGTGTAACTGGGAGTCAGATTAATTAGGGATTTAGAAGTTATTATAGTAGCAATTTGTAGACATTTAGAACCATAGAAAAGTTGCAGCACAGTAGGAGGCCATTTGGCCCATCTTGTCCATGCCAGCCCAAGGACACCCAGGTGCCCTTTCTAATCCCACCTTCCTGCACCCGGCCCATAGCCCTGCAGCTTATAGCACTTACGGTGCAGATCCAGGTACCTTTTAAAAGAGTTTAGTGTTTCTGCCTCTACCACCAATTTGGCCAGCGAATTCCAGACACCCACTACCCTCTGCGTAAAAAAGTTCTTCCTCACGTACCCCCTACACCTTCTGCCACTTATCTTGAATCTATGTCCCCCGGTTCTAGAATTTTCCACCAAGGGAAACAATTTTATCCTGTCCACTCTATCTATTCCCCTCATAATTGTGTACACTTCAATCAAGTCACCTCTCAGCCTTCTTTGTTCTAAGGAAAATAACCCCAACCTATCCAATCTCTCCTCGTAGCTGCACTTTTGTAACCCTGGCAACATTCTTGTAAACCTCCTCTGCACTTTCTCCAGAGCTATTACGCCCTTCCTGTAATGTGGTGACCAGAACTGCACACAGTACTCCAGTTGTGGCCTCACCACTGTTTTATACAATTCCAACACTATCCTTACTTTTATATTCTATACCTCTGCCAATGAAGGAGAGCATTCCATATGCCTTCTTTACAACCTTGTCTATTTGAACTCCTGCCTTCAGGGACCTGTGTACTTGTACGCCAAGATCTCTCACTTCATCTACCCCTCTTAGTATATTCCCATTTATTGTGTAATCCCTATAACTGTTTGACCTCCCTAAATGTATGACCTCACACTTCTCTATGTTAAAATCCATCTGCCACTTTACCGCCCACTCCACCAACCCATCCATATCGTGTTGGAGATTATGGCTATCCTCTACACTATCCACTACTCGGCCAATCTTTGTATCATCTATAAATTTCCCAATCGTGCCCCCCACGTTCATGTCCAAATAGTTAATATATAACACAAACAGCAAGGGTCCTATCACCGAGCCCTGTGGAACACCACTTGAGTCAACTTTCCATTTGCAAGGGCATCCATCGACCATTACCCTTTGTTTCCTGTTACACGGCCAACCTTTTATCTAGTTTGCCACATTACCCTGAATCCCATGGGCTGTTACTTTCCTGACCAATCTGCCATGTGGGACCTTGTCAAATGCCTTGCTAAAATCCATGTACACAACATCCACTGCACTACCTTCATCAACCCTTCTTGTCACTTCCTCAAAGAATTCAATCAAATTTGTGAGGCAAGACCTTCCTTTAACAAATCCATGCTGACCATCCCAGACTAGTCCATGCCTTTTCACATGACAGTTAATCCTATCTCTGAGGATTGATTTTACTAATTTGCTCACCACCAATGTAAGACTAACTGGCCTATAATTGTTTGGCATTTCCTTTGATTCTTTTTAAACAATGGAACTACGTTTGCATTTCTCCAGTCCTCCGGTACCTCTCCTGTATCTAGTGAAGTTTGGAAAATCATCCTCAGAGCATCTGCTATCTCCTCCCTGCCTTCCTTCAGCAGCCTCAGAAACAATCCATCTGGCCCTGGTGACTTATCAACTTTCATGGATTTCAACCCTTCGAGTGCTTCCTCTCTCTTTATGACTATCCTGTCCAATATCTCGCAGTGTTCCTCCTGGACTACTATATCTACATCCTCCCTTTCCTTTGTAAACATGGAGACAAAATATTCATTCAAAACCTTTCCCACAGCCTCTGCATCTACACACAAGTTTCCATCTTCATCTCTGATAGGTCCCACTTTTTCCATAACTAACCTTTTAGCATTAATGTATTGGTAAAACATTTGTGTGTGCTTAAAGTCATTTCTCTTATTAATAAATGTTTAATCTAGTTTTGTCAAAACCTACAAGACTTGGTGGTCTTATTACTACTGAATTCAAGGCACGTACCTCAAAATTTATGCAAAAAAATATCAGCTGTGCCGTTACATGATGCTTCAACCTGAACCATGTTTCTTGGTAGTTTTGGTCAGGGGTAGTTTGCCAGTGCCTTCTACTCTCAGGAGCAGGGCGAGGTGGCAGGTCCCAAGTCTACCTCAGCTGGAACAGGAATATGAACCTACACTGTTGGCCTTCATCTGAACTACCCACTAGCCATCTAGTCAACTGAGCTAACCAGCCTCTACTAGTATAGCTATTCAAATGAAATTTATTGTACAAATTCTGAGTCAACTTGTTCTTTCACTGCTCCCCATTTTCACAGGCTTCATCCTCCACAACAGAAGCATGCACTAAAGCTAGACAACCATTATTAAAAAACCATTCACTACACCTATTGCTAAACTGTCCAGAAATAGTTTTTCAACACATATTTTTAGGTAAAGCACTTGTTACCTCAGCTAAGAATTTTGAGTTTTACATTTAGATTATTGGTCTAAATCTTCTGGTCAGTGGTGAGGAAAAGGCACTTGCTGCTGGCCATGATAAAATCTCCATCCTTCCCTTTTTTAATGCTGGAGCTAGGGACTCCCTGTCCCAGCTACAGGACTCAGACATCAGCAAAGGCAGCCATAAAGGGTGAGGATGAGATACGGAAGTGCCAAGGCCTTGCAGTCATTTAAGGTTCTCAAGCATTTTTTAAAACTATTTTTAATCTTTCAAAGCCTTTTAATTGCTTTTGCTTGAGGTTGTATAGCCTTTAATTTAGTGTAAGTAAAAATGGAAAAGTCTCAACATAAATAGGTACTAAAAATGAAATAAAGTGTAAACTTCATTGATATTTATTGAAATATAAACATAAAATGCTAGAAATACTCAGTGGGCAGAATTTTTCGCTCTTTGGGTGGGTGCGTGCCCGACCTGAATGAGCATAAAATTACGTGTGATGACGTTGGGCGTGCGTCCCGACGTCATCCCGCACTCACGCGATATTTCGGCTGGTGGATGCAGGCGGGAGTCGGTGCCATTAATTATGAGGCCAGTTAAGGCCCTTGATAACACAACTGACGATGATTTAACGTTGCCCGTGAGATTTTTCACTCGTCGCCCGGGCAGGCAGGCAGCCCACTATTCGCAAAACCTCATCCACTGGTGGGATAAGAAGGATCAGTAACATTGTCAATGTGAGTAGTGAGGAGTTTCGGAGATAACTTGCTGCTGGTGACTTATTGGTACTTGGCAGCTTCATTACTGATCGGGGCTTCATTCTTAGCATTTCCACATTTCATTTTTAGACTCATTGGTGTTTTCCAGGAACCCTGAGGATTCAGACTGTGTGGGCCCTTCCAGGTATCAGACAGCCTTCCCTTACCCTGGTAATGGAGATTGTGGTCTCCGCTGGAGGCACCTCCTCTAAGGAGGAAGAAAGGGGCAAAAGGGAGAGGAGGCCAGGTGTCCCAATGTAGCATCCAGGGTAGGGGCCTGCTGGAGGAGAGGCTCAGGTACAAGGGGTGCAGGCCAGCAGGAAGTCCAAGGTGGAAGGGGCAGCAGAAGACGCCACTATCCTGCTGTCAGGGTTTACTGGTGGTGATGCAGCTACCTCAATATGTCTGAGGTGCAGTGCCAAAAGAGGCTTAGTCTCTCCAAGGAGACTGTGACCTCCATTTGTCAGATGATCAGGCCTGAGATCAGCTCCGGCTATGTGGGTGGACACCCCATGCCAGTGGCTCTGAAGGTCACGGCTGCCCTCAACTTCTATGCTTCCGGCTCTTTCCAGGACTCAGTGGGAGATCTGTGTGGAGTCTCCCAATCAGCTGTCTATAATTGTGTCAAGCAGATGACACAAGCTCTGTTCAAGTGGGTATTGACTTTCATTCATTACCATACGGATGAGGCCAGCCAGGCTGAGCAAGCCAGCGGCTTTACCGTGATTTCTGGGTTCCCCTGCGTCCAGGGTGCCATCGACAGCACACATGTGGCCATCAAGGCGCCAGCGGGTCAGCCGGGTGCCTTCGTCAACAAGAAGGGATTCAAGTCCATGAACGTGCAGATAGTGTGTGATCACAGGATGCAGGTTCTGCAAGCCTGTGCAAGGTACCCAGGCAGCTCTCATGACGCTTAGATCCTGAGACATTCCCAGGTGCTGAGGCTCTTCAATGCTCCAGCCTAACTGGATGGATGGCTGCTGGGTGACAAGCAGGTGGCTCATGACGCCTCTCCACCATCGAAGAACAGAGGCAGAGCAGCGGTACAACAGGAGCCATGCCTCCACAAGGCCGGTGGTAGAGAGAAACTTAGATCTTCTCAAGATGCGCTTCCGATGCCTGGACTGTTCAGGGGGCACACTGCAGGTGTCACTGATAGTGGTTGTATGCTGCGCTCTCCGCAATCTGGCACTGGCAAGGGGGGACCCACTGGAGGAAGAGCATGTTGACACAGCTCCACAGGTCCCGGATGATGAGTCCAGTAATGAGTCAGAAGAGGAGCATAGTAAGGAGAACGCTGAGGGTGTGGAGCCAGACCTCTGTAACTGCCAGGGAGGAAAGGACATCAGGGATGCCTTGATCCAATGCTCCTTCAGCTAGGCTACCAAATAAGAACTACCATCTCATGCCAGGGCAGCCACCTCCATCCTGGATCGCAGAAATGACCCTTTCCTTGGCCCCCAAGATACACTCAGTGCCTGTGCAATAAAGCTTTGAGCCACCCATGCCCAGCATTACATACTGGTGTATCCTGCATCTACAAAACAAATGAAGCATACTCAGGCCAATAACACAGAAGCAAACGGAACTCACATAGTATTGAATGGCACAACATTCCGTATTGGTGGTCACACCATTACAAAATGAAAAACAAAATGAGGGAACAAAAGGTCACCCGTGACCAGTCCCTCTTGTGCTTAAGGTGCTTTAAACTTAGGTTTACGGGTGCTACGTCTTGGTGTCCCCCCCCTTCGCTGACACTGGCATTGGAGACAGCCTGCTCATTCTGCTGTCCTGTTGGCCTTGATGACCTTGGTGGTCATCCTCCGGCCAGTGGAGCCTGTGCTGGCCCCACCTGGGAGCGGCCAGTGCTACAGCTGGCATCGCCCCAGTTGCCGCAGCCTAATCAGATGCGACGGTCACTGGTGGAGGGGCGGAGGAACTGCTGCCGTCATCCAGAGCGCCATGGAGGAGCCAACAGAGACGACAAGCAGCTCGTGCATTAACGTGAGGTTGCTGTGGACCTCCCTGCGTGATGGATGGGCACCTAGCTGGGATACTGGGTGCCCTAACCATCTCACACACGGACACTGACAAGCTGAGGTCAGTGCCTGTGTGAGGGATTGCAGGTCCGAGCGCAACCCCAGGAACCCCTGATTCTGTCCCTGGTGCAGCCTTTCCACGAGAGTTGCCATTCTCTCCGTGGAGGAGGCATTGCGCTCGGCCATGAGGATCAACGCAGTACTCATGCTCCGCAGGGACTCCTCCATAATGGAGACCATGGCACGCTTTCCCTCTTGAATCTCTGCCAGATCCTTCCGCACACCCTGCTGGAGATCCAGCATCTGCTGCTTAATGGACAACTCCATAGGATCATCATCAGCCTTTGACTGAACATCGTCCTGGTCTCCAGTAGTCCTTCGATTGCCGGAGCCCTGGGCACTTTGTGCTTCCACCTGCACCTCAAGCGAGTGTGAAGTGCCCTCAACAATATGTACCAAGATACTAACCGCCTAACTAATGCCCACTGAGACGCTGGTATCTGTGCTGGTGCCTGGTTCAGAGAATGGGTGTGACGCAGGTGCCTGGGGAGCATGGTGGTCCTCCGGGGGTCAGGGGTAGCTCCTGGAGGTGCAGCGCTTCACTGCTGGGTGGCAGCTCTAAGGGAGAGGAAGGACATGTCATTAGTTTAAGTCACTGCACTGTCACTATGCATGCCAGTCACCATGGTGAGACAATGGAGATGTGCATCATGGTGCCATCGTCTTTCAATGATGAATGGGGACTCCAGTCTGGAGGCTGCCATCAGACTACACAAGAATGTTTGAACCATCCAAACCTTTCACCTCTGTGCACTGCACTCTTACTTCATCTGACACCCCAGCCTCTCCGCGGCAGGTTGACCGAGGTTCATGGCGCCTCTCGAGCTCCAAAGCCTCCTGCTCATAGTGGGAGAGGATAAGGAGGTGTTGGGGTCCTCCACTAGTCCGTGACCTCTCATTATTGTTATAGGATGTCTTCTGAAAGGGCAGAGGAGCATTGATTAGTCCACTCTCTACCTGCAGCGTCATTGCAGCTTGGCCAACCCCACCTGAGGAGCACTTGGCAGGGCACATCCGGGTCGTGGCCCTCAAGGTGCAAGGCACCCAGTCAAAGCAGCCAGGGCTCTGCCCTTGGCCAGCTCCGGCATCATTGACAGTTGATACTCAGACTCTAACACCCCTGAGCTCCACGGGGGAATGGCCAGCCCAAAACAATTCAACACACTGACTCATGCCAACATGGTACTCACCCTTCCTGAGCGCAGCAGGTCATTGAAGCGCTTCTGGCACTGCACCCAGGTGCACCACACCACGTCATGGCTGCTCACCCAGACTGCTACATCCTCCCATGCCCTCTTTGTGAGGTGCGGTGGCCTCCTCCTCCCGTCTCTAGGGACAAGAGTGTCCCTTCTGGCAGCCACCTCCTCTAGGACAACCGTGGGGCACTCGTCGGAAAATGGGGGGCCAATTGCCCAGCCGACCTCACCTCCCCCCTGGTCTCTGCATCTTCATTTGCAGCCATGGCGCTGCTGCAACTCCAACGCGGCAGCCTCCCTGGGGCTGCCTGCGCTGTTCAAACCAGCCGCCGGTTTGCCATTGGACCTGGCAGACAACAGGCCCCTGCCCCCATCCACCCCTCCTCGGAGGTTCTCCAGCTGACGTTCATGCTGGGTGGGCCTTAATTGGCCCGTCAGCGTGAAATCGTGGCCTGGCCCCATTCAGGGGCGGCTGTCAGCTTCCAAGCCACTCCCGCCTGCCCCCGTTGAGCCCTGCCCAGCAGATCGGGCAGCATCTGTGGAGAGAAACAGAATTAATGTTTTGGTCGATGATCCTTCATCAGGGGCCCTGAGCCTATAATTTCAATCCTCACCTTGCTCCCACTCTGACCTTTCTGTCCTTGGCCTGCACTCCACCCTGCCACAGAATGGGGGGCTGGGAGAGGGTGTGAGGATGGGGAGGGGTGAAATGTAAGGGTTGGTGGTGTCATGGGGGATTGTTCAGTAAGTTTACTGTTAAAAATAATTTGTACAAGAAATAGGCCTTCCCGATACAACTTCTGCTGCACAACAATCCTACGCCTGCATTTAAAAGTTCTAGCCAGAATGCTGTAAATTTCTGGGCAACGTCAAGGCATCTAGTCTGAAGTCTGAAATGACAGGGCCAGCGTCAAAGATATACAGGAGCCCGGGCAGCCTATTTCTGCGCATGTGGGCATGTCGGGACTTCCTCTGGGTGCTGTACGCAACAGCAGTGAACACCTCAAAATTCACTGCTACTTTTATCAGAAGATCCAACGCATTATATTTGTATTCTGCTTTGTTGTATTTAAGAATGTCAAATTTGTTCTTAAAGCCAGCCTTAATAACGGCAAATTATAATCATGGATATTGCAATTTTACACGCCTTCCAACATATTGTTCACATGATAAGTATTTTCAGAAACAAATATTTATTCCCAAATACATCTCAGGTTTCTGATGATTTTATTAATAGGAATAATTGCTTTAGGTCTCACAGTTCGACAATGCAAAATGTATTATGGAGGGAAAAAGAATTACTTGCACATTTAGGTTGTTAATTGTAATTTAACAATCTAAATTTGTCATAATTTTCTTGCGATTGTGATGATTCACCATGATGTTTCAATTATGTCACATGTACTTGTTCTTATTGTCATTTGAACATTGTGATCCCTGGGGGAACAATTGCTCTGTGTGACAATATTGGAAATGCATTGGTCTGAACCTCCTTCAATGCTGTGCACATTGTTGCTATCTGTGAAAATTTTCACGATCCAGCGTTACTGTGCATTTAGTCCAGTCCGGCCGGGGAATTGGGGGCATAGTCAGGAGGTTAGTGGGGAGTTTGGTGTGGCCAGGGGTGAGGGGGGCGGTGATGTGAGTTGTGGAATTAGCTAGATGTTACACAAGGTTTTAATCTGTCTAACATTTCCTAGGTAACATATCAAGGTAAGTTGTGTCCCAAGTCTCCAATTGTAGCTCAGGGTCAGAGACTTTCGTGCAGGGTCCTGGGCAGCAAGGAATTGCCCATCAAAAGTCTAAAGTTCCCTGGCAATTCCCACATGGCTCCATGCGTCAGGACTTCCGCAGTGTCCTGAGGTGCATCTTCCGTCATACATCCAGTCTTCAACAATCCAGAGACTTGAAGATTTGGGCCAATTCTAAAAGCATGTATTAGGATTTCACTACAAATGATGACTGAAGCAATTTTTCCCCTTTATTTTGTTGTTGCTGGTGAAACAGGCGTTGTTCTTCATTGGTTGTCATTTTCATTCATACAATGCAGGGTGTGTTCCAGTTTATTAAAAAAAAACAGATGAAACTGAGTAGCAATATGCTGATGTTTAGAGTAGTTTCAGTTTACACTAACTTAGTATTCAATACTATATCAAATATAGCAAATTTCAGATACAGTAGAGTATTGGAATGCTGTTGAGGTCATTGGATCAAATCACAACTGCCAATCATACAAAATGAAAGTGTTAATTGGCACATGTATATTTGTTATAATTAAACAATGAAAATGCTGCTCAATATATGGGATTTCTGATTCAAACTCATGCTGAATGTGCTCTTGCACTGAAGGAGTTTTGATCATCTTTAATAGTAATTTTATCATTTTGATGTATTTTTGAGCCAGTCCCAATTCTGAAGGAAAATAGAAACGAATGGAGGGAAATAATAGTCCAAATCTTCCACTGTCCAGCGCGGCAAAATCTAGACTTAGTCTGTGTTGCGTGTCGGAAGTCCTAGCGCAAACAAATATGCTGTAATTGTCCAGGAAGTTTAAACACCTGATGGGTTGATTACCACTGCCTGAGACACTCCACGAATGTCCACGACACTGAGCTCAGTGTCAGAAACTTGGGCTGGATATGCAGGACTTAGCTGGATAATTACCCTGTAAATGTTATGCTAGATAAACCTGGTACAGCTCTGTGATTAGCTGGCGTAACTGAACTGAGCACCACAACCGACCCCACCAATCACCACCTCTGACCCAACCTAATTCTCTCTCCCACCACCAGCCCCTGACCCAATTACCCCGCAACCTGAATGCCCCATCCCCCCCAACCTGACCTGACAACTCAGTCCCCAACACCCCCTCAGCAACCCAACTAACCTCCCTGACTCGACTACCGTCCTGAACCCAACCTGAATGTCTCCCAATCCAACCCGACTCCCTCCCAGGTGACTCACTCACTCACTCATCTACTCACTCACTCACCTATCCATCCACTCACCCACGCAATCACCAAATGAATCACCCATTTACTCACCCACCCACTCATCCACCCACTCTCCCATTCACCCACTCACACCTCACCCATTCACTACCCACCTATTCACTACCCACCTACTCACTCACCCATACACATACACATACTCAGCCACCAATCTCTTGAACTCACTCACCCATCCACCATTCACTCACCCACCCACTCACCCATCCAGTCGCCCACTCACCCTATCAGTCTCTCACCCACTCACTCAGACCCATTCACTCACTCACCCACCCACTCACCCATCCACTCACTCACCCACTCACTCATCTACAACCACCCACTCACCCACACACTCACTCACCCACTCTCTCGCCCACCCGACCACCTAGCCGCTCACTTATCCAATCACTCACTTGCTCACTCACTCTCTCACTCTCTTATTCTCACAGCCACCCACTCACTTACCCGCTTAAACACCTACTCACTCACTCACACTCTCACCCTTGCACTCGCAGACTCACTCGCCCATCCACTCATTCACACTTATTCAGTAAAATATTTGAGACCTTTAAAAAGTGCCGTAAAAAGGGGGCATGCCCTCTCCTTCCTTCGACTCTCCTGCTCTTGCTGAACTTAACCTGCGCTGTCCCATTTCTACTGCAACAGGGATCGGGAGTCCCGCTGAAAATGGGCTGTTCCATTGATGTGCCCAGCATTGTCACTGACCAGAAGACCTGAGCTATTAATTCAGATCCTATGGTATATTATGGATACATGCACATATATATTATATTCCTGTAGTGATAGTTATTGACACTGGCATTTGTGGGAAAAACCCCACAGCTAGCACCTTTCTAACCAGTTATCGAAAAACACTTCTTTCCATGCAAAAGTCACAGCCAGCACCTCTATTTACATACATACAGGCAAATTACTCTTCAGTTGTCGATAAAGGATTTGCAGATTACCACAGTGAAAATTTAGAAACATTTCTGGAGGTAATCGCTGCTTCTGAAATTAAAGAATACATTCTCCTTGGTAAGCAGTCTGCTGGTAGTTTCTATTTTCTGGTAAACGTAAGCTTTGTACAATTATCACAGGGCAGTGACATTGCACCAGGGACACATGTTACTTATCTTCAAAGACCAGTGCATCTTGTCACGTCAGTCTGTTGATTAAATCAAGGAATAATTAGCTGTGTTATAGTGAGAGAATCAAGCTTCATTATCTGAGATAATTGAATATTGATTGTGTTAATTTTAAGAACTAAACAAAGAAGTCATGAGGAGTTTCTGGAAAAGCACAGAAGGAGGTTGGTGAAACGGAAGGAAGGAAAGGGCACTTAGGAAAAATGATGGCAGAGTAGAGGGGAATGGTGCTGAGAGAATTGGTACCTGGACCCAACTGTTTGTAATTTACATTGGTGACTCAAGTTGAAAAACTCAACTCAAAATGGTCAAATTTGAAATTGAATCTATGTTGGAAGGTGCAATGAAGGTGATAGACAGCCAGGGACCAAAAACCAAAAAAAAAGCCTTGATGAATTTACTGTTAGTTGTCAAACTGTATAAATATTGTCAGAACCAGCATTTGTTTTATCATATTACTAGGAAATGGTCTGCATTTACATACAGTTACAAGAGAATGTAATTTTTGAATTCTGCAAGAAGGCTGGGTTTCTTCTTCCTCTCTCCCACATCGGATGCTAAACAAGTTCAGTGTCCAGAAGGTGCACTGCAGCTTTGAAGATCATAGGTTGTCCAAATGTCTTGTCCCTGGGCATCAGCATGGATCAGGAGCACCACAGGTGCAGCCTTGTCATCTGGTAGGGTTTTTCACCAAGATCCAAGATGAAAACAGACTCAGGACCGTCTGGCTACTGCGACACTGTTAAAAGGAAACAAATAGCATCTCTTGTGTTTTCAATTTCTTGTTCCGGTTGTCCATAGGTCCCTCTCACACAAACTCTACTGTCAGTGTTTTTAGGACACTCCTGTTTGACTGCCTCATGGACAAATCTAACAGAAAGTGAGGCAGGGGCACCCCCCCCAACCCTCCTAATCCTATCTCATTAATATTAGGGTGCTGGGCCTGCAACCTATGGCACGCACAAATCTAGTACCACTGATAGATGGAAGCCTTGGAAATGCCATAAGAGGTCTCCATCCCCTTTCACTCTTTGCAGCGCCTGTCAACTGAGAAAATGGTGCAATTTCTTCAAATGACACATTTCAGAGGAATCAGTGTCTTGTCCATTGTCGTGGAAATCTTAAGTTGAATTCTCTTATTGGGGTGGATTTTCATCCTCACTGCCTAGGTGGCAAGCATCTCCAAGGTGAAACGCAAGAAATAAGCCGTAGCAGAGAGCATTGCCAGACTCCCCATAACTAAACCCGATGGCTTTTCCTTCCTTGGAGATTCCATTTCGATCCTCCATCAGATTTTCTTTTCTGCATTTCTCCCAGGCAATAAATATGAAAGTATTGTTGCCCATGTCTGTAAAATTTTGAGTGATTTCTGTGTAGGTAAAAGATGCCTTCAGCAAACAAACATTCACTTCAGAATCACCAATGGAAGAAGAGATCAAGAACAGCCACTTATTGATATATCTATTGGTGGAAACCATTTGGCTTAATTGTTCAAGTATAGTGTTGCCATCATGAAGTGGTACAAAAATTATGAAAAAACTGCTGTAGGGAGTCAAAAGTATGACAACTAAATTGGCTCTGTCATAGTACATTGGCAGTTTCCCAGAATTCAAAGTTATAACAAGGAGATATGTGCTTGTTCCTTTTCTGTATTGCTGCACACTCAGTGGGTGATATGCAAATATAAACTAAAAGCTAATTTTCAGCTTTCCTTGCTATTCATTTATCCCTAAAATGCCTGTTAAATTTTACCAGCGTAAGCTGTGCTGGTTATGTAAATTCTGTTGAAAGCTACATCCAGAATAGCTCTTGATGCCCACTGTAGTAGCTGGCTTGACAGTAAACATTGAAAAAACAAGGCATCCCTTCAGCGTGACAGAGAATTGACAGTCTGCACTGCAGTAGTTTAAAAAGCTGACATCTCTTGCAATAGACCAGCAATCCTCTCTCTTAAAAACACAGACTGAGATGCAGGCTGCTTACTAGTGTTCCAAAACAAAACACAATCTAGAAATGAAGATCTTTCCTTCAAAAGTCATCTACAAAACCTCCTGCAATTCAGTTCGACCCTGTGACAGTCAGTTGGGTCTTCACACATGAGCTTAACTAATCAGATATGTAGCCAGGTTTTTTAGATCTTAATGGAACAAAGATTCTGATCAGATTGTTAAATAGATCATGGTCTAGGACTTCAGCCCTGAAGTACGTTGTATGTTCAGTAGGCCTCACAAAGAGGTTCTGAGTCTTGTATGGTTGAACATTAAGGGTGGAATCGTCCCAGATTTGCACTAAGGGTGGTAGCGGGCAGGTAGAATGACGTTTTACCTACCAGCCGCATTGGCGAATTTTCACGCTGTATCGTCCCAAACTCGCCACATTGGTTATGCATTCCTGGGAAATACACCATTTCGATAGTAGGTGGGCTCTCATTCGCCCACCACAACATCACCTCACCGTTTTATCAAGCCAGGTGCCATATTTAAAGTCTAGCCATGTGCACACATCTCAGTGCTTCCAGCCCACAATTACTGCAAAGAAGATGTCCACGAAAGGCAAAAAGGCTGCAGCCCCCAGGTTCAGTGACACGTCACGGGAATGCCTTTCGGCTGCCATGGAGGCCTGCCACAAAGTCCTCTCCCCCACCACCCCCCCCTCCCCCGGTCACAGGATGGGCAGAGGTGTGACCAACCAGGCTTGGTAGGTGGTGGCAGTGGTGATCAGTGCCAATGCTGCACAGAAGAGGTTGGCCATCCAATGCAAATGGAGGATGAATAATCTTATCCGTGCAGCCAGGGTATGGCAACCATCTCATCACTCTAAATTCATACACTCAAGCCCATCACTGGCATCTTACTCACTGCCACCTCAAGGGACATCACCACCCATTCTCGCACGCATACCCTCACAAGTCCATCTGGCCTCTTCTCCTCTGGAGACTGCCTCCTCAGCCCTCACCATCTTGAGGCCACTTGCACAGTTCAACATGTGCCCCCACACACACCCTGGATTACCTTCCTTCCCCAGTACAGCCTTCGTCCTGCAGCTTCTTCCCTTGCCTGAGGCCACTTCTCCCATTTTGCCAAGCAAGACCTAGCACTGCAGCCATTAAAAAGCCACCCACACAGGCTGATCTGGTAGGTAGAGACGGGCCATGAGCCCCCTAACAGTGATGTGGTGCTGTCTGTGAAGTCTGCTGCTGATGACTGCGAGTGCTGACCGAAGCAATGAAGGCAAACAAACCTTGAAGTCCGGAGCAAAGTGCAGCCTGCCAGGTGCACATCGCTTATGTGCTGTTGTGAAACACGTTGGCGTGTTTTCCCATTGACGCGGGTGGACAATCCAGTGGGGATGGGGGAAACAATTCCAGCAGGCAGACCTAATAATGATAGGCTAATGTATTACAGTGAGGTTCCCGATGTCCAATGGCAGAGAACACAGCCTGCCATTGGTGGGCTGAGCGGACGATCGCAAACTGGTTTCATTCCGATCATGGCATATTGTCGGCTCACGCCACTGAACAAGCCCAATGCCAGTGGGCACGGAAATTCCTGGCCTAAGTGTTTATTGACAACACATAACTGTGTATACCCCAAGCTATGAGCTAACTCCATTCTTGCTTCCACACAGGTCTGTGACCAGTCCACAACTCTCTCAAGTCATATGTCTCTTTACATCACATTGTGAGTAGTACTGTTTCCCAGTCCAACATTAATCCTTGCTATACCAGATACCTTTATACAACACCTCCCCCCAAATCTTTACCCAACGTATTTACATTACAATCATGCTACCTCTTTCTCCCCACCACCACCACCCATCTGCACCCCACACCCCACCCTCCACACTTCAAGTCTCTGACTTTATAAAATCAGACAGCCGGAGGCTTAACAATTCTTCCAGATCTTGTGACCAGATCAGAGTTTGAGTTGTAGCTTGTGTTTCTGGCATTTGGTTGTCTTCTGTAGGAGGTTCATCTTGAGGGATGAGGAGGAGGCTCCTCTTGTTTCTCCTTATCATACCTGCCAGTGTATGGAAAAGATATAACCTTGACTGGTCATCGTCTCTCCAAACAATGATGGCCTCTCTTTCGAGGTCCCTGATCCACAGCCTTTCCCCTTTGTGTACTGTGGCAGGTTTCTAGTGTGGGCGGAAGCTGGCCACTGTCTGTAGGACTGTATATTTCGGTAGTCCTTGGCTGAAAACCCTGGGATCAGTTTCTTTGGCAGCACTGGGAGTTGGGTATGGAGTTTTCTGCCCATCAGAAGCTCTGACTGGGCTAAACCCTATTGCAGTGGGGTGGATCTATAAGTTAAAAGCACCATAGGGAAGTTGTCATTCTTTCTCAGAAGAGCTTTAAAGATGCAGATGCCCCTCTCTGCCTCACCGTTTGATTGTGGATACCTTTTTTGGGAGAATCACTAGCCGAAAGGAAACTGGAACGATCAACTACTCATTGTATACTAACAGATCATCTATCACAGTGAAGTGTTTCTGCTGTTCAAACCAGATTTCCATGACCCTGCCACTTGGCCGCTGCTGTGGCCACCCTTGTTGACAGTAATGGTGGATCCTCATTTTGCATCTGCTCCGGTGGATTTGCTAAAATTTCCCTGAGGTAGACGGCCGTTGATTCCTCACCAATTGGGAGTATGACTCGAGTTCCTCAACCAGGTTGATATCATGTGTTGCAGGAAGGTTGAACATGGTCCTGGATGGTGTGTCTGCAGTCGTTTGTTGTTTTCCTTGAACATACGCCATCTCATATGTGAATTTCATGAGACTCAAATGTAATCTCTGAATACTGGGGGCACCTTTGCAAGTTCCTTCTCGTTTAACAGTGACACCAGTGGTTTGTGTCCATTTCAATGGTGACTTTAAGGCCAATAATGTAGTCAAAGAACTTCTCGCAATCCCACATGACTGTGAGAGCTTCTTTTTTTGATAACGCATACTGTATCTCTGTGTCTGACAGTCTTTTAGATGCATAATATACTGGCTGGCAACATCCACCCATTTGTTCCTGAAATAAAACTACCTCTAGGCCTGTGGATGAGGCATCCGCTGTGATAGTATTGGGCAGGATATCACATGTCCCAATGCTTGTCCCTGATGCGCATCCCAGCACCGTGCTATCCTTTTTTGAGAAGGTGTCACCAGTATTCTGTGACCTGTGCCAGATTGGGTAGAAATTTTGCCAACTGGTCATAATGCCTGGGAATCTCTGGAGGTCTAGAATAGATGACGGGGTTGGTATCTTTCATTTTTTGTGAGTTTGCCGTGATGCCTTTGCTGCTGACAATGTGTCTTAAGGACTGAATAGAGGTCTTGGAAAACTCGCATTTCTCATTTAGTGTCAGCCCTGCTTCCTGCAAGCATTCTAGGACTGGGCCTGGAGTCTTTGTTGCTTTACGAACTGGACAGTTGGGATTGCAGTGTACTATAGCTTGCTTTCACCATGTAAAATAAATGGTTGCTGTTGGCAGATTTCAGACTGTCTGACTATTTGGATGGCCTTTTCTAGAGTCAGATCTTCATTGGCCTGTAGCATACCTGAAAGGGCATCATCCGCCACTCCAACAACAATTTTGGCCCTTTTGAATTCTGACTTAAATCACCATGGTCACAACCTTCAGTCAATCTGTGTGATTCCTTTATAAAAGAGTCAACTGGTTCTCTAAGCTGTTGGACATATTTGTTGAATTTCGATCTCTCTAAAATTTTGTTGCTTCTTAGATTAAAATATACAAATGATTTTAGAATTTTATGCAATTTATCTGAGGATTCATTTATTCCTTGCCTCACAATAATACCATCAGCTATCACACCTACTGGATAAAGTAGCATATTCATTTGTTCAAATTCTGTCTTTTTTTCTAATCCTGAAGCTATCATGTATAGTAAGAATCTTTTCTGCCAAAGTCCTTAATTGTGAGTTTGGTCTTGGCCCTTGGATCAGTCCAAATTGGTCTGAATAATGTTAGTTTGTTGTCCATGGTTGCTTCAAAGTTCGGGTGAGTACAGCTTTAAATGCGGTGCAGGTTTTAAAGATGGCGCTGCAGTAACCATTCTTTTTAAGGAGTCTTCCCGCACTTGTCGCATTCTGTGGGTTCCCGCACTGATGGCTGTTTCAACCTCTTTGAGGTTTAGTTTCTTGCAGCGATTTGTTAAGATTTGGGACATTCCCTGTGATATTGGAGGATTTTCGGGAATTTTACAATCGATTCCAGGCTTTGGCTGCGGTTTTTAAACCTTCGGCTTTTTTTTTTGCTACCTTTGTCTTTTCTTTCTTGTGGTGCCGTTCCTGAACCCAGCCTGCTGCACTGATTTTGGAAATGGGCTGCTCTGACTTTTTTTTTACAGCACCGAAGCTTTTTAAGCTAGCCCTGGTTTAGAACTGAATTTTTTGCTCACCTCTGCTGGGTACTTTGACTCTGCACTCTGTGGGCATTCACAGTGGACTTCCACAAGATCCTGTGAAGTCCTCAGCTGCTCAGTGGAGTTATCCCTCTGCCTTTCTGCATCCAATTTTGAAAAGGAGCTTTTTATCGTGCAATCTCCCTTTGTGTCTTCACTTCAGATGATTTTAATCAGGTTAGAATGCTGTTCCTTTTCCAGCGTTTGAATTTCTGCTCCAGCTTCTCTGAGATTCTTGATTTTTCCATTAGCTGTCACCATGTTGTATGTTCAGTAGGAGTCTTCTATGGTTAAACATTAAGTGTTTATTGATAACACATAACTATGCACATAAATACAGGGTGTAGCCCATCCATGAGCTAACACCATGCTTGATTCTACTCAGGCCTCTGTCCAGGTCACAACTCTCTGGAGTCTCACTCAGATCATGTGTCTCCTTACATCACACTGTGGGTGGTACTGTTTCCCAGTCCCACATTAACCCTTGCCATGCCAGATACCCTTATTCTACAAACTACACACTTTTAAGGGGTTAACCAGTTTACTAAGCTGCCAATATGGCAAGCGAACAGGAAGCAAGCCCATATTTCTAACTGGAAGTTTGCCTCCATATTGGATAAGCACTGGCCACATACAGAGTAGAAGATTGTTGGATTCCCTCTTATGTTAATTACCATTCTATTTTCATATTCTATCTTTGTCATTCTTATTATCCTCTTCACTTCCCCTCTCAACTTATGGTATTTGGCCTGATTCCCACTTGATGTTTGCATCATAAATGCATCATATGCCCTCTTTTTATTTCATTATATCTTCTATCTCTGTTCCATCACCCCAGGAGCCCTGGTTTTGGCCCACTTACCTTTTACCTTCCAGATTTATAAATTGAATTAAATTCCACCAGCTGCTGCAGTGGGATTTGAACCCATTAGCCTGGGCTGCTGGATTATTTGTTCTGTGACATTACTACTATGCCACTGTCTCCCCATATATCACCATTCTTTTATCGTTGCTGGGTCCAATTCCTCAGAGTCCCTGCCAAATAGATCTGTGGGAATACGTTCACTGCACAGTCTGAAGTAGTTCAAGAAAGCGACTCACCACAACCTTTTCAAGGGCAATTAGAAATGGGCAATGCCCATGAAAAAGTTTTAAAAATTGAAGCTCAAGAGCGATGCAGTGACACCCATAGGAGAGCCAGATGTGTCATGAATAAACAATTGTCATGCTCAAGGTGCACTTTCGGTGCCAAAATGTGAATATCTGTGCTGGTGCAGGGTAAATGTGAATCCCTCAATTCCTCTGGGGATTTGTTGCCCTGAATTCCTTGGGGTCCTGCTACACAAATGAAGCCCCTGTCAGAGCGTAAAGATATAAATTAGTACTGGTAAGTTAAATATGTTGCAACTTACCATTATGGAGATGGTTAAATTTCACTTACAGCTGAAATCATGTCAACTTGAGCTGAGTATTATTTGACATGGTTTTCTGGAATTTACTTGCAGCACCAGGTTGCTGTGCAATCCCCGTCTCTCCATCCCTTTGGTCAGAAACATTGAAATGGCACTGATTTCCAGTACTTCTTCCTCTGCAGCTGTGATTTGAGGAATTTTTGGAGGCTCATCTCCAGATCTACTCTGTGCTCTCGTGTACAATGGGGAAAAGAACAGACTTATAAGTGACTGGAATGGTATGTGTTAGGGTGTGTAGTTGTGATGTTGCAGATTCTGTAAAAAAAATTATTCTTTTTTGAAAATGGACACAGTAGCCTTGAAATGGCTGCCAAGAGTAAACTGACTTTACAACTGCAATGTTAAGCTTCCAGAAGGCTCTGAGTGGATTACAAGCAGATGTATACAGACAGAAGAAAGCTTATGAAATACAATGAGTGTTCCACAAGTGTAAATAATATCCAAAGACTTGGTGGTTTTCCTTCAAGCACAAAGGTGTTAACTGATAAGGGCTTTAAAAGCCTTGGGCCTTTTGAACACAACAGGTGGTAAGGAGACTTTGGATTACTCAATGGGATTACATTATTTGAAACCCGATTTGTCATTTTGATACAGTGGCAATCTTGACTTGCCTGTCAAAGGTACAGAAAAGGCAGTGCAAGCTGCTTAGAAGACAGATCCATCTCAAAACATCTTCAGAGAAACAGACAGGAGCCTCAACCCTGCGAGAGAGGGAGAGACATCCAGGAGCAATCTGCTATAAGCAACTGAGCAGCTGAAAGGGCTGTATTTTATGTCCAGTGGGCGGATGTGCGCCTGACCTGATCGGGCGTAAAATCGCATGAGAAGATGTCAGGCGAGCATCCTAACATCATCGTGCGCGCACACAATATTTCACTTGGCGGGCACACGCATAAGTCGGAAGCGCGCCCACTGTGAGGGCAATTAAGCCCATTAACAGTGCAATTGTCTCCGATTTTTTGTGGCTTGTCCAATCTTACGGTTGGAGGACAGGTGAATTGGCCAGGTAGCCTTTGCATTTTTCATCAAACCTCATCCAAGGGTTCTGTTATGAAATAAAATAAAAATAAATATCAGTGGACAGCATTTCTATCAGCTATATTTTCAGGTGATTGATTGTAATGCATTGGCAGTTTTTTGCAGCTTTAAAAACCTTTATTTTAGCCTTTTTCAGGTCTGCGGCTCCCTGAGGCAGCGGTCTGCCTTCAGAGAGCTTTCTTGCAGTGCTCACCCGCACCTGCAGAAACATATTGCCCGTCCTCTTCCTGCCCCTACCCTGGCAACACTGAACTTTTCAGCACGCATTTCACACTGGCTGGCCGTTAATTAGCCAGCCAGCGTGAAGTCACGGTCAGGTGCTGATCGCGCCCGGTGTCCCATTTCCCAACCGCTCCCAGGCCCTCCGATCTCATAGGTAAAATTCAGGCCAAAGTGCTGCACCTGCAGTACTGAGAAAGCTAGGAACCTCTTTTTCTTTCCTATACCCTGTTCCATTTACAAAGCTCACCTGTGCTCACCTGTTAAAGCAACCTCTGGCAATTCGACCGTAGAAGACAGCTGCAGAGATAATTCTACAACCTCAAAACCTTCACTTCAGACAATGCAACATCTCGACATCAAAACCTATCAATACAGACTGAACTTGATTCAGTTTGTAAGTATCGTTTTATCTTCATCTGTAACTAATCTTTGTGTGTGTATGTGTCAGTAACTTTATCTTTTTTTTAAGTAACTTCCAGAAAAATAGTGTGAAATAAACTAATCTTTTCCTTTCAAGTAAAAAGGCTTTGCTGCTGGGTTATTTTAAACTGAGTTTCTTGCTCCAACGGTAAGAAATATACACACTCAGAAACAAATACATTGTTCATGGGCAACTTTGGCGAAACACCTTTTAAAATATCCGTGACAGTATGTGTTCACTAGATGGAAGCAGTCAGGTTGATTTGGACAATGAATGGGTGGAAAATAAGGTTGCTTAAGGATCAGGGTGAATGGCAATGGTGGGTGGATAGATGAAGAAATGGGAAAGTGCATAGAAAGAGAATGATAGGTGCGCTTGCAGTGTAAGTGAGTGCTAGGAGTAACATGATAGAATATGCTTGACAAGGCCTTGGAAGGTATACAATGCAGAATCACAATAATTGTACCAGAACTTGAAGGGTTAAATGATGAGACCAGTTCAATAAACTTGGCTTGAATTAAAACTCTCTTGAATTAAGAAGATTGAGAGGTGATGTAATAGTTTAATATGTTTAAGAAATTTGATAGGATATATGCAGTACAACTTATTCCCTGAACAAAAGGACAAATGCTGGGATTTTAAGGGTCCAGTCTACTGTCCGGAAAGCTGGGGGCAACCCAACTGAATTTTACAATCCTCAGACAATCCTTAATTGCCTGCAGTCAGGGCTGCTTGTTCTTCTTCTCCTCCTTAGGCAGTACCTCAGGATTTAGGGTAACTTGCATCCCCTCCAGTTTGATGGATTCTTAGATGGCTGATAAGTACAATGCGCAAATGAACAGGTAGATGAGTTGTTGAGAAGTTTGTACGTTCTATCCAATGCTTCAATTTCACCTCTTCATGATCCTGACGAAGTCTCCTTCCCAAATAAATCTCCATATTTGTTGATCACAAGCCAGGGACTCCCATGAGTTGGTGGGGAGGTCTTACCTCTTAAGTGCTTCCATCCCTTTAAGGAATGAGGTCCTGCCTCCACCATTAACTGCTGGCCAGTTTGAAGGCCCGCAGCTCTTCTGTTCCAGCAGCGGCACCAGGAGTGCTGGGACTGCATCAGGCCTGGACCAGCCACAAGAAGTGAGTTTGTGGGGATCACTGAGGCTAGTCAGTTAGGAGGAGGCAGAGTTGGTCATGAGGGCAGGTGGGGCAGGGTGGGAGGAGTTCTTCCAGCAGGGGCTGCCATGGGGAACCTTCATGGGCCACAGAGTGTCCGATCAGGAGGGCCCTAACCCACAAGGAGGCAACCTGCTGGTGTCCTCACATGGCAAAGGACCTGCCCACCACTGGTAAAATACTAACATTGTGGGAAGAGGGCCTTAAGAGGGTAATTTGTAACCTTCCCCATCTTTGGTAAAATGCCAGCAGAGTGGGAAGATAATGTGCACACCACAACCAACCCCCACCACCCCCCTCACTTTACCACCAAATTTTATACCTCCCAGCACGCTCCTTGGAGCACCATAAAATCCTGCCATAATCATAGGATTAGAGCAAGACAATCACAAAGCATTTTCTCACACAGTGGGAAGCGGAAATGTTGCATTCTCTCCCCAATAAGGTTGTGGATGCTAAGTCAGTCGAAATTTTTAAGACAGAGGTCATTAGATTTTCATTAGTTAAGGTTTTCAAGGGATATGGAGCAAAGGTGGATAAATAAAGTTGTGGTACAGTTCGGTTGTGGTCTAATAGAATGGCTCATGAGCTGAATGGCCAGCTCCTGTTCCTACATTTCTATATTCCAAATATTGCATAATTGACAATCAGTTACCTTATTTATATATCTCAAGAATGTACTGAAAAGAAAAAAAATGGAGAGAAAAAGATTTTCTTTGAAAGGTTTTATTATGTTATTCCTTATCAATGAAAACCAAGGTGGTTACTATTTTCTTCATTCTTTTTCTGGATCTGTACATTGGAATTATATATATTTCTCTGACAACCTCCGATCTAGAAATAGTTTTGATGAAAATATAAAATAAAAGTAAAACAAAATGTTTTCCATGTTTGTGAAAGATTTGTTATCAGCTTTACAGCAGTTTTTCCTCTACTTGTCTCTTCCAGTGATGTATATTCACCATATTGACCATTAAAAATTTGCTGCGCCTACTTGATTATTAAAGTTGAAATGAAAATTATCACTGATTTCATAGCCGCCAGCATTTATGACAGCTATAAATATACGGCATTGTTGGAGCCTTTTTCAAAACTTTAACTTGTGCCTTTATCTTTTTTATTAGTTGAAAATAATTGCCTATAATAAATTGCTTCTCTGTGATTTGCATGCTTAATAAAATCTCGTATTTTTCAAGTAACATCATGTCAATTTATATCAGAAATTTTTACAGCCTTTTATTTGGTTCTACAACTATGTGGACTGTGGTAAAGTATAAAAATGTGATGTTCATTTTAATTAAACAATTATCACCAAAATGCTGATTTTACTCAACAGGATTTTGGAGATGATGGTTCACTGTATATAACCAAGGTTACGACAACTCACATGGGAAACTATAGTTGTCATGCAGATGGCTATGAAAAGCTCTACCAGACTCATATCCTGCAAGTGAATGGTAAATATAGCCTATCACTATAATTACTAACAATTATTTCATATTGCATGGTATTGCTCATAATTTTATTTTTAATATGCTTCTTCCTTCCCAACTCTGTTTTTGTTTGCACTTTTTATCTTGCTCCATGCAGTAGTTTAATCAAGAGTTAGTGAGGCCTGAAGACGCAGCTGGCAATCAGGAGCTGAGGAGCAAGGCTGAGGACATCTTTAACTGTAGGGTATTAAAAATATCATCATTGCTATATGTCACACAATTGTTTTTTAGTAGAATGTGATTGGTCAGAAATGGTGTGCAATTTTCAACTGCTGAACACCCAATTCTCATCAGAGAAACAGGTTTAAAATCGCCAAGCGCTCCTCAGCATCCTCTTAGTGCCAAAGGCCTACCTGATGGAACTTTTGGGTGGATTTGGAAATGAGCGAACACTTTCGGCTGCTTTTTTGTGGTAGAAGGCTGCTTAAATATACAAACTTACACTGGTTGTTGGACCCCTATTACAATTTTCAGTCCCACGCTTTGTCCATTTCTACCAGGCATTGAGCAGAGTAAGTAGTGGTCTTGGTTTGTAGAAGCCATACAAACATTTGTTAGTTATGATATCTGTGGAGTCCACAAAAGGTTTCTGACCCAAATGAGGCCCCACCCAGGATCACCCACAGAACTGAGACAGGTGCCAGCCAGCTCAGTATGGAATCTGACCAATTTCCTCTCTCCCACAACTGGCAAGCGGGTCACTTGCTTGGCACCACAGCTGACTGGTTCAGACAAGCGGAGACTTCAGGGGTATTGCACAGCCACTCCACTGAATTCATGTCCATCAAGGCTGGAAGCCGAAGATCACCTCTGTAGTGTAGGATCTGAATCATTGAAGCCATGGTGCTCTGTTGAATATGACTGGCTGAAGCTCTGAGATGTAACTGGTTTCGAATCACATATTTCTACATTCTTGGATACAAGAAGAATCTTTTCAATGAAATAGATAATTCTCAGTTTACTGAATTAAAAATCTACTGTCAAGTATTGATGATTGCCTTTTTTGTTGCTGTATATAACACATTGAATATGGCCTGATGTAGTGCTTTGTTAACATCTCTGAAATTATGGAGATACCATCTATAAAATCCTTCCACTAACATAGAATGTGAATAATTTAGTGAATGGAATCTTAAGCAAAAACTTTTGCTTGAAGACTGCATTGACATTGAATTTTAGTTATATTAAAAATAATATGTAAGTTCCAATTTTTCAGACAATTCTGATTCCTGTTCTCTTCAGAGAAACCTCCAAAATTCTTTGAATTGAAATGTAATTTTTATTTTTGCAACATATGCATTTGGCTTTTTTCTACATTTTCCTTTTGTAAAATCGCTAAACCATGGCAGTTTTTATTATTTGTCTCATTTAGTCACAGCACCCGTTGCTTGTTATTCCAAGGGTTCAGTTGTATTTCATTTTTCCATCAAAATTGTGTATTTTTTATTCTTTCATGGGTTGTGAGCATTGCTGGCAATGCCAAGTATTTGTTGTCCATCACTAATTGCCCTTGAGAAGGTGGTGGTGAGCTACCTCCTTGAATTGCTGCAGCCCATATGGTGTAGGTATGCTCACAGTGCTGTTCCAGAATTTTGACTCAACGATAGTGAAGGAACAGCGACATAGTTTCACATCAGGATGGTGTGTTGCTTAGAGGGGAACTTGCAGGTGGTGGTGTACCCATGTGTTGGCTGCCCTTGTCATTCTAGGTGGTAGAGGCCGCAAGTTTGGAAGGTACTGTTGAAGGAAGCTTGGCAAGTTTATGCAATGCATCTTGTATACAGTACACATTACTGCATGGTGGTGGAAGGAGTGAACGTTTAAGGTGGTGGATTGTGTGCCAATCAAGTGGGCTACTTTGTCCTACATGTATTAAGCTTCTTGTGTGTTGTTGGAGCTGCACTTGCCCAAACAAGCAGAGTATTCTAACACATTCCTGACTTGTCTTGTAGATGGTGGACAGTCTTTCAGGAGTCAGGAGATAAATTAGTTGTCACAGAATTCCCAGCCCTTGACCTGCTCTTATAGCCTCAGTATTTATATGGCTGGTGCATTTAAGTTTCTGGTCAATGATAACCCACAGGGTGTTATTGGAATATCAATATTGCATCATTGAACCTTTTTTTGCACAATCATAAAATTCTAAATACCTTTGGCAAAATAATTAGCACAAGTTCCGAGCTACAAATGAACCTTTCAAAGCCACAGAATGTGGCCATAAACCAGAAGTCAATGTAAATTCTTTTTGGCGTAGCTTGGCATAGCCAACAGACAAGAGGGATGTATGTTAATGTGATTAATGAGGAGAGTACAATCATCATTAAAATGAAAGGCAGTTGTATTACAAATTATATCAGTGGAAACTCATTATAAACACCAAGCTAAATTGAAGCTTGAATTATGGCTAAACTTCCACTATTTGGGTCTATTAGTACACTGGATCTCTGGCACAACCAATTAATTTAAGTAATGATCTCCAGCAATATGTCATCAAAATGATTGCATCCCATAAACTAAACATCAGGACTGAGAGGTCCTTAAATACACTTGAATATCATAGAACCATTTACAGCACAGAAGGAGGCCATTTGGCCCATCTTGTCCATGCCAGCCTGAGGACACCCGGGTGCCCTTTCTAATCCCACCTTCCTGCACCTGGCCCATAGCCCTGCAGCTTACAGCACTTTAGGTGCACATCCAGGTACTTTTTAAAAGAGTTTAAAGTTTCTGCCTCTACCACCAACTTGGGCAGCTAATTCCAGACACCCACTACCCTCTGCGTAAAAAGTTCTTCCTCATGTCCCCCCTGCACCTTCTGCCACTTATCTTGAATCTATGACCCCTGGTTCTAGAATCCTCCACCAAGGGAAACAATTTTATCCTGTCCAGTATTCCCCTCATAATTTTGTGCACCTCAATCAAGTCACCTCTCAGCCTTCTCTGTTCTAAGGAAAATAACCCCAACCTATCCAATCTCTCCTCGTACCTACACTTTTGTAACCCTGGCAACATTCCTGTAAACCTCCTCTACACTCTCTCCAGAGCTATTACATCCTTCCTGTAATCAATTTTAAGAATTGCATTTCTTGAGTATTACTGAGACATGCTGTCAAAGCTTTTCATCTTGTACTCATCAGGACAGATGCAATATTGTTTTGATGGTTGTGGTCATTATGATTGCCTGGCTGAGTTCCAAAAGCTTTTGATAAGCTTGAATATTTCCTCTTGTAGGTGAGTCCAGAACTAGGGGGCATTATTTTAAAATTAGGGGACACCCTTTTAGGACAGAGATGAGGAGAATTTTTTCCCTCAGCGGGTTGTGCGACTTTGGAATTCTCTGCCTCAGAAGGTGGTGGAGATGGGGTCATTGAATATTTTTAAGGCAGAGGTCGATAGATCCTTGTTAGGCAAGGGAATCAAAGGTTATCAGGGTTAGGTGGGAACATGGAAATCGAAACACAAGAAGACCAGCCATGATCTTATTGAATGGTGGAGCAGGCTCGAGGGGCCAAATGGTTTACTCCTGTTCCTATTCTTTATGTTCTTATGTCTCAGGTTACAGGGTAGGCCATTTAGGTCTGAGATGAGGAGAAACTTCTTCACTCAGAGGGTAGTGAACCTGTGGAATTCTCTACCACAGAGGGCTGTGGAGGCCAAGTCACTGAATATATTAAAGAAGGAAATAGATTTCTAGACTCCTAAGGCATCAAGGGATACGGGGAGAGATCGAGAGTATGGAGTTGAGATAGAGGATTGCCCATGATCATATTGAATGGCGGAGCAGGCTCGAGGGACTGAATGACCAACACATGCTCCTATTTTCTATGTTTCTATGCAGCACATTTTCTGCTAGCATATTCCACTACATAGCAGGAACATGTGGTTTTGCAATATGGGCTTCCTGCAACAAACATAAAGCAGAACATTCAATCTCTTTAGTTGTCCAAACCCATATCTGCAATTTATATGGTGATTCTCTACCCAAATTCCTGAAAAATGATATAAATGGCTAAAAATAGATTAATGGCCATTTATGAAATTTCTCTAGGGGTTCTACTGAACTACCGTCCGATTTTCAGCTGGAGGCTTATAGCTCCCCATGTCAATTCAAGAACATGTTTCCTCACTGCGTAAAGAATGAGTAAATCTAAATGAATCACTGATAGCAATTGTCCATCTTCTAACTAGTTTAATTTCACAAAACATTTCAAAAATATAAACATAACAAAACCTAGATCTGAACCCAGAACGGAACTTCTCTAAGATTTACTTATGGCATTTTAACTGGAATACCCCCATCCTCGAGGAAGGTTGAAATAATTATCTTAATGTTGCCATTGAATCTCAGCCATGCATTAACATGTTATTTTTCTACTTCACATGCAGTTCCTCCAGTTATTAGGGTGTATCCAGAGAGTCAGGCTCGTGAGCCAGGGGTGACTGCCAGTCTCCGGTGTCATGCTGAAGGCATTCCGAATCCTTTGATTAACTGGTTGAAAAATGGCATTGACATTATGCCCAAGCTATCAAAACAGCTGACTCTACAAGGTAATATGTTACTTGTACCTATAACCAGACAACAGAGACGCTTTTGTAAGAACCAATATACAAAATATTTTGTTGTTGGAGTTGCTGAAGAAATCGCTTTGTCTCGTACAACTGACTGGAATTCTAAAAAACTCAATGTAATGTTCATTTAGAAAATGTAAAATATTGTGTTTTGTATATTGACCCAACAGAGAACTCAGATGCAGTTTCATGTGCATCCTTCTGTTGTTTGTTTAAAATTGTTGGACAAGCCCTTATGTTGATGGCCTTATAGAAGTGCGCAGAGCTACCACCCAGAAAAATCACCCTGGCAACTAGGTTCTACAGCCAGGGTCTGATGTATCTGGGTTTTAGCCATGTATATGTCTATTTTGGTGGGATTCTGCCTTTTACAGAAATCCAGCTGATCCTTACAAGTCATATTTGTCTTGTATCAAAAATAAATGAGCTGTATAATTAAACGAATTTGTTTATTTGTTGCACTGCAGCATAGTCTTCTGTGAACATCACACTGTATGTTCATAGCTGTCACTTGTTTACAACTGATGGTATGCATGCCATTACTGGACTTGTTTGTGCATAGTAAAACCACCCTCTCCCACTAATAAATGTTTTGTCACAGAAACCTAGATACATGATGCTGGCAATTACGTGACACTGGGGAGAATTTTCTCCCCTTCGGTGGGGTGCTGAGTGGGAGCGGGCGTGGGTGGGCACGCAGCCGATCGCCACCTGCGATTGGCTGCATGCCGCCATTTACGTGGGCATTCCAATTAAAGCCCGCCCAGCTTGACATGCACCCGGAAGCGCTGAGCGCTCCCTGTGCGGCGGGGGGAGAGGGGAGAGTCGGGGCCTGCGCTAAAGAGCACAGAAATCTCCCTGAGGCACAGAGCTGCCTCAGGGAGATTAGTTTGATTATTACATGAGCTGGGATATGTCAATGAATTTTATAAAAAATTTTGTTCAATTTATAAAGCCTTCGTGAAACCTCATCCTACCCATGGATGAGGTGTCATGATAAATGTGAAGGCTGCCTGGGCTCTTTGCCTGCCCGCCAACCTTAAAGTTGGACGGGCAGCCCAGACAACCAGCGTAATTAGATTATTAACGGCCTTAATAGGCCTTTGACGGTTCGGCAGGCATGCAGGCAACTCCAGTGCGCGCCCGACGAACTGAAGATCGGAATGACGTGCGGGACAAACGCTCGATGTCACCGCACGTCATTTTACGTGTCGGTGTGTGGGGCCCGCACCCGCACCTTGACCAGAGGATTCAGGCCATTGTGTTCAACCTGACCCTGCTGAAGTTAGGGGAAAGCTTTGAGGAACAGACTTCTTGCAGCATATGTGGCACCCCCTCATCAAACCCTCTGGAAACATTGGTTGAGGAGGTGTTATATCTTCCTTGGAACACTATTTCTGCTGCATCATGCTCCCACACCATCAAACTCTGGCCTCTGCCCTGACCTTTGAACATCCAAGCCCTGACTGCAGCCTAGATCCCCCAAGGAGGGCATTGTTTTTTTTCAATTTCAGTGAGGTAAATCAAGGGAGATCAGATGTGCCTTTGCTAATGTTTTCACTTGGTTCTCACTGAAGGCCAATGCTAAACTTGCATCATATCTTGGTTAGACCACACTTTGAGTACTGTGTGCAGTTCTGGTCACCATATTATAAGAATGACGTAGAGAACTGGAGAGGGTGTGGAGAAGATTTACAAGGATGATATCAGAAATGCTTGGATATATACGTCATGATAGAATGAACACACTTGGTCTCTTTTATCTTAAAACAAGAAGACTGAGGGGTGACCTAATAGAGGTCTTTAAAATTATGAAAAGTTTTGATAGGGTGGATGCAGAGAGAATGTTTCCTCTTGTGGGGAAGGGCATAACGAAAGGCCATCAATATAAGACAGTCACCAAGAACTCCAATAGGGAATTCAAATAAATTTCTTTACCCAAAGAATGGTGAGAATGTGGAACATAGGAAATGGTTGAAGAAAATAGAATGGATGCATTTAAGGGGAAATTCGACAAGTGTATAAGGGAGAAGAGTTATGCTGGTAGATTTAGATGAGGAAAGATGAGAGGAAGCTAGAGTGGGGCATAAACATCAGCACGGACTGTTTGGGCCAAATGGTCTGTTTCTGTGATGTTGTAATGTATGTAATCCTATGTTAGGGCTGGGATATAGGAATTCCCAACTTATGAAGTTCCCATTTCACTTACTTTGATGGCAATGTAGAGGTGAACACAGACTCCACCCCAAAGAGGTCAAGCTGGAAATTAGGTCCCACAGCCAGGACCTGGCCTATTGGGTCCTAGCTGGGTTTAGGAACATAGGGACAGGAGTAGGCCATTCAGCCTATCAAGCCTGCCCCACCATTCAATACGATCAAAGCTGATCTTCCACTTCAATGTCTTTTTCCCACAATATTCCCACATCATTTTATGTCATTGGTATGTAAAAGCCTGTCAATCTCTGCTTTAAGCATATTCAATGACTGGGCTTTCACATCCCTTTGGGATACAGAATTACAAAAATTCACAATCCTCAGTAAAAAAAAATTCTCCCCACCTCGGTTCGAAGTGGCTTCCCCCTTATTTTGAAATTGTGTCCCCTGGGATTGGATAGACTTGGGTTATTTTCCCTGGAGCAGAGGAGATTGAGGGGGGACATGATTGAGGTGTATAAAATTATGAGGGGCATAGATAGGGTAGACAGGAAGGAACTTTTTCTCTTGGTGGTGTGATCTCATAATATCCAGGGGGCATAGATTTAAGGTAAGGGGCAGGAGGTTTAGAGGGAATGTGAGGAAGAATTTTTTCACCCAGAGGGTGGTGGGAATCTGGAACTCACTGCCTGAAAGGGTGGTAGAGGCAGAAACCCTCATAACATTTAAGAAGTATTTGGATGTGCACATGCGATGCCATGGAATACAAGGCTATGGGCCTAGTGCTGGAAAATGGGATTAGAATAGTTAGGTACTTGTTTGACCGGCGCAGACTCGATGGGCCGAAGGGCCTTTTTCTGTCCTGTAGACCTCTATTAGAGGCAGTCGGGTCTAGACTCCCCAGCCAGAGGAAACATCTTACCTGCATCTACCCTGTCTATATCCCTTTAAGTATTTTGTAGTTTTCAATGAGATCACATCTCATTCTTTGAAACTCTAGAGTATAGAAGCCCAGTTTTCCCAATCTCCCTTCATAGGACAGTCCCGGAAACAAGTCTAACGAACCTTCATTGCACTCCCTTTATGGCAATAATATCCTTCCTAAGGTAAGGGAACCAAAACTGTATACAGTATTCTAGGTGTGGTTTAACCAAGGTTTTAATCAATTGAAGCAAGACTTCACTATTCCTGTATTCAAATCCTCTTGGCGATAAAGGCTAACATACCATTAGCCTTCCTAATTGCCTGCTGCACCTGCATGTTTGACAAAAGCACCCAGCACACTTTCTAATCTCTTAGCATTTAAGAAATGCTCTGAGCATCTGTTCCTCCTACCAAAGTGGATAAGCCCACATTTTGCCACATTATGGGAAAATTTTTCCCTTGTTGGGCGGGCGCACGCCTGACCTGAACAGGAGTGAAATAGTGTGCGATGACATCGGGCAACGTCATCACACACTCTCATGCTATTTCACTCGGCGGGCACGCACAAGAGGCAGCAGTCAGCCCGCCAACAATTAAGAGGCCTATTAAGGCCCTTAATCAATTAATTAAGTCACATTTTTCGCTGCCCGTCCAACCATTCGGTTGGCAGGAGGGCGATTAGGCCAGGCGGCCTTTGCATTTTTAACGAAACCTCATCCACTTGCGAGATAAGGTTTCGAACAGTGAATAAAAAACCAATAAAAGTTTTAAAACTCATTTTTAACATGTCCCTGCTCATGTGACATAGTCACATGAGAGGACATGTTTTCCTTATTTTTGAAATCCTTATTTTTAATGTTAAAAATCTTCAGCTCCCTGAGGCAGCTCTGTGCCTTCAGGGAGCTTTCACTGAGCGCACCTGCGTGCATGCACACACTTCAACCCTTGCACTCCTCCCACCTCAGCCCAGGCAGCGCTGAGGTTATCAGCGCGTGTTTCATGTTGGCTGCCCGTTAATTGGCCAGCCAACGTGAAATCATGGATGGGGCCCGGTTGCAGGCAGCACCAGACTGTTGCGCAGCCGCTCCCGGGCCCGCCTGACCAGGTAAAAATCCTGCCCTATATTCCATCTGCCATGTTGTTGCCCACTCACTAAGTCTGCCTAAATCTTCTTGAAGCCACTTTGCATCTTCCTCACAACACACATTTCCACCTAGCTTTGTGCCATCCGCGAGCTTGGAAATATTACATTTGGTCCCCACATCCAAATCACTGATATATATCGTGAATAGATGGGACCCGAGTATTGATCACAGCCTGCCAACGCGAGAATGACCTGTTTATTCCTACTCTCTGTTTTCTGCCTGTTAACCAAGCCTTAACCATGCAGGTATATTGCCTCCTATCCCATGTGCTTTAATTTTGCTAACCAACTTCCAGTGGGGTCTTTATCAAAAGTCTTCTGAAAATCCAAGTATACTATGGCCAGAACTTTCCCGTTGGTGTGCGAGGTCAGGCCCCGCATGCCGATGCGTAAAATGACGCGCAGTGACGTCGGGCGAGCGTCTCAATGTCACCGCACGTCGTCGCGATATTTAGGTGGGCAGGCGCATGATGTTCTCGGATGCGCACCCGCCATTAATTAATCATGTAGTTAAGGCCCTTGAGGCAGTAATTGTCTGCAATTTTTCGGGGCCCGTGCAATCTTTAGGAACCCGCATGGGCGCAATGGGCAGGCAGGTAGGAGACAGTTATATAAACCTCATCCGCGGGTGGGATAAGAGGGCTGAGTGGGGTCGCAAATGTTATCTTTCAGGTGTTTAAGTGTGAAAGTTACTGATACTTGCCTGTGTGAGCAGGAATACTTCAAAACTCATACCAGCTGCTTGGACAGGAGTAACAGCCTTCAGGTCAGGACTCTACAGTAAAGATCATTTCTGGGGCCTGCAGCTTTCAAGAAGCCTTCCCTTAGCCTGGGAATGGGAGTTGTGCTCTCCACTGGAGGCACCTCCTCTGAGGAGGAAGGGAGAGCCAGAAGAGGGAAGAGGCTAGGAGGCCACATTCAGCCTCCAAGGGAGCCACCTTTGGGAGGAGAGGCACAGGCACAAGGGGTGCAGGGCCAAGGTGGAAGGGGCCGCAGAAGACGCCACGATCCTGCTGCCAGGGTTTACAGGTGGCGAAACAGCTACCTCAACATGTCTGAGGTGTAGTGCCGAAGGAGGCTCCATCTCTCAAGGGAGACAGTGACCTCCATTTGTCAGATGATAGGCCCTGAGATCTCCGCAAACTGTGTGGGGGGCACCCGATGACAAAAGGTCACAGCTGCCCTCAACTTCTATGCCTCCGGCTCTTTTCAGAGGTCAGCGGGTGATCTCTGCAGAGTCTCCCAATCAGCTGTCCGCACTTGTGTCAAGCAGGTGACAGATGGTCTATTCAGACGTGCATTGACTTTCATCCACTATCGCTGAGACGAGGCCAGCCAGACAGAGCGAATCAGAGGCTTCGCAGCAATTGCTGGCTTCCCCCGCATCCAGGGTGTAATCGACTGCACACATGTGGCCATCAAGGTGCCAGCAGGTGAGCCCGGTGCCTTCGTCAACAGAAAGGGATTCCAGTCCATGAACGTGCAGATAGTGTGTGACCACAGGATGCTGATTCTGCAAATCTGTGCAAGGTACCCAGGCAGCTCCCACGACCCTTATACACTCAGACACTCCCAGGTGCCGAGGCTCTTCAGTGCTCCAGCCTGGCTGGATGGATGGCTGCTGGGTGACAAGGGCTATCCCCACAAAAGGTGGCTCATGATGCCTCTTTGTCATCCAAGAACAGAGGCTGAGCAGCGGTACAATAGGAGCCACGCCTATACAAGGCCTGTGGTGGAGAGAACCATCAGCCTCCTCAAGATGCGCTTCCAATGACTGGACCACTCGGGGCGCACTCCAATACCCCCCTAGATAGTGGTTGCATGCTGCGCTCTCCACAATCTGGCGCTGGAAAGGGGCGATGCAGTGGAGGAAGAAGATGTAGACGCAGTTGCTCCAGCTGCACACAATGAGTCCAGTAGTGAGTCTGAGGATGAGCAAGCACAGGAGAAGGCTGAGGGGGTAGACGCTGACCTGGGCATTCTCCAGAGAGGCAGGGACACCCGGGAGGGCTTTAATCCAAAGGACCTTCAGCTAGCCCACCACAGATGGATCTTCAACACACGCCAGGGCTGCAGGCTCCATACTCGATACTTGAGTGCTAAATCTGCCTGGATAGTAACAACTAAAGCACTTGTCAATAAAGCTCAATGTCAAACAACTAACTCATAACATCATGGGTTTCTGTCCACTTGCAGAAGTAAAGAATCACCCTGAGGCATGGCAACATATCAAAATTTATTGAGAGAACAAATGTAACTTCATAAACCAACAAAAAAAGGTGTTGGACATCACACCAAGTCTTCAATAAACTACTATGGGCCAACATAAAAGCATCAGTGAGAAACCCGTGGTGTGCCTCAGGTGCCTTACATTTATGCTTATGGGTGCTATGTCTAGGCGCTATTCCCTCGCTGGCACTGGCATTTGAGACAGCCTGCTCACTGTGCTGTCCTGTTGGCCTCGATGACCTCAGCGGACGTCTTCTGGCCCATGGAGTCTTTGATGGCCCCGTCTGTTCCACAGCTGGCTTCTCCCCAGTCGCTGCAGCGTCATCGGATGCCACGGTCACTGGCAGAGGGGAGGAGGAGCTGCTGCCCTCATCCGGAGCGCCCTGAGAGGAGCCCGCAGAGACGACAGGCAGCTGCTGCGCCACTGTGCGGTTGTCTCGGACCTCCCTGCTCACCATAGATGGATGGGCACCGAGCTGGAATACTTGGTGCCCAAACCATCTCCCACATCGGCAATGACCAGCTGAGGTCAATGCCGCTGTGAGGGCTTGCTGGTCCGAGCGCAACTCCAGGAGCCTCTGATTGTTTTCCTGGAGGAGCCTCTGCACGAGAGTTGCCACTGTCTCCATGGAGGAAGCATGGTGCTTGGCCATGAGGCTCATTGCATCGGTGATGCTCCACGTGGACGCCTCAAGCACGGGCACCATGCCATGCATAGCCTCATGTATCTCTGCCAGATCCTCCCGCATACCCTGCTGCACTTCCAGCGTTTGCTGCCTCAGGGACGACTCCAGAGGCACATCATCAGCCAACGACTGAGCATGTGTCTAGTCCCCAGCAGTCCTCCGACTGCCCGCGCCCTGGGCACTCTCTGTCTCTGCCTGCACCTCAAGCGAATGTGAAGTGCCCTCACCGCCGTGCCCTGGGACACTAGCCAAAGATCTAATTCCCACCAAGGCGCTAGTATCTGCGCTGGAGCCTGCCTGTCAGAGATGATGTGACGCAGGTGAGTGGATTTCCTCTGGACCCTCAAGGGAGAATTATCCCCATGTCGGGCGGGCCGTGAGGGAGCCTCCTCTGCCTCCTCCTCCCGGCCCTGCTCCAGTGATGCTGAAAGGAAGAATAAGGACATTTGATTAGTTACAGTGCAGACAATGTCAACTTACATGCCGCTCTCCCGGATCAGTATGTGCTCATCCTTCCATAATAAATGGTCAACCCATGTTGCTAACTTCAATCACTGAGCATTCAGCAGTGCCATGGCTTTTGGGACGCACATGGTGACCTGAGTGTTCGCCAAACATACTTCCCCTTGGCACCCCAGCCTCACCGCCACCTGTGGACCTGGGGGCATGGCGCCTCTCCAGATTCATGGCCTGCTGCTCAAAAGATGTCAGGATCGCCAACTGGGCCTGGCCTCACCAGTCCGCATCCGCTCTGCGGAATTGTGCACAGTCTTCTCCTGAAAAGGAGAGAAGAGCATCGATTAGTCCAGCCTGCACCTGAATTCCCATCGGATCCCTGCCAACCCAGCCAGAGTGGGACATTGCAGGGCTCCAGTGCTTCATCTCCTCGCAGCTGCCGCACACTCACACCAAGAAGCCAGGGCTGACCAACCTTCCTCATTGCCCAAATGCCGCCTCCTTCACATGTGGCACCACAAGGCCAGACTTTGCTAAGCAAGCAGGCACAAGTACGTGGAGCGCAAAGACCAACAGATGGATTGGTGCCCCGCCAACTTGAAGCTCCCCTCCCAGCATGTTAGCACCCTGACTTTGACATACTTCCCAGTTCCAGCACTATCCCTAGGTGCTTGACTAGATTGCAGATCCTTGACTCTCACCCCCATTCTATACTCTGGGTGTCAGTGTCACACATACTGTGGGTACAGAACCTACCTTAACTCAACCCTCTCAGGATGAACTAGGCATGGGCAATATCTGCTGGCACACCCAGTGAGGGATACATGCTGTGAAGGATTCGATGTCATTACTGTACTCAGAGTTGCAGGGGGGTGGTTGTGGGGGTGGCTGGGAGGAAAGGGTGATGGCTACATTAAGTGACCTCAGCCAACATGGTACTCACCCTTCCCGAACGCAGGAGGTCCTTGAATCTTTCGCGGCACTGGACCCATGTGCGCTGCACCGTATCATGAAAGCTCACACTCTCGGCCACCTCCTCCCATGCACGTTTGGTCATGTGGGGAGGCCTCTGCCTCCCATCCGTTGGAATCAGGACCTCCTGCCGTGCTGCCACCTCCTCCAGGAGGGCAGCTAGGCACTCATCAGAGAAACAAGGGGCACACTGCCTCGCTGCCCTACCCTCCGGCTTGGCCTGCCCCGCCCCAATGGCCTACCCTCTGGCCTGGCCTGCCCTGATGGCCTACACTCTGGACTTGCAACACGCACAGTAACCCTCTGCTATGCTCCTCTCCCGGCCACTGTGAGCAGCCTTGCAAAGGCTGCCAAGCCTTCATTTAAACAGGCCGCTGGGTCGCCATTGGACCCGGCAGCCTGTGCACGCCCGCTGCTGCCCACCCACTCCCACTATCCTCGGGAGTTGAGAAATACGCTGGGCGGGCCTTAATTGGCCCGCCCGTGTAAAATGGCGGTGCGGACCCAATCACAGGCTGCGATCAGGACCACACCCGTGCCCACTCCCGCAAGGCCTGCCCGACATGGGGAAAATTCTCCCCCATGTCAACTGACTCCCTTTATCTTTTTCTGTTCGTAACATGCTCAAAAAAACTCCAACAGGTTCGTCAAACATGATTCCCCATTCGTAAATCCATGTTGACTATGCCCAATCAGATCATTATTATTTAAGTCTCCATTTATTACATCCTTTAGAATAGATTCTAGCATTTTCCCTACCACTGATGTAAGGCTAAAAGGTCTGTAGTTCCCTGTTTTCTCTCTCCCTCCCTTCTTAAATAGTGGAGTGATGTTTGCCAACTTCCAATCTGCAGGAACCATTCCAGAATTTAAAGAATTTTGGAAGATGATCACCAATGCATCCATTATCTCCATAGCTACTTCCTTCAACACTCTGGGATGTAGATCATCATCCAGTCCCAGGGGCTTATCAACCTTCACTCCCATTAATTTCTTCAATGCAACCTTCTAACTAATACAAATTTCCTTCAATTCTGCATTCTTCCTAGTCCCTTGGATCTCTAATTCTGGGAGATTTCTTGTATCTTCTTCAGTGAAGACAGAAACAAAGTAATTGTTTAACTTTTCTGCCATTTCTCTATTCCCCATTTTAAATTATCTTGACTCTGCCTGTAATGGACCCTCGTTTGTCCTAGCCAAACATCTTTTTATATACTTATAGAAACTTTTATAGTGCATTTTAATGTTGTATGCTAGTTTACAATCATATTCTATTCTCCCTTTCTTTTTCAGTTTCTTGGTCCTCCTTTGCCATATTAAAATCTCCCGATCCTCAGCTTTACTACTATTTCAGGCACCTTTATCAGCCTTTTCTTTTAATCTTATACAATCCAGCAATTTAAAGAATATCCATTGCCTATGTACCGTCATACCTTTTAATGTATTTTCCCAATCCACTGCAGCCAATTTGTTCCTCATACCTTCATAATTTCCTTTGTTCAAATTTAACACTCTGGCTTCAGATTGAACTACCTCACTTTCAAACATAATGTAAAATTCTATCATATTATGGTCACTCATCTCTAAAGGTTCTTTTCCAACAAGATAGCTCTTTCTTGCTACATAATACTAGATTTAAAATGGCTAGTTCTCTAGTTGGTTCCTCAAAATACTGCTCTAGAAAACCATCCTAAACGTACTCCAGAAACTCGTCCTCCATGACATCAGTGCTTATAACATCCTGCATTGAAGCATTGCTTTGGGCTGCATTAGAGTGCTTCAGTTGAAGTTTCGTGAATGAGGAACTTTTAAGGGTTAATTTTTATCTAAAGTCTAATCTTTCTTTAATTTAGCAACTAACTAAAAGTTATTCTTTGGGTTGGGAGGAGGTGAGTTTTAGTCCAGCTTTAAAATGGGGATTATATAGGCTCAGCTTGCAGCTCCAGCTAGTAAATTAGTTAAATGGCTTAAACAGGTTTTCAGAAGCTAGATTCAGGCAGCATAAAAGCAAACCATCTTCAGTGCTGCTTTGGGCTGCATTAGAGTGCTTCAATTGGAGTTTGGTGAGAGAGGGAGTTTGATGAAGAGGGAAGGAGGGATCCTTTCATTTTCTACTTTTCCTCACTAAGAAGAGCAATGGCCTTGGCAAGTAGGATCTGGTGAGTATTTCTTCTGTCCTTAATATCCTTAATATTCTCTAAACTAGAGGAAGTAAAAGTAAAGGTAGTAATTTAAGGGTAAGTCATGGCAGGGCAGCTTGGCCAAACGGAATGCTCCTCAGGGATGTCACTGAGCAGCTGCAGAACATTCTGAAGGGGAGGGTGAACAGAGTAGTCCATATCTGTATCAAAAACATAGGTGAAAAGAGGGATGAGGTCCTGAAATCAGAAAAAAGGGAGCTAGGAAAAAAATTGAAAAGCAGGACCTCAAAGGTAGTAATCACAGGATTACTCCCAGTGCCACGTGCTAATGAGATCAGGAATAGGAGAATAGACCAGATGAATGCATGGCTGGAGAAATGGTGTAGGAGGGAGGGATTTAGATTCCTGAGGCATTGGGACCGATTCTGGGGAAGATGGGACCTATACAAGCTGTACGGTTGCACCCCTGCAGGACCGGGACCAATATCCTCGCAGGGGTATTTGCTAGTACTGTAGTGGAGGGTTTAAACTGGACTGACAGGGGGATGGGAACCTGAGCAGGGAGACACGAGAGAGAAACAAAGATAGGAATGAAAAACAGAAAAGTCAGAAGCAAAAGTGGAGGGCAGAGGAAACAAGGGCTAGCAGCAAATAGGGCCATAGTGCAAAAGATGTGTAAAAATGTTAAAAAGACAAGTCTAAAGGCACTGTATCTGAATGCACGAAGCATTCACAATAAGATGGATAAATTAACAGAGCAAATAGATGTAAACGGGAAACATAGCTACAGGGTGACCAAGGCTCAGAACTGAATATATAAGGGTACTCAATATTTAGGGAAGACAGGCAAAAAGGAAAAGGAGGTGGTGTGGTTTTGTTAGTTAAGATGAAATCAGTACAATAGTGGGAGAGGATATTGGGTCAGAAAATCTAGATGTAGAATTAGTCTGGGTGGAGCTGAGAAGCAACAAGGGGCAGAAAACATTAGTGGGAGTTGTCTATAGGCCTCCAAATAGTAGTGATAAGGTTAGGTACGGCATTAAACAGGGAATTAGAGTTGCACATAACAAGGGTGCTACAGTAATGGGGTGACTTTAATCTGCATATAGACTGGTCAAACCAAACCAAATACAATGGTGGATGAATTCCTGGAGTGTGTACAAGATGGTTTTTTTTAGACCAGTGTGTCGAGGAACTGACTAGGGAACATGCTATTCTACATTTGGTATTGTGCAATGAGAAGGGGTTAATTAGTAATCTTGTTGTGCAGAGTCCTTTAGGGAACAGTGACCATAACATGATAGAATTCTTCATTAGGATGGAAAGTGAAGTAATCAGATCTGAAAGTAGGGTCCTAAATCTTAACAAACTTATGGGGTGTGAGTTGGCTAAGATAGAATGGGGAACTTCATTAAAAGGCATGACGGTGGATAGGCAATGGCTAACATTTAAGGAACGAATGTATGCATTGCAACAGTTATACATTCCTTTCTGGCGCAAAGACTCAACAAGAAAAGCAGCCCAACCATGGCTAACAAAAGATACTATGGATAATATTAGATCCAAAGAAGGGTCATATAAAGTTGCTGGAAAAAGTAGCAAGCATGAGGATTTGTAGCAGTGTGGAATTCAGCAAAGGAGGACCAAGAGATTGATTAAGATGGGAAAAATAGAGTATGAGATTGAACTTCCAAGGAACATCAAAGCGAACTGTAAAAGCTTCTATAAGTATGAAAAAGATTAATGAAGACAAGTGTAGGTCTCTTACAGTCCAAAGCAGGAGAATTTATAATAGAGAACAAGAAAATGGCAGAGCAATTAAAATAACTACTTTAGTTCTTTCTTCACTGAGGAAGACACAAATAACTTCCCAGAAATTCTAGGGAACAAAGAGTCTAGTGAGGAGGAAGAATTGAAGAAAATTAGTATTAGTAAAACAATAGTGCTGGAGAAATTAATGGGACTAAAAACTGATAAATCCCCAGGGCCTGATAATCTATATCCCAGGGTACTAAAGGAGGTGGCCATGGAAATAATAGATGCATTGGTTGTCATCTTCCAAAATTCTGTAGATTCTGGAACAGTCCCGGCAGATTGGAGGGTGGCAATTGTAACCCCACTACTTAAAAAAGGAGAGAGGGAGAAAACAGGGAATTACAGATCGATTAGCTTTACATCAATAGTAGGGAAAATGCTAGAGCCTATTATAAAGGATGTGATAACAGAACACTTAGAAAATATTAACGAGATTAGACAAAGTCAACATGGATTTATGAAATGAAAATCATGTTTGACTAACCTGGTGGAGCAGGACTCACGCAGGCAGTTGGGGACTGACTTATCCCTGACTTGTGCCTTATAGGCTTTAGGGAGTCAGACGGTCAGTTACTTGCCACAGAACATTCAGCCTCTCACTTTGCTCTAGCAGCCACAATATCTATGGGCAGAATTTTTCCCGCTCGAGTGTGAAATAACGTGCGTTGATGTCGGCCGAGCATCCCGATGTCAACACATACTCTCATGATATTTTGGTCAGCGGGCATGCACGGGAGATGGAGGTACACCCGCCATTAATTAAGAGGCCAGTTAAGGCCCTTGACATATCAATTGTCGGCGATTTTACGTAGCCCGTGCAATTTCTCGGCCATCGTATGGCCAAAAACGGGCAGGCCACAATTTGCTAAAGCTCATCCACGAGCGGGATAAGAAGCATTGTCAATGTGAGTAATGTGGAGTTTTGGGGATTGTGTGCTGCTGGCTGCTTGTTTGAACTGGACAGCTTCATCTCGCTTCAGAGCTTCATTCTGAGCATATCTTGCCTTCATTTCAGGGCTCATTGTTGTCTTCCAGGCCCCCCGAGGATTCAGACTGTATGAGCCCTTCCAGGTGTCAGACAGCCTTCCATAACCCTTGTAATGGGGATTGAAGTCTCTGCTGGAGGCACCTGATCTGAGGTGGAACAAGAGGGGCAGGAGGCCAGGTGCCCCAATGCAGATTCCGGGGGAGCGACCTGTGGGAGGAGAGGCACAGGGGGGCAGGGCCAGCAGGAAGTCCAAGGTGGAAGGACTGCAGAAGACGCCACTATCATGCTGCCAGGGTTCACAGGCAGCGATGCAGCTACCTCAACATGTCCGAGCTGCAATGCCAAAGGAGGATCTTCAAGGAGATCGTTAACTCCATTTGTCAGAGAATCGGGCCTGAAATCAGCTCCGACTGTGTGGGTGGACACCCCATGCCAGTGGATCTGAAGTTCACAGTAGCCCTCAACTTTATGCCTCCGGCTCTTTCTAGGACTTAGTGGGGGATCGGTGTGGAGTCTCCCAGTCAGCTGTCCACAGTTGCACCAAGCTGGTGACAGACTCTCTGTTCAGGCGTGCATTGCCTTCCATTCATTTCCGCTTGGACGAGGCCAGCCAGGCTGAGCAAGCCAGAGCAAGCATCCAGGGTGCCATCAACTGCACACATGTGGCCATCAAGGCGCCAGTGGGTGAGCCGAGCGCCTTCGTCAACAGGAAGGGATTCCACTCCATGAACGTGCAGATAGTGCGTGACCACAAGATGCAGTGAAGCTGAATGCAAGCCTGTGCAAGGTACCCTGGCAGTTCCCCCAGGTGCCGAGGCTCTTCAGTGCTCCAGCCCGACTGGATGGATGGCTGCTGGGTAACAGGGGCTATCCCCTGAAAAGGTGGATCATGATTCCTCTCCGCCACCCAAGAACAGAGGCCGAGCAGCAGTGCAATAGAGGTCGAGCAGCAGTGCAATAGAGGTCATGCTTCCACAAGAGCAGTGGTAGTGAGAACCATTGGTCTTCTCAAGATGTGCTCCCGATGCCTGGACTGTTCAGGGGGCTCACTGCAATACCCCCCAGAGTGCTGATAGTGGTCGCATGCTGTGCTCGCCACAATTTGGCACTGGCAAGGGGGGACGCTGTGGAGGAAGAGGATGTTGACGCAGCTGGACAGGCAACAGATGATGAATCCAGTAGTGAGCCCAAGGATGAGAATGGTGAGGAGAATTCTGAGGCGTGGAGGCAGGCTTAGGTAACCTCCAGTGAGGCAGGGACACCCAGAATGCATTGATCCAATGCTCCTTCAGCTAGCCTACCAAATAAGAACCACCACCACATGCCAGGGCTGCAGCCTCCATCCTCAATCCCAGAGCGGAGCATTTCTTTGGCGACCAACATACACCCTGTGTCTGTGAAATAAAGTTTCAAGAGACACACGTCCATTATTACATAATGGCCTACCCTGCACCTACAGAACAAATGAAGCATACTCAGGCCAATAGCACAAAACCAAATCTCATTTAATGTTGCATATGATAGATTGCTGAGCTAAACATTAACCGGTGTTGTTGTAACACCATTAAACATCTCAAGGCAAAATGGGGGAACAAAATATCACCCATCTTGTACTTAAGGTGCTTTAAATTTATGTTTGCAGGTGCTATGCCTATTGACCCCACCCCCCACCGCCTCCTCACTGGCACTGGCATTGGAGCCAGCCTGTTGACTCTGCTGTCCTGTTGGCCTTGATGACTTTGGCGGTCATCCTCTGGCCTGTGGAACCTATTCTGGCCCCGCCTGGGAGGGAAAGACCAGTGCCACGGCTGGTATCTCCCTCGTTGCCGCAGCCTCATCAGATACCACGATCACTGGCAGATGGGGCGGAGGAGCTGCAGCTGACATATAGAGCGCCCTGAGAGGAGCCCAGAGAGACGACAGGCAGTTCTTGCGCCAATGTGAGGTTACTCTGGACCTCCCTGTTCAACATTGATGGATGGGCACCTAGCTGGGATACTGGGTGCCCCATCCATCTCACACATGGACACTGACTATCTGAGATCAGTGCCTGTGTGTGGGCTTGCAGGTCCGAGTGCATCCCCAGGGACCCCTGATTCTGTCCCTAGAGCAGCATCTTCATGAGAGTCGCCTCTCTCTCCATAGATGAGCCATTGTGCTTGGCCATGAGCGTCAACACAGAGGTCATGCTCCAGAGGGACTCCTCCAAAATGGAGACCATGGCACGCATTCCCTCATGGATCTCCGCCAGATCCTCCCGCACGCCCCTCTGGACTTCCAGCATCTGCTGCCTAATGGATGACTCCAGAGGCACATCATCAGCCTTCGACTGAGCATTGACCTGGTCTCCAGCAGTCCTCCAACTGCCGGCGCCCTGGGCACTTTCTGCCTCCGCCTGCACCTCAAGCGAGTGTGAAGTGCCCTCACCAATGTGCACCAAGATACTAGATGGCGATCTAATGCCCAGTGAGGTGCTGGTATCTTGATGCAGGTGTGTGGGCATGGTGGTCTTCCAGGGTCAGGCATGGCCCTTCAGGGTCCTCAGTGCGAATGCCTGCTGGTGAACCTAAAAGGGAGAAGAAGAACATGTCATTAGTGAAAGTCATCACACTGTCACTGTGCATGCCAGGCACCCTGGTGAGACAACGGAGATCTGCTTCATGGTGCCCTTGTCTTTCGATTATCAATGGGGACTCCAGTTTCGAGGCTGACATCAATGAAGAGACTACACTAGAAAGGTTGCACAAGCCAAAATTCTCACCTCTGTGCACTGTACTCTTATCTTCGTCTGACACCCCAGCCTCACCGTGGCTGGTTGACCGAGGTGCATGGTGTCTCCTGCTCATAGCGGGTTAGGATGAGGAGGTGCGGAGGTCCTCCGCCAGTCCGCGACCTCTCAATGGGATGTCTTCTCCTGAAAGGGCAGAGGAGCATCGATTAGTTCACTCTCTACCTGCAGCGCCATTGCAGCCTGGCCAACCCCACCTGAGGAACACCTTGCGTGACATATCCAATTTGTGGCCCTCGTGAGAGCCACGCAGTCCAAACAGCCAGGGCTCACCCCCTTGGCCAACTCAGGTGTCATTGACAGGTGCCACTCAGGCTCTAACACTCCTGAGCTCCACGGGGGAATGGCCAGCCCTTAACTGCTCTCCACACTAACCCATGGCAACATGGTACTCACCCTTCCTGAGCGCAGCAGATCATTGAAGCGCTTCCGGCATTGCAACCATGTGCACCTCACCACGTCATGGCTGCTCACCTGGGATGCCACCCCCTCCCATGCCTTCTTGGTGAGGTGCGGTAGCCTCCTCCTCCCATCTCTGGGGGCAAGGGTGTCCCTACTGGCAGCCACTGCCTCCAGGAGGGCAGCAATGCACTCATCGGAGAAACGTGGGGCCAACTGACCCGCCGACCTCACCTCCCGCATGTATTGTCCTTCCTGGATTGCAGCCATGTTGCTGCTGCAATTCCAACAGAGGCAGCCTCCTTGGGGCTACCTGCACCGCTTTTGAATCGGCATTGGACCCTGCGGACAACAGGCCTCTGCCCCCGTTCGCCCCTTCTCAGAGGTTCCCCAGCTGCCTTTCATGCTGGGCGGGCCTTAATTAGCTTGCCAGCGTGAAATCACCTCCCGACCCCGATCGTGGGTGGCGGTCGGCTTCCTTACTGTCCCCGCCTGCCTCCGTCGAGCCTGCCTGACAAGGGCAAAATTCTGCCCTATGTGACTGATCCAGATCAGTTGTAATGCCCAGGATGTTGATGTTGGCATTACCATTTCTAAATCTGCGGTTGAATGTCATGGGGATGTGCTTGGATTCTCTTTGTTGGAATGATCACTGCTTGGCACCTGTGCTGCACAAATGTTATTATGTCACTTTTCAACCCGAACCTGAATATTGTCCAGGTCTTACTGGGTGCAGGCACAAATTGCTTTATTATCTGATGGGTTACATATGGAAATAAACAATGTGTAGTTATCAGTAAACATCCCTACTTCTGACCTTATGATGGAGGGAAGGAGCTAGAGATGTTTGGGCCTAGGATATTGCCCTGAGGAATGGCTGTATGATGCTCCGGGACTGAGTTGATTGGCTTCCAACAACCACAAGCATTTTCCTTTATGCTGGTATAATTCTAGGCAGTGGAGAATTTTCCCCTGATTCCCATTGGCTTCAATTTTACTAGGGCTCCTTAATGTCATGCTTGGTCAAATGCTGCATTAATGTCATTTCATCTCACTCCTGGAATTTAGCTCTTTTGTCCATATTTAAACCAATGCTGAGCAAACTGATAGGAAGTGGATTCACTCTGTAATTTTCCCACAGGATTACCTGGTTTCAGCCATGCCACTGAGCAGTTGTCAAATAAAGGTCAAAATATTTGCAGAGTAAAGAAGCTTAAAGCAAATTGAGACAACCAATTCTTGCTAGCCTTTTTTTCTTCAGTTTTTTTCCCCCATTAATTTAAGTGACTGCAGTTCAAAACAAACAACCAGATCTTCCTCAAGTACCATTATAGGTCAGGTGATTTCTTGGAAGAGGCCTGCTTGTTGACAGGTCCAAGGTGAACTTATGACCTTTTAAAAAAAAATCCCAGGTCAACATCCAAATGTACAGATAATGCCAAGTCCTTCCCTTTTGTAGAAGAAAAAATCAGTCTTGAGATCTGATTCCAACACTTTTAACTTATAATAGGAAAGAGGGTGTAATGAGTAATTTTTGAACCTTCAGGTTAGTTGTACCTTTTTGCTTATTAAAATCCCAGTTTAGATCATTTCTTCGTACTTATTGCTGAGTCAGATGTTTGTCTAAATCCACGCAAGGTCTTGAGCACATTGTCTAAACTTCATGCCAATCTGCTATATGTGAAGTGCTATGAGACATTAATGAATGAGTCATTAAAACTGAGGCCCTGGCTGTCAGAAGGTCATTAAAAATCTCATGCCAGTACTGAGAGGAGAGCAGGGAAGTATCCTAGTGTTATTGGCAACAAATCTCCAACCACTGAAACCATCAGAAAAAATGAACAGATGAATTGATTGCTTCTCTTATGGGCTGTGGCAATCCTGGATTGTTCAAACCAGCTGCTGCAGTTAGTTACACGAAAATACTCAGTGTACCTCAAATCAATTCATTCTATGTGAACTGTTATGGAGTATTTCTGGGATGTGATGAGTTGTATATAAATTCTGGTATTTCTTTTTAATATGATTGCTGATTTTCCACAATGCAAATGGTGAAAAGGGGGAATATAACATATTTATTTGTATCTTTTAGCAAATGGAAGTGGAGTGCATATTAGCAACGTGCGTTATGAAGATACTGGCGCTTATACTTGCATTGCCAAGAATGATGCAGGAGTGGATGAAGATATCTCATCTCTTTTTGTGGAAGATTCAGCCAGAAAGACACGTATGTAAAACCTTTAGAAACATTTTTATGTTTTTTTTATCAGCATGAATTTTGGGCACTTCTAAGAATGTGAAAGGATGCTGCGATATGAGGTTTTTGCACGAAGAGATATTCAAAATATCTCCACTATTTTGAGGTGTTGAGCACATTATGTAAACTTCATGCCAATCTGCTATAGTGTGAAGTGCTATGGGACATTAATGAATGAGTCATTAAAACTGAGGCCCTGACTGTCAGAAGGTTATTAGAAAACTCATGCCAGGATTGAGAGGAGAGCAGGGAAGTATCCTAATGTTATTTGCAACAAATCTCCAACCACTGAAACCATCAGAAAAATTGAACAGATGAATTGATTGCCTCTCTTATGGGCTGTGGCGATCCTGGATTGTTCAAACCAGCTGCTGCAATTAGTTAGATAAAACAACTCATTCTATGTGAATTATAACGGAGCATTTCCGAGGTGTGACAAGATGATATATAAATCTCTATTGTGAAGAAAGTTGATTGCCTGGAAATTTTTTACAATTGTTCATACAATGGGAAAATACTGCCTTCCCCCCAGGCGAGTTTGGAGGCAGGGAGCATTTGCTCAGGAGGGAGGGTGCTACCTTCACACCTTTGCCCTGATTCAGTCCAGGGCAGGAAGGCTCATGGAGGGCCTCCACCCCCAACCAATCAATTGCTCACTTAAGGGTCTCATCCGGCTGCCACCGCGGGTGGAGCAGTCATCACGCTGAAAGCCCGATCAGCAAATCCTGTGGACATTGCTTGCAGCCTCCCAGTGGGGAGGGGGGTTGGGATGGGACAACATATTCAAAGGCACTCAGTGCCTGATTGAGCGACCAGGCATCAAGAAGGAGGTTTGGGCCCACTGAAAGCCACCCCTTTGCTCTTGCTGGCAACTCCCTTCCCATGGCCCCCCCACCCCTGCAACCCCCATTACATTTTCATTCACCTGTGGCCCCTTGCTGATTCTGGGCCTCTGGTGGGTGCATTACTAGCAGCTCCTGTTGACACTGCCTGCCATGGACAGCTGCCTGCCTTTAATTGGCTGTAGGTAGGGAGGCAGGATTCTGAATAAAACGCTGATTAGGCCACAACTGGAGGACTGCATGTAGTTCTGGTCACCACATTATAGGAAGGATGTGATTGCACTAGAGAGGGTGGAGAGGAGATTTACCAGGATGCTGCCTGGGCTGGAGGATCTGAGCTATGAGGAAAGATTGGATAGGCTGGGGTTGTTTTCCTTGGAGCACCGAAGGTTAAGAGGGGACCTGATAGAAGTGTATAAGATTGAGGGGCATAGGTAGGGTGGATAGGAAGGCACATTTTTCAATTAGTAGAGGGGTCAATAACCAGGGAGCATAGATTTAAGATAAGATGTAGAAGGCTAAGTGGGGAGTTGAGGAGAAATGTTTTCACCCAGAGGGTGGTGGGAGTCTGGAACTCACTTCCTGAAAGGGTGGTTGAGTCAAAAGCTCTTGTAACATTAAGAAGTATTTAGATATTCACTTGCAATGCTGTAGCCTCCAGGGCTATGGGCCAAGCGTTGGAAGATGGGATTAGTGTACATAAGAACTAGGAGCAGGAGTAGGCAATTCAGCCCCTCGAGCCTGCCCTGCTATTCATTACAATCATGGCTGATCTCATTTCGGCCTCAACTCCAATTTCCCGCCCTTTCCCCATAACCTTTCAACCCATTACTAATTAAAAATCTGTCTATCTTCTCCTTAAATTTATTCAGCATCCCGGCATCCACTGCACTCTGAGGTAGTGAATTCCACAGATTCACGACCCTTTGAGAAAAATAATTCCTCCTCATCTCTGATTTAAATCTACCATCCCTTAGCCTAAAACTGGCTTCTCATTCTAGAATGCCCCAGAAGGGGAAACATCTGCTCTACGTCTACTTTGTCTATCCCCTTTAGCATCTTATATACCTCAATTAGATCTCCTCTCATCCTTCTAAACTTTAGCGAGTATAGGCCTAAACTGCTCAATCTCTCCCCATAAGACAAGCCCTGCATCTCTGGAATCAATCCAGTGAACCTCCTCTGAACCGCCTCCAGTGCAACGACATCCTCCCTCAAGTAAGGGGACCAAAACTGTGCACAGCACTCCAGGTGCGGTCTCACCAATGCCTTGTACAGTTGCAACAACACTTCCCTATTTTTATACTCTATTCCTTTAGCAATAAGTGCCAAAATTTAATGTGCTTTCCTTATTACCTGCTGTACCTGCATACTAGCTTTCAGCGATTCATGCACGAGGATACCCAAATCTCTCTGCACTGAAGCATTCTGAAGTTTCTCTCCATTTAAATAATAAGTCACTTATCCACATTAAACTCCATCTGCCAAATTTTGGCCCATTCACCTAATCTGTCCATATCCATTTGTAAATTTCTAATTTCTTCCTTGCAACTTACTTTCCCACCTGTTTTGGTGTCATCTCCAAATTTAGCTATAGTACCTTCTATCCCTGAATCCAAGTCACTAATATAGATTGTAAATATTTGGGGCCCAAGGACCGAACCCTGTGGCACCCCACTAGTTACAGCTTGCCATCCAGAAAAAGACCCATTTATCCCAACTCTCTGCTTTCTGCTGGTTAGCCAATCCTCTATCCAAGCTAATATACTACCCCTAACTCCGTGTGATCTTATCTTGTGTATTGATCTTTTGTGTAGTCAGATCTTTGTTGACCGGTGTGGACACGATAGGCTGAATGGCCTCCATCTGTGCTGTAAATGTCTATAATTATATAAGGTCTGCCACTGGCAATTTAAATCCCTAATTGGCACTTAATACAGCAAGCCTTCCCCAAAGGAGGCGACATGGGACTCTTGCCAGCTCTCCAGCTGGCATGCTAGCCCCCTGTCGCCTAGATTAAATACTGCCAAATATTCCTATGAATGCAGGCCTAATGAGATGAATTAAGAGAGGCATGATTGAAGAAATATACACGAAATACAGCTGGCTTCAAAATGTATTTAAGTTTATTTGCTCAAAAATGCAGAAGAAAACTCCAAAATAACTCTATATTTAGGAGATTTTTTAATTATGTTTGTTTACTTAAACAGTTACAATGAAAATCATATCATAATTTTGTCCACTACAACATATTTTGAAAACAAATCTTCTTACCACTTTAATATTCTGTAATTGCCATTCATCTTAGCCTCAAACAAGTAGGTATAACATTTAGGGCAACATTTTCCTCCTGTCGGGGTGGGGGGGGGGGGGGGGGGGGAGAGCGTGGGAGCGGGCCCCGCCCCCATTCGCCAACGGGAAAATTTTTGCCTTAAAGATAAATAATTTTACTAAGCTATGGGCAGAATCGTGTGCCGTGATGGGGGTCTTGACCGCCAACTTGAGAGCCCCACGTTGCTTCTTTCCAGGTATTATGTGCCAATCAAGCACTTGACACCTTTCCCAGGATTAGGACCCAGCGTGGTAATCCTGTCCACTGAGAGCTGCCAGCTATTCAGAGGCTAGCAGCTCTTTTCAATGGCAGTGCCACCAGTAAGCACTGTCTGTTCCTGGAACAACACCCACCCCAGGTCACAGTTGAGTGATGGCAGAAGAGGGTTCACAGGATGGGGATTACAGGTTTGTGGGCGAGTTGGCAGTAAGGGCAGGGGGTGGCTTGCAGCAACCTCCCCACTTCCCTAGACCAGGTCCTTCAAGCAGGCACTGAGTGCCTTTGAATGAGGGATCCCCCCCTGGCAACCAGCAGGCAAATACCTCTGCTGTATGCAAAGCATGATGAGCCCCTAGCCCACCATTGGTCTAACATCAATTGCGGCAGGATGAGGCTCTTAATTGGGCATTAATTGCCCACTTAAGGGCCTCAATCGACAGCGGGCAGGAAGACCGTCCATGGGTCTTCCCACCACAGGCTTAATCAGGGAGGAGGTGGGAAGGTGAAGGAGTCCTCACCCGCCTGCCCGATTAAATGCTGCCCCACCACCAAATTCTCCACAGAGGAGGGCACAACACTTCAGCGGGTTCTTTAACTTCGCACGAGGAGCAAAATAATATACAAGATCTTCATTTTAAAAGTAAAATTGCAATTTTTTTAAGGGATTGTGTAACAAAGTGTATTCCCAAGCAAGCAAGTCATTTCAGATACCTTGAACTAATAATAGACCAGACTAGTTGGGATGAATGTCTTTCTCTGTGTCAGGTTTAGGTAGCACTGTAGCACAGTAGTACTGAGAGTTAAAATCACCCCACCCAATGCTCTGGATATGAGTTTCAGTGTATTTTAAGTCTTTTTAATTCTTGAGCCTCATAATCCTGCTGGCCCATCACATCCATTCCAGCCAGAAACTCAGCAAAGACCAACAGAAGGCTACACCCCTGCGACCAGGGTGTCTGCTCTTCCTGACCCAGCGTACAAAATAAAGTGGGGGAAAAATACCATTTTAGGTCTGTTCTGGCCACGATTCTCTTCCCAACTGGGTTGAGCATAGACTCATAGAGGTTCGGCTTCTTTATCAGGTCACTGAGTTAAAATTGTAGACATGTCCTGTTGCTGTCACCCGAAATGCAGCATGCATTTGTGGAAAAGGTTCCCATCAGCTTTGGGCAGGTGGCTTTGTCACCTGTTTACTTGACCAGGTTAGAATTGGAGACCATCAGCTCCTGGTGACTTCAGGGCAGTCTAGTAATTTAAGATATTTTAACTACTTACCCACTTGCTTACTCATTGATGGGTAAGGTTAAAATAGTTGCCTTTTCTTTTTTATAGCAGTGAGTGGAATGTTGCTGCTTTGAAAAAAAGCTGCTCATTATTTGGTAGTAAATGTCACTCAGTTATAAGATTCAAAGAGTCTACTAGAATGACTGGTGTTACAGATTTGCATGTCATCACTTCAGTAGTAGGATGTGTCTTTTCCTGGTTGAAGCACATTTCTGAATAGAAAAGGTGAAGATTTTCTTCACCTTGACAGTCATTATAAATAGTCAAACATGATAAATAAATCAGTCTTTTTTATCAGTAATGATGAAGGATTAGAAATTCAAACTTACGGTCTGTAGACTGCTGGAGCAACCAAGTCAAGCCACATTTGGGTTGTAAATATCAAGGATTCAGAAAATCAGATTGTTTTGTAATATACCATCACCAAGAGACAGTGGACCTTCTAGGAATATTGTTCATAATATTTTATTTCTGGATTTCACAAAGCATATTTTGCTGAAAAAAGAGACACGTGTCAAAGCTTTTCATCTTGTATTCATCAGGACAGGTATACACAAATACCAATTGTAAAGGCAACAACAGTTTATACTGCATGAGAAGAAAATGCTGATAATACTTGCTTGAAACACACCTGCACTGTAAATTCACTTAAGCAGAAGCGGTTTGGTAGATGAGCCACGATGTACGGTAAACAGGATTAGGGAGTTGAATGCGTAATTCAAAGATTGGTTTGGGAGAGATGTGTTTCAATTCATGGAGCACTGGCACCAGCACTGGGGAAAGTGGGAACTGTACTGTTGGGATGGTCTTCACATGAACCGTGCTGTGACCAGTGTTCTGGCGAATTATATAACTAGAGCAGTAGGCTTTAAACTAAACAGTAGGGGATGAGGGATCACGTAATCGGAGATGTGGGAAATTAAGGGAAAAGACAAGGCAAGAGACCAAGGTAGCAATACGGGTAATGACAATCAGAGCATGGCAGGAAGGGACAGAGTGTACAAACTTAAGAGTGTGACAGCAGATAGGCCAAGGTTTGCAAGAATAGCAAAAAGGCAGAACTAAACACTATGTATCTGATTGTGTACAGCATTTGTAACAAAACATGAATTGTCAGTTCAAATAGAAATAAATGTGTATGACCTGATAGCCATGACAGAGACATGGCTGAAAGGTGACCAAGGCTGGGACCTGAATATTCAAGGGTACCTGAAATTTTGCAAGTACAGGAGGCTAGGGAAAGGTGGTGGGGTAGTTTTGTTAATTAATGATGACATTAGTACAATGGTGAGGAGTGACCTTAGTTCTGAAGATCAAGATGTAGAATCAATTTGGGTAGAGATAAGAAAAGCAAAGGTAAGAAGTGGGAATGGTTTATAGGCCCCCTGATGGTAACTACACTGTAGGACGGGGTATACAGGAAGAAATAATGGGGGCTAGTCAGAAAGGTATGGCAGTAATCATGGGTAATTTTAATCTACATATAGATTGGATAAATCAGATTGGCAAAAGTACCCTGGAAGAGAAGGTTCAAGAGTACAATGACAGGATTAGTTAATGAACTCATAGTGAAGGAAGCCTGTAGGTAGCATTGATCATAACATGATTGAATTTCACATTCAGTTTGAGGGAGAGAAGATTGGACCTCCTAAGACTAGTGTTTGAAACTTAAATAAAGGCAAATACAAGGGTATGAAGACAGAGCTAGCTGAAATGAACTGGGAAATTTGGTCAAGGGGTAGGTCAGTAGAGATGCAGTGGGAGGTATTTAATGAGTTATTTCATAACACTCAGCAAAGATATATTCTAGTGAGAAAGAAACTCTAGAAGAAGGATGCACCATCTGTGGCTGACTAGGGAAGTTTAAGATACAATCAGATTGAAAGAAAAAGCATACAATTCTGTGAAGATTAGGGTAGGTCAGAAGATTGGACAGAATTTTTTAAAATAGCAAAGAATGACTAAAAAAGCAACAAGGAGGGACAAAATAGAGCATGAGAGAAAGTGAGCTATAAATATATATAGTAAGAGTTTCTACAAGTATTTAAAAAGGAAAAGAGTAACTAAAGCGAGTGTGGGTCCTCTAAAGAGTGAATCTGGCAAATTAATAATGGGAAATAAGGAAGTGGCAGAAGTATTGAACAGATATTTTGTGTCTGTCTTCACTGTTGAAGACAACATCCCATAAGTACTTGTAAATTAAGAGGTGAAAGAGAGAGGGAACTTAAAAGAATTACAATCACTAGGGAAAAGGGCACTAAGAAAACTATTAGAACTAAACGCTGACAAGTCCACAAAACCTGATGGACTTCATCCTAGGGTCTCAAAAGACGTGGCTGCAGAGATAGTATATGCATTGGCATAATTTATCAAAATTCCATAGATTCTGGAAAGATCCCATCAGATTAGAAAACAGCGAATGTAACTCCTCTATTCAAGAAAGGAGGGAGACAGAAAGCACAAAATTACAGGCCAACTAACCAAACATCTGTCATAGGGAAAATGCTAGACTCCATTATTGAGGAGGTTATAGCAGGGTACTTAAGAAATCTTAATGCAATCAGGCAGAGTCAACTTGGTTTTGTGAAAGGGAAATCATGTTTGACTAATTTATTAGATTCTTTTGAGGTAGCAACAAGCAATGTTCATAAAGAGGAACCTGTGGATGTGGTGTACTTCGATTTCCAAAAGATACTTGATAAAATGTGACAACAAAGGTTACCACTCAAAATAGGAGCTCATGGTTTAGAGGGTAATATATTAGAATGAATAGAGCATTGGTTAGTTAAGATGACACAGAGCAGGGATAAACTGGGTCATTTTCGGGTTGGCAAGCTGTAACTAGTGGAGTGGGCCACAGGGATCAGTGCTGGGCCCTTAACTATTTACTATCTCTATCACAGGCTTGGGTGAAGGGACTGAATGTATGGTTGCTAAATTTGCTGATGACGCAAAGATAGGTTGGAGAGTAAGTTGTGAAGAGGACATTAGGGCTGGTATTTTCCGTGCCCACTGGCATCAGGCGTGTTCGGTGGTGTAAGTGGACAACATGGTGAGAAGGCCAAAAATCGGTTTCACGACATTGTGAAACCAGTTTGCGATTGTCCGCTAAGCCCGTAGATAGCGGACCGAGTTCCCTGCCATCAGACGTCAGGAACTTCATTGTAAAACATCAGCATATCATTATAAGGCCAGCCTGCTGGGTTCATCCTCGCCCGCTGGATTGTCCACCCACATCGGCAGGAAAACACGCCGGTGCAGAACACGCCTTGACAAATGTAATGGGACTTACCTCCAGGGCCTTGATCACATCGCGGACATCCAAGGAGCAGAAGATGCTGGACAGCAACGGGATCCTGGAGAAACATCCATGGCATACTGGGTGGATTCTCAAGGACATGGCTTTGCTGCGAAGCAGCTCACAGAAGTTGGAAAGTCACTGTTGATGCTCACAATGGATGACGGCGAGGGGATGGTAGAGGAAGTTCGAGGATCGACTGGGAGGTGAAGAGGTGTTGGGAGTGTGAGGTTGGGAGGGGGCAAATGAAGGTGTTGGGAGGGGGGAATAAAGGTGTCGGGGGGTAAGATTGGTAGAAGGGGAACGAAGGTGTCAAGGTGCGAGGTTGGGGAGGAGGGGGTAATGGGAGAAGATGGCAGCTGGGGAGGTGGGTTGAAGGGTGGGGGGGGTGTGTAAGGTGTAAGGGAAGGAGTTCCAAGGGGAGAAGGAGAACAGAGAGGGGAAGGAGTCCAGGCAGAGGAAAGAGTGCGGAGAGGGGAGGGAGTATGGGAGAGGGAAGAGAGTCCAGGGGGAGGCAGGAGTGCATGGAGAGGAGGGAGTCTTGGGAGGGGGAGGAAGGATTGCGGAGAGGGGAGGGAGTAAGGTTGGAGGAAGGAGTTGGGAAGGCAGAAGGAGTAAAGCTAGAGGAAGAAGTGAGGCTGGAGGAAGAGGTAAGGCTGGAGAAAGGAATTGGGAGGGGGGAAGGACAAAGGGTGGTGGAAGAAGTAAGGGTGTCTGAGGGAGTCAGGAAGGGGGAGGGGCTAAGCGTGGGGGAATCTGGGGGGGGTGGTGTGGGAGGACTAAGGGGGATGAAAAGGGTTTCGGCGGGGGAAGGTGTCTGGAGGGGGTGGCGGGGAGGGGTTCGGGAGGGAGAAAGGGTCCAGAGGGGGGGAAGGGGTTCCAAGGGAGAAGGGGTCAGGAGTGGGGGATGTCCACGTGAACGTGCAAAGGAGGGGTCTGATGGGTCCATGACTGCCTCCTGGGGAGCAAAAAGAAGGTGGTCATGGTATGAGGAAATGGTGAGAATGACTGAGGGCAGAGTGAGACAGTAGGGTGGGAATGTGAGGATTCAACAATAGCGATAGAAGGTTCGGTGAGGGTGGTTGGTGGGGATTTGGGGGAAGACACTGACCCTGGGGGTGGGAAGGAGGTTGAGGAGGTGAATGTGGATGGGGGTGGGATTTTGGGAAGGAAGGGAATGTGCATGTTCACCTGGACATCTCCGAAGCAAAAGGGTTGTGGCTGGTAGGTCACGTACGGGAGATGGAAGGTGATGTCGAGGTGTCAACTGTGATGGGGGAAAGGAAATGGGTGATTGGGCGAGGGGATAAGATGGGAGAGCTGATGAAAAAGCAAATCCAGATCATACTGTCCAAATCAAAAGTGAAACAACAATCATGGTGGGTGAGATCAGTTGCTGCATGGGAGTGTGATCATTGGGTGGGCGGAGATGCAGGTCAGCTCAGATGGACAACTGAAAGCAAATCCCAGCAGGCAGCATTCAAAATGCTCAGGACATTGAGATGAGTGTGATACGTGTGTGTGGGAGAGTGTTTGAATGAGGCGCTGAAAGGCCCTGCCACACACACTTCTCCCTCCAGAATCACTCATTGGCCAGCTGCGTGTTTTCTGGGAATGCATAATTAATACAGTGGGTTTGGGATGATACAGCATGAAAGCCACCATTGCGTTCCGCAGATAAAACATCATTTTACTCGCTCGCTACCGCACTTAGTGCAAATCTGGGACGATTCCACTTATGGAGTCTGCGAAGCAATATAGATTGGTTAATTGAGTGGGCAAAAATTTGGCAAAAGGAGTACAATGTGAAAAATGTGAACTTATCCACTTTGACAGGAAGAATAGAAAAGTGCTATGGGGCGGATTTTTCCCTTGTCGGACGAGCTCGGCGGGAGGCAGCTGGAAAGCCGACCGCCTCCCGCGATTGGGACCAGACCGTGATTTCATGCTGGCGGGCCAATTAAGGCCCGCCCAGTGTGAAACGCAAGTGGCAGCTGTGTGTGTGGAGGGGGGCGAGCGCAAATTTTGTGCATGCGTGCGAGTGCTTGCTTGAAAATCTCCCTGAGGTACAGAGCTGCCTCAGGGAGATGAACATTTTCAAAATAAAAAATAAAGATTTCTGAAATGTTATAAAACATGTCCCCTCATGTGACTGTCACATGAGCAGGGACATGTTAAAAATGATATTAAAAAAAACTTATTTTATTTTTATTTGCTGTTGGAAACCTAAAAAATGCAGAGGTTGCTTGGCCTTTTCATCTGCCTACCAACCGTAAGGTTGGATGGGCAGCGAAAAATTTCTTTCAATCACCTTTTTAATGGCCTTAACACGCCCTTTAATTGTTGGCAGGACTCTGGCGCTTGCCCGCCAACCGAAATATCGCATGAGTGTGCGATGATGTCGGGACACTCACCTGACATCATCGTACGTCATTTTACGCTTGGTCAGGTTGGGCGCGCGCCCACCCAATGAGCTAATAATTCTCCCCTATATTTTTTTAAATGAAGAAAGAATATATGAATCACAAAAAATTAGTATTTAAGTACAGCAAGCGATTAGGAAGGCAAATGGAATGTTGTCATCTATTGCAAGGGAATGTAAAAGTAGGAAAATTTTGCAAGAGTTGTACAATGCATTGAAAAGATGACATCTGAAGTACTGTGTACAGTTTTGGTCTCCTTACTTAAGAAAGGACATAATTGCATTCGACAAGGCTCATTCAACTGATTCCTGGGATGAAGGTGTTATCTTATGAGGAAAGATTGGACAGGTTAAGCCTGTATCTATTGGAGTTTAGAAGAATGAGAGGTAATCTTATTAAAACATGTAAGATCCTGAGTGGACTTGACAGGGGAGATGCAGAGAGGATGTTCCCCCTTATGGGAAAGAGTAGAACTAGGGGACACAGTTAAAAAAATAAGGAGTCTCCCATTTAAGATGGATATGAGGGGAATTTTTTCCTCTCAGAGGGTCATTAATCTATGGAATTCTCTTCTCCAGAGAGCATGGAGGCACAGTCGTTGAATACTTCTAGGCTAATTTAGATAGATGCTTGATTTGTAAGGGGATCAAAGGATATAGGGGATTGAGAGGAAAGTAGAGTTGAGGCCACATTCAGATAAGCCACGAGCTCATCAAATGGTGGAGTAGGCTAGAGGGGAAGAATGGCCTAGCCCTCTGCTTCTAATTCATATGTTCTTACATATCTCTGCCTGATCTACAAAGTTTTAGCATCAAATTTGGCCATCTTAAATACTTTACACAGTAAAATTATGTGAAAGCCTGCTGATTTATTTTTCCTACAATTTCAGCAGCCAACCAATTTCACCACCCACTTCCAATTTATTTGTTGTCCAATGGTTTCAGTCCCAGACCAGTCCCAATCTGTTTTTGACAGGGGAGAGATGTGCATAATTTCCCCTTTTTCCCGTCTCTCGACTGACCGCATAAAGATATATTTTTGAGGAGTGTTTTAACCCTTGAGTGCTGTGACGTTTAAGGACAAACACAAAATAAGCTTTCTTGTATGTTTAAATTAAAAGAAAGGATAAACAATTATTTTGCACAGCATCCAAAATGTAATTGCAACAAACACCCACCCCTCATTCACACAAGATCCACACACACACATGCAAGAAAAGATGATTACAGACAAAAGATAGCATGCACTGACATCTTTAAGAAGAGTTCAAGAGCCACTATTCCGCTGTTTCTTCAAGATTAGAAGTATTGCAGGCCTGAAAATTCTCTCTGGTTTACTGAAGAAAGAATGGAGGTTGGGAGTTTCTGTTGACGACTTTAGACAAGCTCCTGTAGTGTAGATATATCTTGTAGGTAAAAATAGCTAGCCCCAGTTCTTCTCTACCTGTAGTGAGTTCCCTAGGCAGGATCCTTCCTTTGCCTGGGTGAGATCTCTCTCTCTCTCTGTGGTGTTTGCCCCAGACTGCCTTCTCTGGACTTTTCTTAACATAATAAGACCTTTGCTATCTCAAGCCAGTTTCTGTCATGTGACCACAGAATCAATACTCCAATTATCCACACAACGGTTACGTGACGTAAGCCATCACGCCAAATAGGGAATGAATGATGGCAATTCACAACTTCCCTGGTAAAGTGGTTTCTTCACACCCTTCTTTGTTGGATTTCAAGTTTACAGATACCAAGTCTGGGGTGACCATTTTATCTCAGTTTTTGTAAATATCCAGACAATAGTAATTGTAAAATCCACAAGTGATCTTGTTGCATTCTGCTATATCTTCAATGGTTGTTTACAATTTAATGACTTTCCAGAGGTATGTTCAGACATGAGTTAGTCCCTGTCTGTTCATAAACCAGAAAAGTGTGCTGACCCCCTGGACTCAATTTTGTCGAGGTAAATTGTCCATATTCTGCCTTTCTAAAAATAAAGTGTCCTACCTAGTAACAAAAGCAGGACTCTCTTGAAGTGTCTTGGATAGGTCACCAGATCAGTTCAAGGGTCAGTGAACCGCAAGGCAGGATTTTTAGGTTGGCGTGCGGGTGCGATCGGTGGGCCCAGGAGCGGTCGGAGTACGGACCACTGCGATTTCATGCCAGCTGGCCAGTTAACAGCCAGCCAGTGTGAAACGTGCACTGAAATGCTCAGCGCTGCTGGTGTGGGGGCGGGAGGAGGTCGGGCACTGACGCAAGCGCGGGCTCAAGCGAACACTGAATGAAAGCTCCCTGAAGGCAGAGAGCTGCCTCAGGGAGCTGAAGACTTTGAAACCAATAAATAAAGCTTTTACAATCCAGGAAAAAATGTCTACACATCACAATCAGTTACCTGAACATGATGAAAATTCTGTCCTACATTTTTTCTTCTTTAATGATGGAAACCTCATCCTGCCCTTGGATGAGGTTGCATCAAAAATGCACCACAAATAGGGCAATTGCTTTATTATAAGTTAATGCGAAGTTATTATGTGTATATTTCTATGCAGTGAAATATATTTCTGCTTGGGTTTCCTAGCAGAAAATTGCAAAGAGTTCCAAAGAAATATTTTTATTTCTGAATTCCTATTTTAAGCTAGAGTTGAAGCAGCATTGATATATGACACTGCTAAGGTGGTACCTTAGATGGTGCCTTACGTGTGAGGGAGGGAAATTGCTGTGGCAAGGCTGATGGTGTTGGCTGAAAATAATTATTTTTGGAAAGAAAGATTCAAAAATATCCCCCCTGGCACCTACATCCATTATATAAATAACCCTGATCATGGGAAAGAGGCTGAGGTCAACTGCTTAGGCAAGCCATGGGCAGAAATCACGCTGCTCTGAAGATCTGTAAGAGCTGTGCCAAAAAGAAAAATTATATTTTGTCTATATTGATCACACGTTTCGTTATTTTGGTTAATAGTGGTTACTTCAAAACGAGGCATCTACCAGACAATTTTAGAAAAAAAACAGTTATTTAACAGTGGTAATTACTTGTAGGTTTCGTAACATTCCTTGAAACTCATATAGTTGGTTAATGTTATTGAAAAGTAGCTCACTGAGAAGTTTCATTAACTCTTTAGTCAGTTGCCGTTTGTAAATAGAAACTGGTGGAAGATAGATACTATCTGATGGTATAATTTGTGGTCATAGGAATACAATGTTATTTCATCACTGCTGGGGTACTTTTATTCCATATCTAGATTTTCTTAGTCTCTTGAGTTGTAATAATATAATTGATACCAGACCTTTCACAATCTTGATGCTTCTCTGTTAATAGCTATTGCAAAAGTCATTCACAATCTGAAATTCCATTTAACACTGATGGAGGATGCATTGCTTCAAGACATTATATTAGTCTGTGGTGGAAAAAAAAATCAATGCATACTTTCCCAAGGTACAATCTGGTGAAAAATAATAGCATCACTTGCTGAATATCAAAAGATGATTGTTGACCTTCATACTAAGTTGAAGTTCCCAGCCTTTAGTGTGCAAACCAAATTTTTGCAGATCTGTTTAATCAATTCAATTAAATTAACTTCATTTGTCTTGTAAGTGCTTTACCAAATATAGTGGAACAGAGAGGCCATTTGACCTAAATTTTGGTGAAAAGATGAAAACAAGCATGACGTATACTGTGTTAATAAGACATGCTTGAAAATCTGATTTTAGCAGACAATTTTGGGCCTACTTGTTGATTATCATACTTTCAACTTGCCTGGAGGCTTCAACACAAACACCTGCAGGCTTAGCACTCAAACATTAATTAGAAGCAAATTTTGTGGTACAGTACATGTGGAATGTGCTAACTCACTTCCAGTGATGGTTTGGAATACGCTTACTGGCCCACATTGGCATAATTCAGAATGACTCAGAAACGAAGGGAGATGGTGCATACACCAAGCATTGGAGATCCCCATGAAGGAGATCTAAAAGAGGAGGCATATCCTGTACCCACAGGCGTGGGTGGGGGGATGCAACCCCGCTCTCTTATTTATTTATTCATGGGATGTGGGCATCGCTGACTAGGCCCAGCATTTACTGCCCATCCCTAATTGCTCTTGAAAAGGTGGTGGTGAGCTTCCTTCTTAAACCACTGCAGTCCATGTGGCGTAGGTATACCCATAGTGCTGTTAGGGAGGGAGTTCCAGGATTTTGACCCAGCGACAGTGAATGAATGTTGATATATTTCTGAGTCAGAGTGGTAAGTGGCTTGGAGGGAAGCTTCCAGCTCATGGCGTTCCCATGTATCTGTTACCCTTGCCCTTCTAGATGGTAGCAGTCACGGGTTTGAAGGTGCTGTCTAAGGAACTTTGGTGAGTTTCTGCAGTGCATCTTGTTGATGATACACACTGCTGGCACTCTGTGTCGGTGGTGGATGGAATGAGTAGGGTGCCAGTTAAATGGGCTGTTTTAGCCTGGATGGTGTCAGGCTTCTTGAGTGCTGTTGGAGCTGCCCTCATCTAGGCAAGTGGACAGTGCTCCATCACACTCCTGACTTGTGCCTTGTAGATGGTGGACAGGCTTTGGGGAATCAGGAGGCGAGTTGCTCGCCACATGATTCCTAGCCTCTGACCTGCTTTTGTAGCCACAGTATTTATATGGCTAGTCCAGTTTAGTTTCTGGTCAATGGTGATCCCAAGAATATTGATAGCGGGAGATTCAGTGATGGTGATGCCATTGAATGTCAAGGGCCATTGTTTAGATTCTCTCTTGTTGGAGATGGTCATTACCTGGCATTTGCGTGGCACGAATATTGTTTGCCACTTGTCTGACCTTTGGGCCTTGCTGCATTTGGATATGGACTGCTTCAGTATCTGTGGAGTCGCAAATGGTGCTGATTATCATCTCCTGCAGCAGATGATGCTGCTCTGCCTTCTCTCATGTCCTCTTCCCATTCCTCCTGCAAAGTAAAGAAGACCGCTAAACAGGTGCCCATGACCAAGTGCTCCCTTTCTCCTGGTGATGCTTATTAGGCGTTCAATAAGTCAGAATAGCATTTACTCTATTTAGATGAAGTCCTCCGAGAATTCCCAGAAAGTCTCCAGATGTGTTTCAAAAGCTACCTTCAACTTTCCAGCAGGAAGCAAATAGTAAAAGTGAATATTCCTTAAAGTAGTGCTCAAAATCCTCAGCAATGACTCATTTACTCCCCAATAGCAGATCACTGTTAGGAAAGGGCATTAGGAGAAGGAACTCTCCATAGGTTGGAGTCGGACCAAGGAAGACAGTTGTAGTTGTTCAAGGTCAATCATCTCAGCCCCAGGATATCACTGCAGGAGTTCCTCAGGGCAGTATCCTAGGCCCAACCATGTTCAGCTGCTTCATCCTTCCCTCCATCATAAGATCAGAAGTGGGGATGTTCACTGATGATTGCACAGTGTTCAGTTCCATTTGTAACTCCTCATATACTGAAACAGTCCTTGAGTGCATGCAGCAAGATCTGGACAACATTCAGGCTTGAGCTGATAGGTGCATGAATCATTTGCGCCAGGCGATGATCTTATCCAACAAGAGATCACTTAGGTACCTCCACTTGATGTTTGGTGACATTGCTATCACTGAACCTGCTACCATCAACATCCTTTGGATTGTATTATGATCCTTGGCCAGATCCCCAAATTGTTGGTAATATCTGGTTGGGGACCAATAACGTTTTGTTTAAAATAGGTAAAGTTTGAGGTTCAAGACACTTGCTCAGTGAAGAAAGTTACAAGATTCCACGCGGTTTGATCAAACATAAATAAATTTTCCTGTGCAAGGTGAGAAAGATAAAGCAATTTACAATATCTATCTTATACTGTAACATTCAGGGTAAGTACGAGATACACGTGAATTAACAAACCAGCTACGGTCGAACACACCATACTACGCAATAAATGGCAGATGCAACCAAGATAGAGTTCTGGATTTCTCAGTAAAAGACCCAGACATCAGTAACACTCTGGCTGGGATTTTCAGTGCTCGCCGGCGCTGGGAGTGTTCGGTGGCATGAGCGGACAATATGGCGTGATCAGTTTCACAACGGCGTGAAGCCAGTTTGTGATTGCCTGCTCAGCCTGCAAATGGCAGACTGCGTTCTCTGCCATCGGACATCGAGAGCCTCATCGTAATACATCAACATCTCATTAGGCCTGCCTGAATCACCCCCTCTGCTGGATCGTCCGCCCATGTCAGTGGGAAAACACGCCAATGTAGAACATTTCTTGATAACTGTGACGTGCAGAGATCGGGACTTACCTGCCAGGGCTTTGCTCACATCACGGACATCCCGGGAGCAGAGGATGTTACAGCCCAACACCAACGGCATACTGGGGGAACATCCATGGCATGCTGGGTGGATTCTCATGGACATGGCTCTGCTGTGAAGCAGCGCACAGCAGTTGGACAATGTGGCAAAGACTGGTGGTAAGCCAGGGGATTGGGAAAATTTTAAAAACCAACAAAAATGCATATGGGACACTTGCCTTTCTCTATCGAGGCATAGATTACAAAAGTAGGGAGGTCATGTTGGAGTTGTAGTGAGGCCACAGCTGGAGTACTGTGTGCAGTTCTGGTTGCCATATTATAGGAAGGATGTGATTGCACTGGAGAGGGTGCAGAGGAGATTCACCAGGATGTTGCCTGGAGTGAAACATTTAAGTTATGAAAAGAGGTTGGATAGACTTGGGTTGTTTTCGTTGGAGCGGAGAAGACTGAGGGGCGACCTGATCGAGGTGTACAAGATTATGAGGGACATGGCCAGGGTGGATAGGGAGCAGCTGTTCCCCTTAGTTGAAGGGTCAGTCACAAGGGGGCATAAGTTCAAGGTGAGGGGCAGGAGGTTTAGGGGGGATGTGAGGAAAAACTTTTTTACCCAGAGGGTGGTGATGGTCTGGAATGCACTGCCTGGGAGGGTGGTGGAGGCGGGTTGCTTCACATCCTTGAAGAAGTACCTGGATGAGCACTTGGCATGTCATAACATTCAAGACTATGGGCCAAGTGCTGGTAAATGGGATTAGGTAAGTAGGTCAGGTGTTTCTCACGTGTCGGTGCAGACTCGATGGGCCGAAGGGCCTCTTCTGCACTGTGATTCTGTGATATTGAACTGGGTATTCGCTTTCAATTTATGCCATGGAAGCCAACCAACTTTTAAACTTCGTTATTAATTTTATAAATAAATAAAAATAGAACTAAATGTGTGAATTTAATAATGCAGTTAAGCCAAACAATATTCAAACTAGCCCCCGTTTATAATAGTTCCTCCCACTTGAAAATTGATGGTGGTAATCAATAAGAAGATGATAAAATGTAAACAAAAGATCTTAAATTTTAAAATCTTGAAGTTAGGAACAAGTTAGAAAGGATAGATGAAATGGGGGAGGAATAAAAAACAAAATTGAAGTTACAATAGGACAGGAGAAATCTCACTGTGTGATATTAGCATAAGAATTCTATACTACTGTTGTAAATATTTATGTCCAGTACTTTAATGGAAGGATTAACCTGCTTTGTATATATCACAGTTTACCTCAATAAAGCATGAGAAAGAAAAGAAAATGCGTAAAGGAATGACTGGGCAAGTACATAGGAGGCTTACAGCAAATTGCCAACCAGTTTTGATGCTTCTCTGGCCCCACAAGGAAATGTAAAGCCTCCTCTGTCTCAGGTTTCTCTCCTTCTCAAATGTGACACTCTCTGCAGACCCTTGCCATGACTTAAACAGAATTCCAGCTACTGTTCCATAGGTAACTTCCTGCTGCTCAGAATTACATTTCCAGACAGAGTGCTTCTTGCCCATTTCAGGTGGACAGCTGGCTGGAGCATGCAAATGAGACCTGGAATTTTAAAACGCCAGCAAATATGGCAAGAGTGGGGAAAATAGTAACAAGACAAACTTAACTAATATTTATCTGATTGGATGCAGCATTCATAATGAGATGAATTGATGGTACAAATAGAAATACATGGGTACAGATGATAGTCATTACAGAAATGTGTTTGCAAGGCGACCAAGCTTGGGAATTGAATATTCAGGGATAGCTGACATTTCAGAAGGCTAGGCAGAAAGGAAAAGGAGGTGGGCAATTCTGTTAATATAGGATAAGATTAGTAAACTAGTGAGAAATGATCTTGACTGAGTAGATCAAGATGTAAAATCTGTTTGACTCGAGATAAGAAATATCAAGGGAAGGTCACTGGTGGATGTAGTCGATAGACTACCTAACAATAGCTACATTGGAAGACAGATCAAGAAATAATGTTGGCTTATAAGAAAGACACTACAATAATTATAGGTGACTTTAATTTTTGACATAGATTGGACAGATCAAATAGACAGATGAAGCCCTGAGGATGAGTGTATGCATGTCAATGTGGAATCAACCAGGAAACATGCTATTGGATAATATATAAGACATAATTAATTATTAATTAATTAATTAATGTAAGGATCCTGTAGGAAAAAACATAATATGACAGAGTGTCATATTCAGTTTGCAGGTGAGAAACTAAAATAGTATCTCAAACTTAACAGAAAGGCAATTACAAAGGCATGAAAGCAGAGTTAACTAAAGTGGACTGGGAAAATCCAATATAGTGGTAGGCTAGAAGATTAGGAAAATTTTAGAAACCAGCAAAGCATGGATCAAAAAAAAGCAGATAATAGATTGAGAGTAAACTAGCAAGAAATATTTTTTAAAAACAGTAAGAGCTTCAACAAGTATATTGAAAGGAAAAGAGTAGCTAAATTAATCATTGATCCTTTTTAGAGGATGAAACTGGGAAATTAATAATGGAGAAGAAGGAGATGGCAAGAAGGAGATGGTGGAGACTTTGACCAAATATTTTGTATCAATCTTCACATAAGAAGACACTTAAAAGCATCCCAATATCAGGGCAGAAGGAGGGAAGAACTTAAAACAATCATTATCATTGGAGAAAATATATGAGACAAATTAATGGGGCTAAAGGTTGAGAAGCCCCCTGGACCTGATCTTAGAGTCTTTAAAGAAGTGGCTGCAGATATTGGATACATTGGTTTTAAACTTCCAAAATTCCCTAGATCCTTGAAAGGTCACAGAGGATGGGAAAATTGCAAATGTACTGGTCCTATCAAGAAAGGAGGGAGCACAGAAAGCAGGAAACTATAAATCAGTTAACCCAACATCTTTCATTGGGAAAATTCTGGAATCTATTTTTCAGGGACTAGTAGCAGGACATTTAGAAAATTATAATACAATGAAGCAGATGGGGTAATATATTGACATGGATAGAAGATTGGCTAACTAATAGAAAGCAGAGAATCAGTATAAATAGGGCATTTTCAGGTTGTTAAACTGTAGCTACTGGGGTGCCACAGTGATCAGTGCTGAGGCCTTAACCATTTGTAATCTATATTAATGATTTGGATGAAAAGACCACATGTATTGAAACCAAATTTACTGATGATGGTGTAAGTGCTCACTTAAAGTTGTAGCTGTTTTCCTGAAAAATGTGACTTTAAGTGAATTATAGGAGCCCATAGGAACCAATGTTAAAGCCAAAGTTAGGTTCCTTTAGACATTTCTTGTCTGGAAAAAGACAACGTACAATTGAAATACTGTACCATACATGCGCAGCACTGTGCATCCCTAGCTGAAATAACTTGCAAAATAAAATACATTACTAAATATGAAAGAAATTACCGTACAATGCAGTATACAATAGGAAAATAGACTCACCTTACTTTTAAGTTCTTCTTCTTATCGTGTCCATGGACAGTCTATACATGGCCCAGCCAGAACTAGACACATTTTTGCGCCTTGTTGTTAAATTCAGCAAGATCTGCAACAGTGCAGGGTTCCTCTAGCGATAGGCATTGCAGGAGATGTTGCATAGTCTGTGGCTCAGTTCCACATTCACAAGTTGTCGGGCTGGTTGTATATCCCCATTTGCTTAGTGACACCTTTGAACAACCTACACCAGTCCTAAGTCTGTTAAGACACTTCCAGGTTGCCCAGTTGCAATTAGCTCCTGGGAGATTGCTTTCATCTGGTAGAATTTCCATCGCTGGGGGTTGTTCGAGACTGGTGAGCTGGTCTTTCCACAAGGCAATGCAGGCTTCAGATGGGGTTGATTGTAATGGAACAACACTGTTCATGAAGCTCTTCCTTGACTTTAGGCGGCTGGGTATAGGCGCATGACCATGTAGAGGGTGCCTCTCATCTGATGTTTGACGGAGTCGCTCTTTCTTGCTGGCTACCGTTCTTCTTATATCAGGGGAGCGATACCCGCCAGGATATATAGGCTGTTGGTGTTTGTTGGTTTTGAACAACCTGTAATAAGTCGGCAGCTTGCATTCAGAACAGCATCCATCTTCTTAGCATGAGTAGATCTTTCCCATGCAGGGCAGGCGTATTCAGCAGTGGAATAGCAAAGAGCAAGTGCACTGGTTCGCAATGTTTTCGAGCTTGCTCCCAATTTTGTGTTAGTGAGCTTATTCAGGATGTTGTTTCGTGCCTTTGTCTTTTTGATGTGGTTCTTGAAGGTGAGGCATCTGTCAAGGGAGACTCCTAAGTAGATAGGGTGCTCGCAATGCGTCAGTGTTGCTCCACGCCAGGTTATTTTAAACTGGCGTTTGGCTTCACGGTTTCTGAGGTGGAATGCACAAACTTCCGTCTTTGATGGGTTTGTGCGTAGGTGGTTTTCTTCATAGTAGGGTGTTAGTCCCTCCAAGGCCTCAGAAAGCATTTTCTCCACGGTGTTAAAATCAGTGCTTTGGGCAGTGACACATAAGTCATCAGCATATATAAAACGGCATGTGACACCGTCTATAGGTTGGTCATTCGTGTAGATGTTGTACAGCAGCGGTGCAAGCATGCTTCCCTGAGGAAGACCATTCTTCTGAATACGCCACCTGCTGCGCTTCCCACCTAGTTCAACATAGAACCAGCGATTCTGAAGCATGCTTCCTAACAGCTCTGTTAAGTGAATATCTTTTGTCATCTCTAGGATCTTGCAGAGGAGACGTCAATGGTTCACTGTATCGAGTGCTGCTGACGGGTCTACAAAAACAGCACCTGTTACCATCCCTTGCTCAAAACCATCTTCGATATGTGTGAGGTTGAGCAGTTGGCTTGTTGTTGATTTGCCAGGGCGGAAACCTGCTTGCTCTGGAATGATCTTCTCATCTACAGTTGGTGCTATCCTATTGAGTATCAGGCGTTCAAACAGCTTATTGGTGTGGCAAAGCAGTGAAATTGGCCGAAAACTCTTAGGATCTGAGGGATCTTTTCCAGGCTTTAATAGTGCTATTACATGTGCCTTTCTGCCAAATATTAGGTAGCTTGTGTGTTGCCAGACAGTGGATGAACAATTGTAGGAGCCATTTCTTTGCTTGCTGTCCAAAATGCTTTATCTGCTCCATTGCTATGTTGTCAAGACCAATTGCTTTCCTGTGTTTTAGACCAGATGTACCAGTTTCCAGCTCTTCCATGGTGAATGGTCCAGTGATGCCAGGGCCATCGCTGTACTTCTTCCTATCTAGTTGTGCTCTTGGTTGTTTCTTGTTGATTTTTCCATTTAGGAGTAACTGGTGTGCAACTTGGTTAGCAAACACATTTGGATGTTGGGCAGCTTTCTTGGGATCGCCTCCGAGTTTGCGTATGAGAGACCATGCCTTCTTGCTGTTTTTTGTAAGATCTGTTGTCTCTATCAAGGTGTCCCAGGTGTTTTGATGCTCTTGAGAGATACTTAACATCACCCTCTCACCGGTAGATATTGTTTCCTCTGAGAAGGGGTCAGATTCAAACATTGAGACATATTCCCAGTAGAGTTCAGCATTCTCCTGGGTGAGACCAGAGATGTAGTGAGCTCTACAACCTCGGGGGATCTTCCTTCTGGCTGTTTTCTGGACAGCTTTTGCAAACAGGTTGTAGTGCTCAGGTAATGGTTTAATGCATTTAACCTTACGGTCAAGTGCTCGTATGAACCCGTTCCAATCGGCCTTCTTGATGTTGAAGCACCTTTTGAATGGTACGATGGTTGGTAACACTGCTGCATTTACCTGGATACCAATAGGACGGTGTTGTGTCTGTGGTATTGGGTCTGTGACAAGCTTCTTGCAGAGGCCAGCAATGTCGTTGCTGACAATGGCAAGATCTGGGTTATAACTACACTTCCAGTGGGCACTGTGGAAGGAGGCTGGCACTTTAGGATTGTGGATAAGACTAAGCTGGTTAGCACCCATCCATTCTTCGACTGCTTCTCCATCGTTGTTAGACTCCTTGTACCCTCATTGGGTACTGTGGCTTTTAAAATCTCCAATGATGATCTGTGGTTTATTGTGCAGGTTGGGTACAGGGTTAGAGAAGCTGAAATCTGTGCCAGGTGGCTTGTACACTGAGGTCACTACTACTTTGTTCAGCTCTACAGTTAGAATTTCGATGTTGTCTTCCTCTGTTTTAGAAGTGGCTTCTACAACTGAACCAGCTCTAACAAATATAGCACTGCCATATTGTCGATGAGATCTTTCAATAACCAGGAACATTTCTGGTAATTTTGGGTGGTTGTTCTCACTTACTCTATGTGTCTCATGCAGGCAGAGGACATCACACTGCAACTCATTGCATAATGTAGCGAGGATGTTTTGTTTAGCTACAGAGAACCCTTCAACGTTAGCAGATATAACAGTCAATGCCGTTTTAGGTTGACCACGCTCCATCTAGTGGCAGAAGTTGGTCGGTGCAGTTATCAGCTGAATTCCCAGGACTACCTGCACTGATTGACTTCTGCCGCTAGGTGGAGCACGAGTTCAGCATGGGCAAAGTCAGTGGCAAAGACAATAGTGGAGCCAGCTGCAGGGGGAAGAACAACAGACCCCGTAGCCTAAGGTAAGAACAAAGGGCGGCAGACAAGGCCCACGAGGAGAGGCAATGCCATAGAGCGAGGCCTTGGAGTGGAGACAGGGGCAGGAGGCAAGGCCTGAGTGCCAGGGCAGGAAGCAATGCTGGGAGCCAAGGGTGGCAGCGGCAGGGAGAATGAGAGGATGAGCAGATGTGCTGGGAAATGGTTTTGTGAGCAGGCAGGCCACAGAAGAGGAAGTCTGTGGCAAACAACGTCAAAGTGAAACTAACAACATAAAGCGGATATATTGACACTATTAACGATGTTAAAGCAAAACAGTGTTAAGAGAGTCGACATTAAGCAAGGACCTAGTGTACAAAGATAGGTGAGAAAGCGAGATGTGAGGAAGTTAGGAGTTTGCAAAGGGATATACATAGGTTAAGTGAGTGCAAAAAAATTGCCAGATGGAGTTTAATGTGGGGAAATGTTCAGGTTATCCACTTTGGCAGGGAGAATAGAAAGCAGGATATTATTTAAATGGAGAGAGACTACAGAATGCTGTGTCCTCACACATGAAACACAGAAGGTTAGAATGCAGGTACAGCAAGTAATTAGGAAGGCAAATGGAATGTTGGCCTTTATTGCAGGGGGGATGGAATACAAAAATAGAAATTTCTTAAATTTCTTGTTACCACTGTACAGGGCATTGGTGAGACTGCATCCACCTAGATGCTGAGATCAACAGATTTTTACAAGGGAGTCAAGGGTGATGGGGAACAGGAAGGAAAGTGGAGTTAAGGATAAGATCAGATTCAATGGTGGATATGGCTTAAAGGGCTGTTTGGCCTACTCCAGTTTCTATTACTTATGTTCTTACATTCTCATGCTATTGAGACACTAAATGTTGGTGCTTGCCTGCTCAATTTCCATTCAAACTTAAAATTAGTCTATAGTCTTTGCTTAAATCATTAACTCTAGTAATATATTCCAATATATTGCAACCATCTATTAATAAAAGAAAGTATCCTCCCTCTTTCTAAAATCTCTTACATTTAAACTTATATGGATATTCCCCACCTCTGCTCCAGAAACTCAACCACTGCAATTAGTCTGGGATGAAGTTCTGCCAAGGTTCTCCCACTCAGAAGTTATGGTTGTCAAACAGGAGAACTTCCATGGAAAATCACACCCTCTATTTCTGACCGCCTCTATCAAATCACTGATAATCTCTCTGTTCCATGATAATCACCCAAATTTTTGAATGTCATCTTCGAATTTGTGCTTCCTCCATCCAGGTAGCATTGAGTGAATCTTCTCTATTGGTTCAACATTCTTCCTGCTGTATGGAGCTCAAAATGACACAACGTATATCAAATACAGTCTATTGATTTTTTTTGTACAGATTCCCTATTATGTATCCATGTTTATATGCTTGCCAAAAAACTTAATATTCCATTATCTGCTTGCCAAAAAACTTAATGTTCCATTAGCTCGTATATGGTCTTAAGGTGCTGCTTTTTATGCCTTGTGTACTGTGGCCCCCAAATCCCATCAGTGTTCCATGTTACCCAGCCTTCTCCCACAGAATCATGAAATGATTCTAACACAGGAGGAGACTATTTGGCCTCTCATGTCTGTGCTGACTCTCTGCAAGAGCAACTCAGTTTATTTCACTCCCTGCCCATTCTCCGTATCCCTGCATTTTTTATCCTCTTCATCTACTTATCATTGGGAGCTCTTGTAGCTCAGTACGTAGCACACCTGCCTCTGAGCCAGAAGCCCTAGTTCAAGTCCCACCCAAGGACTTGTAGGTCACAGAAGGAGCATTCACGACACAGCCAACAGGCTGACAATCAACCTGCGAATCCTTCCAATACGCTTATGGCAGGCGATGAGAGAAGAGATCCCTGGTCAGCCATGCTTGATGTGGAGTGGTGCCTCTCAAACTATAACCACTTACTTCTCTCTAACAGAGGGAGATGCCTATGGTTCTTCACCGGCTATGGCCAATTAAGGACAGACTTGTTGAAATCCCTTTTGAAAGCCACAAATGAATCTCAGGTAATGCACTTGCTGGGTAAAGGGGTTTTCCTCATGTCACTGCCGGTCCTTTTCCCATTCATCTTATATTGCTATCCTTTACTTCTGGACTCTACCGCCAGTGGGAACAATTTCTCCCTATATAATCTGTCCATACCCTTCATAATTGTGAACACCTGTATCAGCTCTCCCCCTAACACTCTCTTCTCTATGGAAAAGAGAACAAAGAAAAGTACAGCACAGGAACAGGCCCTTCGGCCCTCCAAGCCTGCGCCAATCATATTGCCTGTCAAACTAAAATATTTTGCACTTCCGGGGTCCGTATCCCTCTATTCCCATCCTATTCATGTATTTGTCAAGCTGCCTCTTAAACACCACTATCGTACCTGCTGCCACTACCTCCTCTGGCAGCGAATTCCAGACACTCACTACCCTCTGCATAAAAAACTTGCCCCGCACATCTCCTCTAAAGTTTTCTCCTCTCACTTTAAATCTATGTCCCCTAGTAATTGACTCTTCCACCCTGGGAAAAAGCTTCTGACTATCAACTCTGTCCATGCCACTCATAATTTTGTAAACTTCCAACAAGTCGCCCCTCAATCTCCATCGCTCTAGTGAGAACAATCCGAGTTCCTCCAACCTCTCCTCATAGTTAATAACCTCCAGACCAGGCAGCATCCTGGTAAACCTCCTCTGCACCCTCTCCAACGCCTCCATATCCTTCTGGTAATGTGGCGATCAGAATTGCACGCAATATTCCAAGTGTGGCCTAACCAAGGTTCTATACAGCTGCAGCATGACTTCCCAGGTTTTATACTCAATACCCCTGCCGATGAAGGCAAGCATACCATATGCCTTCCTGACTACCTTATCCACCTGTGTTGCCACTTTCAGTGACCTGTGGACCTGTACACCCAGATCCCTCTGCCCATCGATGTACTTAAGGGTTCTGCCATTTACTGTGTAATTCCTACCTGTATTAGACCTTCCAAAATGCATTACCTCGCATTTGTCCGGATTATACTCCATCTGCCATTTCTCCGCCCAAGTCTCCAACCGATCTATACCCCTTTGTATCCTTTGACAATCCTCTTCACTATCTGCAGCTCCTCCAACCTTAGTGTCATCTGCAAACTCACTAATTAGCTCAGTTACATTTTCCTCTAAATCATTTACATATACTACAAACAGCAAAGGTCGCAGCGATGATCCCTGCGGAACACCACTAGTCACAGCTCTCCATTCAAAAATGCACCCTTCCACTGCTACCCTCTGTCTTCTATGACCAAGCCAATTCTGTATCCATCTTGTCAGCTCATCTCTGATCCCATGCGACTTTACCTTCTGTACCAGTCTGCCATGAGGGACCTTGTCAAAGGCCTTACTGAAATTCATGTAGATAACATCCACTGCCCTTCCATCGTCGATCATCTTTGTCACTTCCTCGAAAAACTCAATCAAATTAGTGAGACACGACCTCCCCTTCACAAAACCATGCTGCCTCTCACTAATACACCCATTTGCTTCCAAATGGTAGTAAATCCTGTCATGAAGAATCTTCTCCAATAATTTCCCTACCAATAACAATAACACCAAGTACTAACCCCAGCTCATCTGCCTTGCCTGTTATACTTCTCGCATTGAAACAAATACATTTCAGACCCCCAGTCCCACTGTGTTCAGTAATTTCTCCCTGCCTGCTCTTCCTCTTAGTCCTACTGGCCATATTCATTAGTTCCCAGTCATTTATTTCACCTGCTGACCTATTGCTCTGGTTCCCATCACCCTGCAATACTAGTTTAAACCCTCCCTAGTGACACGAGCAAACCTCGCAGCCAGGATATTGGTGCCCCTCCGGTTTAGATGCAACCCGTCCTTCTTGTACAGGTCCCACCTGCCCCGGAAGAGATCCCAATGATCCAGATATCGGAAACCCTCCCTCCTACACCATCTGTTCAGCCACGTGTTCAGCTGCACTATCTTCCTATTTCTAGCCTCACTGGCAGGTGGCACAGGGAGTAATCCTGAGATTACAAGCCTAGAGGTCCTGTTTTTTAACTTTCTGCCTAACTCCCTGAACTCCCGCTGCAGGACCTCGTCACTCTTCCTGCCTATGTCGTTAGTACCAAGAGCTCCAGCTTCTCCAGTTTATCCACCTAACTGAAGTCCCTCATCCCTGGAACCATTCTCATTAATTGTATTTGCACTCTCTGTAAAGTCTTCACATCCTTCCTAAATTATGGTGCTCAGAATTGGACGTAATAGTCCAGCTGAGGCAGAACTTGTGTTCTATCAAGGTTCATCATAACTTTCTTGCTTTTGTACTGTATGCCTCTTTTTATAAAGCCAAGGATCACATCTGCCTTTTAACTGTTTTCTCAACCTACCATGCCATCTTCAATGATTTGTGCACATATACTCCCAGTTTTCTCTGTTCCTGCACCTTTTGCATTATATTGGTTCTCCTCATCTTCCTACCAAAGTATTACTTAAATTTCATCTGCCATGGGTCCACTCATCCATCAGTCTATCCTCACAGTTCACAATACTTTTGAGTTTTGTGTCAGTTGCAAATTTTGAAATTATGCCTTGTATACCCAAGACTAGGTCATTAATATATATCAAGAAAAGCAGTAGTCCTGGTACTGACCACTGGGGAACCCCACTGTACATCTCCGTCCATTCCGAAAAACAATCGTTCACTACTGCTCGATGAAAGCAAAATACTGCCGATGCTGGAAATCTGAAATAAAAACAGAAAATGCTGGAAAAACTCAGCAGGTCTGAGCTCTGAAGAAGTGTCATACGGACTCAAAAAGTTAACTCTGGTTCTCTGTCCACAGATACTGTCAGAGCTGAGTTTTTCCAGCATTTTCTGTTTTTAGTTCACTACTACGCTCTGCTTTCTGTCATTCAACCAACTTTGTATCCATGCTGCCACTGTTCCTTTTATTCTACAGGCTTCACCTTTGCTGACAAGCCTATTGCATGGCACTTCATCAACTCCTTTTGGATGTCCATGTAGATAACATCAAACGCATTATCCTCATTAATCCTCTCTCTTACCTCATCAAAAACTCAATCAAGAGTTTGTCCCATTCAAAATATAATCGGTACCTTTAGTTTTTATACCAAAATGTGCCACCTCATGTTTACTGACACTGAATTCCACCTGCCATTTATTTTTGGCCATTTCCACAATGTTATCTGTATACCCTTTGGAGCTTTCTTTCGCCCTCAGAGTAATTAATTATGTATGACTCAGTTACTCACTAAGCCATTGAGAGATTCTTAGAATGCCATATTCAGCAATGGTTTATTCAAATAATGTGTAATGTTAGTTTGAATTGGTGTATGGGATAAAGGAATTATTATTTTACAAAAATGAATTAACTTTCCATATGGGCTGCAAATTATTCTTGATGCCATAGCATTATTTCCACCTTTACATTTTGTTTTATGGCATGCTGTATCTGTGAAGTCACTGCTCTTTCATTTTTATCATGCAAGCAGTTGAGAGTGAAGAGACCGATACCTTTTCTCGATTTACTTTTTGGCACTCATGGTCAATGGCGGCTGTCCCTCAATTCAAGGATGACATCTACTCAGGGTCGTGTGTTTCTGCCATAGGTCTTTATGTGACTGAAGAGGTTGATTCTCGACCCTCAGACATTTGGGTGCATGGGGCAGGACGTCCCACAAGGCTGTGGGATTCGGAGTACAGGATTTGCTTCTTTTTCTTTCCTTCTCTACCGCCGCTCTGCCTTATCACTAAGACATTGTGATTCAAAGCTTGATGCAGCTTGATGGACAAGTTATCACCATTCTGAACGATTGATAGCAAGCTCCTCCCAGTCATTAATGTCAATGCTGCCACACTCCAAGGAGAACTTCAGGGCATCTTTGAAGCATTCTCTTTGTCTTCCTGTGAAACGTTGGCCATTTGAAAGTTGAAAAAGCAGGACCTGGTGGGGGAGGTGGTTTTTGGCTTACCAGACACCGTGTCCAGTCCATCAAAGTTGATTTTGCATCAGTTTTGCCTGAATGCTTGTGGAACTAGCTTTAAGAAGGACACTAGTATTTGTTCGATGGTCCTCCCATTGAATCCAGAGGATGCTGTGGAGCTAATGCAGATGGAATTTCTCTAGCGGCCTTATGCAGTACAGGAGTGCGGTGATGACAACTGCTCTGTAGTCTAAGGTTTTTGTTGACTTGCAGAAACCTTTGTTGTCAGGGTAAAAGAATGTGAGGAGTGGGGAGACACAGGATAAAAAATGCGAGGAGTGGGGAGACAGAGGATAAAAGAGTGCGAGCACAGCAGAGACACTGCCGTGGTTTGTAGAAGGCTGAGCTGGAGCAGACTGTCTTTTGAGATAGGTGGCTACCAAGGTATGGGAAGTGCTCAACATATTCCAGAGTCTCCCCTTCAAGTATGTATGGGAGGTAGAATATTAGGCTGACCAGGCATGACTTGATATATGAGTTTTGTTTTGTCAACTTCCAAGGACAGACCAAGTTTCTTGTGTGCGGAATTGATGAGATTATGAGTGGCTTGCAAACCTGATACAGAGTGGGCAACGACACTGCAGCCATCTGCAAACTGTAGATCACATATATAGATGGTCAGTTTAGTTTTGGCACAGAGGCAACTAAGGTTAAAGTGTTTTCCATCTAGAGGTTATTTAATACTGACACCAGAGGGCAATTAATCTTTGATGAGGTGAATAGCCACTGTCAGATTGTAAATTGTATGGGGACTATCACACAGCCTTGCTTGACCCAAGTCCAGATTTTCAATTTATCTGTTTCAGATCTCCTACTCAAGACAGTTGCAATCATATCATCGTGAAGCAGTTCAGGGTTGTTATAAAGTTTCTTGGACATTCAAATCTTTGGAACACAATCCACAGAGTCTTGCGATTTACTGAGTTAAATGCTTTAGTCAGGTCGATGAATGCAATAAAGAGTTCCTGGTGTTGTTCTCAACATGTTCCTGGGATTTGTCTGGCAACAAAAGCCATGTCAGAGGTTCCTCTGAAAGGTTTAAAGCCACACTGGGTCTCTGGGAGGATTTCCACTTCCACAAGTAATAGGCAATTCAGAAGAATGTGTCAGGATTTTCCCCGCTATGGATAAGAGGGAAATACCTTGATAGTTTGCAAAGTATGATTTTTTTCTTTTCTCAAAGATAGTTACAATTGTTGCATTCTTGAAGTTTCAGGTTGGGAGGGAGGCGGGGTGTTCTTTTTTTTCCTCCCAAACCTGTAGGATGAGTGCATGGGATCTTGATGGAGTCTGGGGATAACATGGAGACTACCAGCTGCCATTGTGGATTCAGTTTGAGGAGTTGATCAAAATGTTCTTTCCAGCATTGGTGACGTTGTCATCCTTGAGAAACACCATCCTGTGAACAAAGGAGATTTTGTACACTTCAACTTGGTCTATAGATGACCCTAATGGCTTGAAAAAAGATTTACGTGTCATCATAATCAGCACATAATGCTCGATCTCTCGAGCTTTCTTTTTCCATCACATGTTCTTCATCTTTCTGATTTGTCTTTGGGCATTATCCTTGAGGTGTTGCAAGCCTTCTTGACTTGTGACAATGAATTATTCTACCAGGCAGTGAAGGCTGCTCATTTTTGCTCTAGAAGGTCATATATTCCAGCATTATTTTCGTCGAGCCAGTCCTTGTGACATTGATGCTCGAACCCAATGGTCTGACCACAGAGTCTAGTACAGCTGACTTTATTTAATCACATTGCATTGGAATTGAGTTGTTTATGTGAATACTTTTCAGATTGGATGTGAGCAACTCTTGGAATTCCTCTGACCAGGCGGTTTAGAACTGAGATATTGATCATCTTCTCCTTGGACTTTAGGGCCTTGCAATGACTTGGTGCAAGGTGGATGTTCATCACCAGTTGAACAAGTCGATGATCAGGCATCAGTCCTACACATGGATTGAGTGATACAGACATACAAACATATGACCATATCAATTAGGAGCAGGAATAGGCCACTCAGTCTCTTGAGCCTCCTCCTCCATTCAATAAGATCATGGCTGATCTGATTGCAACCTCAAATCCACATTCCCACCTACCCCAATAACTTTTCACCCCTTTGCTTATCAAAAATCCATCTAGCTCTGCCTTAAAAATGTTCAAAGACTCTGCTTCCACCGCCTTTTGAGGAAGAGAGTTCCAAAGACTCACAGCCCTCTGTGAGAAAAAAAATCATCAAGAACACCACTGATCTTTGACCCGAACAATGGCATAATCCAGGAGGTGCTAAGACTTTGATCTAGGGTGTCTCCATGTGGCTTTGCATTTGTCCTTCTGGCAGAAAAGGGTAGTTGTTGTAAGGAGGCCATGCTGAGCATACTTTGTCAGCAAGAGGACACCATTTACATTGACCTCTTCCACCCCAATTTTCCCTATTTCCACTCCAGACATCAGAGTTACAGTCAACCCTAGCACTTTAGTCCAACAGAAGGATAATCTTTTCCTCTTTTGGGTTGGCAGTAAGGACTTCATCAAGGTCAGAATAGAACATCCTTAACATCTTCATTGGAGTCAAGGGTCAAGGCATAAGTGTTGATTACAGTGGCATATTGGTAATGCTGAGCTGTAGGTGAAGTGTCATGAGCCTTTCTTTTATACAATTAGGAAATTCTGATAGTACATCTGAGACCCTATTTCAGATGGCAAAACCAACTCTATGGACAAGATCACTGTCAGCCTTCCTTTCCAGTAGAAGATGTATCTCCCTACTTGTTCCTTCAGCTGTCCCTCCCCAGGAAGGTGGCTCTTGCTGAGGGCAGCAGTGTCAATTTGGAGTCTTATTAGCTCATGTGATACAATTGCAGTTCTTTCTGGATGGTCACTCTTGAGATTAAACATGAATGCCCTACCATTCCAAGTTGCAAAATGTAAAGTTTTCTTTCACCTTGCAGGATCACCATCTTTGTGGTCAAAGAAAGTAGGACAGCCTATTTTTAGGACACCTCTGTCCCAACACAGATATCCAACAGCCTTCATACATCTGTCATCCATGTTCATATTCTTGATTAGGGACTCCCAGGTTCACAGCCCTGTTCCCATTGCCAATTCTCTATTGCCACAGGGCTTGGCAAATGGATCCTGGCAGAAGCCTGTGAGTGACTTTGTTCAACCTTGGGGCTCCGTCATTGTCCACATGATCTTGATGGGTTGGTGATCAAATTTCAGTGATGTGTCAAACCACGATGACCAGGATCACTATGCTGCTGCAGCCTTCTTCCACTTTCACAGGCGCACAGTCTTCCTTCGCCTATTCTGCCAAAGAGGATTTTATAGACTGCACTTTGTTTGGCACCTCTTCCCAACCTTGCCTTCATGAGTGGCTGTACCAGGAGCAAGGAGCTCACGGTGGCATTGCTCAAGGGATGTCAGAGCACACAAGCCTCTTCACCAGGTCAATGTGGTGATCCATGACACTCACAGAATGGCATGTACAAAGTTTTCTGTACCTGCCTTAATGAATCAATGAACAAACCTGCTTGGTGTGGTACTAAAATCAAGATCAAGAAAGTACCAGCAACAGAGTTCAGGACAAGCTGGAGTTTATGTGGGGTTGTGGATGGAAGGACAATACGAGAGTGTTAGGTCTGGACCTCTACTTAACTGACCCCTAGGAGTGAGTGGGTCAGAAAGAGATGAGGAAACCAGAAGTCAGGATTCCTCCATGCACTATGGTGAAATCTAGGGCTAGGTAGGTTTGGATTGGCAGAGAAGAGGGTGGTGTTCGGATGGGATGGGCTGAGCTGGGGGTGGGGAATGGGGGAGGTGGGGTGCAGTGCTGCTGGTCCCAGAGTGCTGAACTAGGCGAATCGAAAGCCTGGGTGAGGTCAGAGGGGTGATGTGTGAAATGGAGGGTGGGGTTTTCATTTTGAAGCCAGAGAGTGGAGGCATTGGTCATCAGTGGCCTGAGCGGGGCATGGATTGGTGGCCTGAGGAGGGTGGGGGTGCAGTTGGTGGCCTGACTGGGAGTGGAAATGGTAGTCTGAGGGAGGAATTGGTTGGCTGAAGTGGGGTGATTGGTTCACTGAGGGGGTTGTGGAGGGGAGGGGACTCGTGGGCTCGGGTTCAGAGTTTGTGGCCTGGGGAGAGAATTGTTGGGCTGAGGGGGTAAAGTCTGGTAAGATGTATAATCGGAGGGGTTCTATAGGCCACCCAGTGGATCCAGATGTAATGGTACTCTCCTCCTGGATCTGCCTATTCCTCACCTTGATGTAGCTGCCAGATGTTCTAAAGCTCAGGAAATCTGACTGAACAAAGTTAAATTCAAAAAGCTGAGTGACAATGAGGTTTGCAGCTTTTTATCTTATATAAAATTGCAACTTGCCTCCTTGGTGAAAGATGAAAGCCAATCTTTCTGTTTCATTTCAAGTTGGAAGTGAGCAGGTTAGGGTTGGAAATCTGATTTTGAAGATTTTGGGCCGGATTTTTAACTTTGAGACAGAAATTGCAAGTCAGATCATTTCATGAAATTGTGATCTGCCTCCTGCCAAACATACTCCACAGGCAGATATCAAGGTGGGGAAGCTAAATGGCCCGTCTCTCTTCCCTGAGACATTGCTTCAGTTCTGCAGATGATTGTGAGGCCCCCTAACCCTTGTCCCTCACTCCTATGGCCCCCATATCTTCCCTTGCCCCCATGCCCCAATGATACCCTATATCCCTTTCACCCTCTCCATACACCCCATGCCCATTCACCCACCACGCATACCTACCCCCCCCCTCCCCCCCTCATACCCACTCACCCAGTATCCACTATGTATAGAACTCTTAAGCCCCATTTTTAACATTGGGAAGTCTTTGAGATGCTCATAACAGTCATTCAAAAACCACTTAAAAAAAACTATAATCCTATTAAGTGGTTGTGAAACTGACAAAACTATCAGTTTTATCAACAAACTCTGCCGAGCTGAATTCATTAGTAGGGTTTGGAACTCAGCCAGACATTCATAATGAGATTCCAAGGCACAACAATATCAATAAAACCTCCAGAGCTGAACATAATAAAGCCTTTGAAGTCATTGAAACAGCTCCACCTGTCCGCCATGATTTTTGCTGCCCACCTCCATTCCAACATGAACAGAGGCATGAAAATCCAGCCCCTTAACACCCTCTCGAACAAAACCTATCTGTTCTTTCGGTTGAACCTCCCTTCTTAGAGTCAAAGACATTACAAAGGTTCCAAGTTCAGGGTCCAGGGCAGAGGTGGCCATAAGAGGTGTTGACGATGAAAAGGAATTTTGTGGATCTGCTGTAGTCTAAGCATCAGCAAGCTTTTCAGCAAAGTAATCAATTCTTATTGACAATTTTTACTTGGTCTACAAATCTTATATGATATTCTAAACATTAGACTACACTGAGAAGCTAGAGCTAGTTTGTGACATCAAACTTAAGCCATTAATTTCTCTAATAGGAGGAGCAATTTTAATGAAAATATTAATTGTGTTTTGAAATTTCTGTACAATATTGATTTATTGCGATGTTGTGGCTGTGTTGATATTATTTTATAAAAGTTAACATGTTTCTTAGTAACTAAATTGAATTGTACTTCCTAAAAAACCTGTACTTCAGATCCACTGAAGAAACAAATTTAATTACATGAATGAACATGAAATGAAAAAGAAAACTCAGCCAATCAAGCCTATTCATTCCAAAAATCACGTATAACCCACCCTTAGCATGGGTCATGGACCTTATCCAACCCATTAACATCCTAAGCAAAGGTTACACAGTATTTCTCCCAAAATTAAATAAAGCAAAGCTCCAGAACATCTGTCTAAAATAATTTCCAATATTAATTATTTCTCTCTTGCCTTCCTTGAGTTGACATTTCCATTACGCCAGTTGCTCAGTTATATTTCCTTCCATAGCTATTTTTTAGTGAAAAAAATAGTAAATCATTATCATGGGAACATGAGATGTTCAACAACACTGGTTGTCGATTGGATGTTTTTTATACTGATGTTAGTAGAAAGGAATTTCAGATGGGGCGTATAAAAGGAGGCTAATCTGATACCACTGGACTTCCACCACCATCTATGCCCCATGCAGCACTCAGCTACTTATACCTGTACTAATCTGTATGAACTTCTATCACATTTTTAAAGGGCCCATTATTAAACATGTTAATCGCACAGATTTAGCTGCTTTATTTGGAAACGTATTTAACATATCCATGACTCTGGGAAAAACGGTTCCTTTCAATTTGACGTCTTGTTTGAAATTTGTTAATGCCATACTCATGTCCTTTGCTTCTGAAAACAGAGTCCATGTAAAATGGCCTGCTTGAATCTATATTAACTGTGGCTCTTAGGATTTTCAATGTCTGAGTCATTTTTCCTCTCAGGAGAGGAGTTTTAGTGCCCCGATGGGAACACAGAGGCTGGCAGGGACAAAATTCATGCTGCCAGCCAACATGCCACTTTCCTGACACCAACCCGTCCCTGGATCATTTTTCCAGAGGTAGGATGGTGGGGAGGGGGGCAGCAGGGCAAGCAGCTGGTAGCCAATTAAGGCTATTTAAAAGTTTGCTAAGACCTATTGTCAGAGGCCGACTGAAATTTTCCAGTCAGTCTCTGGATCCCAGAGGTGTTGGGGGACAGCCCAACTTCCGAGCAGCAGGTACAAAAACCAATGCTCCAGGCAGCCTTTGAGGCCATCCCCAGCTGCCTGGCTTCAGCTACAGCACTAAGCCACTAGATGGAGGGGTTTTTCCCTCCACAATGGTAGCCCGGCTCCTAAGGACATTTTTTTATGTTAAAGTTAAAAAAGTTGGAGAGTATGCCCCCAACTTGACGTGCTTATCTCTCTTATCTGAAAAGGCAGCCTGCTGTTTTATTAGTTTTGGAGGGCCTCCTATTGGCCGTCCAACTTTGAGAGTCATCTGTAATTAGGGACTGCAAGGCCGCCATCTGGTCATTAATTGGTCAACGGGAAGAAAATCACAACCAGCTGACTGTTGCCCATACCATCACTGGCTTCTGACCCTCATTTGACCCTGGTGGTGATGTCAAACTCAAGCAATTAAATTCTCTAATAGGAGGAGCAATTTTAATGAAAATATTGATTGTGTTTTGAAATTTCTGTACAATGTTGATATATTGCAATGTTGTGGCTGTATTTATATTATTATTTTATAAAGTTAACATGTTTCTTATTCAGTAACTAAATCGAATTGTACAGCCAATCCTCTCTTCCTAAAAACCTGTACTTTAGATCCACTGAAGAAACATTTAATTACACAAATAAACATGAAATGAAAGAGAAAACAACAACTCAGGAACCAGATTTCTTTCTCCCAGTGCAAACTGGTTTAGTTGTGTGATACCCATACTAGCTAGAAGATTATTTTAAAAAAGGGGAGAATCTTCGGCTCGGCAAGCGGGGGTCGGGCCCGCTTGCTGAGGCGTAAAATGACGTGGTGTGACATCGGGCGTACATCCCGATGTCACCGTGCATCATTTAGATTTTCAGTTTGGCGGGCGCGCAGCCGACTTGGCTGCGTGCCCACTGAACTGTCAAAGACCTATTCAGGCCATTTAACTAACAATTAAAATAATTAACGGAGCTACCTGTCCAACCTTAAGGCTGGCGGGCAGGCGAAGAGCCCAAGCAGCCTTCGCATTTTTCATGGAACCTCATTCGTGGGCGGGATGAGGTTTCATGAATGATTTTAAATTTTTCCAAAAATTTTTATTGAAAATTAACGCACATGTCCCACCAGCTCGCGTGACAGTTTCACATGAGAGGACATGTCATAAAAAATTTTTCAACACTTTATTGAACTGTTAAAGCTTGAAACTAATCTCCCTGAGGCACCTCTGTGTATCAGGGATATTTCTGCACTCTTTCTGGGTACTGCACTTCCGGGTGCGCATCATGTTGGGTGGGCCTTAATTGGCCCACCCACGTATAATGGCAGCGCGGACCCGATCGGGGGCACCGATCAGGTCCGTGCCCGCCCACGCACAACCCCCCCCGAAAATTCTACCAAAGTCACTATCAGTGAAAAGCCAAATCAATACACATTATAGGAAAAATTTTCTAAATTCATGTTGATGGTAAGGAGCCTTGCCCATCAGGAGTACAATTTGGGATTTTGTGTGCACGGTAAGATGGGTAGAACAGTGGCAAATGGAATTTAATCCTGAGAAGTGTGAGGTGATGCATTTTGGGAGGACTAACACAGCAAGGGAATACACAATGAATGGTAGGATCCCAGGAAGTTCAGAGGACCAAAGGGACCTTGGTGTACATGCCCATAGATCCCTGACGGCAGCAGCACAGGTAGATAAGGTGGTTAAGAAGGCATATGGGATACTTGCCTTTATTAGCCAAGACATAGAATATAAGAGCAGGGAGGTCATGTTGGAGCTGTATAAAATGTTAGTTAGCCCACAGCGGGAGTACTGCGTGCAGTTCTGGTCGCCACATTATAGGAAGGATGTGATTGCACCGGAGAGGGTGCAGAGGAGATTCACCAGTATGTTGCCTGGATTGGAGCGTTTCAGCTATGAAGAGAGACTGGATAGAATCAGAATCACAGTGCAGAAGAGGCCCTTCGGCCCATCGAGTCTGAACCGACACGTGAGAAGCACCTGACCTACCTACCTAATCCCATTTACCAGCACTTGGTCCATAGCCTTGAATGTTAACAGAATAGACTGGTGTTGTTTTCCTTAGAGCAGAGAAGGCTGAGAGGGGACCTGATAGAGGTATAAAAAATTATGAGGGGCATAGATAGGAAGAAAGTTTTGCCCTTATCGGATGTGCAAATAAGCAGGGGGCATAGGTTTAAGGTAAGGGGCAGGAGCTTTAGAGGGGATTTGAGGAAAAATATTTTCACCCAGAGGGTCGTTGGAATCTGGAACACACTGCCTGAGGGGGTGGTAGAGGCAGGAACCCCCACAACATTTTAGAAGTATTTAGATGAGCACTTGAAACGCCATAGCATACAGGGCTATGGGGCAAGTGCTGAAAAACGGGATTAGAATAGATAGGTGCTTGATGGCCGGGACGGACACGATGGGCTGAAGGGCCTGTTTCTGTGCTGTATAACTCTATGACCATAAGATGTAGGAGCAGAAGTAGGCCATTCAATGAGATCATGGCTGATCTGATAATCCTCAACTACACTTTCCTGCCTTTTCCCCATAACCCTTGATGCCCTTACTGATTAAAAATCAGTCTGTCTCAGCCTTGAATATACTTAACAACCCAGCTTCTACAGCCCTCTGCGGTAAAGAATTCCACAGATTCACTACCCTCTGAGAGAAGAAATTCCTCCTCATCTCTACCTTAAATGGGTGTCCCCTTACTCTGAGATTATGCCCTCTGGTCCTAGACTCTTCCACAAGGGAGAATAACCTCTCAGATTCTACCCTGTCAAGCTCCCTAAGAATCTTATATGTTTCAATAAGGCCGCCTCTCATTCTTCTAAACTCCAATGAGTATAGACCCAACCTACTCAACCTCTGCTCATAAGAAAATTGCTCCATCCCCGGGATCAACCTAGTGAACCTTCTTTGGACTGCCTCCAACACCAGTATATCTTTCCTTAGATAAGAGAACCAAAACTGTTCACAGTGTTCTAGGTGTGGTCTAACTAGTGCCTTGTTTAGTTTCAGCAAGACTTTCCTATTTTTATACTCCATTCCCTTTGAAATAAAGACCAACATTCCATTTGCCTGACCTATTACCTGCTGAACTTTTTGTTAGTTTTTTGTGATACATGGAGGACTCTCAAGTCCCTCTGTTCTGCAGCTTTCTTCAGTCTTTCTCCATTTAAATAATATTCAGCTCCTCTATTCTTCCTGCCAAAGCACATAACCTCACATTTTCCCACATTATATTCCATTTGCACTTAACCTGTCTATTTCCCTCTGTAGACTCTTTGTGTCATCCTCATCTATTTTTGTGTCATCCGCAAACTTGGCAATAGTACATTCCTCATCTAAGTTATTAATATATATTGTGAATAATTGTGGCCCCAGTAATGATCCCTGTGGCACTCCACTAGTTACAGGTTGCCATCCTGAAAATGCACCCCTTATCCCAACCCTCTGTTTTCTCTTAGTTGGCCAATCCTCTATCCAGGCTAATATACTACCCCCAACACCATGGGCTCTTATCTTATTAAGTAGCCTTATGTGCGATACCTTATCGAACGCCTTTTGGAAATCCAAATATATTACGTCTACTGGTTCCCCTTTATTTATCCTGCTTGTTACCTCCTCAAAGAATTCTAATAAATTTGCCAGGCATGATTTCCAAGAGCCTATGCTGGCTCTTTGTTAGACCAATTAAAAATCTATTACCCTACTTTTCCTTCACAGACCTGTATCTTCTTTTGATTCAAATATTTAAATATTTTTCCTTAAAAATATGCATTGGTCTCTGCCTCAGTGGATTTTTCAGTTCTTGTATGAGGTTATCGAATCATCCAAGCACAGCAAACACTTGTTAAATAAAGTATCAGGGTGGCATGCATGTCCATAATGGAGCCTGCCTGATATTCTATCAATTTAAATTAATAGTTGGAAAACCAGAGGCTCTCCCCTAGGAGCATACATTGCTCCCCATCAAATTTCCTGCATTCACTACACCCAGGAAGAGGAAAATCTGCCCAAATTACTCCTTTTAGTACTATACACCATATTCAAACAATCCATCATGTGAGGACATCTCTTCTCACTCTGTTAATGACTATTTTAAATTGATGGCCCCCTCATCCTTGTGCCACAACTAGAGGAAGTAGTCTTTTCCAATTCATCCAATTGAAGTGTTTCTTCATTTTTAGAATCTCTGTTAAATCTCTTCTTAGTCTTCTCTGTTCCAGTAATGAAATCTAGCATTGTGCAATTGTCAAAGTTTGACTCATTCATAAAACCAAAAAAAAACATTGTTGGCCATTAAAGCTTATTGCTCCAGTACCCTAACTCGTCCACTCAAATTTCCAACTGCATTTTGAGAATTCCTATGCTGTGTAGCAAAATATTTCAAATATTTTTCAATTTTTGAGTAAATAATTTCTTTCTAATGTGTTTTTAATTTTTTCACTGATTTAAATTTATGTCCTCTAGTCCTGACCTCTGAGTTTAAAGTAATAGTCTGATCTTTATATTATATATAATTACATGATTAATCTTCTAATATTTACATATCTCAATGATGTTGCTACTTCACCCACTTTCTAGTCCATAGAGCTCACGTTTCTCTATCCTTTCCACATATCTGGTCCCATTTACCCTTCGGATCAGTCTTGTTGTTCTTCCCTGTACTTTTTCAAAAGCCATGTATATGTTTTTTCTTCTTAAAATGTTCCTTATGCTGTAGTGAAAATTGATTTTTAACTATGCATTTAAGTCAAGTTTCATGGCTTATTGATACAAACTTTCTTCTGCAGTCTCACATTGAGATATTTGAGATTCTGAATTCTTTTTAAACATTCAACTTTTTCAATTTCCTTTTCCCCTTGCTGTTGATTGCAATTTACCTCCCTACCACCTTATTCTTGCAGGGAGAAGGGCCAAGTAGACCAAGGCACAATTGGAGCAATCAAAAAACATGTATTATAGGAGCTAGAATTACAGTAATAATGGAATCAGGAGTTGGACTAATGATGTGTTTGGTATGTGTAATGTGAAAAGGATGCAGCTTGAGTACACAAGTATCTAAGCATCAGGATTTCTGGAAAAGTGCTGATCTTAAGGGCCAGCTGGAAGAGCTTGCAAGATACAGGGGAGGAAAGGTTTCTGGAAAATGGGTTCCAAACAAAGGTCACTTGACAGATGGAAATAATGAAAGCCTGTGGGTAAAAGGGGGAAGACAGAAAGAGCAATTGGTCTGGACATCTATAATACAGGCAAGGATGATACAAATTCATAACGACACCACAGCACTGCAAAGCAGAAATGGATTATCTTTTTTCTTTATTCTTGGGATGTAACGTCACTAACGAGGCCTGTATTTTTTTTGCAATTGTAGTGGCCCTTCTTAAACAATTGCAGGTAACAGTTTGATATAACTGAATGACTTGCTGGTTTACTTCAGAAGGCAATTCAGAGCAGACCACATTAATATGAGAGTAGAGCCACTTACAGGTCAGACTGGATAAAGAGGGCAGGTTTTTTTCCCTAACGGAAAATAAATTTTGAATTCTCAAATTGGCACTATAGGATTTTAATTCATATTCTCTGGATTATTAGACCAGTAACATAACCACTACCCTTATGCATATGGAAAGAGGGACACTAACCATAACATTGGAGAATGGTATTTTGGGGGGGTTCTATGATTAATTGATTCTATGATTAAGCAAAAGGGGGGCTGTGAATGAATATGTGCAGACTTTGCTGGGGATCTCTTGCAAGTAGTACCATAAGGATAAGGATTCTTGCATTTTCTTTTGCGGTTTAAAATATATATAAATTATTTAGAGCTAGGGATAGAAGCAAAGCTGTTTGTAGTTGACAATAAGTTGGAGAAGGATTACAAGTAATAAAGAAGAGGTAAACAGATAATATAAAAGGACCTAGATAGAGTGGAATGGTGAGTAAATGTGTTGCAAATGACATTTAATATGGACAAATGCAAGATTGTGAGACTTGGGTTGAGAAATGAATGATGAGGGTAGAAATGGGACCATACTGTGCTCATTTTCTTCATTGTCTTTTTTTACCTTTAGAATTTAATAGATATTGCACCAAGCAATCAATTTCCCATGGGGCTTATACCAGGGAGAAGTTATTTTTCAAATAATGCATCAGTGGTCGGTCCCCTGAAAACTAGATAATCTATATTCACCCAGGGTATTGTGTGTGTTGGGGTAGTGTTTTTAAAGCATGATATGCATTTTTCTTGCCATTAAGTAGATCTATTTCTAGCACAGCCCCTCTGCTTGCTGTCACATGATGTTCATACAACAGGCAGTAATGTAGTCAGATTGCTGCTGGCTTGATAGTTTTATACTTATCATGAGCTAGTAGTCACCTCTTGCTTGGAACTTGAAATATAACTAAAAGCATTCAGAGTGTGATTTATTGCCTGAATTTTTTCTAACTGCTTTAAGCACCTGTAATGGAATCAATCTGTCTTATCTCATATTTTATGTACCTATTTACCTAGTTCTTCTATGGTAGTTTATGTTGCTGCTTTTAGAGTACAGAGAAGAAACTACCAAGTAAGAATTCTTGTCAAATCAAACAGTTTTTATCCTCTTCACACATGGGTTTAATCCATGCTCTTTTTTCCATTCTATCAGCTTACTTTCTGTACCAATATAGAAAAACTGGCATGAATTGTGACTTCAGTGTTGTGTGAAAATACAAGTGACGTGTAAGCGGATTGTTTTAAAACAGAGAAAAGAAGTTTTCAGCTGGTCCAGAGATGAACACTTTGCTTTCCTAATTATCAAAAATGAAGATCAACAAATGCTTAATTATTACTTAGCCTTCCAGAAAGGAGATCTTTTTCTCTTACATAATAAGCTTTTGGTAACACTTCTCCACAGGCATTTGGAAACCTTCCCATTAAATGCTTAGTCTGATAAGACAACTTCTTCAAACAGAGTAAATTTGACTTTGGGTGAGTGTAAAAGAGATAATATCCACTCACCTGCCTTTATGCATCTCTCCCAGTTTTCATTTCCACAATAGTGTCCACACAAGTGTCAGGCAATGACCATCTCCAACAAGAAAGAATCCAACCATCACCTCTTGATGTTCAATGGCATTACCATCATTGAACCCCCGATGGGATGTGGGCTTCGCTGGCTGGGCCAGCATTTATTGCCCATCCCTAGTTGCCCTTGAGAAGGTGGTGGTGAGCTGCCTTCTAGAATCGCTGCAGTCCATGTGGTGTGGGTACACCCACAATGCTGTTAGGAAGGGAGTTCCAGGATTTTGACCCAGCAACAGTGAAAGAATGGCAATACATTTCCAAGTCAAGATGGCGAGTGACTTGAAGGGGAAGTTATAAGTGGTGGTGCTCCCATCTAGCTGCTGCCCCTGCCCTTCTAGATGGTAGTGGTCGTGGGTTTGGAAGGTGCTGTCGAAGGAGCCTTGGTGAATACCTGCAGTACATCTTGTAGATGGTACACACTGCTGCTACTGTGCATTGGTGATGGAGGGAGTGAATGTTTGTGGATGTGGTGCCAATCAAGCGGGCTGCTTGGTCCTGGACAGTGTCCAGCTTCTTGTGTTGTGGGAGCTGCACTCATCCAGGCTAGTGGGGAGTATTCCATCACACTCCTGACTTGTGCCTTGTAGATGGTGGCCAGGCTTTGGGGAGTCAGGAGGTAGGTTACTCGTTGCACGATTCCTAGCCTCTGACCTGCTCTTTTAGCCACAGCATTTATAAGGCTAGTCCAGTTCAGTTTCTGGTCAATGGTAACCCCCAGGATGTTGATAGTGGGGGATTCAGTGGTGGTAGTGCCACTGAACATCAAGGATGATGGTTGGATTCTCTCTTGTTGGGAGATGGTCATTGCCTGACACTTGTGTGGCGCGAATGTTACTTGCCACCCCAAGCCTGGTTATTGTCCAGGTTTGCTGCATTTGGACATGGACTGCTTCAGTATCTGAGGAGTCGCAAATGGTGCTGAACATTGTGCAATCATCAGCGAACATCCCCATTTCTGACCTTATGATGGAAGGAAGGTCATTGATGAAGCAGCTGAAGATGGTTGGGCCGAGGACACTACCCTGAGGAACTCCTGCAGTGATGTCCTGGAGCTGAGATGACTGACCTCCAACAACCACAGCCATCTTCCTTTGTGCTAGGTATGACTCCAACCAGTGGAGAGTTTTCCCCCTGATTCCCATTGACTCCAGTTTTGCTAGGGCCCCTTGATGCCACACTTGGTTAAATATGGCCTTGATGTCAAGGGCAACCACTCTCAGCTCACCTCGGGAGTTCAGCTCTTTTGTCCATGTTTGAACCAAGGCTGTAATGAGGTCAGGAGCTGAGTGGTCCTGGCAGAACCCAAACTGGGCATCAGTGAGCAGGTTATTGCTGAGTAAGTGCCGCTTGATAGCACTGTTGATGACCCCTTCCATTACTTTAGTGACGATGGAGAGTAGACTGATGGGGCGGTAATTGGCCGGGTTGAATTTGTCCTGCTTTGTGTGTACAGGACATACCTGGGCAATTTTCCACATAGCCGGGTAGATGCCAGTGATGTAGCTGTACTGAACAGCTTGGCTAGGGGCGTGGCAAGTTCTGGAGCACAAATCTGGAGTACTATTGCCGGAATATTGTCAGGGCCCATAGCTTTTGCAGTATCCAATGCTTTCAACCATTTCTTGATATCACGTGGAGTGAATCGAATTGTTTGAAGACTGGCATCTGTGATGCTAGGAACCTCCAGTGGAGGCCGAGATGGATCATCCACTCGGCACTTCTGACTGAAGATTGTAGCAAATGCTTCAGCCTTATCTTTTGCACTGATGTGCTGGGCTCCCCCATCATTGAAGATGGGGATATTTGTGGAGTTTCCTCCTCCAGTGAGTTTTTTAATTGTCCAACACCATTCACAACTGGATGTGGCAGGACTGCAGAACTTGGATCTTATCTGTTGGTTGAAAGATCGCTTAGCTCTGTCTATCACTTGCTGTTTGGCACACAAGTAGC